>NC_138994.1:58337340-58937340 GCF_964341445.2 Mesoplodon mirus | reverse complement strand
TATGCCCTAGAATCCATCGTTCTAAAGTGTAAAATTCAATGGCTTTTAGTAATCAATTGTGTTCCCATCACCACCATCAATTTTAGAATACTTTCATTATCCCCCCAGAAAACCCACCTATGCCCCCTAGCCATCAACTCCCAGTCTCACCTTCCCCTCCCGGTCCTAGGCAACCACTAGTTTACTTTCTGTCCCTATAGATTTGCCTACTCTGGACATTTCGTATAAATGGAATCATACAATATGTGTATATATGGTTCCTTTGTTACTGATTTCTTTCACTCAGCATAATGTTTTCAAGGTCCACCCATGTTGTAGCATGTATCGGTACATCATTCCTCTTTCAAGGGAATAATACAACAATTTACCACATCTTATTTATCCCTTCAACAGTTGATGGATATTTGGGTTGTTTCTACTTTTTGGCTATCATGAACAGTGCTGCATGAACATTTGCATGCAAGTTTTTGCGCACATATTTTCATTCCTCTTGTGTGTATCTAAGTTGCTGGGCCATACGGGAACTCTGTGTTTAACCTTTTAAGGAGCTGCCTGTTTTCTCCTCCTTTTCTCTGAGGATCCACATCCGACCAACCACCACAGGCTGTGATTCTTTCTCCTGAAAGTGTGCCCTCCTCCATCTCCGGAAACTGCCCCTCCACTTCTCACCTGGACAGCCACAGTGCTTCTAACCGAGATACCTCAACAGCTTCTCAGAGTCACAGGGAGGAGTTTCACCGTCCCAGTGCCCGGGCCACACCCCAGACCACTTGCTGCAGCCCCTCTGGAGGCCGACCCAGGCATCAGCCTTTCTAAAGCTCCCCACGTGGTTACAATGGACAGCCGAGTAGGAGATCCACGGTGCCTCTTTCCCTCTAATCACCACCCTCCCAGCTGAGTGCTTTTTCTAAAGCAAATCTGACCGTGGTACCCGCACTCTTCTCGAAACTCCTCTTTGGCTCCCTCACAATATAATCTGAACTGCCCAGGATGCACACCTCCATCTACCTACCTCCTTTCCCTCCCTGACTCAGGGCGCTGGCATGCCCGGCCATGCTGAGCCACACACACTTTCCTCTGTGTGCTTGCTCGCCGCATCTCCATGCCTCTTCCGAGAGCCTTTTCCCATCTTTTCATCCTCCTCTGGGAAGTCTTGCCTGAGGCTTCCCTGGAGACCTGGCTGAGCGCCGAGCGAGTCTCCCCTTCGGGCAGCCCTCCCTTCCCACAGACTGTCACATTGTGTTCACTGGCCTTGGGCCTGTGAGTTCCTCAGGGCCAGGGCTGGTATGTCATTCATCTTTGTATCTTCCTTCTGCTGATACACAGTAGGTGGCATGCGTTTGTGTGTGTTGGTGGGAAGGGTGATGAATGAAGGTGTGAAGGGGTGAAAACCTACTGGCCCACTTAGGGCAGGGTCCAGGGAGGCAGTCCTACCAACTGCCCAGCTGTACACTCCTGAGTCCCAACAGTAATCCTGGGGCAGCAAGAGGCCCTGCTCAGTGCCCTACCCGGACCGGTGAGTCCACACATCTTCCACGCCATGGCCACATCCAGCTGAATTTCCTGTCTCGAGGCTTACATGTTTCAATTCTCTAGCCATGGGCCTGGGGCCAGCATGTGCTGGCAGGAAAGTGGGGGCTGGGTGGGACAGTCCTTCTGCAGCTAAAGGCAAAGTGCCCCAGCGCAGAGATAAATCATATACATTCACTTTCAAAGGGCCTCAGTGGGGTGGAACGTCCCTTGTCCTGTCTTTGGCCATAAACCTCCAGGCTGGAGAAGTTAGTTACCCTCCCCTGGAGAAGCTATAAACAGCATGGCACATCAACAGGCAGCAAAGAGCACAGGCTGAAACATCCCTCTGGGTGGGGCCTGGACTGCCGATACTCTGCCCACTCGGCTGTCCTGGGCCTCCCCTCCTGGCATGGGCTGCGCTGTCTCTGGGGGGACCTGTTGGAGGCTACAGGCCTTGCCTGCTGGTGGAGGCGTCCAGGGAGCATTTGCCCTGTAAATAACTAGGCTCTTTTCTGCTGCTCTGCCTACACGGATGCTGCTTTACTTCCCATGAGTAAGAGGGGCACTGAAAAGGGAGTCTGGCTCTGCTGTCAGCCATATGACTGTGGGTGGCTCACTTCTCCTCCTGGGTTCATGGTCCCCTTTGAGGTAAAGGGGTGTGGGGGGGATGGATCAGATGACCCTGAAGGCTGCTCCAATGTCACAGCTCTCCCCACCTGAGAGCAAAGCTGTGTGAAGTCTTCCTCATAGGGCCTGAGTTGTTAGGAAAACCATAGCTGGGGAGATCAGAGACAAACACAGCAAAAAATAACAAACTTGAAAGTAACTTCTGTTTGTATTTTCGTTTCTTCTATATCTGGCCTCTGCATACTCCAGGGGATAGCAGTGCAGCGGGAACAGCACCGGACGAAGGAGGCTCCCAGACCTGAGTTCAGCTCCTGCTCTGACTGGCAGCACCATCTGGGGCAAGTCATTCTCCCGTCCATAGGCCTCAGTTTTCTTACTGGAGAATGGGGATATTTCATACCTCCACTGTTCATTCAACCGACACTTGCTGACAGCCTGCTGTAAGTGTGGCCTGGCACCAGGTTGGGAGGTGGGGAGATAGAAAGGTGGGTGAGATGGGATGCTAACTCTCAAGGAGCTCCCGGTCCAGCTGGAAGACAGCCACGAAAACAGGTGATTGTGGTCCAGTGTTGTGAGCGGCGCAAGGATCATAATAAAAGGGGCGATAAGAGCTGGCCTTCAGTTAGATCTTCTCAGCGCTCGGCTCTCTGCTAGGGGCTTGCTTGTTGCATTCAGTCCTGTACTCACCCTATGAACTGACACCACAAACATCCCCATTTCACAGGTGCTCAGGAAAGGCGTCCCAGAGAAATGACGCATGTGTCTGCCGAGACTTGCGGTGTGTAGACTGTGGTGCAGTCTGAAGGGTGGAACCAAGGCCTGGGCACGCAGGAGCCCACATAGCTGAAGCCCATGGGTCGGGGGCTGGTGATGACAGGGAGGTGGGGGAGCAGCCACGAAGGCTCTTTTAAGCCATGTAAAGGGGCTGGTGATGGCCCCGGAGAACCAGCTTGGTGGCTGGCAGTTTGGAGAATGGGTTGAGCAGGGTGAGAAAGGAGACCGCAGCCCCACAGACCTGCCAGTGACCAGGGCTCTCTGGGAGACTGTTGTCATAATTTCAGGAAGAGGTGAGGACCTGGGCTGAGGGCCGGAGGTCAGAGGGGACTGATGGCCAGAACTGGAGACTGTGGGCCATGGGGGTAGAGGGTGATCAAGGCCAATGAGGTCACGTACCAGGCGGCCTCTTGGAAAGGTGGAGCCCACGTTCCAGCGTCAGCCCACAGTGCCTCAGGCTCATTCTCAGAATGACCACTGGCCCACCCACCATCTCAGCTGTCAACACGCTGGGAGTGACCCAGAGGTAGAGGAGGACCAGGCCCTCCTGGCCTGGCAAGGACTCCACAGAACGAAGACGGCCAGAGGCCACGCTTTACAGAAAAAATACTCTATGGACACTTGTTAAATGGAAAAAAGCCTCTTTTCTTCCTCTTACAGCTAATATTCATTTCCTCTTAAATAGAAGGTGTTTAAGTGTCAATACTAAACGTTCAGCAACAATTAGCTGCATCTGAGATTCCCAAGTGAAAGTGGAGTTAAGCCCTATCTAGTCAAGAAGGCCGGGCAGAACCACTCTTGTCTCGTGGGTCATCTGGCTACTGAATTTCCTGCTATAAAGCCCAAGAGTTAAAGAAGTTTGGGACTAGCACGAGGATAGAGGAGCAGTAGGATGAAGAGACTAGGAAGCTTACATAGTCCTGCAGGAATATAAGAATGTGGTATCTCAGCAAGGAGGCAAGGCAAACCCAGGGGGAAGGATGGCGTGATTACTACATCAGTGGTGTAGACACCTGGCTGACTGCTTGGGAAGGCACACAGTCACACCTCTGCCTCAAATCACACATCCCGATAAAATTCTAACATCTATGAAAGAGTGCATATAAATCAACAAACAATTGGAAAACAACGTCCCATAGAGAACTGGATAAATTATGGAATACTGATACTATGGACTATTATCAAATCATTAAAGTCATGTTTTAGAAGAGTATTTAGTACTCATGATACATTGTTAAGTAAAATAGCAGGCTACAAGAAAGTATACAGGTTATGATTGCAATTTTGTAGACTAATTTCCCACAATATATCTGGAAGAGTGTTCGTGTGCACACACACATAACTGAAGTGTGTGTGAGTCCACATATATAGTATATACACATACATAGACATGTATCATGAAACATATCAAAATGATAATAGTTATTATCTCAAGTCATTTTTACTTACATATATTTATTGTTTTGTTTTTTCCTAAAGTTCCACAACGAAGATTCATTACTTGTATAATATGGAAAATCAATAAATGTTATTTAGAAAATGAATCTATGATGGTTCTAAATATTAAAATAACTTAAACGCTTTGGTGAAAGAAAGTGGAAAAAAATTGGGGGAGCCTGCCCCATGAAGGCTGGGAGCTTGGTTGCCTGAGCAGCTCTACTTTTTCCTGATGCCCTTCCACAACTATAAACTTCTGGAACCCGACACCACGTGTAGGCTATGTTTCTCTGACGAGGGAACCTGCTGGCCCAGTCTTGGGAACCTTGCTCGTGTAACACAAGACAGTCTAGGGGTGGCCCAGGGCATCTCTCCATTTCCAGGGGAAAAATTAAGTTCATGGTTAGCGTTTTCTCAATTAAAATTTTTCTCCTATAAAATCTTCTTAAACATTTGATGCCTGAAGTTCCTCTGATATATTAGAATCTAGTCTGAGACTCTATCAGATTTAGTCCTGATTATATATGTAACTGTCTTAAGTTGATACATCAACATTTCAGTATGCACTGGTTCTCCAAAGAATGAAGACTACAACAGTCTGGGTACCTGTTTTTCACAAGTTCTCCAGGTGATTCTGAAACATGCCAGCTTGAGACTGCCTGTTGGTGTGTGTTCTAAAGTAGTGGGTCTGAAACTTTGCTGTAATTAGAATCATTTGTGCAGATGTTAAGCCTCCCAATGGCAAAAGTACCCCCGACCGCTAAACTCAGAATCGGTATTTTTTTTTTTTAAGTTCCCCAAGTAATTCCAATGTGCAGCCAGGTTTGAGAAACACTGCTCTAATGAGAGCAACCTGAAATCCAGGTGCTGCAGCTTCCGAGCTTGAGAATCACAGCTTTGGTAAAAGCCCTGAGTCTGAATCATTTTGTGTTCTCTGTCTCCATCTGCTGGCCATCCTGCTACATAGCTATAGTTTACAACTTGAGTTTCCAAGACATGCTGCAGCTTGCATGTAGTTTTAAGAATGTTCACCAACTAGTGAATATAACAAAGAAACAGATTCACAGATATACAGAACAAACTAGTGGTTACCAGTTGGGAGAAGGAAGCGGGGAGGGGAAAAATAGGAATAGGAGATTAAGAGGCACAAACGACTACGTATAAAATAAGTAAGCCACAAGGATATACTGTACAGCACAAGGAATATAGCCAATATTTTATAATAACTGTAAATGCAGTATAACCTTTAAAAACTGTGAATCACGATGTTGTACACCTGAAACTTATATAATATTGTACATCAACAATATCTCAATTAAAAAAAATGTTTGGGACTTCCCTGGTGGCCCAGTGGTTGGGAATCTGCCTGCCAATGCAGGGGACATGGGTTTGAGCCCTGGTCCGGGAAGGTCCCACATGCCATGGAGCAACTAAGCCCGTGCACCACAACTACTGAACCTGCGCTCTAGAGCCCGGGAGCTACAACTACTGAGCTCACGTGCCACAACTACTGAAGCCCATGCACCTACAGCCCGTGCTCCACAACAAGGGAAGCCACCACAATAAGAAGCCCACGCACCGCAACGAAGAGTAGCCCCTGCTCGCCAGCAACAAAGACCCAAGGCAGCCAAAAATAAATAAAAAATAAAATTAAAAAAATGTTTACCAAAAGAATCAGAGAACCAAAAAGATTTAAAATGTTTAAGTAACAGAAATAGCTACCAAATATATTCTTGTTTATAATAGGATGGTTTAAGTGTTAGAAATGCATTAACATAATGCATCTAGGATCCTTTTTGTGCTTGGCAAATAAAAAGCAGCCAGTAAATGTTGATTATTACCGTTATAATTAGGCATAAGATAAACCCCCATCTTTTAAAATATATTTAAAAAATATATTTAGTGTTACTATACCTGGCACACAGTTGGCTATGTGTACCCAATGGTACAAAGATACAGTCTGTACAGTGAGAAAGAGAGATCAAGAGAGTGTATGTGTGTGTGAGAGAGAGATTTTTTAAAATTATAGATGTTTGGGGGAGTATTCTGTACTATGAGTTCTGTCACGTGCATAGATTTATGTAACTACCACCACAGTCAGGACTCCAAACAGTTCCATCATCCCTCCAAAGCTCCCTCATGCTTCCCTGTAGTCGAATCCTGCCCCCATCCCAATCCCTGGAAACCACTGATTTGTCTTCCATTCCTAAAGTTTTGCCTTTTCCATAATGTCATGTAAATGGAATCATAGTTTGTAACATTTTGAGAATGGCTTCTTCCACTCAGCATAATTTTCTTCTTTCTGCTTGCTCTAGGTTTTTCTCTTATTTTCCTAGTTAAATTTGAAATTTAGGTGATTGTTTGAAACCTTTCTTCTTCTCTAAAATAAGTACCAAATATTATAAATTTCCATCAAAGCTTTGCTTCAGCTGCACCTATACATTTTGATATGTTATATATCAAATACTATTATATTTTCATTGTGTTCAGTTTCAAGTATTTTCTAAGTTCTCATTTTCCAATATCCTTTGAGACTTCCCCCTTCGACCTCCTATTGAATACTTAGAAGTATGTTATTTAATTTCAAGTAATTAGAGATGTTCTGGTGATTGATTTCTGGCTTAATTTCATTATGGTCAGAGATCATACTTGGTATGATTTCAAATCTTAAAAATCTGTTCAGATTTGTTTCATGATCCAGAATATGGTCTATTTGTCCTATTGGTTACTGAGAAAGGAGTGTTAAAAGTCTCCGTTAGTTGCTGACTTGCCATTTCTCCTTTCAGTTCTATCAGTCTTTGCTTCATGTGTTTTGAAGATGTGTTGTTAGGTTCATATCCATTTAGGATTGTTAGGTCTTCTCTGTGACTTGACACTGTTATCATTATGCAAGTTCCATGTTTATTCCTGGTAAATTTTCTTGCTCTGAAGTCTATTTTGTCTCACAGTATATAGCTACTCCAAATTTCTTTTGGTTAGTATTTGCATGGTGTATTTTTCTTTCTCCTTTTATTTTTAACCTATACTACTTATTTTAAGTGGGTTTCTTATAAAACGCATATAGCTGGGTCTTGGATATTTTTACATTCTGACAATCTCTGTCTTTTAATTAGTATACTTAGACCTTTTAAACTTAATGTAACTATTGATATGTTTGGATTTAGGTCTACTGTTTTTTGTTTTCTACTTGTTCCCTATGTTTTTCATTCCTCTTTCTTTTCCTGTCTTCTTTTGGATTATTTGAATATTTTTTAGTATTCCACTTTACCTATTGAGTTTTTAAATATATCTTCTGTGTAATTTGTGTGTGTGTGCATGTGGTTTCTCTAGCAACTACAAAATACTTAACTTTTCATAGGTTGTTTGGGATTAATATTTTATCATTCAAGTGAAATATAGAAATCTTACTACCGTATAAATCTCTTCACACTTCCCCTTTATGTGGTAACTTTCATGTGTATTACACCTATATTCACTGAAGACCCCATCAGACAATGTTATGTCTTGTTTTAACTGATTATACATGTTATAAAAAGCTTAAGATGAGAAAAATAGTCTATTTATCCAAATATTTCCCATTTCTGTTGCTCTTCCTTCATTCCCACGGTTTTGAATTTCCCTCTGGTGTCACAGTTCTATTAACAAAATATTATCACATCAAGAGGTCAAATGAGAAAACCCAGACAGCAAGAGAAAGCAATGGGCATCACTCTCTTGCTGTTGGGACCCCACTTCCTCTGGTCAGAGAAAAGGGTTCCCCTCCCTGAAGCTTTAGGCACCTGCCTGGCTGTGACAGCCTCTGCTGCAGTGGGATTGCCAAGGGGCTGGAGTGGGAGATGAGAAGCAGCAATAAACAGGGATCTCCCTGACTCTCTCTGACTTACATAAGCCCTCTTGCCCCATCCTAGGACCAGAAATAGACAGCTTCTCTGGTAGCTCCTTCTGCCTTCATGGTATGCAGGTCCAGGATTCTGTCTGCTTGGAGTCCAGGCCAGGAGACACCAGAGTGGGAAAAACAGTAAACTTACTGCCAGTTTGGTGGTACTCGGAGTTCTCCTTTCCTTCCCTGATCTTCCTGTTATTCTTTCCTTTCCAAGATAGCTGCTCCACGCATTGAGTCCAGGCACTACAGCTGCATGCAGTGGGAGAGACAGGGTGGGCTCGGACTGGAATGAGAATAAGAGATGGATTTTTATGTAACAAACAGGGCCGTGGATTTACAAAGGCTGAAAAATGCTCCCTTAGGGCACCCTAATTGAGGAAGAGATTCTCTTTTCCCCTGCAGTGTGGTGGGTGGCTAGAAGCCTAATCCTTGGTTTGAATTTTTACATTCATTTTTCCAGATGAACTTTAGAATAATTTTGCCATTAAAAATATTGTTTTTGATTTTGATAGGACTTAAGCTAAATTTATAGATTCAGAGAGACATGGTCTTTTTATAATAAAGGGTCCTTCTATCTAGGAACATGGTATATCTTCTCATTTTTTTTGGTTTAATGTCGTCTTCAATGACCTTCAAAAAAATTTTTTTTTTAATTTTTTCACAAAATCCTTGCATAGGCTTTGGTTAGATTTATTCCTGGGTATGTTATTTTTATTACTATTGGGATAGGATCTTTTTTTAACATAAAAAATCTTATTGGTTGTTGTTGATCATATAGAGAAGCTATTGATTTTGGCATATTTACTTTGTAACCAGCTACCTTACAGAACTTTTATTCTATTATTTTCTGAGTTGATTTTCTACAAATAATTATTTGTGAATTCCATCCCTCAGACTTGTGTTTTACAAATAAAGATAATTTGGAACCTCTCTTTGTAAAAACTTGGAAAATTCTACTTTTGGTTTATTTAATCACACTGATCATCAAATCTTACACAATGGGGCTTCCCTGGTGGCACAGTGGTTGAGAGTCCACCTGCCCATGCAGGGGACACGGGTTCGTGCCCTGGTCCGGGAAGATCCCACATGCCGCGGAGCGGCTGGGCCCGTGAGCCATGGCCGCTGAGCCTGCGCATCCGGAGCCTGTGCTCCGCAACGGGAGAGGCCACAACAGTGAGAGGCCTGCGTACCGCAAAAAAAAAAAAAAAAAAAAAAAAATCTTACACAATGTTTTAGGTAACAGTGGTGCTGACAGGCTTGCTTGTCTTGGTTGTGACTTTTTTAGCAAAGTCACCGTCAAGATAGAAATATTTTATGATGTTAACGAAGCATCTTTTTTTATTCATTTTTTAAAAGGATTTTTGATCAGAAAAGAACATTTGAGTTTTATCAAGTGCTCTTTTAGTATCCATAAAAATGACCATTTTAATGAGTTTTATTTGACCTATCAATGTGATAACATTTTGTTAACAGAACTTCTAAATTTAAAAAATACCTGTGTTCCTACAGTCAATCCTACTAGGTCATAGAATAGATTGCAGAGCAATAATTCTCAAGGGCTTTTTCCATTGAAACAGCTGCTCCTGTTTAGAATTATGTCTCCAGAGAGGCTGCACTATATTAATGAGGTGAAGGCCGAATGAACCGGAGTAACTAGAACTCACTTAGCTCTTACGTTGGTGAGGTTCTGCTCCTCGTCTGGATTCACATACGTTGCTGCCCTGCTATTCTATAGGTTTCTGTCTACCCTCTAATCACTTTAGGGCACTGGCTCTACCATTAACTAATTCTACAAAAGAGGTTACAGTGTGCATCTTCCTCAGGTTCTAGAAGTGGGCAGGAATTAGTGGGTTTCACAGGAAACGTTCGAATATAAGTGATGTTTCCTAATGCTGTCAGTTCAATGAATAAAGGCTCTAGACATCTGTGCCAAGCTGACTCCTCCAAATTTTTCTTTTAAATATCAAAAGGAAGTTCAGAATTTGGCATTCTGAATTAGAATTCTGTATCAGAGCCAGACTTCCTACTGTTTCTGCATCAAATAAGTTCTGGCCCTTTATTCTTTGAGTGGCTTCCTTTCATAATGGCAGCTTTACTGAGGCCCCAGCCCAGATGTCTGAGAGGAGCCCCTGGCCCAGGTGTACACCCACAAAGCCACAGGGAGAAGAGAATCAGCACCCCATTGGGACGGAAGCCCACACCCTGCATTATGGAATTTCTAGAAGTGCTTACCCTTGCTTTTTCCCTGCATAGGAATATTAACATCTGTTTTCAGAAACCTGGACACCTTAACGGAAGCAAAAGGTTTAGAAAGAAAAAAATTAGATTTTATTCAAGATAAGCAAAGGATGAGAGTGAATCATCAAGTAAAACCATTCAAAGTCACTTCACAGATATTTTTCCAAGGAACCCACCAGTGAAAGCCCAAAGAACCAGGAATAAGTTATATATGCCACATTTTTACTTTCATGAAAACAACAAGCAAATAAACTGCTACTAAGAATATATTCCTTCAAGAGAAGGAAGCCATAAGATTCACTGCAGGGTCAGTACAGGTTCAACTCAGTTCCACGGCCTCTATAAGAAATCGTGTCCAGAATCATCTCCCAAGAAAAGCAAGTCTAAAGAATGCTCTATATGGTAGTTTTTACTGTGCTGGTAGTCTCATTCTTTAGAAACTTGTACTCTACCAACAGAAAAGTGAGCCTTCAGCTATCTGAGCACTCAGTTCCCTAGTCTTTGCCTAAACAGTATTTTCTGAACGTACAACAACACAGAGGGAGAAGAGTAACTTAAGGGCAAACAAGAAAAACTGAGGACGTATGTATGCTGTGAAACATGTACTTTAAGCTAAATAACCATAGTTAAAAAATATATTGCCAAAACCCACTCTACGTATCTTGATTCTTATTTATCCCATATCAAGTATAAGTGTGGAATCTTTTCTTATATATCTCCAAATTCCTGACTGAAATCATTTCCAATAAATTGTTGGTGGTCAAGAGATGCACGCAAAATTTAAATGTCAATAATTTTTCAGCGAGAAATTACTTTTTATAACTGCTTGGGCATTATCAAAATATAACTTAAAAACCTTTCTTTGTAATCATCTAAATTAAACAAATAATTCTTTTTTAAGGCACAAATCCAGAAGTGGCAAAACAACCATAAATTTAGCATATGGGACCACATTCGCCTAAAGGGCGTTAGGAAATTCAGATAGAAGCTGATGTTACGGCCAGGGTGAAATGGACATGGGCCTAGGCCAGAGGCCCTTGCGTGCCAGGTCACTCTTTACAGGCTTGAGGGAAGGCGTGGAGGCTTCCAGGGCTGCCACTTGGGGAGCTCAGTGCAACCGCTATTTATTAACCTGTAAGGAATCGTCTCAGTATTTTAGCAACTGATGCAGCTGTACCAGAACGAACTGGCTGAACAGCAGCTCTGCTCGCAGCTTTCTATAAATGCAACTTGATAAAAATGATAGATTACGGGCACACTGCTTTAGTTTATTATAAAAGAAAAACAATTCCCAGAGACACAATATACAACATTCTAACTCCTAAATCCTTTTGCTACTCTAAAAATACTCTTCTGAGACTAAACACTCTTTACAACCCCCAGTCTGCTCAGCCCACAAGACAACCCAACTCTTTGGCTCCCGCGTGCAGAGGTCAGGGGTTCCAACCGCCATGGCCATGGCCAACAGAGTGAAACCACTCTCTAAAGTGGCTGAGCCCTTTGAGAAAAATTTAAATAGCACTAACTCAATCTAAATAAATAGTGAAAGGACTGTTTCTGCCCCTAAGATTAAATCCCACACATCTGATGCTCAAGCTCAGGTCTTCCTGTCATCACTTGACACCTGGAAGGTCCAGTAAAATATTCACCGATTTGTTAATCCTAAGAGTGCTACTTGTGATCCAGATGAGTCAAAATAAACGGTCAGGATATCTTCTAAAAAGCCCATGATGGCCCTTTTGGCTGTGTCGCCAGCCAGCGCCTGGACACTGCTTATGTGCTCCAGGGCTGTTCTGACCATCTGGTCTCTTTCCTGCGGGCTGTTGGGTGCTCCAGTGTCATCTCTCTCTGTTCCTGATTTTAAAAACTGTAGGATATAGGACTGGACCATGTCCCCGTTCAATTCAAGGGTTTCTTTGATGCAGGACAGGTCTGAGGCACTGGCCAAGCTCAAGAGGTGAATCAGTGCCTGGCAGATTTGGGTCCGTAGGCTAGCACAGTACTTGAATTCCAGAAAGTCTGTGGTGTCTTCGCTCTTCTGTAAGGCAGTGACCAATGCATTCCAGATCTGAGCGTACTGGTCAACAGACCCATAGTGCTCTCTCTTGCCCGGGATGGAAAGGGCAGCGGCAGATCTGATGCGCACTTTGAAGTTCTTGCATGACGTCACAACTGATGTCAGGGCGTTGTAGGCCTGGGAGGTCCACAGGGCTGTTCCTAGAAAGAATCCACAGTCATTAAAGCAAATGGAGGTTTAAAAGTAAGTGGGGTGAGACGGGTAGAAGGAAGCACATACACTAGTGCTCAAGTTAGTCATTTTATGTTTTCATTTAATTCTCACAATAATCCTACAAGATCGGGGTGGTGGGTGACTATGGGACCCTAGGTAAGTGGCCAAGTACCGGCTCCCAAAGCTCTCCCTTTCTCTAGATGAGCACGACATGTGCTCAGGACCTCTGCTACCCTGAATAGGAACTTTGGTGACTTAGAAAGAGGCTCCTTCTCTGGGAAGATGCTCGTCTGAGTGGGTAAGGCTTGGTGGGAGGAGCAGGGACTGAACTGCAGCCCCAGCTGTCCTCTCGGCTGGGTGCTTCTGAGCAGTGCACAAAGTGCACAACTGTATGCCCAGCCCTGCTCATGCTGGCAAAAAGCCATTTCATCACCCAGATTAGCACCCAGACCCTGCTCTGGACAAAGCAAGTCATGCAGTTAATTGCAAAGAAAAAGAAAATGCTGTCTAGGCAGTGACTGGGGCACAGAGGACTTGGATTAACCGAAGGCTCTATTTTCTAATCCTGAGAAGATGATGCCTGGATTCCTGGCTCCTCTCGCTTCCCGCTGGCCCCGGGAAATCGGCCAGCTTTATTCCTCGTCAGTTACCACTTACTCCATTTCGGGAGTTCTCAGTCCTCAAGGTCGGCAGCAGAGAAGAAGGCAGCTTCCCTAACGCTCCCAGCCCTTCCCAACATCTCTGATGTCTCTGAAGACAGGCAGCAGATACCCAGCTTCCATGAGCTCCAACCCCAAAGGTGACTTCAGGCTGCTTCCACGGTGGAAAAAGCCACGGGGCTACATCTCCACTGGTGCCCGGCTGACTGGCCCCCTGGACGCCCTTGGCAGTAAAGGGGAGCAGGGCCAGATTTCCCTAACGTGATGCAGGCTCTGCTGGTCCAGACCGGCTTCACCTCTCCAGGAACACACACTGAGGTTTCAATCTTGTCACAGAGACAAATACGTAAGGTAAATGCTGGCAATTCAAGCGACTGGGATTAGGAGGCTGCGATCCAGACACCCAAGCAGCTGTCAGCCACTGATGATATATCCAGGTGACAGCACGTCATTACTCAGAGGCAGGTCCCTATGCAGCGTTCCACTGCAGTACCAAGGGCGCATATGGAATTTCCAATTTATACCCTCCTTCTCCCAGGTCTGTTTTCCCCTTTACTTTTTTCTTGATTGTTAAAATGACAGATGCTCACTGTAAAAAACTTAGAAAGTGAAAGCAGATAAAATCCTACTCATCATCCCATTCAGAGGCAACCACTGTTAATAATTAGACTCATTTCTTTTCAGTCTTTTTTCTATCCATTTACTGAGATCGTACTGTAGAAACAATTTTCATATCCTGTTTTAATTTGCTTAACATCAGAAGTATTTTCCCAGATTACCAAAAACTTTTTGTAAACATAATTTTAAGTGGCAACAAAGTATCTCTCTGAATATATATACCATGATTTATCTCACCTTTCCCCTAAACTGGGGTGTTCAGTATGTTTCCATTTTTTAAAGCATTATGAATAATACTGTGGCTTTACTAACAATGCACACTGGTGTGTGCTGTCCAAAGAGGACCTCCACCAGAGAGGAGAGGGAGACGTTCTTACCTAAGGGAAGAGCAGAATTTTTAAATACATTTCCCATTGCGTAACAAGCATTCCATCGGACTTTCATGGCAGCCTCAATTAGAACAGTAGAAATTAGGGCCTGGATAGCCTCCTCAATGATTTCAGCAAATCTGGGTTTTTCTATATGAGATGGTTGCAGAAAGTGAAGCAAATTTCCAAGGGCCCGGACTGCATTGCTTTTTACCTAGAATCAAACGTAAAACATGCTAAAGACATGTGTCAGAAAGTATAATTTCCACTTAAAAAACCCAGGAGGCCCAAGACATCTTAAAGCAAGAGAGATAATGAAAAATGCCTGTAAAGGTGCAAGTTCTTAGAACTTGGCACGGTCTTGTGTGGTTAACGTCCTGAGCCATCAGAGAGGTGAGGTTCTGCAGAGCTCCTCGCCCTGATTTTTTTAATGTTAGACTGGACTTCAGAGAGGTCCATTTTCCTTGTTGTACAGAGATGGTGTGTAAGGCCCAGGGGCAACAGGACACTGGTGGTTTGCAGCAAGGCTTGGAGGAAAAGCTAGGTTTCATAATTCCAGTCAATTCTTTTCTGCTAGATGAGTCTCAACCTTCGCAGCCTACTAGAATCATCTGGGAAGCTTTCTTTTTTAAAAACCAATTCTGACTAAATTAGCCTGATGTAGGGCTTCCCAGAACTACTGTACTAAATTAAGCACTTGCTATCAGTCAGGTACTATGCTAGGTGCTATTAAAAAAAGGCATCTTGTCAATGGAACAGGATAGAAAGCCCAGACATAAACCCACGCACATATGGTCACCTTATCTTTGATAAAGGAGGGAGGAATATACAATGGAGAAAAGACAGCCTCTTCAATAAGTGGTGCTGGGAAAACTGGACAGCTACATGTAAAAGAATGAAATTAGAACACTCCCTAACACTATACACAAAAATAAACTCAAAATGGATTAAAGACCTAAATGTAAGGCCAGACACTATCAAACTCTAGAGGAAAACACAGGCAGAACACTCTGTGACATAAATCACAGCAAGATCCTTTTTGACCCACCTCCTAGAGAAATGGAAATAGAAACAAAAATAAACAAACAGGACCTAATGAAACTTAAAAGCTTTTGCACAGCAAAAGAAACCATAAACAAGACGAAAAGACAACCCTCAGAATGGGAGAAAATATTTGCAAACGAAGCAACTGACAAAGGATTAATCTCCAAAATATACAAGCAGCTCATGCAGCTCAATATTAAAAAAACACAAAACCCAATCCAAAAATGGGCAGAAGACCTAAATAGACATTTCTCCAAAGAAGATATACAGACTGCCAACAAACACATGAAAGAATGCTCAACATCATTAATCATTAGAGAAATGCAAATCAAAACTACAATGAGATATCATCTCACACCGGTCAGAATGGCCATCATCAAAAAGTCTACAAACAATAAATGCTGGAGAGGGTGTGGAGAAAAGGGAACCTTCTTGCACTGTTGGTGGGAATGTAAATTGACACAGCCACTATGGAGAACAGTATGGAGGTTCCTTAAAAAACTAAAAACAGAACTACCATATGACCCAGCAATCCCACTACCGGGCATATACCCTGAGAAAAACCATAATTCAAAAAGAGTCATGTACCACAATGTACCTCAGCCATAAAAAGAAATGAAATTGAGTTATTTGCAGTGAGGTGGATGGACCCAGAGACTGTCATACAGAGTGAAGTAAGTCAGAAAGAGAAAAACAAATACTATATGCTAACACATATACATGGAATCTAAAAAAAAGGTTCTGAAGAACCTAGGGGCAGGACAGGAATAAAGACACACATGTAGAGAATGGACTTGAGGACATGGGGAGGGGGAAGGGTAAGCTGGGATGAAGTGAGAGAGTGGCATGGACATATATACACTACCAAATGTAAAATAGATAGCTAGTGGGAAGCAGCCGCATGGCACAGGGAGATCAGCTCAGTGTTTTGTGTCCACCTAGAAGGGTGGGATAGGGAGGGTGGGAGGGAGACGCAAGAGGGAGGAGAAATGGGGATAAGTGTATATGTACAGCTGATTCACTTTGTTATACAGCAGAAATTAGCACACCACTGTAAAGCAATTATACTCCAATAAAGATGTTAAGAAAAAAAAAGGCATCTTGGAATCCAATGAGGTATATGTAACGACTTCCGTGTTACAAAAGAAATTCACCTTCGTAGAAGTTAAATAATGCACCAAAGGTCACTCAGCTAGTAACCGGCAAGCCAGGATTTGAACCATGTCTGCCTCACCCTAAAGCTTAGGTCTACATTTTTAAAACTTAATAATAGTGTAACAGGGAACGTTCAAAGCCAAGCTGCTCATCTTTCTGACTTGTCTATTCTACTTAAAGACTTTTGGAAAAAACCACCTACATGGACATATCATGGAGTAGTCTTACAAATGGCACTGACGGGCTTCCCTGCTGGCGCAGCGGTCAAGAATCCGCCTGCCAATGCAGGGGACACAGGTTCGAGCCCTGGTCCAGGAAGATCCCACATGCCATGGAGCAACTAAGCCTGTGTGCCACAACTACTGAGCCTGCGCTCTAGAGCCCGCAAGCCACAACTACTGAAGCCCGTGCGCCTAGAGCCCGTGCTCTGCAACAAGAGAAGCCACCACAATGAGAAGCCCGCACACCACAACAAAGAGTAGTCCCCGTTCACCGCAACTAGAGAAAGCCTGCGCGCAGCGACAAGCACCCAACGCAGCTAAAAACAAATAAGTAAAATAAATAAATAAAATAAATAAATTTAAAAAATAAAATAAGATAAATGGCACTGATATTTTTCATGAGACAGGAAAGAAACTGTACAAGTGTGGAGTGTACACTACATACCCTGAGTACACCCTCAATCTCCTTTGAACAGGGATAAATTTGGTGGGATAAAACTATAATACACTAAGTATCTAACTGAAAAATATTAGGTTTTACTGTCAGTCTACCTTGTCTTTATCCTTGGATGCCTCTATAGCTGATCGCAGCATCTTCAAGAGCAGGAGGCCAGAGAACTCTTCCTGGAAACTTGGGTCTGGTGTTTCCCTGTCCCACCCAAAGCAGGCAAAACATGTTAAAAGGTAAAGCCCAGTTAAATATAGACATGTACAAATTATATTCACTCAGTATAACTATAAAAACAACTCCACAAATCTGTTCAGATTATACCAAGAACTTACAGTTTATACCTTTTGACCTAGTAGGTCCACATTCTTTTGGATGTAACCAAAAAGAATATCTCAAAATGGAGAGATTTCATGCACGAAAATGTTCAATGCATATAAAAGCCTAAAATAACATGAATGTTCACTTACAGGGTAATGGTGAAATAATCATCACATAGTGATGACTGTGTAATAATAAATACCAATTTATAAAACGTCAGTAGAAGTCAGGAGAATGCTTATACATGCTATATGTTAGAGTTAAATGACAAAAAGCAAGATGCTTGTGTATGAATAAAGCAGTCACCTCTGGGGAGGGAAACTAGGGGATTAAGGTAGGAGAAAGGCTTTATACTGCATACCCCTTTGTACTGTTTGAATTCTTTTTTTAACCTGTGAATATATTACTTAAAAAAATACAAACATAATATTTAAAAAGTAGGGCAACCATTACTAAGGTTTTGGTTTTATAATAGGGCTCAAAGATATCCTCTTGGGACCTTAGGCTTGGAAGTCACCCAGGAGAAATGAGCTGAGTCACCTACATGTTGACAATCAGAGTGTCTGTCAGGTTGCCTAGGGACCAGGCTGCTTTGGCCCGGACATTAAGAGACTTGTCTTGAAGTGACATCAATATTGCATTTGCTGTGTCTGCAACAAATATTACATCCTGTAAGATAAACAAAACAAAACACTGTAGTCACTTTAGGAGTTCACACTGCTACCTTGAAAATTCTCAAATTTATTTGCAGATAAAGCTGTAAGCCTTTACCACAAATCTCTATTTGGAAATCAAAATTCATTTACTCAATCTATTTACTCTTCTTATATATTACAATTTGGACACTCACTAAAATCCCAGGGGAAGGTCTCCCACGATTCTGGTATGTGCCATGCACACCCAAGGAGCCTACAGATTTTGCTCTTGTGAACGTCTTATAACCCGGCCTGCGACAACTGTCTATGAATTCTGAACTTGGCTTGATTTCCACCTCAGGAAGAAATGTGGACAATGAAACACATTTCCAAAACACATCCTGTTCACTTACACACTTCTCAGAGAGATAAAGGTCACAAGTAAGAGTGAAGGAGAAATTTATTTCCTTCCTAGTAAAAACTCTATTAGCTTTCTAATTTATTAGTATTGTATGGTAATGTCCCATTTCATTTTTTCCAGTTATCCACTGATTTAAATATTTACTGTTCTAGGGTCCTGGCCAGTGCGCAAAATAGTTAAAAACAAATGAACTACAGGCAGTAGCATATTTTAGTAGCAATTAAGGAAACCAGATTACAAAGCAATTTCCTTTACTGTCCAACTCAGGAGCTCTATATCCACCAAAGAGAGTAAGAAAATGAACTGTAAAGAGGCGCAGTGGAGCTACACGGGCTCACTCTGACCTGTCTGAGACAAGGAAAAAGCACGTAGACCCCAAGGGCCCGAGAGGTCGCAGCTTTCACTAAACGGTTCTTGCTGTCGTTCAGCCCCAGCAGCATGGTGATGCACAGGATCTGCCTGTCACTCTGCAATGAGAAAGGTTGGCCAAGGAAAAGTGCGAATGAAACAGCCATGAGCCGATGCCTTCGACAAGTGACTGTGACACACCTGTGTTGAATCCACATTCAGGAGTTGACCACAACTGAGCCCTTGAGGCTAACTTGGCAGAGAACAAAGGTTCAACACAGATCCAGTTATCATCTGAGTACCCACTCGGGGCAGGGGTACACACAGCATCGTGATTACATTTAACCTCTACCATCGTGAGTCAGGTCATTTTATTCTCCTACTTTAGTCAAGCTGCCTTCCTTACAAAACTAATTTACATAAATAAGAATGGATGCAAATGCCATTAAGGATTAAAGGAAGTAGCGGTCTGACCACTATGTGTGTTGGGCACCAAGCTATACATTTTCACATGCTTCATATTACTACTCACGTCATTTACATTTTATAGGTGATAAAACTAACTTTTAGAGAAGTTAAGATAACCAAAGAGCTAGAAGTTAGAAGAGCTGAGATTTAAACCAGCTAGGATTTAAATCCAAAGAGCTAGGATTTTCTAACTTTTGGATTTGAAATCTTTCTGAAATCTGACTTCAAAGCCTCTGCTTTCACTTCTCTCTCCCTGCCTTCTAAGCATAGGGAGTAAAAGCTCCTCTGAGACATTAAGATTTCAGTGCTGCTCCCCACTGCCCTCACCCTACACTCAAATAGAACATGCACCTTTTCCTCAGAGATAATGCTGAATACTGGTTCAAAATGTAAAGCAGTTAAAATCAAACTCAAGCTCTCGTGCTCAGAGTCACAAATTAAAGATGATAAAACACCCCTAAGGTTACCAGCAGATTGCTGAAGGCTTCCGGCAAGATGGAAGACAGGGCATCACAGGCGCTCGCCTGCAGAGTCGGATGCTCTGAATTCTGCAGGGCTCTGGGTAAAGGACCGTTCAGCATCACAGTCCAGAACATCACCACCTGGAACAGAGGCACAGTTACAACTGCAGCCCAGGAGACAACAGTGGAACCAGCTCGATGCTAAGACTACCACTAGTAACCACAGGGATGAAAGGTTTGTCCTTAACGTAGTAGCTTTACTGTAAATACTTTTACTAGTACTTCTTCCACAGCAATGAAAGGAACTTTAGAAAACAACTAACTAAACGCTTCCATTCCGTTCGTTAGGAAACTACAGTCTGGTACCGTCAGGCAGCAGGAGTGATGATAATAATGGGGAGGAAGATGAGGATGAGGATAGCAGTGGCGGCAGCAGCTGTTTTTCAGAGAGCTTCCCAGACGCCAGGCACTGTGCTAAGTGCGTTACACATATCTACGCATTTTCATCTTCAGCCCAACTAAATGAAGAACATATCCTCATCTCCATTTCCACACCAGGAAACTGAGGCAGAGACAGAGAACGTAACTTGCTAGTGGGCAGCAGAGCTGGTCGAGAATCAGATCAAATGACACCCAGCCAGGGCTCTTTCAAACCTCGAGGGCACAAGGGTCGGGGGTCCCAGAGCAGCCCAGAGGCCATGTGCCCGAGTGCAAGGAGCACGGGATCCAGAGCAGGAGCTGGGGTGGAGTTAGCCCTTCAGCTTCTGCTTCCTGTCTCCGCAGCCTCAGGCAAGTCACTGAACGGGTCTAAGCTTTGGTTCCTCTTCAGTAAAACAGGACAAAGAGATCTACTTGGAAGAGTTTGTGTGATAATAAAATGTAAGACTGTGTAAAGTCCCTAGCACAGTGCCGGGTTTACAGTGGAGATTCTTAAATTGAACAACAGGCTCTGTTGTCAGCACTTTGAAGAATTTTCTCACTTCAATGCCCCTCAAGGTAGGCCTCTGCAGAGTATCTTTAACAGCCTCCTTCCCATGCTTTATAAAAACCCTGGGATTTCATGCCCCACGTGCAAATCTGTCTGGGGATTTGGTGTCTCCATTTCCTGCCTCGTGGACTTAGTCCTCAGTTTTGCCATGCACTCACACACCAATTCTTTCACCCCACAATCCTAGCTCCTGGACACCCAATCTGGGTCCTCCTGCCCCAAACCAGAAGAATGTGGACAGGTGTGATGGCCAGCCTCCAAGATGGCCCACAATGATTCTCACCTCCTCATGTTCAGGAGGCCATCCCCTCCCACACTGACTAAGGCTGACCTGTGTAACTAATGGGGTACTGTGGGAATGACAGTGCAGAACTTCTGAAACTAGGTTATAAAAATCCTACAGCTCTGTTTTGCTCACTCTCGATTCATTTGCTATAAGGGAGGCCAGCTGCCTTGTCAGGAGAACACTTGAGCAGCCCTCTGGAGAGGTCCTCATGGGAAGGAACTCAGTGAGATCTGCCAGCAGCCAGCACTAACTTGCAAGGTATGTGAGTGATCGGGCCACCTTGGAAGGAGCTCCTCCAACCCCCGTCAAATTCGGCTGTGACTGCAGTCCCTGCCAGCACCCTGGCCGCAGCCTCATGAGACCTGAGCCAGAACCATCAGGTAAGCTGCCCTCAATTCCTGGTCCACAGAAACTATGTGAGAGAATAAATGTAGGATATGGTTTTAAGCTGCAAAGTGTTTAGGATAATTTATCACTCAACAGATTAGTAATACAGAAAGTATATCTCTTTTTTACATATGAAACAACACTTCAGTACGAACAGTTAAGAGCCTTGCTCAGGGCTTCCCTGGTGGCACAGTGGTTAAGAATCCACCTGCTAACGCAGGAGACACGGGTTCGAGCCCTGGTCTGGGAGGATCCCACATGCCGCGGAGCAACTAAGCCCGTGCGCCACAACTACCGAGCCTGTGCTCTAGAGGCCGCGAGCCACAATTACTGAGCCTGCGCGCCTAGAGCCCGTGCTCTGCAACAAGAGAAGCCACTGCTATGAGAAGCCCGCGTACCACAATAAAGAGTAGCCCCTGCTCAGCGCAACTAGAGAAAGCCTGTGTGCAGCAACAAACACCCAACGCAGCCAAAAATAAAAATAAATAAATTTATTTTAAAAAAAAGAAAAAAAAAAGTCTTGCTCAAAGTCACTTGGAACAAGGGGAGAAGTCTGGATTAAAGCCAGGTCTGTCTGATGGAAAAGCACAACTCAACTCCCTGCAAACAGTGACATTTCAGTTTTAGTGGCAGTCTAGGGAAGGGACTAGAGCTAGACATTCTTTTTTTGAAATTTATTTATTTTTGGCTGCATTGGGTCTTCATTGCTGCACACGGGCTTTCTCTAGTTGTGGCGAGTGGGGGCGTCTCGTGGTGGCTTCTCTTGTTGCAGAGCACGGGCTCTAGGCGCGTGGGCTTCAGCAGTTGTGGTGCACGGGCTCAGTAGTAGTGGCTCACGGGCTCTAGAGTGCAGGCTCAGTAGTTGTGGCGCATGGGCTTAGTTGTTCTGCGGCATGTGGGATCTTCCCGGACCAGGGCTCGAATCTGTGTCCCCTGCATTGGCAGGAAGATTCTTAACCACTGTGCCACCAGGGAAGCCCAAGCTAGACATTCTTAATTCTAGCATTCCATCTAGGGTGATGGAAATTGTGAAGAGAAAAAGAATAGGCAGGATGAGGGCAGAGGGAGGAAACATCCCTAATGTTGAGCTGATTTGGTTTTTGGCACTAAGTAGAAGGGTTTTTTTATGGGCTCACATGTTCCTCCTCCAAAGAATGACTGGCACAATGTGGGGCAACACACACAAGCTCAGACCACAGAAATGAATGGGAATAAGGGGGAGGGACCTGGCAGGGAGGGGCTAAGGGAATTAAGACTCACTGAGCATCTACTATTTGCCAGAGTCTTCACATCTCATTCAATCTTCCAAAAGTCCAATGAGTTAAGGACTTTTACTCCTCTTTACAACAAAGAAACTACGCTCAGAGTCACATATTCATTAAGTGGTTTAATCCCATGCCTTCTGATTCCAAATCTTGGGCCCTTCCCACCATTCTAGTCTGTCTCTTGGGCACACTGTGCAACCAAAGTAGGTTTTGTGGGGGAAAAACCCCCCCAAAAAACTGGTTCTTCCATTGCTGGCTGTATGTTACACATAATCTTACCACACACTAAATTGCAAATAAACTGAAATGCAAATAAAACCTATTCATCCTAGACTATAAACCATAATTTCTGATATTGGAAGAAACCATACTCTCTATGTCACTTTATCACTGAGCCTCAAAATAAAACTGACTGAAGCACTAAGAAAAGAGAAAACCATGAATATACATTTACTTACCAAGGTGAGTGGCACTCTCTGATCAGGTGCTATGGAAGAATCTGGTTTATACTGTTGTATTAAGCCTGTACCCAGTTCTTCCAGAAGCTGCCAAGATAAAAGAAATAGATTATTAGAGATGAATATTAGAACCATGGAGGTAAAAAGCCACTTCAGTTTGGAGATTACCTCAAATCAAGGGGAAAAGTAATTTCCAACTGATTTTCTTTCTTTTCTCAGTAACTGCTATCTTAGAGGCATTCTTTCCAGGAGCAAAATCACCAAGTATATATTGTTAATTTATTACCAAATCAATTCTTTGGGTTTACATGTAGAGCTGAAAATAGAGGAATGTATTGATATCCCTTCCCTACCTGAAACCTCCTAAAGAAACTCAGAATTGATGGACATGCAGCAGAGGGAAGAACATAAAAGGAAGAGAAGAAAAAAGCACACAGCTTTTTTTTTCTTCTTTAAAATTGGGGTATAGCTGCTGTACAATGTTGTGTCAGTTTCCACTGTACAACGAAGCAAATCATCTATATGTATCCATATATCTCTTCCCTCCTGGATACCCCTCCCACCCACCCCCATCCACCCATCTAGGTCACCACAGAGCACCAAGCTGTGCTCCCTGAAGCACAGGGCTTTTAATGAAAATTACCTTTGCTCCATGAAGCTGGACAGACGGATCTGCCTCCCCCAGGCACTTGCAAATCACCTCTCCAAGCTCCATCAAGTAGACCTGAGTCATTGAAAAGTAGCCCCTTGCCAGATGAGCCAACACCTGCAAAGAAAACAGGGGATTAACCCCAAGACCTGAATGCAGGACTGCAATATCCAGAAGTGTTTCAATATTTCAGAATTCACTCACACTCAAAAAGGGGCTGAAATCTGATGTTAATGAAATGAAGAACAACCATAATCTTCAATTAAGTATATCATAAAATATTATGGGGGCCTCCCTGGTGGCGCAGTGGTTGAGAGTCCGCCTGCCGATGCAGGGGATACGGGTTCGTGCCCCGGTCTGGGAGGATCCCATATGCCGCGGAGCGGCTGGGCCCGTGAGCCATGGCCGCTGGGCCTGCGCGTCCAGAGCCTGTGCTCCGCAACGGGAGAGGCCGCGGCAGTGAGAGGCCCGCATACCGCAAAAAAAAAAAAAAAAAAAAAATTATGGTGCTTTATAATTTACAAAATGTGTTTCATTTAGATTATCAATATTATCACACTTAAGCCTGGGAACAATTTATCTACTGGTAGGCATTTATTGAGTATTTCAGCTGAAGAAACTAAGACTGAAAAAGTTAAAGGTTAAAGAGGTTAAAGGACATGTTCAATATTAACCAGATAATTAGCAGACCCTAGGACCAAAAAACAAATACTTTAATCTAGGGTGTACAGAAAAAACAAATACTTTAATATTTTTAAAATATTACAGAAAAACAAATACTTTAATCTAGGGTGGTTTTCTTCCTCTGAAGGAGCAACTACTTTGTTGGCTCTAAGCAGATATAATACCAAAGAGAAGTTTATAGAAAATTAAACATTTATTTAACTTTCAGATGCAGAAATCAAAGATTAACTCTACAACTTCTTTCAGAATTATTATATAATCTTATACTGACCTGCCATATAATACCTGAGGTGACTAAAATGGCTTGCAACAAAAGGGGACGAATGTGATGCTTTACAACCAATCCCCCCCCCACCTACTCCCCCCAAACAAAACAACAAACAAAGCATTCGCACCTGAAGTGTGAATTCACACACAACTCCCGCTAACTCCAATGACACACGGCTTGGTTTGACCTTCTTTTCACAGGCTTACTCCTCAGGAAGTAATCACCCCATGAAGAAAGAATGATGACTTCCATTTCAGAGATGAGGAAGTGAAACCTCCTACCTGTAAGGCCTCCAGTCGCAAGGGGAATGGCTCATAGGTGCTTCCTCCTGTGGAGCCAGCATCGCTACCTGAACAGGCATCTTCCTTGGGCAGAACAACAATGGAAATGCAGAGTCGGATGAGCCAGCAGGGATCTGAAGACGCCTTTGGTGAGCTAAGTGCGGCCTCTTCCAGAAAGGGTCCTGAAGGGGCTTTCTTCCACCAAGCAGGAGGACTGATGTGAGGAGTGGCTGAATTGCTATTGCTGAGTCCAGAAGAACAGGGCTGTTGTAAAAGTAGCTGGACTTCAGGTAGAGGTGCGTGAGTGGACACTATGGCCCCCAATAGTGTGAGACTGGACACACGAACATTAACATCTGTCAGAGGAATCAAAAAAAAACTATCACCACAGGAACGGTTACCATAAGGATCATAACTATCCATGCAGGCAGTTAAGAATTATGGCTTCTTTGTTTAACCTGAATCTAATTAAACCTCTAGACCTAACTTCCAGTTTATGGGACAGAAGTGTAAGTTAACACTGTAAAGAAAATACCCAACAAACTGAGAGTAGGGCTTCCCTGGTGGCGCAGTGGTTGAGAGTCCGCCTGCCGATGCAGGGGACACGGGTTCGTGCCCCAGTCCAGGAAGATCCCACATGCCGTGGAGCGGCTTGGCCCGTGAGCCACGGCTGCTGAGCCTGCGCGTCCAGAGCCTGTGCTCCGCAACGGGAGAGGCCACAACAGCGAGAGGCCCGTGTACCGCAAAAAAAAAACAAAACAAAAAACTGAGACTATACGACATACTATAAGACAACTGGCTTGGACCCTTCCAAAATCAGTGTCATAAAAGAAAGAAAAAGGGCCACAGACTACTAGAGTCAAAAAGACTAAAGTGAGGAGGCAGGACAAGATGGCACAGTAGGAAGATGCTGGGCTCTCTCCTCCCACGGACAGGAAAATTACAACTGCATAGACAGCAACTATCTCTGAGAATGACCTGAAAGACTAGCAGAGAAGATTTTCCATAACTAGAGATAAAAGGAAAAAAAAAGCCACATTGAGACAAGTAGGAGGGGCAGAGACACGGTCTGGCAGGGACCTACACCCCCAGTGCTGTGGACCACAGACAGGAGGGATTTCACAGCCTCAGAGGTCGGCTCTGAGCCCCACATTGGGCTCCCCAGCCCAGGGGACATGCATCAGGAAGATGAACCCCCATAATGTCTGGCTTTGGAAACCAGCGGGGCTTACATCCAAGAGAGAGCCAGAGGGCTGCAGAGAATCCACTCTAAAAGGCTGTGCACAAAAACTCACTCACTCCAGGTCCTGGCACACAGACAGCAGTTTGAAAAGTGCCTGATCATATGGGAAGGAGATTCATTGACTAATAGACTCATTGACTAATATTAAGGCGTGTCACCAAGAGGTACTGAGGAGCTGGCGAGTGCCACTTAAAAATTTTTTTTCTTTGTCTCCCTTTCTACCTAGGTGTCCAGGCACTGGCAGTCACCAGTTTTTTTTTTTTTTTTGGCTGCACCACACAGCTTGCAGGATCTCACTTCTCTGACCAGGGATCCAACCCAGGCCACAGCAGTGAAAGCACTGAGTCCTAACCACTGGACTGCCAAGGAATTCCCAGGCGGTCACCAGTTCTAACTCTCCCCATCTTACTTACTAGCATCACTCAACCCACCCTGGGTTCACCTGTGGATTCCACCCAGCTAGTGCTAATCTAATGCAGTCCCCAATTACAGCCAGCTGCACTGGGAACCAACCCCACCCCCTAGCACACCTGCAGAGAGCATGGTCCAGCCACAACAAAAGGGCACATGAAACCCACACAGGAGACACTCCTGGAGCACCTAGCTCTGGTGACCAGGGGGGACCATACTATTGGGCCTCACAGGACACCTTCTATACTTAGCCACTCTATCAAGAACAGGAAATGTAGCTGACCTACCTAATACATAGAAACAAACAGGGGGTTAGGCAAAATGAGGAGACAAAGAAATATGTCCCAAATGAAAGAACAGGACTAAACCTCAGAAAAAGAACTAAATGCAATGGAGATAAGCAATCTTCCAGATAAAGTGTTCAAACTAATGGTCATAAAAATGCTCTCTGAACTCAGGAGAAGAATGGAAGGACACAGTGAGAACTTCTACAGAGAGACAGAAAATGTAAAAAAGAACCAATCAGAGCTGAATAAAATAACAAAAATGAGAAATACACTAGAGGAAACCAAATGCAGATTAGATGATACAGAACAGATCAGCAATCTGGAAGACAGGCTAATGAAAATCATCCAAATGGAAAAGCAAAAAGCAAAAAGAAACAAGAAAAATGAGGATAGTTTAAGCGACCTCTATGACAACATCAAGTGTACTAACATTCACATTATTGGGGTCCCAGAAGGAGAAGAGAGAGGGACAGGGACAGAAAATCTCTTTGAAGAAATAATGGCTGAAAACTTTCTGAACCTGGCAAAGGAAACATACATCCAAGTCCAGAAATCACAAAAAGCCCCAAACAAGATGAACCCCAAAAGACCCACACCAAGACATATTATAATTAAAGTCAAAAGCTAAATAGAGGGCTTCCCTGGTGGCACAGTGGTTAAGAATCTGCCTGCCAATGCAAGGGACACGAGTTCGAGCCCTGGCCCAAGTAGATCCCACATGCCGCAGAGCAACTAAGCTCATGTGCCACAACTACTGAGCCTGTGCTCTAGAGCCCACAAGCCACAACTACTGAGCCCATGTGCCACAACCACTGAAGCCTGCGTGCCTAGAGCCTGTGCTCTGCAACGAGAAGCCACAGCAATGAGAAGCCTGCGCACCGCAACGAAGAGGAGCCCCCACTCACTGCAACTAGAGAAAGCCCGTGCACAGCAACAAAGACCCAACATAGCCAAAACTAACTAACTAAATAAATAAATTTATTTTTAAAAAAAAGTTAAATAGAGAATCTTAAAAGCAGCAGGAGAAAAACAACTAGTTACATATGGAGGAGCCCCAGAAGATGATCAGCTGACTTTTCAGCAGAAACTTTACATACCAGAAGGGAGTGGCACAAGATATTCAAAGTACTGAAAGGAAGAAAAACCCTTACAACCAAGAATATTCCCTCTGGCAAGGCTCTCATTCAGAACTGAAGGAGAGATAAAGAGTTTCCCAGACAAGCAAAAACTAAAGCAGTTCATCACAACTAAACTGATCTAACAAGAAATGTTAAAGGGACCTCTTTAAACAGAAAACACAAAACTGTAAGTAGAAGTATAAAAATTATGAAAGAGGGCTTCCCTGGTGGCGCAGTGGTTGAGAGTCCGCCTGCCAATGCAGGGGACACGGGTTCGAGCCCTGCTCCGGGAAGATCTCACATGCCGTGGAGCAACTAAGCCTGTGAGCCATAACTGCTGAGCCTGCGCGTCTGGAGCCTGTGCTCCGCAACAGGAGAGGCCGTGACAGTGAGAGGCCCGCGCACCACGATGAAGAGTGGCCCCCGCTCTCCGCAACTGGAGAAAGCCCTCGCACAGAAACGAAGACCCAACACAGCCAAAAATAAATAAATAAATTTATTTTAAAAAATTATGAAAGAAAAAAAATCTCACTATAAAGGCAAACATATAGTAAAAGTAGTGGATCAACCACCTATATAAGTACTATGAAGGTTAAAACACAAAAGTAGTAAAATCCTATATATCTACAATTAGTTAAGAGATACACAAAACAGAAAGATGTTAAAGATGACATCAAAAACATAAAACATGGGGGTAGGGAGTAAATATGTAGTGCTTTTAGAATGTGCTCAAACATAAGCGACCATTAACTTAAAATAGACTGCTGTATACCAGGTTGTTATATAATAACCTCATGGTAACCGCAAATCATAAAACAATACTAGATAAACTCAAAAATCAAAGAGAAGGGAATACACTAAGTCCCCTACATATGAACCTTCAAACTGTGAACTTTCAAAGATGCAAACATGCGTTCCATCAACGTCAGGTGTGAGTAAAACAGCAGCTTGCCCTCCATCTCCTAGCTGACGATCCTTCAGCTCTACCATCTCCCACCTCCACTCCCTCCTCCAGTCAGTGACTCTTCTTGCCTGTTCACTCGATGCCAGCCCCTGCAGGCCAGCCGTTATACTGGACTACTGTACTTTTCAAAGTACTGTAAGATTAAAAATGTTTCATTTCTTGTGTTTGTTTTTTATGTATGAATATTACAAACCTATTACAGTACAGTACTATATAGCCAATTGTGTTAGTTGTGTTCCCAGGCTAACTGTCTGACTTATGATCAAATTGGACTTACGAGCGTGTTCTCAGAACGTAACTCGTTCATATGTAGGGGACTTACTGTACAAACATAACACTCAAGAAAGTCGTTAAATCACAAGAGAGCAAGAGAAGAGGAAAGGAACAGAGAAAAACAACAAAAATAACCAGAAAACAATTAACAGAAAGGCAGTAAGTACATAACCATCAAAAGTTACTTTAGATGAAAATGGACTAAATGCTCCAATCAAAAGACATAAGGTGGCTGAATGGATAAAAAAGCAAGACCCATATATATGCTACCTACAAGAGACTCACTTCAGATTTAAAGACACACAGAAATTGAAAGTGAGAGGATGGAAAAAGATATTCCATGCAAATGAAAAGAAAGCTGGGGTAGTAATATTTATATCAGACAAAACAGACTTTACATGGACCACAATGTTCACTGCGGCACTATTTACAATAGCCAGGACATGGAAGCAACCTAAGTGTCCATCGACAGATGAATGGATATAGAAGATGTGGCACATATATACAATGGAATATTACTCAGCCATAAAAAGAAATGAAATTGAGTTATCTGTAGTGAGGTGGATGGACCTAGAGTCTGTCATACAGAGTGAAGTTAAGTCAGAAAGAGAAGAACAAATACCGTATGCTAACGCATATATATGGAATCTAAAAAAAAAAAAAAGGTTCTAATGAACCTAGGGGCAGGACAGGAATAAAGACGCAGACGTAGAGAGGACACGGGGAGGGGGAAGGGTAAGCTGGGACGAAGTGAGAGAGGAGCACTGACATATAAACACTACCAAATGAAAAATAGATAGCTAATGAGAAGCAGCTGCATAGCACACGGAGATCAGCTCGGTGCTTTGCGACCAGCTAGAGGGGTGGGATAGGGAGGGTAGGAGAGAGACACAAGAGGGAGGAGATATGGGGATATATGTATACATATAGCTGATTCACTTTGTTATACAGCAGAAACTAACACAACATTGTAAAGCAATTATACTCCAATAAAGATGTTAAAAAAAATAGACTTTAAATCGAAGACTGTAACAAAAGACAAAAAGTGCATCACATAATGATAAAGAGATCAATCCAACAAGAAGATTAAACACTTGTAAATGTATGTGCACCCCACATAGGAACAGGTAAATACATAAAGCAAATATTAACAGACATGAGGAGATACTGACACTGACAGTAATATAATAATAGTAAGGACTTTAACACCCCACTTATATCAATGGATAGATCAGCCATACAGAAGGAAACAATGTGTTTAAGGAAACATTGGCCTTAAAGGACACATTATACTACCCTGACTTAATAGATATATAGACAGAGAACATTCCACCCCAAACCAGCAGGATACACATTCTTTTCAAGTGCACGTGGAACATTCTCCAGGATAGATCACGTTAGGCCACAAAACAAGTCTCGATAAATTTAGGAAGACTAAAATCATATCCAGCATCTTTTCAGACCAAAATCCTATGAGACTAGAAATCAACTATAAGATAAAAAACTGGAAAAAACACAAACAAGTGGAGTCTAAACAACATGCTACTAAACAACCAATAGGTCACTGAAAAAAAATCAAAGAGGAAATAAAAAAATACATTGAGGGCTTCCCTGGTGGCGCAGTGGCTGAGAGTCCGCCTGCCGATGCAGGGGACACGGGTTCGTGCCCCGGTCCGGGAGGATCCCACATGCCGCAGAGCGGTTAGGCGGGTGAGCCATGGCTGCTGAGCCTGCGTGTCCAGAGCCTGTTCTCCGCAGTGGGAGAGGCCACAACAGTGAGAGGCCCGCGTACCACAAAAAAAAAAAAAAAAAAAAAAAAAAATACATTGAGACAAATGAAAATGGAAACACAGTGTTTCAGAATCTGTAGGGCACAACAAAGGCAGTTCTTAGAGGGAAGTTTGTAGCAATAGGGCCTACTGCAGGAAACAAGAAAAACCTCAAATAAACAATCTAACCTCATACCTAAAGGAACCTAAGAAAAGAAAAACAAAACTCAAAGGGGAAAATAAGGATCAGAGTGGAAATAGATGAAATAGATACTAAAAAAAAAAAAAAAAAAAATCAATGAAACTAAAGTTGGTTCTCTGAAAAGATAAACAGAATTGATAAATCTTCAGCCAGACTCATCAAGAAAAATAGAGGGCCCATATCAATAAAATCAGAAATGAAAGAGGAGATACAACCAACACCACAGAAGTATAAAAAGATCATAAGAGATTACTATAAACAGTTATATAACAACAAATTGGACAACCTAGAAGAAATGGATACATTTCTAAAAACATACCATCTGGGCTTCCCTGGTGGCGCAGTGGTTGAGAGTCCGCCTGCCAATGCAGGGGACGCGGGTTCGTGCCCCGGTCCGGGAGGATCCCACATGCCTCGGAGCGGCTGGGCCCGTGAGCCATTGCCGCTGAGCCTGCGCATCCGGAGCCTGTGCTCCGCAATGGGAGAGGCCACAACCGTGAGAGGCCCGCATACCGCAAAAAAAAAATAATAATAAAATAAAAAAAAATAAAAACATACCATCTTTCCAAGACTGAATCAGAAAGAAATAGAAAATCTGAACAGACCAATTACTGAAACAGACCAATTAATGAAATTAAATCAGTTATCAAAAAAACTCCCCCAAAACAAAAGTCCAGGACCAGATGGCTTCACAGATGAATTCTACCAAACATTTAAAGAAGACTTAATATCAACTGTTCTCACACTATTCAAAAAAACTGAAGAGAATTCAATTTCCAAATTCATTCTACCAGGCCAGCATTACCCTGACAGCAAAACCAGACAAAGATACTACAAAGAAAGAAAATTACAGGCCAATACCCCTGATGAACACAGATGCAAAAATCCTCAACAAAATATTAGCAAACCAAAGTCAGCAATACATTAAAAGGATCATACATCATGATCAAATGGGATTTACCTCAGGGATGATTCAATATCTGCAGATCAATCAACCTGATACACTACATTAACAATATGAACAGTAAAAATTATATATCATCTCAATAGATGCAGAAAAAGCTTCTGACAAAATTCAACATCCCTTTATGCTAAAACCTCTCAACAAAGTGGATATAGAGGGAACATACCTCAACATAACAAAGGCCATATATGACAAACCCACAGCTAACATACTCAACAGTGAAAAGCTGAAAGCATTTCCTCTAAGGTCAGGAACAAGACAAGGATGCCCACTCTTGCCACTTCTATTCAATGTAGTATTGGAAGTCCTAGACACAGCAATCAGACTAGAAAAAGAAATAAAAGGCATCCAAATTGGAAAGGAAAAAGCAAAACTGTCACTGATGACATGATACTATATATAGAAAACCCTAAAGACTCCACCAAAAAACTATTAGAACTAATAAAATGAATTCAGTAAAGTTGCATAAAATTAATATACAGAAATCTGTTGCATTTCTATTCACTAATAACAATCCATCAGAGAAAGAAATTAAGAAAACAATGCCATTTACAATTGCATCAAAAAAATAAAATACCTAAGAATAAATTTAGCCAAGGAGGTGAAAGACCTGTATTCTGAAAACTATAAGACATTGATGAAAGAAACTGAAGACAACACAAATAAATGGAAAGACATATATACCATGCTTACGGACTGGAAGAATCAATATTGTTAAAATGCCCTTACTACCCAAAGCAATCTACAGGTTCAATGCACTCACCATCAAAATACCCATGGCATTTTTCACAGAACTAGAACCAATAATCCTAAAACTTGTAGGGAACCACCAAAGACCCTAAATAGCCAAAGCAATCTTGAGAAAAAAGAATAAAGCTGGAGATATCACATGCCCTGATTTCAAACTATACTACAACACTGCAGTAATCAAAACAGAATAGAGAGCTCAGAAGTAAACCCACACTTATATGGTCAATTTATCTATGACAATGGCAGCAAAAATATGCAATGGAGAAAAGACAGCATCTTCAATAAATGGTGTTGGGAAACCTGGAGAGCTACATGCAAAGGAGTGAAACTGGACCATTTTCTTGTATCATATACAAAAACAAATTAAAAATGGGTTTAAGACTTAAACGTAAGACCTGAAACCATAAAACACCTAGAAGAAAACATAGGTAGTACACTCTTTGATGACAGTCTTAGAAGTATTTTTTTGGATTTGTCTCCTCAGGCAAGGGAAACAAAAGCAAAAATAAGTGGGATTACATCAAACTAATAAGCTTTTATGCAGTGGAAGAAATCTTTAATAAAATGAAAAGGCAACCTACTTAATGGGAGAAGATATTTGCCAATGATATATCCACATGTATATATATATATTTCTTAAAAAGGAAACCATACAACTCTGTAACAAAAAAAACCAATCCCATTAAAAAATGGTCAGAGAGCCTGAACAGCCCTTTCTCCAAAGAAGACATACAAATGGCCAAGAAAAACATGAGAAGATACTCAACATTACTAATCACCAACAATCATCAGGGAAATCAAAAGCACAATGAGATATCACCTCACATCTGTCATAATGGCTGTCATCAAAAAGACAAGAAACAAGTGTTGGCAAGGATGTGAAGAAAAGGGAACCCTCGTGTACCGTTGGCAGGAATGTAAATTGGTGCAGCCACCATGGAAAACAGTAAGGAGGTGCCTCAAAAATTAAAAACAGAACTACCATACGATCTAGCAATTCCACTTCTGGGTATTCACTCTAAGAAAACAAAAACACTGATTTGATATATGCACCCCAATGTTCATTGCAGCATTATTTACAATAGCCAAGATATGGAAACAACCTAAATGCCCAACCTAAGTGGATAAAAAAGATGTGGCATATGTATATAATGGAATACTACTCAGCCATAAAAAAAAAGGACTTCCCTGGTGGCGCAGTGGTTAAGAATCCACCTGTCAATGCACAGGTCACGAGTTCAAGCCCTGGTCCGGGAAGATCCCACATGTTTCAGAGCAACTAAGCCTGTGCACCACAACTACTGAACCTGTGCTCTAGGGCCCATGAGCCACAACTACTGAGCCTGTGTGCCACCATTCCTGAAGCCATGGGCCTAGAGCCTGTGCTCCATAACAAGAGAAGCCACTGCAATGAGAAGCCAGGGCACCGCAACTAGAGAAAGCCCGCATGCAGCAATGAAGACCCAATGCAGCCAAAAATAAAAAAAAACAAAAAAAAAACAAAAAAACCCGAAATCTTGCCATTTGCAACAACATGGATGGAACTAGAGGGTATTATGCTAAGTTAAATAAGTCAGACAGAGACAAATACTGCATAATCTCACTTATACGTGGAATCTAAAAAAACAAAACAAATGAACAAACAAAACAGAAACAGACTTACAGATACAGAGAGCAAATTGGTGGTTGCCAGAGGAGGTTAGGGGATGTATGAAATAGGTGAAAGGGATTAAGAGGTTACAAACTTCCAGTTATAAAATAATTAAGTCACAGGGATATAATATACAACATAAGGAATATAGTCAATAATACTATAATAATTTTGTATTGTGAGAGATGGCTAGCTACTAGACTTATCGTGGTGATCACTTGTGATGTATTTAAATGTTGAATCATTATGTTCACCTGAACATAATGCCAACTATACTTCAACTAAAAAAAAAGTTAAGGGCTTCCCTGGTGGCGCAGTGGTTGAGAGTCCACCTGCAGATGCAGGGGACACGGCTTTGTGCCCTGGTCCGGGAAGATCCCACATTCTGTGGAGCGGCTGGGCCCGTGAGCCATGGCCGCTGAGCCTGCACGTCCGGAGCCTGTGCTCCGCAGCGGGAGAGGCCGCAGCAGTGAGGCTCGCGTACCGCAAAACAAACAAACAAAACAAAACAAAAAAGTTAAAAAGGCTAAAGTGACATAAAAACTAAATATCATGCATGAACCTTGAATGAACCCAGGTTTTTTAAAAAAAGCTATAAAAGACTTTTGGGGACACATAATCTGAATGTGGACTAGACATTAGATAATACTATGGAATCAATGTAATTTTCTTAGGTGTGAGAATGGTATTGTGCTTTTTAGGAGATTGTCTTTATTTTGGGGAGATACATACTGTGGTATTTAGGGTGAAATATGTCTGTAATTTACCTTCAAATGATTCGAGGGAAAAAAGTCTATATAAATATGTACACATAGACCAAAATATGCATATAAACAAACACACGTACACATATACACACTGATACATATATGTAGAGAAAGAGAGAAAACAAATATGACAGTGTTAACAACTGTTAAGTCTAGGCAGAGGTAACAGGTGCTCACTGTACAACAGTACAGATTTTCTGTGGGTTTGAACATTTTAATAATAAAAGGTTGCTGGAGGACAAAGTCACATACTCGAAAGGGGCCTTTGAGACATGGTCCACTCCCCTCAGTTCGCAGATGAAGAAAGCTAGTGCAGTGGAATGAGCAGGGGACTGAGCCGGAAGACTTGGGCTGTCTTAATCTTAACTTCTGCAACTAAAGTGATAAGCAAATCTTAAGGCAAGATTTACCTTCCTGGGTCCCCTTTTACACATTGGTGAAAGGGATGAATTGGACTTTGTTTACATATCATTATCTCATTTAAGCCTCATAAAAATCTTATGAGGTAGGCATAGATCTTCCTGTTGGGAGGAAATTAGGGTTCAGAGAAGGTCATGGCTATGCGATGGCAAAAATGGGTGTGAGCTGCAGGCTGACACTGGGTCCAGAACCTCTCCCACGATGGCACAAAAACATCCGTGCCTCCTTCGAGTTCTACAATTCTGACTAAGAACTCAACAGAATGTGGTCTGATCCTGAAGCTTGCAAACAAAAGAAAAACAAATCTTCTAAAGGCAACACATATATATTATATGTAGAAGTAAGTCAGGAAATAAGAAATAAGACTGTAGTTAGTGAAGATTTGAGGTTCTGAAAATTTATCTGAACTCCAAAGGAGATAACGTTAAAGAAGTTAGGTTTTATATTCCACTTCTTCCTTCCAAAATGAGGATACTGTCTGTCTATCTGACTGTCCATCCGTCCTCTACTTATATCTAAAGGATATGAACTATTACATACTAGAGTGGGACCCCCTGGGATTTTGCTCAGTCTCAATTCTAAAGGGATACTCTGGTCACTGCACTGATGCACTGAAGAGGCATTAAACTTTACAGTTAATTCTCCAGGTCACTTCTTTCCAGTGGTGTCCACTGGGGCTTTAGGGGTCAAAAGTGGGGTTCTAGCAATAGTTGATTCCTCCCAAAATTTGAGGAGAATAAGCAGAGATATCTTAGAGCTATAAAAATGCTCTATTTTTTTAAACTAATGATCTAGATCTGATTGATATAAAGAAGCAATCAGTTTCAAACTACCACCAACCTTTGTGGCAGATATAAGGCTTTATCTGGTTCCAGACTTTGGTCAGCAGGCTGAGTTTCAGACGGTTATAAGGTGAATTTGATACTAAGTTTGCAAGGCACTGCAAAACACAAAGAAGAGCTCATCAGTGGGCCCGATATAGTCACAGCATAGAGAGAAAATTTTAGAGCCTTTAATTTAAAAAGTCTTTATACTTATTTAAAAATCAGTCCTTTTCTTTTTTTTTTTTTTTTCAGGGGGAATAGCACTTGTATTCTCATTGGTCCAACTTAATACTAAAGATAAAGCAGTATTTTTAGTAAAACATTTATGCGGACATACAGAGATTGTAGGTATGATCAGACAAGTAGGAACAGACTTTCAAACAGGATATCTTTAATAAAATTACTACTTAGTTATATTCTTAAGTCAACTCACTTTGGGGCAATATAAACATGCAAAAAGAGAGAAACTGCCTTTGTTAACTCACCAATAACTTGGCACATTTACCTTAATTATCTGAGTAAGGGTCTGTGAGGATGATTCAGCCACCAAAGCTAACAAAAGACATCTGTGCAACTCTTTAATGCTAGAAGCGATCATTACAGAAAAGGGAGTGAAAGCCCTTCTGTGGTCACTGGTATCTTCAGCAACAGAAAGAAACTGCTTTGAGCCTTCCAAGATGGCAGATAAAACTTGCAGAGCACAGGCACGCGTCTGAAATTTCAGGATGATGCACATCAGTTAGAACTTGAGAGTCGAATCCCCTTCTTCCTATATATATGTTTTTCATTTTCAAAGTATTTAGGATCCCTTTAATTAGAGGAATAAAGGCAATGTGATTATCCATCAGGCCCTAAGAGCAGCCGTGAACTAAGCCACCTGAGCGCTGCCCCACCCCCACACTTCAAAAAACCAACAGAGCCTCAAATCACATGGCTGTTAGGGTTTGCTACTGTAAGGAATAAGCCTAAGCTGCACCACAGTATAAAAACCTGATGTCACAAGCATGAAAATAACTTAAAGATGAGAAGCCTAGTTTATTAAAGCATAAAGCCAAATGAAAAGAGAAAAGCAAACTGCCTGTGGGCAGGAAAAACTACATGCATCTAGGGTCTGTTTCATATCAAAGTTCCAGAGGACCTTCTGCTTTACGTTCCAACCTAAAGCATCCATGAGTGCTCAATATTAATTATATAGGATACTAGAAACTTTGTGCATACTCAGCTTGGCAGGCACCATTAGTGACCCAGCTTTCAGAAATATTCTTAGGTACAGAAAATAAAATCTGCAATAAAATCTTTGATACTCAAGGGAATACTATTAAATATAACTTTATGGATAGAAAGGAAAACGTGCACCTTTATCAATGGACGGCTGTATCTATCAGGAATAGTGCCACTGCATTAAGATTTTCTTTATATGGTTAAAAGATTACTTGTAATTGGTATTCTGATGATTCTGCAGTATTAAAACTCAGAAAAGAAAAAAAGAAAGGAAAAGAAAGCCAATTTAACCAAAATGGAATGTAGGTGATAAATGCAGGACTACTAATATGAAATAATACTGTATCCTCTTTGGTCAGCTCACCCCAAAATGTCAATTAAACCTTTCAGTCAGATATTGAAAAAGCAAGGAATCAACATTATAATTCTAGGATCTAATCTAAGTATCTACTCAATATGAAGCATATCTGAGTTTGGTGTGAAAAAGGTTTTCCAGAAAATCTTCAACTGTTATCTCCAAATTACCAAGAAATAAATCATTTCTGCATGCTTTTTGTAGAATGGAATCATAAACAAAAAACTAAAGATTTACTGCTTTGAGAACAAATGTGTAGTATAGTAGTACGAGTCTTTGGAATTAAGCATAATCACTTAAGGAAGGCAGGAAGTTGACAATGTATTAGGAAAGTGTGTGTGAGAGAGACAGAGAGACAGAGAGAGAGCTCGTGCTCAAGTCAGCTGGTCCAAGAACTCAGATGAGGTGTTAGCAACCCTCTTCCATAAAGCTCCAGTAGCACAAATTTTATAGTCTAGACTTCGCAGGCCACAGAGTCTTTGTCGCGACCACTCAACTCTGCTATGGGAGCACAGACACTGTACAAAGAAATAAATGTGACTGTGTTCAAATAAAAGTTTACTTATGGACAGTGACATCTGAATTTCATATAAATTTTACACGTCAAAAAATATTATTCTTTTGATTAAAAAAATGTTTTTGAAAGCGTAAAAACCATTCTTAGATCATAGGTCATACAAAAACTGGTAGTTGGCCAGACTGGGCCCACAGGCCATAGACTGCCAACCTCTGATTAGATCGCTGGCTGGTCTTAACCGAAAAAGGCGGATGTTATGCTAAACCTCCATTTCTTTAGAACATAATTAAAAATTACAATTTCAACAGCTCACAAACCAAATAAAATTAAAAGCCAAGTTGTAGAAAGAAATAAACTAATACTCAAAAGTAAAAATTTTTCAGCTCAATTAACTTTGGTACCCAAAGTGGGAAAAAGCATTCATAACTATCACAGATGAAAACAAAAGAATGTCCCTGAAATTAGTCATTTTTTACCATCGCGGTATAAAATCTATATGGAAATATGATACTATATCGAATTTTACTTCTCATAGTGCTGATTTATCTCCTTTAAACACAGTTTAATATACCTTTGTTACCTTTGTTGTTATAAAAATGCTATTCATGACCCTGAATCAGGTTCAAGTTCTGCTTCATTTATTTTTATATCAATATTTAATACTGTTTACCATTCTAATCAGCACTTCCAGCAGAAAGTACTGATGTACAAGCAAACCATAAGAGGTGCAGCTCTCTCTCCAGAGAGCTCATTTTGTTAAGTTTTTACTGTCTGAATATTTACATTGATAGATGAAAGCCTTTTTAATCTTATAAACATCAGTGCACTCAGTTTCACTAGAGGGTAGTTTTACCTCCTTGGGCACGAAGCCTTGTTCAAAGGTAATGAAACAAGAAAGCACTTTTCCTTTTTTTGCTATTTAAGGATATAGTAGAAATTTTTGCTGAGGTAGCTCAGTCAATCCTTATTTTTTCTTTTTTTATGTATGTTCAGTCTCAGCATATTTCTGGGAGAGTGATGAAGTCGTCACTGCTGGGAATGGCTACCACTGAGGTTTCAATGCAGGGCACCTGGCTGTGCCTGTCTTTGTCCAAGTCCTGATTATTCTTCACATATGTTCAGGGTTAATTTCATTTGAGCACACCCCCAAAGTTGGGTGCCTTTTAGGTGGAGGCATGTGCATACTGTGTCAAGGTCTCTAAATTTAGAGACCTCCAAGCAAAGGTCACCTGTTCTTAACTGACCATAAAAGAGGAAACCTGATTACCTACCATTCCGTGACAGTTAAAAGTTTCAACTCTTTATTCTCTTTCCTAGTTATGCTATCTATTATCTAGATTTTGATTTGTTTCCACATTTCATAGCTCTCTAAAAGAGAAACAAATAATCATCATGGAATTTGAAAATCAGGATAATTCTAAAGGTACCAAGAGGAAGGTATGCCCTACAGTTTGTCCCTTAGGTCACGTCTTGTTGATATATATACATAATCTACTTTTGTAACACCTGAGGAAATCATATAGAAGAAATTCTTAAATTAGTCATAGTTACTAGTAGCATTTCTGAAGCACATTTCCAGCATGTAAACACATGACAATTTCCCAAGTACCATCACACTGCCAAATCCTAGAGGAAATTTCTAAGTTTTCTCCTTCTCATTGAACCATTCTAGCATCTTACATTCCAGTTTCCTGAGAGTAATCCCTGTCATTGTTGGTGTTCTGAATGGAGTAGTCCAATCATGTTTCCTTCTGTCCATTTCTCTCTGGAAAATTTCTCAGTATATCAGTGACAATTGTGCTTCCAGCTGAATCTACCATAGGTCATATCAGAGCTGCCATGAACTCAAAACCATCATCACTGTGTACTTCAAGGAGAAGAGACACTATTTTTGTCTTGTCATGTTTCATCCTGGCTAAGACAAACTTCGGTCTATACTATCCAACTCTACACTCAATAAGCACCTGAGATGACCACTCAGCTTTTACACATGGCTGCGCCTTTTAACCTAGCTCTGATTAATCCAGAATGCTGTTCTATTCCAATGACATGAACTAGTACTTTTTTTTTGGCCATTTCTTGTGGCATGTGGGATCTTAGTTCCCCAACCAGGGATTGAACCCGCGCCCCCCGCAGTTGAAGCACAGGGTCTTAACCACTGGACTGCCAGGGAAGTCATGAACTAGTACTTTTAATTTTTGCACGTAACTTTCTAGAAGTCTTTCTAAAAAGCCTCTCTCACTGACATCATCTACCCAAACACTTTTTTCTAACATGGGTCTTGGTTCACAATTAATTACACTATGCACAGTTTGCAGTGGTGCGCTCCAAGACCTGTTGTGGACAATTATCATGACCCTTATTTACACCCTTCTAAACCTAGTATCTGCTAAAAAATCTGAGTATATTCATTTCGCTTGCCATTACACTGAACTCATGAATTTTAATCATTACTTTGATCTTTTAAAAAACCTGTGTAAGAATGATGACTGGTCTTCCCTTTCTCCAGGACCTTTGTGTGGCTTTCGTGCTAGACCTAGGACTTCTCCAGAAGGGAGTTCTATATTTTTTTTCACTCATCATGTCTCTTGCATTACTGAAATTAAACAGCAAGAACATATGTAACAAGTACCCAAATCAAGGAGGACCACTTTGCAGTAAGTAAAATTTCTCATGGCAATTCAAATGTAAATGTTTGAAAAATACAAAGATATAAACATCATGAAAATTATTTCAATCTATTTTCATCTCCATCTCCTTGGCTACTTACGGCAGCTCCCCTCAGCTGGAGGGTCTTCAAAAACATAAATACATATATATATATATATTTTTTTTTCAACCTTCATAGCAGTTTTCCTTCCAATTACTAGAATGGCCTCATTATTTATTTATTTGCCACCACCATTTTTCAGGTTCTCATTTGCTGATGATTCAGTCAATGTGAAAAATTTCTACTGGTTTAACTATTTAGTATATTGGGTATTTGAAATACCGTACAAGGCATTTTTTTGTGTGCATAATTGAGGCTAGTTTATTTTTCTTCACCCTGTAAAAGTGTTGAAGGGTCATTTATAAGTTTTCTTATATAGTAATTAGCTAGTCAAGGAGATGATCAAAGGGAGTTTCAATGTATGATGGATTGCTAGTCCTCCTTACTTTTAAGGGAAACATCTTAAAACCAGAAAATAATACTACTGGCCTAACTAAAACTATTCATTTTGAGAGGGTAGGTTAATTACCTGAGGATACCAGATGCCATGTAGCATGACTTTTTAATGTTCATTATTGTAAGAGGAATCTAAACAGCAGACTGTTTTCCTTATTTGGGTAAAAAGCTAACTTCTGGAAAAGAGCTAACATATCCAAGAAGAGGTAAATATTTGATCAGCCATAGTTACCTTGCTGTAGCTATCCATGACTGCCAAGTTACTTTTCCTTCTTTTCTAAAAATAAGTATTTCTCATTAAAATATGTATTACTATTTATTACATGTGACTTGAAAAATATGGAAAAGTTGAAGAAAAAAACCCACTGTTGGGATCATATAATTCTATATCCTATACTTTCATAAAGCATCATCAGCATTTCCCTAAGCCTTATACATCTTTCATAACCATTATATACCATGATATTCCAGTGAGTATTAAAGCCATTTTTAACTTCTATTATAAACGCCATAGCAATCGACATTTTCATAAAAGAGAGAGAAGCACAGCTGTTTCGGCGCAGCTCAAAGAGGACACTGAAACAATAACTCAGTGTGCTCATGCTTCAAGCAAGCCCTGGGGCAGGAGGTGAGCTCAGTGTGATCTCCCTCTACCTGATATTCACATAAGCCCATTTCCTATCCTCCTGCCCATTTAGTGGTTCTCAAGTCAGGACTTGGGTCGGTATTAATAAGAGCCTTGTTCAGATAAGATCAGATGGGGCAGAGAAAACAACAAAGACTTGTAAAGATTTTCTTCCTTGTTATAACACTTAGAATTTAAATGCTCTTACCTTTGGAGAAGGGTCTTTTAACGTAAGAGTCATCAAGGACAGAGACTGTGGGCTTCCAAGCTCAGGTGTATCAGGAACAAAGGCTGACCAGTAGCCGTAAAGAACTTTTTTTTCTATTGATTTTATAGTAGAAAGAAAACAGGCTAACGCTCCTTGGCGAACTTTGGCTTGGTAAGACCTTTAATAACCAAAAGAAGGAAGAAAAAAGCCTTTTAATTGTTTTGAAAAACATAAGCACGAAATGCTATTTATTCCAGCCAGCTCAAATGATACAGTGGGAAATTCAACATTCTAAATGAATCTGAAAGATGCCAACATTTTAAAAATTATTTCAAAATGTGATCAAAACATGTTAAAGCAATTTGTTTATCTAACAAGTTAATAAAGTCAACAATTAAAAACACACAACTAGATAGAGAATAAGAGGGCAACATTTTGATATTAGGAAAGCAGTATGAAATATGAGGTACTGCAGAGTATCCATTCATCCAACAGATACGTATTGAGAATCCTTACGTATGTGCCAGGCACTGTGCTGAGGCTGGCAGACATAAACTAAGCCCCTGCCCTTGACAAGCTTATTAATGGCAGAGACACAGAGTTAAAGAGATTACAACACAGTAATCAGAGATAAGTCAAACAGTCCCATAGGAGGGGTACCTAAGCCGGAATGGGGGTCAGAAAAGGCTTCTCAGAGTATATGATCGCTGAGCTCATACTGAAGATGGGTAGTGGTTAACAAGGCAAAAGGCAAAAAAAGTGAAAGAAAGAATAACTCAGGCAGAGGAACCACATGTACAAAGGCAGATAAGAGAACAATGCAAAATGCACAGTCATACCAAGTCCCAAATAAAGGAGACCCTTCCAAGTTAAATCGCACGCGGCAGTCAGACTCTTAAGCAGGGTCAGAAACGTATACACATAACTTAGAAGATAAGGCGTAAAAACAGAACAAAATACCACTACCTCACTTTACTCTGCATGCCTCCTTCAGCATCAGAATAGTCTGACTCACTACTGCTGACTCTCTTCCAACTGGAAGAACTGAAGGATGAGGAGGCTTGGTCTTTTCCTGAAGCTCCACTTGCAGCTAATGGCAAACGCGGAACACCCAGGGAGGAGGGGCGCTCAGTGTCCCCTTTATGCGGGTTCAGTCTGCCTGAGCCAGTGACTGGGGCTACTTCTCTTTCACCACTGGATTCTTCCTCCTCCTCCTCTCCTTGCTGGATTTTCTTCGCTTTTACTTTTGATTTTTTCCTTTTATTCTGATTTTAGGAGCAAATGAAAACATATATATGATAGCTATTGGTAACTTCTCATTTGATAATTACTAAATATGTCCCCAACACGTAGTATGGATAAAGAAGAGGAGAAGAGAAAAAAGCGGCACTTCATACTCCATGCGTCAGGCACCATGCTAAGTGTTTCTGTACACCTTACTGGACCACAAGAAACAAGGGAGGAAATACATGGGACAAAGCAAAACTTGTGACCTGGGTTTAGATTCTACATCTGTGATCCTGGGCAAATCACTTAGCCTGGCTGAGCTTGCCTCATCTGTTTAAGTACGGACTAATGCCACCTTCCTTGCACGGCTGTGAAAGCATCCAGCCTTCTCAACAAAGGTTCTGCAAGAGATCAAGGTCTACAGAAAATGACCTGAGTGACTATTTTCTCAGGTCTCCCAAACAGGATACGCAGCTAGCACCACTCTAGATGCATAGGAGGGATGTTACTCCTTTACATACTCTCCAGGTTTTAGAGCACTGGGGCTTTGTAGATATAAAGTAAAAGCCTGGGACTTCCCTGGTGGTCCAGTGGTTAAGACTCCACACTTCCACTACAGGGGGCACGGGTTCGATCCCTGATAGGGGAACTAAGATCCTGCATGCCGTGCGGCACAGCCAAAGAAACAAAAAACAAAAAACTTAAAGTAAAAGCCAGTTTCTTTCTCTTCTGCTACTTCCTTCTTTCGGACATCCAAAGATCTTTGGAATCTGTGCTCTCCTCTGCATTCTCAAGGTCCCTAACCTTTAGGAGAGAAGATCCTCATGACTTCTACCTTGAGTTATTAATGTGGCTCCAGACTCACACCCTTTTACTTGCTATCACAGTGATTTCTCTGAAATGCCAATCTGATCATATCACTCCCCTATATCAGATGCTTCATTTCCACCACCTATAAGATAAAAACCCAAACTCCTTAGCACACTGTATATGACCCTTATGATTTGGCCTCTGCTACACACTTGTCCCACCTTCCCGTCCATACACCTGACACTCTAGCCCATTGTTCAACTCGCATTCCCTAAGTCTGTGTACCTGTTGTTCCCTTTGAATAAAACATTCTCCTTCCTTCTCTATACTATTACTCATTCTTGAGGCTCAGGTTAGCCACTATATCTTTTAAAAAGCACCCCCTTACTCCTCTATTGGTTGCCCTGAATGTGCTCCTAGAATACCCCGTGAATATTCTGTTGAAAGAAATCATAATACTGCACTGTAGTTGTTTATTTATCCACCTTCACTTTCTCCCCCAAATTCCTAAAACCCCAACCTATGTTCCTAATGCTTAGCACAATGTCTGGGATATAACAGATGCTCAGTAAATGTTGAGTAAGTGAATGAGTGAAAGAATTTCTAATTATAAGTATTTTAATCAGGTATTACATTTCTAGGTGTAATACCTCAGCCGTGTATCTGTATGCTTTAGGTTCTCCAACAGAAACAGGAGGGAGATGACAGCTATCTGGAAAGACTGGGAAATTTGGCAGGGGCAACAGAGACCTATAGTATTTACCAGCTAGCCTTTTGGAGAAAAAGTCTGTTGACCTGTGGTGCTGAGCATTTGAGGGATGCGGATGCTTGGCTATGGGTATAAAGCGAATGCCCATTTTTATAGCTGTTACATTGCCTAGACCGCTTAGAAGTGTAAGATGTTCTAACCGGTAGTTTTAGCAGTCTGATGAATTTAAATTTACTATGCTAAAAACCCTAAGTTGAAATAAAATTCAAGGTGAGCCTTTGGCACAGCAGTGATGCAAATCATAGAAAACACACATAGCAAGCAATTAAAAACAATCCACAACTTAAATCTAAATATATGTAAATGTACCACAGCTGGTCGAGAAGTGCTGGATTCTGTCTGCTGCGGTTTGATGGGTGGTCGTCCATCATACTGAGGAAGTGGAGTGGGGTACAACACCGTGGGCATCTCTATGTTTAGTCCAGGGAGTCCATGGAACATGGTTTTCTAATAATGATGATTAAGGAACAAACACACATACAACAAATCATAAAACAGAATTTTTCACCATGTTCTGAATCACACAGATGAACAGATTAACGTTTAAAAGCTTTATTAAGGAAACTGAGATGAGACAGAAAATAGATACCCTGAAGGTTTAGAGCTTAAAGGAGAGTTTAATTTCATCTAGACCAGAGGGATCTGGCTTGGCCAGATCAGGTTAAACTTTAGATTCTAGTTTATTTACTTACTACTTTTACTTACTAATTTAAAAAATTTATCCAATCAGTTTTGTCCAATATTTTATCTATAATTTTTTTAACCAATCTATCATTTTATTTAGCATATCCATGTCCAAATCTAGCTTTCTGTTATCTATTAGGGAGTAGGGGAGATGGTACAGGAAAAGAATTAAAGTTTTAGTCATGCTAAGTTATCATACATGGCTTTGATCTAAGGCCACCACAAAGTTTCTGACTATTTCTTGGCTGAACTGAAGACAGCTGGATGCCCAGAGAGGTTGATCTGACTCTCCCACTGACTGGCAGGCTCAGAAGCCAAAGAATGGCAGCCTAATGATACACATCTTGATTGGCCTGCTTACTACATGGGAGCTAAAGCCAAGGAGATGCACTGGTTCCTCTTTCAAGTCCAAACAGATTCAAGATAATCTAAAATTAAATAATCTACAGATCATACCTCATAACCTAGTCCCAATAAAATTTTAGAATTTTCATAAATTTACTAAAGCAAGATTCAGTCTTTTCAGTTCTTAATTTTATTTATTTTTAATTAATTAATTTATTTTTGGCTGCATTGGGTCTTCGTTGCTGCACATGGGCTTTTCTCTAGTTGCGGTAAGCGGGTGCTACTCTTTGTTGCAGTGCACGGGCTTCTCACTGTGGTGGCTTCTCTTGTTGCGGAGCACAGGCTCCAGGCGCACGGGCTTCAGTAGCTGTGGCTTGCGGGCTCCAGAGCGCAGGCTCAGTAGTCGTGGTGCACGGGCTTAGCTGCTCCACGGCATCTGGAATCTTCCTGGACCAGGGCTTGAACCCATGTCCCCTGTGTTGGCGGGCGGATTCTTAACGACTGTGCCACCAGGGAAGTCCCAGTTCTTAATTTTAAATACGTTTAAATATGAACATTTTATTCTTCTCTCTTAAAATACAATACCCTAAAGCTAGCCTTGGAGTAATGATGTAAACTGGTCCTTATGTCTGGGGTGTAAAGAGGAAAGACACTAACCACATGAGGACCTGGGGTTTAAACGGGCAATGCCTTACCTTTAGCACAGCCAGAAGAGCTCCAAGTTCATCAGTCTGTGTCAGTTTCATCTTCCCACCATTTAGAAGAGACTGTATACCTTTTAATGCATTTTGTAACAACTAGAGGGAAAAAGGAGACCAAGTTAAAAGGTAAATGAAATTTGGTTGTTCAGGGACCAACTTTCTAGCACCACGTAGGATGGAGAAAGAAAAGTCTTTAGATGATGAAAAAACTTTAGACAGGGGAAGGGAAGAAAAAGAGCAGAGATGAGGATCCAGAGAAGAAAGCTGATGAGCTACTACTAATTATTTTCTAGAAGAATGGAGTGCTTCTATTGAATAAGAGTGGTCTCTTCGTACATGTTTATAAACCCGCACATACTAATCGTGAGCAAGAAAAAAAAAAGAAGAGATGTTTAGTGGGAAGAGTACGATAGGAATAAAAATGTGGCAGCAGAGACTGGAAACAGGAAATCCCTATCATGCAGTAACCAAAGCAGCTCTTTTCACAGCAGCTCTTAAAAGCAAAGAAATGTATGTGGGGACAGGTTTCTAGAGGGCAATTCTGATCAAGATTAATTTTTTGGCCAGTAATGTCATTTCTAGGGTTCCGTCCTTAAGAAATACTCCCTACATGGAAAGGCTGTGAACTGCAGCCTTGTTTGAAATAGTGGAATCGCTGAAAAAAACTTTAATTTTCCATCAATTATGATAATTATTTAAGAAGCTAACCCTCTGCTACATATGAAACTTAATAATAATAGCAAGCACTTTTCCAAGCATATTTAAGTGCTTTTATGAACAGTTCATATACACCTCATAAGACCTCTACAAGGTGGTTATTTCTCCCATTTCAGAGATGAGGAACATGTAGGCTCAAGAAGTTAAGTAAATTGCCAAGGTCTCCCAGCTACAGCAGTTAGAAAGCATGAAGTACATCAACAGGTATTGAAAAGATGTCCAAGATATATTAAGTTTAAAAAGGAGCGAGAGCTGCAAAACAGCATATTAAATATGATCCCATTTAAAAATTATAAATATGCTCATTTATATACAAAAAAAATCTGGGGTCATGTAGAACAAATTGTTCCCAGTGGTTCTATCTAAGCTGGGGACCATAAGAAACTTTCGCCATCTTTGATTTGTAATTTTTGAAATGTGTCACTTTGAATTTAAATCATGCTAATAAACTATCATATTTGCATCAGGTTTTTTAAAAAAATAATAAAATATTGCAGATATTGTTGAAATCCACTCCTTTCCCTTCCAACTAAAAGACAGTCACTAGTCAGAAATTTTTTATTTCCACTTTTATAGTCAGGAGGGTAAAAATAGTTTAAGAACCTAGAATTGTAAAACAAACAAACAAAATGGCAAAACAAAACAAACAAAAATAATTTCTTGTAATTTAAACCTGAAAGATATGGGTTCAGCCTTTTTAGGTTATAAACATCCCCTTATGCTTATATCTCTAGACAAAACTAATACAGCAACAAAATTAAACTCTTTAATAGCAGCTTTTGTTCTACTGCTGCTTCTAAACACATCTGTAACAGTCAGAGGATTAGTGGTAGTCTCACCTACCATGCAAAACGTGATATCATCCATATCAGATGATTTTGGAGACTGTAAAGTGGTCAAGAAAGCTTGGAAGCAGATATTTTGGTACGGCTCCTCCAAGTACGGCTGTCCTGGCACACTAAAACACATATAGAAAAAGCAGCTTCAACTCAGTCGCCTTTGAAATGGGGCTTGCAAAAGAATAAGAATTAAAAGTAACAGCAATACTGACTAATGGAGTTGGAATATACCCTTGAATGAAACTGTATCATAGAAGATTGTACACTCCGGTTAATTAACTACTGCTGTGGACAGGCACGAGGCTGGAACGAATAGGAAGAAGAATGGTTTCCACAGGGAAAAGTTACAGAAGTCTGCAGTGAAACAAGTACACAGAAAGCGAAATCTTTTTTTATTACGCTTTTCAGTTCTTAGAGGGAAATAATGCAGACAGGTTGTCAAGCTAGAATCACACAGCTGAAGCTGCCTTCCTAGCCACTGGACAACACTGCAATGTAGAGACAAGATATTACACATCAGTTCAAGCTTGTGCCACTCATTTTCTATTGCTTGAATTTAGAATTGGGCAGTTGGGATTGGTTCTGTTTTCTTCAAAGAAATTGGCCTTGACAGATATATCTCACCAAAGCTTAAATTAATATGAATATATCCTTCTAGAAGATTTAATATGGATAGAATTTATACCAACAGAAAACCTCAACATACTGCACATATATCACTTTTACCATATTTTAGAAATAAAGTCCTACTCTAAGGTCCTAGTCCTTTACTTCTTCATAAGCTTTCTTCACAAGCAACATTGAAATTAAAAATAAACAACATAAGATGATGTCATTAGCAAAAAGCATGGGAAATGCAAAGTAGGTTATTTTTCTAAGTTGGCTCTGGCTTCAGACAGATTGAACCACCTACAAAGGACCCATGAGAGGCCCTATCTCATTACACCTGGGAAATCTGACTGAATCCACATACCTGAGACATAAGTTTGCCATACAATGCACTGCAGCTCTCCTAACTTCAGGGTCCGACTGAGCCAAGTCACTCAGCTTCATCAAGAGTCCGCTCTTGCCAAGCAAGTCTGGGAGGTACTGAAACGACATCACAGCCAATGTTGGCCGAAGAAAAGCTTCTAGGAAAACATTACTTTTTAAATAGATTTCTTTCTTCTTTTTTTTTAACTAAAGGGAATTTAGGTACCAAAAGACTAGCTGCTAGGTAAATCCTTCAGATAGGCATGCAAAAATATGCCCCAAAAACATCAGTAAGGATCAGCACTCCCAGCCTAGGTTGTTGCTGAAGCTCTTTCGTCTTGGCTGCATAGCTGAAGGGTAATGATAATAATAATAATGATTAATATTTACCAAGTGCCAAGCACTTTACAAGTGGACTTCACCCTCAGAGGAACTATTTTACACGTGAGAAAACGAGGCTCAGAGTGACTGAGGAAGGGTGACTCGACGTTACACATCTAATGAATGGCAGGACAGAAACCTGAACACAGGCTTGCTGGTTCAGGGCCTGTGCCCCCAACCTTTCAAAGGAAAGACAGATGCAGTTTAAACTACCTTTTGACACTTTGAGCCATTGCAGTAAACCAGGGCTGCCAAGGCTTGGAGAATCTGCATGTGTGTCCAGGAACTGCACTGCTGAATAGCAGAAATAGTATATGCCAACAGGAAATCCAGGTTCTGTTCATCAACAATCACCTATCAAGAGAGGGGAAAAAATTATATGATCTAACTTCTAGAAAAATAGTCAATCCTTTTCAGACATGAATGCTCACCTGAATCAAGCTGTGTAAGAGACAGAGAGCGCACGTGTGTCCATCTTTTTTGTGTCAAAAAAGATCAGCTTTAAAGACCTTGAAAGTTTGATCGAGAGGACCCCCTCCCTGCCCCAGGGCCTTGCTCATTTCTTCCCCTTTACTCCCTCCACTCAAAGTAGAACCTGGCAAAGTCCTTGTAACTTTTCCTTGAACCAGACACTGGCCGCTGTAAATACTCAGATATGTAAGACTCAATCCGCTGAAAACTTTTTTTTTTTTTTTTTGCGGTATGCGGGCCTCTCACCGTTGTGGCCTCTCCTGCTGCGGAGCACAGGCTCCGGACGCGCAGGCTCAGCGGCCATGGCTCACGGGCCCAGCCGCTCCGTGGCATGTGGGATCCTCCAGGACTGGGGCACGAACCCGCGTCCCCTGCATCGGCAGGCAGACTCTCAACCACTGCGCCACCAGGGAAGCCCTGCTGAAAACTTTTAATTCAACTATGTTTCCTAGTAAACGCTCAACAAATACTTTGTGACTAAATATGTCTGCTGAATAGCTACTATGTCTCTGCCATGATGTGGGGAATATAACAGAAAGAGATAGCATATTCCTGTCCTTAAGGAGTTTATAATTTTATTGGGATAAAGTAGGCTAATCCAAGTACCAATTCATGGACAACTGAAATAAACTGCCACCAAATGTTAGAAACTTGGTTAAGGGCTGTGGGTGCCATGGGTGATTAGGAACTTTTTCAACTGCCAGTGTTAAAAAGATGTTACTGCTGAGAACAGCAAAGATTCAGAAGCCACCACATCAGTTTGAAAAATTCTGAACTTGAAAAGAGCGTTATTTCATTTAGCAAGTCACATGCAGCATACACTGTTGCCTGGTTACCCACTGTTACCTTGGTTACCTCCAGCATATTCAGCCCCTCTTTTCTTGCTGGCAGAATACTGATCTTATTTGGGTGTCTACCTTCCCCACACGAGACCTGAAGGTAAACCCCAATTCTGCTAAGACAGTGGTTTTCCACCAGTGGCAATTTTGTCCCCCAGGGAACACTTGGCAATGTCTGTAGACATTTTTGATTGTTCGAATTGGAGAGATGCTACTGACATCTAGTGGGTAGAGGCCAGGATGCTGTTAAACATCTTCCAATGCACAGGACAACCCCTCATAGCACAGATTTATCCAATCCAAAATATCAACAGTGCCAAGGATAAGAAACCCTGACATAAGGGCTGAGCTGCATATTGTAACCATCTAGGGAGCACAGGTCCTCCAGGTGATTCTAATGGGCAGTCAAGGTTGAAATCCCTTGTTTAAGCCATTCATGGTAATACCATTCCCCTGATCAGACTGCTATAGAGGGGTTCTCCTATGACCTAGGTCTCTCCAGCCTGATATCAGGGAAGAGACTGCTGGAGAGTGAGGCAAGCTTCCTCATTCTTAAATAAAACAGACAAAAAATAAATAGTTCTTTTGCTTCTGCTGGGTGTTATTTATTTTCCATGGGATGCCTGGATTTTAAGTGTGAGAGTTGCTAGCTGAGGATAACCTATCCACTGAGGATGGCAGAAGAGAAAGATGCCAGAAAGCCTCTTAATTATTAAGTGCCCTTAAAGCTGCATCCCTTGGGGCCTGTGATGTAAGATGCTTTTTAAAAAATTATTTAGCTATTCTGGCTTGGCTCTTCTGTTTCTTGCAGCCAGAAGCATCTTAGATTACATAATGCTAATTGATAAGTTTTGTGCTAACTACATTCACATACTCATGTGGTATAGCTTATAGTAACAGCCTCAAATTTTGAACTGTTCCTAAAAAAAGATACCAGATTTATTTAGCAAGTTGGAGAAGATTCTGAAGAGAGGGGAGCTACAGTACAGACCTTGACATAAATAACAGGGATCTATTTATCTAGGTCACCTTGCCCCTAAGCTACTTCTTATGTTCTATGAAGACCAAAAGTAGATGACAAAAATGGTAGCTTTGGGAGAGGGGAAAAAATACTGGTAGGAAAGGGGTAGGGAATATTTCAATTTATTCATAGATATGTCTTAGTCAAATATATCTTTCCTGAAAAATTCTAAGACCTGGGGGCTTGAATGATATTGGTTTCCTGAACCAAATGGATAGGAATACCTCTGATGGACAAATCTGTAGAATCTTTTTTTTGGGTCAGAGTTATATTTGTTTTAATATAATTCTTAGTAAGGCATTTGCTTCTCACATTTGCACAGCTTCTGAAAAGACCAGCCTATCATACTTACCACAGATGGAGTATCTCAAAGGTACTTACTTATTCTCAAAATTCATGATCTGAATTACCTATATGATTACCTGTAGTGTGTTAAGTAAATGGTGGATAAGCTGAGACAATTTGCTGACAAGATGATTCTGATTAAGAGGCACCAGCTGGCAAGCTTGGACAAGAAGAGTACTGACGTCCTACCAAAAAAAAAAAAAAAAAAAAACAGACAATGAAAAGGTGTTATACCTGTTAGCCAAGAGAAGACCCGCCCCCAACACAGCCAAATGAGAAAATAAAGGTGAACGTTCACACTCAAAAAGGGAAAGATGAAATATGAGGCAGAGAGTAGGATGACAGCATGTGCTAAAAAAGGAAAAGAATCAATATGATTTTTCTCAGGCTAAAGACTCCAGAGTCTCTACATATGTAGAGACAGTACAATTAAATAACCAAAGAAAGGATTCCAGAATATAAAAGCACACACTTAAATTAAAAATACCAAAGGGTAAGCAAACCAAATTTGCCATGTCACTGGGAAAATCAGAAATGACACTTGTACAAATTTAATGTAAAATTAGGAATTCTTTTTACCTATTTGCAAATCACACTATTCATTCATCTATTGATGTTTATTGAATTAAAAGGCTCTGAGCACCTTCTCTGTGCCACGTAGTGTGCCAGGTCTTTGGGCTCCAAACATGAACAGACATATTCCTGAATCTCAAAGAGCTCACAATCTAGTGAAAGAGACAGAAATACTATTCACAAATAATTAAAGTGAATTAGGTGCTGAAAGAATTCAGTACAAATTCTGCAGGAATACAGTAATTAGGGAGGTCTTGTGGAGGTGATTTTTAAGCAGAATCTGGAATGATCTGAAGGATGAGTAAAACTCTGCCAGACAGACAAGGCACCGAAAGACACAGCAAGCAAAGGGAATGGAGTGGGCAGGCTTGGAACAGGAGTAGGTGTGGAACACCAGTATGTGGTTGAGGAACAGCAAGTTTTAAAATGACCACACACAGGGCACAGAAGCGGGAGATCCTCCCAAATCAGAGTTTTACTTTTCTAATGAGATTCTTTTCCACTAAAGAAAAGGTCACTCTGGCAGGAGCGCAAAGAATGGTTTGGAGAAGGGCTGGAGATAAGAAGTTAGAGGGGACCAGTGGAACAATCCAGGAGAGTCATCTTGCCTGAGGGCCTAAGGCTTTGGCAATGGGAATTGGGGTGGGAGGGGTGGACTGAGAAACATTTCTGACATAGATTCTGAAGAATCCAGATTGGATAGGATCTGGGAGGAAGGAAAGGTGAAGAACCAGTGTCTGCACCTTTGCTCTGTGCGACTGGGCAGACTCCATGTTTGTGTGTGTTGGGGGATGGGACGGATTGGGGATGTAGTGGGTGTATGGAGACAATGAACTAATTTTTAAGAATTGTCAAGTTTGAGGTGCCTGTGAGCACCAGAAAACGGTGGTAAGACTGGGTCAAGGGTTCAGGGAATTCAGTAGCATCCAAGGCCTGATGTGTGTGAATACTATTGCTCAGAGCCAAAGTACTTCTAAAGAGGCGGCAGAGAGTGCGGAGCTACATGGAGTAACAGAAAATGGCTGGGACTTTGAGACACTTTAGTTCCCATTCTAGCTCTGCCTTTTGCCAGCAATATGACACTGGACCTTTTTTGTGAGCCTCAGTATGTTTATCGGTAAAACAGACCTAATAATACCCACGTTCTAAGATCCCTAAAACCGTGTACGGTACAGTACAGGACGTGGTAGTAAGGAATTTTATACACAAAGTGCTCTGAATGCGGGGAGCGGAGGGACGGGAAGGTGGCACCAGGGATGACACCTGCAATGTTATCAGAGCATAAGTTATCAAGCTGGGTTTTGAAAGAAGCTAGTTTGCCAGGCACGGCACGGTTCTTCCAGAAAGGGAGGGCGGAAAATGTGCCACGGACGGAGGGAGCAAACGAGCCTGCAACTAAGCACTGCGAAGTGGGGGTGCGAAAAGGCTAGAGAGGCGGGCGGGAGCCACCAGCTAAGGTCCCTGAAGGGTGGGGCCGGGGCCAGCGGGCCTACCTCCGGGGCCACGCCGCTGCCCTCGCTGTAGTTCTCGGAGATGAGCTGGTCGAAGAGCAGGTGTATCTCGGTGCGGCTGGAGCTGCTGTCATCCGGGCGCAGGGCGCAGAGCCTGGCTGACAAGCAGCGGAATCCACGGCCCTGCTCGAGGGGTGGCTCCCGCTGCGCCTCTTGCGCCGGCCCGCTCGGCAAGGTACCCACAACTTGCGCCGCCGCCATCTTTCCTACGTAGGGCCACAGGGAAATACTTCCGGGGTATTCCCCGCTTCCGCGCGCCAGTTCCGGAAATGCCTGTTTCAAACCGGAACCTGAGGTGGGAGGGGTTCTGAGACTACAGGACCGATCCTCGGACTAGTGCCCTGTGAATGTATATCAGAAATTATGTGGGAGACTTTTTCGCCGCCCACCTCTCCTTGAGCCCTGACTGAAAAGGGGGGACTCTATTTGTCCTCCCAGAGAGTTTGTTACTGGGCAGGGCTGGCATTCCTGTTTAGTACTAAGCGTTTCAGATTCAGTCTAGGGTTGCAGGAAGGCCGCTGTGGAGGGGCGTGGCAGAAACTGCTAGGTCGACATCCTTCTCTTCTTACATCGTATTGGAGCCCCTAATTTTTTCCCTAGACACAAAACCACCCCGAATAAAAACTGTGTTCCCCAGTATTCTTTGCAGCTGGCCGGGAATCCTGTAGATCTTAAAGCACCTAAACACACAGAAGTAATCTGGGAGTTCAAACTGAACCATGTAAAATATAACCTGCCTAAGGGTGACATGGTTGAGATTGGACACCCCAAGATCTCCTGAAACCTTAAAAGCAAGAAGCTGGAAAGGAAAAATAGCCATTTAAAAAGCTGTGAACAATTTTCAGTCACACCGGAAGTGAAGGCTTGAAATTTACATTTGGGCAGACGGGGAAAACCATCTCTAGGACGTTTGAGTTATGCAAATATAAAGCAACTTCTCACCCATAACTCTTAGGGAAACCCTTGAAGTCACCCACATGTACATATTTTATCCTGTGAATAAAATACTTATGTTTAGCAATGAAAATTGGTGATACGCTTTAGAAGAGCGAGTTCTCTGAGAACTTTGGGATTCTTTGAGGAGAAATACTTATTTTATTTGAATTTAAATTTCATTATGTTTGTATATTATTTCTTCTTGGATGGGTGTATACATATGTATGTGTATTTGTGATACTCAAACATTTGCTCAAAGATCAGGAACTGAGAACTAGTCACTTATTTTTTTTATTTTTTTATTTTTTGGCCACGCTGCACAGCATGTGGAATGTTAGTTCCCCGACCAGGGATCGAACTGCGCCCCCTGCATTGGAAGAGCAGAGTCTTAACCACCGGACGGCCAGGGAAGTCTCTAGTCACTCATGTTTTAGTTTGAATTCTCCTAAAGCAGAGCCTCAGGTGAGGTTGATATGTGAGTGATTTACTCAGGAATGAACAGGAAAGAAAGGGGAATCAACAAAAATATGTGCTATCCAGTTGCCCATTGCAAGGGCTGAATGATTGCTCTGTCCTCGGGACTTTATGAGAAGCCTTATGGAATGCTCTCAGAACCCCTGTCCTGAGAAATGGAAGGGGGGAGCATATATCTGCCAGCCTTTGACCTCTGTTGTCAAGTGTTGCTCCACCAAGCATTAATTCTCCAGTGCTTCTGAGTTGAGCATGCATCAGTGTGTAGTGGTTCCTGCAGGAGTCTCTTGTTGCATGGACAAAGAAGTCCTGAGGCAAAAGTGAGAGGTCTGGGCTACTAGGGTAGGAGTCTGACATGTTAGCTTGTGCTGACACGTAGTAGATGCAGGAGATAAAGTGGTTCCTATAGCAATGATTAGGATAAGACTATAAGGCCAAGAGTATGTGAAGCAGTGCATAGGAGTTGTCCAACACACTGGGCTAGAAGGACTTGAGACCTGGTCATCACCACAGTGAAGGTGGCATGAAAGAAACTGTGGAAAGGACCTAGGTTTGGTGTGGCTAATCTTAGGTCGAAATGTGGATGACCCACACTTAGTGTTATTCAAGACTGAATGACTCAGAGATTGTGAACTGTACCAGTCTGTTGAGTTCTGATGGAGTATACCCTTGTGGATGGCAGTGTGGTTTCTCCAAGGAAATGAACATGTCTACTCTCTGGTGATCACCAGCTGAAGGAAATGTATATCAAGCTCTCATAGAGGCCTTTGAAGGCCCCCGGCATTGGCTTGTATTTGGACATTAACCTCCAAACTGTGAAAAATCACCATTTGGCAAACGCCCTCCCAAGAAAATCTCCTCACACATCCTTATCTTTCCTCACTCTCAGTATTTTTATAATCTTACAGTGACTGAGGGGCTTTAAAAGGTGCTAAGTAAGTTCACAGATATTTCCTTTTATAAATTCTGCATAAGTTGATCTGGAGCCTTACTCTGGAATTTCATTTCTTTCATGTTTTGGAACCCTGTTAAGACTTCGTTTTTATTGCCTCATTAGGGTCTGGATCAGACCCTGAAGTAGGCTTTACTTTACATCCCCCTCCATTTCTAATTCATATCCTTACTTCCTTCAGAACATTGACCATAATGTGTAGTTATCTTCTTTATCTGTTTACTTGTTTATTACCTGTTTCTTCTTATAGAATGTGAGCTTTGTGAAGGCACAGATACCATCTGTCTGGTTCACTACTGTATCCCCAGTGCTAGCACAGCACCTAGGATGTGACAGGCAACCCACAATACCTGTTGACAGAATAAATGAAGTTACTATTATTATCAGAGCCCCCTATTTGCCATCTGTTGGTTGATATGAAAATCAAATGTTCTGTAAACTGTAAAGTTCTATTAACCTTAGGATCCAAATGAGGTAGATATTATTATTTCTCCCTTTTTACAGCCAAAGAAAGTTTAAATGGTTGAGAGAGAAAAAAATTAAGGTTTAAATGGTTTGTCAGGGGCAATGAAGGCAGTAGATTAGTCAACATCAGTCTACAACCTGGGCCAGTTGAATCTTAGGTCTGTGACTGTGAAACACATAGACAAGAAATTTCAAGTCTATTTTAACCTCCCACATTTCATAATGGGGAAAACAGGAGAGAGGGGCTGGCTTTCAGTATCCAGATCAACTGTGAGAGGCCAGGAAGGAAGATTAGCCTTGTGTTCTGTTCTAGAGTCTTAGAAAATTAGGACTAAGAGTCATTAGCCTATCAATTTGGTAATAATAATAATCATTTAGTCAACATTTACTTAATGTTTCCCACGTGTCAGGCACTATTCCAAGCACTTTACGGAACTAACTGTTTCTACCCTTGCAGCTCTATGAAGTATTGGGTTGGCCAAAAAGTTCGTTCGGGTTTATGGGGAAAACCCAAACGAACTTTTTGGCCAACCCAATAGATCCTGTTATATAGATGAGGAAACTGAAACACAGAAAGGTTAGGACACTTGTTGAAGGCCACACAGTTGTGTTGTGGGCCTGGGTCTGAAATTCAAAGTTGGATCTCTTAACCACTATGCTATTTATATAACGTATAGGCCTTAGATTGTGACATGGAAGTATAGTTAAGGCCCTGACACTTATCTGCTATATGACTTTGAACAAATTACTTAATTTCTCCGAACTTCAGTGTCCTTATATGTAAAATGGTAGGGAGAAGAAGCATTGTCACAAGGTCATTGTAAGGATAAATTAGATGATACTTGTGGGGCGTATAACACAGTCCTTGTTGCATAGCAAGTGCCCAACAAATGTCATCTCTCCCCCACCGCCGCCTCCTCCTCCTATCACCCCTCACCAAATAAATTAAGTAGTATGGGTACTTTTAATGATGATGATTTTTTTGGGGGGGGCGGTTCGCGGGCCTCTCACTGCTGTGGCCTCTCCCATTGCGGAGCACAGGCTCCGGATGCGCAGGCTCAGCAGCCATGTTTCACGGGCCCAGCCCCTCCGCGGCATGTGGGATCTTCCCGGACCAGGGCATGAACCCGTGTCCCCTGCATCGGCAGGCGGACTCTCAACCACTGCGCCACCAGGGAAGCCCAATGATGACAATTTATTAAAAGAAACAATTAGTTTCCCTTCCCCACCACACCCCTGGTCATCTCCATCCACGGGCCCCCATTTTCATCTGTCTTCCTAGGCAAGGAGTTTCAAAGAGTCACATCTTTGAAGACAGGAACTCCAGGAAGGGATGAACAAGTATTAGAGAAGGATGGCCCTTAGGATGTCTTCATCTGCGAAATGGACAAAAAAATTAGGCATGAGACCTGCTGTTTGGGGGACCTGGATCCACAGAATACAATTGAGAGGCAAGAGTTCCCAGTTCTGGGAATCAATAAGAACCTGCCAGGAACCAGCAAGGCCATAAGCACCCCAAGGATTGTGGGTGAGTAGGAAAAATAATACATTCTGAACACAAGCAGGTTATTTTTAAAGTATGTGTTGATTCTGTTGTGTTCAATACAACTTAATTTATAATCAAAACTGAATCCTTGTAGCTTTCTATTATGCATTTTTTTCAATCAGTGGCTATTGACAATAAAGGAACTACCATGTTAGGCCCCTGAAATATTTTTATAGTAAAGGGGTTCTTATAGTATAATATGGCAATGTGCACCTAAGGCTTAAAATAAGCAGACTCCTTGGTCATCAATTATACGCCTTAGAATTTATTCCAAGGAAGTTAATAAGGGCATATATACCAATTCAGTATTCACTACTGCCATATTAATGATGTAAAAAATAAGAAATATATTAAATGTGTATTAATGGGGGTTGCTAAGTATATGAACATACATGTGCATGAACATATGTGCATGAACATACATGCACATATGGAGCACACGTGAAGGGTATTAAAGATGATGGGATAGAAACATCAGTGTTGGTATTAAAAGTTGTTCACTAACTATTTCTTTTTTTTTTTCTTTCTGGGCTGCACTGTGCGGCTTGTGAGATCTTAGCTCCCCGAACAGGGATCGAACCCGCGAACCCGGGCCCTTGTCAGTGAAAGCTCAGGGTCCTAACCACTGGACCTCCAGGAAATTCCCTCACTAGCTATTTCTAAGTGAAATAATCAAGAAATCAAAATAGGTATAAGATTACCTCATTTTAAAATAAATATTATATATGTGTGTATGTGTTATAATATGTACCAAAGTGTTAAGCAAACATCATTTTGGGGTGGAGGGTTATGGGTGATTTTTATCTTTTTTTTTTTCCTCAGATAAATAGTCTGATCTTTCTCTAGGATATACCGGATAATGAAATTATTTTAAAGATTTGGAAACCACCATCCTGTGATAGGTGCTTCTTTTTCTTGGGAAGGGTGGGTGATGAGGAAGAGGCCACAGAGAGACAGGCTTCCGTCCCACTCATTTTTGGAAGGTCCTATTAGGGCCAAGCGTACCACCTGCCTGGTTTGGACATGGTTTGAGGAAGCAGGGAAGGGCCTGATATTTTTACCTGTCCTTAGTCCGAGACACATACGTGGCCACAACCATTGCTGGCGCAGTGCTCCTCTGGATCACAGTCCCAGTCACCACTGCAGAGCTCAACGCAGGTGCCTACATTAGAACAGACCAGCTGAACACCACCATGTTATAGACACAGGTGCTAGAGAGGACAGCCCTTGATTAAGGAGCCAATTCTACTTTCTTCTTTTGGTTCAATCCATAGTATAATTTATAAATGATTACTCGCAGAATAACACTCATTAACATCTTATATGTTTCAGTGAAAAACAATGCATTCACACAGTCTCAACAAAGCAAGGCCTACTTTAAAGAAGGGGATAATTGTGTCTGTGGAGGGGAAATGCAAAGAAGTCCACTTCAATGTCCTCACTTCTCCTCTCTGTAGGGAAAGGGGCAGAGAAGGGGAGACTCACATTTACCAAATATCAGCAAGGGTGCCCTGCAGTCACCTTGTGCAGTGAGTCTGACTGGCCCCATTTTGTAAGAGTGGCAGCTGGGGTGCACAGAGGTGACTCTCCTACTAGTCAGTACAGAAGTGGGATCCAACCCAGACCCGCCTGGCCCCTAGGCCAAGCTCCCTCTGCCATCCCACAGGGTGAAACTGACCCTGACCTGAAGAGCACATCTCCAGATTTCAAGGAGTCACTCCTGACCTGAGTGGAGACTCCCCATGTTCCCAGAGCCTCAAGGTTAGTGTTCGAGGGCCAATGAAACAGGTCCAAGAAGCTGGTTAAGACCCCGCAAGGGTTTCTAACAAAATGTGTGCAGAGCTCTGGACAAATGTGTGCTGTGCTTGGGTTGGTTACTCAGCTGTGATCAGGAGATTCTCTACCTGATTCTGTCTCTGCACTTCTCTGGGCCTTTGTTTTCTCATATGTAAAAAGAAGCCCTTGGATCCAGCAGAGGTGGATGAAGTTCACTCTCCAGTGTCAACTCCAATCAATAGAGGCGGCTATTCTGATGCTGGGTTGAGAAGCACTGGGACACCTTGTCCAGGCTCAAAGAGAAAGAGTGCTATGATTGATTAGCAATGTCTGAGGATGTAAGACGGGGGCCTGGTGGGATGTCTACAATGTACCTGCAGACCTCAGAGAAGATCAACACCATCCCTCCATGCTTTTATTAGCCGTTGTTGGTTTATGGTAAGAGAATTGGGAGACTTGTCTCCACTCACAACAGTTTGGTCACTCATTAACATCTATTGATTTCTTACTATGTACAAAGCACAGAGGTAAGTTATTCAGGAAGTACGAAGATGTAAGATCGGGTTATTACCTTCAAGCAGCGTAGAGTCTAAGAATGGAGATAGGATTTATGTTTAAAGTACTAAAAGCAAAGCAGTATGTGACATGTGCCCTGAGAGAGATTTATCCAAAGGACTAAAGGAGCACAGAAAAGAGAGGACATTACTTCTAATTAATCAGGAAAGGTGAGTCTTGAAGTATGGAAATCTTTAAAAGGCAGAATTGAGACGGATGGTAGAGAAGAGAAAAGAATTACTAACCAAAGTTCACAAGGGGAAAATGCAACAGGGTGGGACTAGGGAGAGGTGCGTGAGGCACCCAGGGCACAAAATTTAAGGAGGCACTTGTGCAATCCTGGGAGTGAGCACCTCCTTAAATTTTGTACCCTATATGACTCATCTCCTTACTCTTAACCCTGAAATACAAGAAATACAGGAAGAATAGCAAATGGAAGGCTGGATAAGTATTAGGGAACATTTGGAAGTCAAGGCAGAAAGGTAAGCAGGGGACAAAGTTACAGAGGGCAGATCTTGAGGACCTGAAAAGTTGAGATTTCATTTGGTAGGTCAAGAGAGGGATGTGATGGCCGTTTACTTATGAAGATTATCTGGTGTGAAAGCATAGAATAGACCAGGATTCCACAAGCAAGCAAACTTCAGAGGGAAGAGAGGGGCAGGGAGAGCTGTCAGGAAACGATTGCACTGGCCCAAGCATGGAGTAATCAGGACTGGAAATACAGTGTGGCAATGGGGGTTGGAAAGGAAGGAACATGTGTAAGAAACAATTTCAAAGAGTGAAGGGTATTTGGGAACCCATTTAATGTAGCGGAAGGAGAACAAAGAAGAGACGAGTTAGAGTTGAATCCAATGACATTTAGGGAGAAGAAGATAGTGACGATAATCTAAGAGAGAAGAAAGTTGGAGGATTGATGGAGTGACAAGCAATGTCAGATGCTGCAGAGGTTAAAGACTGGCTACTGAAGAGAGTCAAGTGATTTGTCAAGAAGATCTGGGAGAGTGATGGGGACAGCAATGGAGACTACAGTCAGTCTTCAAGGGATTAAGGAATGAGTTATGGGGAAGAAAGGGGAGAATGAAGGTTACCCCTTTGAGAATGTTGGTGGTAAAAGGAAACAAAGAGATTGGGATGATTCTTGGTTCACATATTTAAGAAAATATTTCCTCTAGGAGATCCAATTTATTTGCAGCAAGAGACAAAGAAACGAGGAGAGAGAGATGCTGGGGAGATGGAGGGTGGCTGATGAGGGTGCAGAAGTCTCCCCTTTTGGAGAGTCTAGATGGAGGGGTGACCCGGGGAAAGGAGGCGAGAAAGTAACAGCAGAAGCAGAGAGATCCTACAGTCAAGGTGGGTCCCTGCAATGGCTCCTTGACAGGAACATCTTCCTGTCTCTCCTTTCTTCCCCTCCTGCCACTGCACCCACTGGTCCCCGATGGCTTACTTTCTGGCTCCCTCATACAAAAAAGGACGGAGGTACCTTCTTCATGGACTTACCCAGAAGTTTCAAGGGTCTCAAGGCAGCCTGAAGCTCCTGTACCTCTGAGCTGAGGGTGACTAGGGTCACAAGGAGGAGGAAGCCTCCCAAATTCATGCTGCTGTCGGAGGTCTTTGGTAAAGATGCAGCAGGGCTGAGAACAGCTGAAATGTATCCTCTTCTGTCCCCTGAGCTGGGATGAAAGGCCAAGGGTGGGGCTAGAGTCTGCGGGAGCCTAAGCCCTGCCCAGAAGCTGACATGTCCGGAGAACACACACCATGTATACCTCGGGTTATGCCACATTGTTACCTAAGCAAGTCTCTGAGCCAAGGGAACACCCTCCTCTGATGGATAAATATGACTCCTAAACCAGGAAAGCAGTGAGTGACTGAGAAAGAAGGTGAATTCATTCACTCATTCCTTTTTCAACACAAGTATCAGATGTCTTCTCTGGGCCAGGCACATGCTGGGCATGAGGAATATGTCCTTACAGTGCGTACAATGCAGGAACTCGGTGCTAGCTGGTGACGGTACAACCTGCTCTTTCACTTCACCCCTCCTTGTTCTGGGCCCTGGCACCTCTGGTCTAGAGGGCAGGGAGAGGCAGTACGACAGCCAGCAAGGGTGCTCTTAGGTCACTAAGGAGGTGACTCGAGCCTCCTTCTGGCTTGGTCTGATTCTTTCTACTCCTGGGCACCAGGCAGACGTGGTGGCCTTTGTCTGTATGATACGTGTAATTGTCTTGGGACGGAGTTCCACATCTTCTTGTCCACCTTCATTTCTGAGGACCCAATTTCCTGATAGACGTGTTAAACTCTTCCAGAATGTCTCCTATCATGAAGCACTGGGGTGGGGGTGGGGTGTGACTGCAGTAACCAACCAGCTAGGCAGTGAATTTCATTTCCCCCCTTCTTGTACACACTCCTACACTAGAGGAGTGATTCTCTGAAACAAGCACTCCCCTTGGTTTTTTGGAGGGATAGGCCCTCTTCCCTCCCCAGTAGCAGCAGGGATGTGGGGGAGGCATGTATGAATTCTGGCCATCAAAACTGTGTTTCAGGGCTTCCCTGGTGGTGCAGTGGTTGAGAGTCCGCCTGCCGATGCAGGGGACACGGGTTCGTGCCCCGGTCTGGGAGGATCCCACATGCTGCGGAGCGGCTGGGCCCGTGAGCCATGGGCCGCTGAGCCTGCACATCTGGAGCCTGTGCTCCGCAACGGGAGAGGCCACAACAGTGAGAGACCCGCGTACCAAAAAAACAAACAAACAGAAAAAACCTGTGTTTCATACGATGTCTATCTTAATGTGGGATGAGGACGACTGCGCTGGTGGGTAATGGCAGGACCAGGTTGTAACCTCTTAACAAGGCCCTGGGAGCTGGTTGACTTCTCTTTACAAAGCGCAGTGCTTGACATTGCCCCAGGGCCCCTGGTTCCTAATTCTGGGGCTGCAGGAAGAGAGCTGCCCTGTTCTGCTCCATTTGTCACAGTTCCTGAAATGCACCAGTGAGAGGTCCTTTGGGCAAACAACAGACCTCACAAATTGCTAATACCCCTAGGTGGGTTAAGGAGTACATTTATGGGTTATTCATTATGCAATTTTGCAAACTACCTTAACTCAATCCTGCCTATCCCAACGCTGAGATTGGTTGGTGTCTAATTTCTGTAACAGGGTAAGAGCCAGAAAGAAACTTTTAGAGATGCTGGACGCTGACAAGAATATCAATCCATATGTAATTCCAAAATTTTTAAAATGCTACAAAAAAGTTTAAATTGCGCAAAACTCAAAGGTATGTTGAAATTAAATTCATTTCCTTTTAGATGTCCTCTTTTCTGATTTTATTTTGGGTACTCTGTTTTGCTGGTTCCCTAAGCTGGTTCCCTTAGTTTGTCCTTTTGGTTACTCAAAGCTGAGTGGGGCCTTCAGAGCCTTGGTAATGAGGCCCCCGTCTTCCCTGGATTTACCTTGGCATGCAGTTATTTTGTGCTGCCAGCTAAATAGACACTTAAGCCTTATAGTTTTATAAAGCCTAAAGAAAATTTTGCCTTGTGACAAAAAAAATCTCAACAAGACCAGTAATCTGAATTGAAGCCCACCCCAGATGTGAGTGTAGGGCATAACAACTCCCAAACGCCATTTAGTGAGCACTGGCTTTACTCCAGGCTAGGTTCTTTACCGACCTCCTCACATTTAATCCTAACAAGGCTGTGAGGTGGTCTGTTGGTTAGGAGTCTGATTGCTAAAAGAGGGAATTTAGTATGAAAATGCAAGGGCGTCATTTTGGCTTCCCTGGTGGCGCAGAGGTTGAGAGTCCGCCTGCCGATGCAGGGGACACGGGTTCGTGCCCCGGTCTGGGAGGATCCCACATGCTGTGGAGTGGCTGGGCCCGTGAGCCATGGCCACTGAGCCTGTGCGTCCGGAGCTGCAGCGGGAGAGGCCACAACAGTGAGAGGCCCACGTACCACAAAAAAAAAAGGAAAAAAAAATAAAGAAATTATTATTTATTTAAATTAATTTATTTTTGGCTGCGTTGGGTCTTGGTTGCTGCGCATGGGCTTTCTCTAGTTGTGGCGAGTGGGGGTTACTCTTTGCTGCGGTGCGCGGGCTCCTCATTATGGTGGCTTCTCTTGTTGCAGAGCACGGGCTCTAGGCACACAGGCTTCAGTAGTTGTGGCTCGTGGGCTCTAGAGCGCAGGCTCAATAGTTGTGGCACACGGGCTTAGTTGCTCCGTGGCATGTGGGATCTTCCCGGACCAGGGCTCGAACCCATGGCCCCTGCATTGGCAGGCGGACTCTTAATCACTGAGCCACCAGGGAAGTCCTCTGCTTCACTTTCACATCTACTTCATCTTTCTTTCTCTGCTGACCATCTTCCTCTGTTTTTCAAACCATATGGTAGGGGGAATGTTACCTCCCCTGAGCCCTCAAGCTCAAGATGAGTCCAGAAAGTACTAGATTTTCCCAATCACAAATTTAAAATGCCAGAGGAGAGAATTTTCTTGGCCTGGTTTGAGTCAGATGTCACCCCCGCCCCCCAAACTGACAATACAAACAAAGCTGCTGAGGGCTCTGTGTGTGTGTTTGTGTAAGGGTGTATGTGTGTGTGCGTGTGTGTGTGTTGCGGGGGTATTCAGGGAGCAATTGTAATTAGGAAGACACACAACATTGTTTCCAATACAGACAGGATTATTGCCATTTTACAGATGAGAAAACTAAGTCACAGAGAGATTTAGTAACCTACCCCAAATGACAGTTAAAAGGCAGAGCCAAGCTCAAACTCCAAAAGTAATGCTCTTCTCTAGAACACGTTACTATCAGGTTAGGTCCAAATCCTTAGAAAATAATTTTGATTCCTCTCTGTGGCACAGATGGATGAGCTTTTTTAAAAAAATAAATTTATTTATTTTTGGCTGCATTAGGTCTTTGTTGCTGTGCTCGGGCTTTCTCTACTTGTGGAGAGCGAGGGCTACTCTTCACTGCAGTGCATGGCTTTCTCATTGCAGTGGCTTCTCTTGTTGCAGAGCACAGGCTCTAGGCACGCAGGCTTCAGTAGTTATGCCATGCGGGCTCAGTAGTTGCGGCACGCGGGCTCAGTAGTTGTGACGCATGCGCTTAGTTGCTCCATGGCATGTGGGATCTTCCTGGACCAGGGATCGAACCCATGTCCCCTGCATTGGCAGGCTGATTCTTAACCACTGCACCACCAAGGAAGCCCTTAATGAGCTTTTGAGGACACAGAATTCTACTTCATCTAGTATGGCACTAATTGTCAAGATTTCATTAGCAGAGCACAATTGCTCTGAGCTAAGCCGCTTGCTAGAGAGGATTCTGAGCACTCAGTCAGATCAAAGGGAGGGCTCATCCACCTAAAACTGTACCTTTGGTTTTAGGAGACTTGAGGAACAGCAGGCGGCTCTTATTTCTGGCTGTTCAGTAGGTCATTCCGAGGTTGTGAAGATAAGACCAATGCTTGTATATAGCACAGTAGATAAGAAAGAGGACTTTAGAGTATGACAGATCTGGTTTACATCTGGCTGCACTGCTTGCTAGCTGTGTGATTTGGGGAAAATTACTTTCCCTTTCTGAGCCTTACTTCCTCATCTGCTAAGTGGGCATAATTCCTACCTCATAGGGTTGTTGGGTAGACTAATGTATATGGACATATATGTACACATACCTAGTCCTGGCAGAGTCCTCAAAGCTATTAAAAAAGTAAAGGGAATGTATGTCTTTCTATTCCCTATAGTAGGGCACTTGCAGACAACTCAGGCAAAACTGTATCAGTTCATTAAAAAAATATCACAGAAGAAAGAGGAATTGGAATCTGTCCATATTTTATTCTGCTGGAAATCATAAACCCAACCAAGAAGAGACTCCAGGGCTTAACCTGCTATTACTGTCAGCTCAACGACTATCTGTGGGTTCATGATTCCTGTATGGAGGTCAGGAAGCTTAGCATGTCACTAATGTCTATCTAAAGAGTCACTAGCAGAGGAGGGTCAGTTGAGTCACAAACAATCTTTTTTTTATTTCCAGGAAACTTCATTGTTTTATTTTAAGAAATTGCTGCAGCCCCCCGAACCTTCAGCAACTACCACCCTGATCAGCCAGCAGCCAGCAGCCATCAACATCGAGGCAAGACTCTCCAACAGCAAAAAGATTATGACTCACTAAAGGATCAGATGATGGTTAGCATTTTTGAGCAATAAAGCATTTTTAAATAAAGGTATTTTTTTAAGACATAATGTTAATGGAATACAGTTTAGTGTAAGCATAACTTTTATTTGCCCTGGGAAACCAAAAAATTCCTGTGGCTTGCTTTATTTGACATTTGCTTTATTACAGTGTCTGTAACTGAACCTGTGATATCTCTGAGGTCTGTCTGTATGTTCCTCCCTTCTGATGTCTAAGTGTATTCCATAAGAAATAATGAGCATTGTTTTGACTGTGGGTTTTTTTAAATTGGAGTATAACTGCTTTACAATGTTGTGTTAGTTTCTGCTTAACAATGAAGTGAACAAGCTATATGTATACATATATCCCCTCCCTCTTGGACCTCCCTCCCATCCCCACCCCCCATCCCATCCATCTAGGTCATCACAGAGCCCCAAGCTGAGCTCCCAGTGAGTCACAAACAATCTTCTATCATTTTTCCACAAGGTGATAAAGAGCATGGAAAGTGTCTAGAAGGAAATGTCCCCACCCAAAGAGTTCCCGCTCCCAGTGAGAGCCTTTGCAACTTTATTATCAGCAATAACAGGGGCTTATTATCAGCAATGACTGCTCCAAGTAACAGCTCTGTTGTTCCCTGTGCTCTGCAATTGGAGCGTGAGACCAAGTTTGAGATGACTGGCAGGCACCGCAGGATAAGATCTGACACCACGAAATCGTAAGCCTGTGCCCTCCCACCTAGACCTCTTTGTGCTTCTAGATCATGCAGCAGGCAAGAGTCTGAGCTTAGGAACCTGGGTCAGATCCTGACTCCAATTTAGTAGCTGTGTGACTGTGGACAAGTCATAGAACCCCTGTGAGCTCTGTTTCCTCCCCCTATAAAATTAACATAAGAATAGTACCTGCCCCAGTGTTGGTGTGAGAATTCAATTGGATAATTATATTCAGAACAATACCTGGAAGATAGCAAACACCCAATACATGCCGCTGTTTTCAAGGATTCATGATAGTTTTTTTTTTTTAAAGGAATTCTTCCTTATAACTCAATGCACCCAGGCTTAAACCTCAGCGTCACCCCTGTGTGACCTTGGATAAGTCATGCCCTCTCTATGGGATTCAAGCTTCCTCATCTCTAAGAAGAGTTAGTTTAGAACTCCACTGATGCGAGAGCTTTTCTTTTTAAAGGATGCTCCTCCTTTAAATGAAAGGAACTCTGTATTATTGGGCATTCATTATGTGCCCAGCAAGACACCGTGGTGAGTGCCGGTGTGTGCCGGAGCATAGGAGGCTGGTGAGAAGGGTGGGGAGTGCAGCTGGAGGCTGAGTGCGTGAGCAGATGCAGAGATGGCACTTGAGATGTCTGCTTGCGCTTTTTCTTCCTATACAATGTCTCGTTTCCCCGACTTTTCCACTCCCTTCCCCTTCTTGTCTTTGTACCAGGTCCTGTACCTTCCTCCTCCTGACAGTGACAGGTAGTTGCTACCAGGACACTCCAATCGCCTTGCGAGTTTTTTTTTTTTTTTTCTTTTTTTTTGGCTGCGTTGGGTCTTTGTTGCTGCGCGCAGGCTTTCTCTAGTTGCGGAGAGCAGGGGCTACTCTTCGTTGCGATGTGTAGGCTTCTCATCGCGGTGGCTTCTCTTGTTGCAGAGCACAGGCTCTAGGCGCGTGGGCTTCAGTAGTTGTGGCACGCGGGCTCAGCAGTTGTGGCTCGCGGGCTCTAGAGCGCAGGCTCAGTAGTTGTGGTGCATGGGCTTAGTTGCTCCGCGGCATGTGGGATCTTCCCAGACCAGGGATCGAACCCGTTTCCCCTGCACTGGCAGGCGCATTCTTAACCACTGCGCCACCAGGGAAGCCCACCTTGCGAGTTCTGAGGGCAGCCCCTGCAGCTCTGTGTTGATGATGGGGAGGAGGACGGGCCCCCCTCCCCGCACGCCCCACCCCCGCACGCACATCACGCTGCTGAGTGGTGTCTCCTTTGATGACAATGCAGATGGGCAGAGATGCGCTGTGAGTTACACTCTTCCCCTGTGAGCTCTGCAGCGTGTGGAACCTGGATCAAGACACAGGTAATTGCAAGCGTAATCCCTGATAGGCAGCTGACCTTTCTGGATGATATAGACCTGAGGTTAGCATTGAGTAATGTTTTACTTTCAAATAAGCTCTCTGAGCCAAAAGAAATAGCTTGTTCTACCTAATATTCAAAACTACTAAAGAGGGCTTCCCTGGTGGTGCAGTGGTTGAGAGTCCGCCTGCCGATGCAGGGGACACGGGTTCGTGCCCCGGTCCGGGAAGATCCCACATGTCGTGGAGCGGCTAGGCCCGTGAGCCATGGCCACTGCGCCTGCGCATCCGGAGCCTGTGCTCCGCAACGGGAGAGGCCACAACAGTGATAGGTCCGCGTACCGCAAAACAAAACAAAACAAAACAAAAACCCCAAAAAACTACTAAAGAACAGAGGCCACTTTGAGTGACAGAGAGAAAGGAGGTAGAAACAAAGGGACCTGGTATTTATTGGGCACTTCTATGTGCCAGGTTTTATAAACACACACATACACTAATACACATATATGTATTTTGAATGATATATATATAATTATATTGTATATTGAATAATATATATAATTATACATATAATATATACATATAATTATTTCTATACACACACACACACACACACACACACATTATCTCCACTCCTTTTAAAGATCAAAAATACTCTCAGGGGTTATCTCCATTTCATACATGGGGAGATAATAACTTCCCCAGGTTCACACAGCTTCTTAATTACCCGAGTCTTTCTGACTCCAAATCCTAAGCTCTCTCGTCCATCCAACACTGTTTATGCCTTTTCCTTACACATTCCCACTCACTATATTCTCGACCCAAATATTAATATTACAGGACTCAAGGCTTGATCTAAGAATGGGCATGTACCCTTTCGTCTTCTCGCCCCAGCCTCCATGGAACACTCTAGAATTCCTCACTGGGTCACACTACTTGAACTGCTAACAAGTAGAAATTCCCTTGGGTAAATAAGCCTCCTGCCATGTTCAGATGGAAGGAAAACCCCATATCTGAGTATCATAGCTTTTTTCCCTCCTTCTACCTGTACAGAATCCTCAGGCCTCCCTTTATTATAAGTTCTCAGAAATGTGGATCCAGCTTTTTGTATAAGTTTTCATTTTTCCTTCTGTAAAACTGTTTGGAAGGCCTTTTATTTTACAAGGATGGCTCTATCTGACCATTAGGATAGGCCTACTTAACCCATGAGCATCAGACTTACTGCGTAAATGACTTTACCAAACTCATTTCTTCTTCCTAAGAACACAGTAGAGTACAGCTCCCAGCTTTCCTTGCAGCTGGCCATGGCCATGTGACTGAATTCCAGGCAATGTGAGCAGAGGTGATGTGCCCCACTTCTGGAGCAAAGCCCTTAACTCCCCTCCCCACCCCAAACCCATGCCATCCATCCTCTTCTTCCTATTGTTAGCCTGAAGCACTTAGGCAAGTGATCCTGGAAGCCAAATGTTGAGGTTGATGAAACCACAATATAGAAGGAGCCCGCTTACCAAATTACCACTTGGAGGAAATCTGCCTGCTGTTCAAGGATACCCATTTTGGATTTCACACCAGGGAGGAATAAACCATAACTGAGTTAAGCCAGTAAGATTTGAGGATTTATTTGTTGCGGCAGCTAATTAATACAATGTGAACTCTAATTAGTCACATCACTCTCTCTCTCTTTTTTTTTTTTTTTTGTATTTTGGCCACGTGGCATGTGGGATGGTTCCCTGACCAGGGATCAAACCTGGGCCTCTGCAGTGAAAGCACCAAATCCTAACCACCAGGCCACCAGGGAACTTCCCTAGTCACGAAACTCTTGACAAATCCATTTAATCTCTTGCCCCTAACCACCCCCCACACCTCCCCCCAACCATCCGACACACACACACACACACACACACACATACTCCACTGCTAAAGAGAAGGGCTATTTTGGGGGGGAAATTCCAGTTTCTTTTTTTTTTTTGCAGTACGCGGGCCTCTCACTGTTGTGGCCTCTCCCATTGCGGAGCACAGGCTCCGGACGCGCAGGCTCAGCGGCCATGGCTCACGGGCCCAGCCGCTCTGTGGCATGTGGGATCTTCCCGGACCGGGGGTACGAACCCGTGTCCCCTGCATCGGCAGGCGGACTCTCAACCGCTGCGCCACCAGGGAAGCCCCCAGTTTCTTAAAGTCACTATTATTTTTCCTGAATAGTGGTGATAGTGCAGCCGTTACGGAATACTACATTCTTATTGCATTTAAGAAGTGCCAGCCTATGCTATAATTCAGATGTGATTTCATTCCTTCCTTATAGGCTGTGAGGCTCAACGACTTTGGGGTAACCCTACTGTGCATTTTATTGGCATAGGAGAGGGAATATTTGTGAGCCCTGGGATTTCAGCATGATATTGAGAAAGTGGAATTCAGTGAAGAGGAGAAAAAGGTAATGTAGACAAATATTTTGGAGTTGGACCAGCTGGGAATAAGTACAGATTTTTGGGCCACCAGTGACTTTCCATTGCACAGATCCCAATGTACCAGCCAGAAAGCACTGCTTCCCCAGGCATATCATGTAGACTTTAGACTCCAGGGACATTGCAATCCACGGTCAGGTGAGATGGTGCTATTCTCACAACCCAACCTTTGAGGTTCCCTCTTTATCTCTCAAAGTTTCAGGAGGACCCAGCACCCATAGCCTCTCTGTGAGGGACTAATTAGCTTGGCACAGAGACTGTGTAATTGATCCAGGTCTTTCAAGTGCTTGGTTGCCCAAATGTTAACACAGATCCTGTAACAAGTCACTAACCAAGTGTTAGGAAACACTGCAGTGTCAATTCCTGAGGCCCCAACACTATGAGTGCTTCCCACTGTGGGAGGGGGGTGAGTACAAGAGCTTTCAAAGTGGTTGGCTGGAATTAAATTTGCAGATAAATATGCATCCTGCATTTTTATTTTTGGAGGTAGTATAGTATAAGAAAAAGAGTTTTGGAGCCACTAAAATCTGGATTTAAATGCAGGCTCTACTACATCCTGGCCATATGGCCTTGGCAATTAATCTCTCTATGTTTCTTCATCAAGAGTTAGAATAAGTGGTGCTGGGAAAACTGGACAGTTACATGTAAAAGTATGAGATTAGATCACTCCTTAACACCATACACAAAAATAAACTCAAAATGGATTAGAGACCTAAATGTAGGGCCAGACAATATCAAACTCTTAGAGGAAAACATAGGCAGAACACTCTGACATAAATCACAGCGATATGTTTTTCAATCCGTCTGCCAGAGTAATGGAAATAAAAACAAAAATAAACAAATGGGACCTAATGAAACTTAAAAGCTTTTGCACAGGAAAGTAAACCATAAACAAGACCAAAAGACAACCCTCAGAATGGGAGAAAATATTTGCAAATGAAGCAACTGACAAAGGATTAATCTCCAAAATTTACAAGCAGCTCATGCAGCTCAATATCAAAAAAACAAACAACCCAATCCAAAAATGGGCAGAAGACCTAAATAGACATTTCTCCAAAGAAGATATACAGACTGCCAACAAACACATGAAAGAATGCTCAACATCATTAATCATTAGAGAAATGCAAATCAAAACTACAGTGAGATATCATCTCACACCAGTCAGAATGGCCATCATCAAAAAATCTACAGGGCCTCCCTGGTGGCGCAGTGGTTGAGAGTCCGCCTGCCGATGCAGGGGATACGGGTTCGTGCCCCGGTCTGGGAGGATCCCATATGCCGCGGAGCGGCTGGGCCCGTGAGCCATGGCCGCTGGGCCTGCGCGTCCGGAGCCTGTGCTCCGCAGCGGGAGAGGCCACAACAGTGAGAGGCCCGCATACCGCAAAAAGAAAAAAAAAAAAAATCTACAAACAATAAATGCTGGAGAGGGTGTGGAGAAAAGGGAACACTCTTGCACTGCTGGTGGGAATGTGAATTGGTACAGCCACTGTGGAGAACAGTATGGAGGTTCCTTAAAAAACTACAAAGAGAACTACCATAGGACCCAGCAATCCCACTACTGAGCATATACCCTGAGAAAACCATAATTCAAAAAGAGTCATGTACCAAAATGTTCATTGCAGCTCTATTTACAATAGCCAGGAGATGGAAACAACCTAAGTGTCCATCATCGGATGAATGGATAAAGAAGATGTGGCACATATATACAATGGAATATTACTCAGTCATAAAAAGAAACGAAATTGAGCTATTTGTAATGAGGTGGATAGACCTAGAGTCTGTCATACAGAGTGAAGTAAGTCAGAAAGAGAAAGACAAATACCGCATGCTAACACATATATATGGAATTTAAGAAAAAAAAATGTCATGAAGAACCTAGGGGTAAGACAGGAATAAAGACACAAACCTACTAGAGAATGGACTTGAGGATATGGGGAGCGGGAAGGGTAAGCTGGGACGAAGTGAGAGAGTGGCATGGACATATATAGACTACCAAACGTAAGGTAGATAGCTAGTGGGAAGCAGCCGCATAGCACAGGGAGATCAGCTCTGTGCCCTGTGACCACCTAGAGGGGTGGGATAGGGAGGGTGGGAGGGAGGGAGATGCAAGAGGGAAGAGATATGGGAACATATGTATATGTATAACTGATTCACTTTGTTATAAAGCAGAAACTAACACACCATTGTAAAGCAAATATACTCCAATAAAGATGTAAAAAAAAACAAATAAACCCCCCCAAAACCACTTAAGTCTCAGGAGCAGGTACTAGGAAGGGGCTGGAGCCAAGAATGAACGGAGGTAGCATCTACATTTTATCACTTTAACAAATTATGTAATTTATAAAATGTCTACTATTGCAAAAAAGTTCACAATCTGAATAGAACTTTACAGTTTAAAGAATGCTTTCACAATGTACATGATGTAATGAGATGATATTACTCCGAGATGTTGATTCAATGTATCTTTTGTTCCCAATTCTTCCTAGTTTCTGGCTGCCCATTGTCCCCCCACCCCAACTCATTGAGTCAATGGCAGCCCCTGCTTCGTGGGGAGGGCACATCAGCCTGGAATAAAGGGGCCAGGGCTCGGCAGTGAGTTTCAAATTAGGCTTTGTTGAATTAGACAACAACAGGCTCTGCTGAAAGAGAAAATTTTTTCGAAATTTCAGAAGCGCCTTTTAACACACACAAGGCTTAGAGCTCTGAGCAGAGAGAAGATGCTGGACATGATGTGAGTTCTCATCCCATAGAAAAGGGGAAAGTCCTTCTGGTCAATGAGGAAGATGGGGGAGGGAGGGGGTATCAGAAGGAAGGAAGGAGAGGGCGGGGAGGGAAAGAGAGAGGGAGGGAGAAAGAGGAGAGGAAAGGGAGAGAATATTTATGAAAACAAACATTCATAAACTTGACCTTTCCATTTCACTCCTAAGAAATATATTCTATAGGAAACATTTCCACCTATGGACAAAAATATAAAATCACGTTCATTACAGCAACCTGGGCAACAGCAAAAAATGTCACACAAATAGAATGACCACCAAAAGGGAATTGGTTAAATGAATTATAGTAAATTTATTCATTAGTCATCACATAATCCAAAAAGAATGAGATGTATTTGTGTGGACATGGAAAGATTTCCACAATTCATGTTAAATTTTAAAAGATGTATGTCATGCATGATAGGATACTTTATACAAGAGAATAGGATATATTCTAATTTATGCAAATGGAGGCCACAATAGAGGGCTTTCAATATGCCCTTTCAATATGCTTTCAATATGCTTCACAGGCAGACCTGGGCTCTCCCTCATTATCTATGTGGCCACAAGAAAGTCATTTCACTGCTGTAAGCCTCAGTTTCCTCATCTGTATAACAGTGATATTTGTTCCTACTGTACCTCTGAGATTTAAAAGCAATAATCTCAGAAGCTGCCTGGCAAATAGCAGGAGCTCAGAACGTGATGTTTCTTCCCAGAGTGACTGTGTGTCTGTCAGGGAATTAGTTAATGCATAAGGTTGGTAAATCCTTCTAGACACCACATATTGTCAAATAGTACACACTGCTGTTTTTCAAACACACGTGGAACCTAATGTACCCAATAAATTACAAAACAGTTTAATAGAATCACTGAGTTAACTGGATAATCAACCATCATGTGGGTTGACTGACATTTTTTACATAATTACATTGTCCTCATGGGGTGATTTTGAAAATATGAATCAAAACACTTAAAGGTGTTCAGGGCTGTGGGTTTGATTGAAGGCTTGTTAATTGTCCTCCAAACAGAGACATAGGTGATAATAGCAGAGGGCCCGTGGCGAGGCTGGGATTCAATTGGAGATTTCTGGACTCTGGACATCCTGTCTTTTCACAGTCACATGAGGGTGATGCTCCCTTTCAATGAAGGGCACCTTCAGAAATGGGGCATTTCTGGCTCCCATGCTCCCAGGGACTTTTTCTACCATTTAGTGAGTGCTTGTTATTGTGCCAGCTCTAGGCAAGTGAGTCACATCTGTGATCTCATTTATTTGTCACAAGGTCTCTAGGAGATAGGTCTTTGTAATCCCCATGTACAGAAACTGAGGCTCTGGGAGCTCGAGCAAATTCCACAAGACCACAGAGATAGAAAAAAGCTGACACAGAATCTGATAAGTCTGATTCCAAAGAAAGATTTGACAAGAAGCTTCCTCGTTACTGCTCCCAGGTCTCTGTGGCGCTAGCATTTGTGTTCACCCACGAACCAGGACAGTGATGACAGCCCCAGGAATAGCTGCTCCTATCAGAAGCCCTTCTCAGGATGGGGCTATGGGTCCTGACTAAGGGAAGGGAGCGGAGATGTGGAGGAAGGCCAGGTAGCCGGCCAGACACGGGGAAGTCCCACTGGGACAGGGCCCGCTTGCTCCAGTTGGGACTTTCAGAAAAAAAACAGAACACCCCATATGCAAAGATGCTGGGTCATTTGTCCTCAGCGTTTCTGTGCCCTGAGGAAATGAATGAAGAAAGAGGCAGAAGTGGGCGAAAGGTGACTCTTGAAGGGTACTTCCTGCAGGGAGGGTGTATGGAAATGTTCTGGGTTTTTTCAAGTTAAAGAGACTGGCTTTGCCATGTATTAACAGGTCACGTCACCTTTCTGAGCCCCAATTCCCATGTCTATGAAATGAGCATGACACTACAACTTAAAAAGATGTTATGAGAAATCAAGGCATGCATACTTCCCCCTCATCCACTCTAGCCAGGGCTGCCACGTATGGTTTTACAGGTTGTGAGCCACACAATTATGTCTGGTGACAGGATGAGTGGGACTGTAATACATCTCGACCTCATTTCTGAAGTCCTCCACCCAGAGGGAGGGGCACCTTTTCCATAATGGATAGAGGTGTTTGTTTACCAAACTGGGCACCCACTGGACTCTGGCCGGTGTAAGGGGCCTTTTTCTAGTTCTCCCAAAAGTGTCATTTGAGCTAGTGGTGGTCTCCATCCAGCCTGTCATGACTGCCTGCATTTCGACACAGGCTGCTGCCATAAGGATTTCTCACCCTCTATACGTTTGAGGCTATGGTTTTCCTGTCTGGAACCAAGCCACCCCTTAGTACAAATTGGGAGACAACTGTAGGCATGAAAATCTAATGGGACTCTCTTTGCTCTGGGAATAGGGGAGATATAAACCCTGGCAGAGATGAGAGAAATGAAAAAAATCTTTCATTCATCCCGTTAAGAGAAGGGGCCTGTGGCAACCAGGGGTCTTGGTCTTTCCTGAGTCCCTGGATGCCTCTGAGATTTTAAAGGTTAACAGAATTTGGAAGGTCCAACTCCCAGTCTGACCCTCCAGTCCATGTCACAAGCACCTAAGGAAACCAGAGTTGGGACCTAGAGCCAGGGAGTGATGTGGCAGCCCAAGCTCCTGGGGCCAGGTTCCTAAGCCTTGTACATGTCAGGCAGGACCAGACCGCAGGGTTAATGCATACGGTTAGCAAGTCCCCATGAAACCCATACATTGTCTATAAAATGATTAAGTGTTGTGTTACTCTTTTCAAATATAAGCACAGACAGCTGTAAATAATAGCATAAACTTCCATTTAGTGGCATTACTGAATCCATTAGGCATGGTGTCCTTATGCATGTTACATACTAAAAGCTCCGTTATGTTACGTTTCAACGTTTTTGATGTTTTCAAAGGGTCCTTATGAGGCAATTTGGAAATATGTATTTAAGCCTTAGAAATAGGTGGCGCTCTGAGCTTTACTAATGACTTGTCTATGGGTCCACAGAGAGGAATCCCAAGCTCACAAAACGATCTCACAGCCAGTAAGCGGCCGAGCCTAAAGCCAAGAGAATGTTTGTCTGACTCCAGGCCCTGAAAGCTTCACTTTCACATGGTGCTAATGCTCCCTCTTGACCAAGGGAGCCTTGGGGAAGGTGTATATCTGGCACCAACCATTCACTTGTTTCTTGGCCACCATTTATTGAGCACTTGCTAAGTGCCAGGCACTGGGCTAAGTATTTAGCACAACCTCATTCACTCCTTAGAATGACCCTGTGAGGTACGAACTATTATCACCGTTTTAGGATGAGTAACGTGCACCCAACTCAGAGCTAGGAAAAGGGGGGGCCAGGGTTCAAATGGGGTCTGTGCGGCTTCAGATCTCCTCGTTACACTGTACGGCTGCCAAGGCTCTGTGGAGCTAGCAGCCGTGCTCGCCCACGAACCAGGACAATGACGTCAGCCCCAGGAATAGCCTTCCCCATCAGAAGCCCCCACTGCCTCCCCCCGTGGCTCCCCAGGGAGGGGCTGTGCGGGTCAGAAGGGGAGTCGCAGGGGAAGCCGTCAGCCAGCCAGAGGTGGGGAAACCCCACTGGGACAGAGGTGGCTTGCTCCAGTTGACTTTGCAGGGAACAGGACAAGGTGGTCTGAGCAGGATGGAGATGTCCTAAGGGGGGAGCATGGCCACGAGAATGGGTCAGAGTGTGGCCAGAAGCTGACACACACTTGTGGTCACTCCGTGCAAAGAGGTGGGGTGGGTTTTTTTCTTATAGCTTGAATGTGGAGGAAAGTACAGAACCATGTGGATAATGTCCCCTCATTATTACTTCTCCGGGAGGCAGCGTGGTGCTCTGGGAAGTGCTCTAGCTTTGGATGTGAAGAGACCACCTCTGCCTGATATGGCATGAGCACATAATCTCTCTGAGACTCAGTTTCCAAGCACTTGAAATACGAGTAATAATATTTGCTTCAAAAATGTGTAATGAAGATTAAATGCAAAAGTGAGATTTACAGACATTTCCACCTCATCAGTTCTAGCCAGTACTGCTGTGTTGATTGGGTAGGTCATGCACTAGACAGTGATAGCCAGCAGATGGCGACATGGTAGCTAACACCATAGACTTAGCTCCTGAGCCAGGCGCTCAGGCTCTGCCTTCCCTGGAGCCGGAGAAGGACAGGGATCTTTAGTGAAAGTTGGGGGCACTGTTAAGGCACTTCTTGGTGTCACTGTTTGCAGTGTGATCCAAGTGACTTAAGGAAGAGGGTGCAAAGGAAAACATGAAGAAGATGAAAAGACAACCCTCAGAATGGGAGAAAATATTTGCAAATGAAGCAACTGACAAATAATTAATCTCCAAAATTTACAAGCAGCTCATGCAGCTCAGTATCAAAAAACAAAACACCCAATCCAAAAATGGGCAGAAGACCTAAATAGACATTTCTCCAAGAAGATATACAGATTGCCAACAAACACATGAAAGGATGTTCAGCATCACTAATCATTAGAGAAATGCAAATCAAAACTCAATCAAAACTACCTCCCCCACAGTCCAGTGGTTAGGACTCTGCCTTCCAACGCAGGAGACGTGGGTTCAAGTCCTGGTTGGGGAACTAAGATCCCACATGCCATGGGGTGTGGTCAAAAACTTAAAAAAAGAACAAAAAACTACCTCACATGGGGTGGGATAGGGAGGGTGGGAGGGAGGGAGATACAAGAGGGAAGAGATATGGAGACAAATGTATATGTATAACTGATTCACTTTGTTATAAAGCAGAAACTGACACACCATTGTAAAGCAATTATACTCTAATAAAGATGTTAAAAAAAAAAACTACCTCACACCAGTCAGAATGACCATCATCAAAAAATCTACAAACAATAAATGCTGAAGAAGGTGTGGAGAAAAGGGAACCCTCTTGCACTGTTGGTAGGAATGTAAATTGATACAGCCACTATGAAGAACAGTATGGAGGTTCCTTAAAAAACTAAAAATAGAACTACCATATGACCCAGCAATCCCACTACTGCGCATATACCCTGAGAAAACCATAATTCAGAGAGAGTCATGTACCACAATGTTCATTACAGCACTATTTACAATAGCCAGGACATGGAAGCAACCTAAGTGTCCATCGACAGACGAATGGATAAAGAAGATGTGACACATATATACAATGGAATATTACTCAGCCATAAAAAGAAACGAAACTGAGTTATTTGTAGTGCGGTGGATGGACCTAGAGTCTGTCATACAGAGTGAAGGAAGTCAGAAAGAGAAAGACAAATACCGTATGCTAACACATATATATGGAATATAAAAAAAATGGTTCTGAAGAACCTAGGGGCAGGACAGGAATAAAGATGCAGACATAGAGAATGGACTTGAGGACACGGGGAGGGGAAAAGGTAAGCTGGGACAAAGTGAGAGAGTGGCATGGACATATATACACTACCAAATGTAAAACAGATAGCTAGTGGGAAGCAGCCACATAGCACAGGGAGATCAGCTCAGTGCTTTGTGACCACCTAGAGGGGTGGGATAGGGAGGGTGGGAGGGAGACGCAAGAGGGAGGAGATATGGGGACATATGTATAGCTGATTCACTTTGTTATACAGCAGAAACTAACACACCACTGTAAAGCAATTATACTCCAATAAAGATGTTAAAAAAATAAAAATAGAAAAAAAAAGGAAGAGGGTGGACAGGAGTCACAGTAAGGTGAGAAAAAGAAAAAAATATATTTGGTTCATTCTTTAGTTTCCTCATCTGTATAATGCACGTGAGATGAATACCTACATCTTTCATACCTAAAGTTCTCAAGATTAAACAAAATAATGTATTTTGAAAAAGATCTGGCACAGAGAGGTTGCCAAATATGTGTTTTTCACTTTTTTCCCATCATGTGGGATGTCAACTTATGGCAAAGGATCTTTGAAACATTCCCTAAAAACAATATTTCATAAACATCTTTGAAGTTGTTTTTAAGTTGCATGTAATTTAAAATTAAAATATATACAGCATTTTGAAGTTTATGAAACTTTTTGACATAAACAATACATCCTCACAAAAGCAAATTGGCCAAGTATCTTTGGATTTAAAAAAACATGCATGCCCTTTGGGTCAGCAATATCATTTCTAGCAATGTTTCCTAAGGAAATAATCAAGTTATAAATGGAACGATTTAGTTCCAAGGGAACCCTTTGATAGTAAAATATTAGAGAAGTTTAAAAGCCCATTGGTCAAGAAGTAGTAAACAAAATGTGGTACATTCACAGTAAAAATGCTTTGATGTCTTTGAAAAAAATAGAGTTGTAGAAATATGTCCATGCTTGTAGCAAGCTATTCACTACATATTATTGAGAGTAAAAAGAAAAAAAGGAAAGTTTAAAAATGTTTGTGGAGTTGCGGAGCACGGGCTCTAGGCGTGCGGGCTGCAGTAGTTGTGAAACGAGGGCTTAGCTGCTCCGTGGCATGTGGGATCTTCCCGGACCAGGGCTCGAACCCATGTCCCCTGCATTGCAGGTGGATTCCTAACCACTGCTCCACCAGGGAAGCCTCCTTTTTTTTTTTTTTTAAACTTTCAAGTATTTTATTCCATGAGCTACAGAGAATGATTATTTGGCACCATACCCCCTGAGTATATTTGTGGAAGGATATGAACATACATGTAACTATGTTTATCTCCTGATAATAAGATTACAGGCACATCTTGCCATCAATTTGTTCCATAGTTCCTGACTTTTCTGTAATAAATACATATTCCTTGTGAAAAATTAAATGAGTTTTTTTTTTTTTTTTTAGGATTCTCATACTTGAAAATGTTGGGATAAAGGTTCTGAGACCAACCTTTCCCTCAAAGGGCAAGAACAGAGGGACACCTCAGGCATTCAGGTGTGTTTCTCTGTGTGATCACACAACTGTGCAAGTTCAGATAACACCAAGCTCTTAATTCTCCCAGGATAGGCTGGGGTGGAGAAAGTCAGGGCTCACCTATTTTAGCCTGTGGGGAGCAGATACGCGCACAGCCATCCTCCATGCATTCTTTTCCTTTTCCACAGTCCGTGTCTTCTGAACACTCATTCACACAGATTTCTGGCGAGAGGAAAGACGCAATTAAAAGCTTTGAAGTCTTACGATTAGAAAATAAATACTCTCAATGCCTTTACAATATCTTTCAAAAACCATCAGTTCCCTAGAAATAAATCTAACCAATTATGTGCAGAAAACTACACTATATTACTAAGAAAAAAATTTAACTGTCTTATAAACGGAGAGAGATGCCATGTTCATGGATGAAAAGATTCTGTGTTATAAAGACATCAGTTTCCCCCCAAATTGAAATTTAATACAATCCCAGTAGAAATCGTAGAAGGATTTTTCACAAAAATGGATAAGCTGATTCTAAAAGTTTATATGTAAGTTTCCCAAACCAACAATAATCAAAATAAGAATCAAGACAATTTTTTTTTTTTTTTTTTGCGGTACGTGGGCCTCTCACTGTTGTGGCCTCTCCCATTGCGGAGCACAGGCTCCGGACATGCAGGCTCAGCGGCCATGGCTCACGGGTCCAGCTGCTTCGCGGCATGTGGGCTATTCCCAGACCGGGGCACGAACCCGTGTCCCCTGCATCGGCAGGCGGACTCTCAACCACTGCGCCACCAGGGAAGCCCAGAATCAAGCCAATTTTAAACAAAGTTACAGGACTTCAGTGTGGTTGGATTAACTGGACTGTCCCTATGAAAAAAAGGAACTTGTCCCCTACCTCACATCACACTACAAACTCTGTTCCAAATGGGTTATAGACCGAAGTGAAAGGTAAAGCAATAAAGCTTCTAGAAGATACTATAATAGCTTCATGATCTTGGGATAGGCAAATATTTCTTAAATATTACAGAAATATTACTGACCATTAAACTAGATAGGTAGATGGAACCTCATTAAAATTAGGAACTTTTCTTCATTGAATGACGCCATTAAGAGAGTGAAAAGAAAAGCTACATTGGGAGAAAATGTTTATAATACATATATACAACAAACATCTTGTATCCAGAATCCCTTACAAATCAACAGTAACAATTGATAACCTAATAGAAAAATGGGCAAAAGGGAAGATCCCACATGCCACAGAGCAACTAAGCCTGTGTGCCACAGCTACTGAGCCTGTGCTTTAAAGCCTGGGAGCCACAACTACTGAAGCCCATGAGCCTACATCCCGTGCTCCACAACAAGAGAAGCCACCACCATGAGAAGCCCACTCACCGCAACAAAGAGTAGCCCCTGCTCACTGCAACTAGAGAAAGCCTGCGCACAGCAACAAAGACCCAACGCAGCAAAAAATAAATGAATGAATAAATAAATTTTTTAAAATAAAATAAAGATCACAAGCTGGGCAATGACCTTGGGGGTTGAGAGACATGGTCGCTCTTGGTGACTTCTGAGCCTATCCTGCTCCATACCAAGAGGTTCCCGGACAGAAGGCTGTGTGGGTGGAGCTACATGAGCAGAACTACAGGCGGACAACTAAACATTCCACAGGGGCCTGTGGAAGGAGCCCACCCTCTTTCCTATCCAAAGATTCTCAAAATCTTTGAGAAAGGTGTATGCAGGTAAAACCCCAATGACCGTGGGAATGAAGAGAAAGTCTGCATTGTCCTTGGTGGTCAGAGCCTGGACAAACACCATAGGACTCCCTGTGGGGAGGCCTGGACAAGCTACCCTAAGAACAGAGAAAGACTCAGCAAGCCACAAGAGGAGGGCTCAGACTGGCCATCTCAGGCAGTGAGCTCACACTCAGGATCTCAGAATCTCTGCAGATGCAAAGGGTAGTAAGCACCCAGGAATGACTCCTCATTCTGAAGGAGGGACCAGGATACCCAGAGAGGGAGCTCAGTCCGGGGTGGAGATTAATGGCTGCAGGCAGCACAGAGAACAGCATTTGGCCAGCCTTGATCCAAACCCAAGGTGGCTGGCCAGATCGCAGGCTGCTACATATCGTGGCCTTGTTCGTGGGGCTGGGGCTGGACAGCCCCAAAGAGCTTGCAGGAGAACCTTTGGAGCAGCACTGCTGGCAAGGAGAGGACTCCTGAATCCCTCTCAAAAAGTGATGAGACGGGACGATTATCACTTAGTTAATATAATCTGTCAAAGTTCATTTTCACACAACAAACACGTGAATGTGCTAAATAATTCAAACAATACAGATATATCCAGAGTAACCTTGCAGGAGGTAATCAATATTACCAGTTTGCCGCGTATTTTTCTAAACCCTTTTCCTATGCTTTTACATACACACATATGTGTATATACAAATATATACTTTGTTTGCAGAAATGAAGTTATATGTATTAATGTGCTTTATTCATTTAACATGATGTCTTAGAGAGCTTTCCAGGTTAGTATCTTATTTTCCTTTTAAAAAATAACTACTATCTAAAATTCCATTATATGAATGGTTTATAATTTATTTAACCAAACTTCAATTGTTGGACATTTAGCAGGTTTGTGGGCTTTTTGGTTATCAAACAATTTGCTGTGGATATGTATCATACACTTTGTAGTGCTTTCTTTTATCTATATCTATATCTACCGCAGTATTTCTCCCAGAATAGATGCCCTAACCTGGAAATACAAAGGAGACATCTATGGTAAAGTTGGAAGGTATTGCCAAATTGTCCTGCAAAAAGACTACACTATTTATGGCTCAATAATATTCATATATAAAAATCATATATATATAACATATATATAATATTCACCTATATATATCACGCTTTCTTTATTCCTCTACTGATGGGCACCTAGGTTTCTTTGCAGATACGAAATGTGCAGTGTGGGGAATATAGTCAATAATTGTGTAATATCTTTGTATGGTGACAGATGACAACTAGACTTATCCTGGGGATCGTTTTGAAATGTACAGAAATGTTGAATCACTGTCTTGTGTACCAGAAGTTAATGTAATGTTGCAGGTCAATTATACTTCAAATACAAACAAATTCATAGAAAAAGAGATCAGATTTGTGGCTCCCAGAGGCAGAGGAGGGGGAAAGGGGAATTAGATGAAGGCAATCAAAAGGTACAATCTTCCAGTTACAAAATACGTAAGTATTAGGGGTATAATATACAACATGGTAAAGATAATCAGTACTGCTACGTGTTATAAATGAAAGCTCCTAAGAGAATAAATCTTAAGAGTTCACATCACAAGGAAAAAACATTTTTTAAAATTTCTTACTGTTGTATCTCTATGAGATGATGCATGTTCACTCAACTCATGGTGATAATCATTTCACGATGTATATAAGTCAAATAATTATGTTTCACACCTTAAACATATACAGTGCTGTATGCCATTTATATCTCAATAAAACTGAAAAAAAGACTATACAATTTACACTTCCAACCACAGTGAAGGAGACATGGATTTCTCACACACTGATCCAATACATTTGTAGTCTTGCGTCCCCAAGTTAAATTTTTTTTTTAAACAACATAAATTTATTCTCTTGCAGTTCTGGAGCTCAGAAGATTGAAATCAAGGAATACATTCTAAAGTATGGGCAGGGCAACTCCTTCCAGAGCTCTAGGGGATAAGACCTTCCTTGTTTGTTCTAGCTGCATTCCTTGGCTCTTGACCTCTTCTTCCATCTTTAAGGCCAGCATAACATCTTCAAAACTCTGCTCTGTCTTCACTTTGCCTTCTCCCAATCCGTGACAAGTCTCCCTCTGCCTCCCTCCCACATAGACATTTGTGATTATATTTAGGACCTACTCAGGAAGTCCAGGCTAGTCTCCTCGTCTCAAAATCTTTACTTTAATCATGTCTGCAAAGTCATTATTGCCATATAAGGTAACATTCACAAGTTAAATTTTTTAAAATTCTATTTATTTATGTCTTTCTTGAAGTAGAGTTGATTTACAATGTTGTGTTAGTTTCAGGTGTACAGCACAGTGATTCAGTTATACATATACACATGTAGCTATTCGTTTTCAGATTTTTTTCCATTATGTTATTACAAGACACTGAATATAGTTCCCTGTGTTATACAGTAGGTCCTTGTTGTTTACCTATTTTCTATATAGTAGTGTGTAACTGTTAATCCCAGCCTCCTAATTTATCCCTCCCCCCTGAAGTTTTTAATGGACTATTTCCAGCTGTATATAGTCCCGTAGGCCCCTTGGGATGTGTCCCAGTTGGGGATATAAGGCAAAAAATTCTCACCACGGTAAAGACATTTAATTAGCAGAAGTTGTGTAACCCAATATAATCTGCTGGTTACTCTAGCACTTCCGTTCCAAGTACGAAGCAAAGCATAATTATGGCCTGGAATAGTCTTGCTAAAACAGGCATTGCAAAAACAGGTGCTGCAAGGTTATTAAGGAGGGACTCTCTCCAATACTGAATGACAATACTTGAACTTTATGAAGCGTGCAATTTCCTGGCAGGTCCTGTACTTGTACTTTATACCCACCATCTCACTGAAGGCTCACAAGCCTGAAGGGTTGCTTCCATTGGCACCCCCATGTCCCAGATGAAGAAAGTGAGACTCAAAGAAAGTCATGCCTTGCGAACACTCCAAACCCACCAGAGACCCACTGATGTGGACTCTCCAGCCCTGGGGTCCAGAAAAGCTCCGCAGATGCTTTTCACGCACCTGGAAATAATGAGGAGTGCTTTACCTACCAAATAAATAAAACCTTTATTTCTTTGTAAAAACAAAACAAAATGATGTCCCTAGAAAAAGTGGATTTCTGGTACTCGAGTGACAATCACAAATTTGGGGATTTGCTAAATTCTCATGACATTATCATTTGAAAGGGTCAGATGTCTGCAGCAGCCATGAGATGCAAATGAACAATGAAGGGAGAAGACTGAGTCAAGACCTTGGGAATTCCTAGATGTCCTCCTGTAACTGAGCAGGATTCTATGGGGCCTTCCTGGGACAGACCCCTCTCCCATATCCTCTGCTTTAGCTCCGCTCTGAAGTACCCAGATAATAGTATCTGATGCACATTTCCTGAGTTGTTTTACAGATGCTAAAATAACCCCCAAATGGAAGAAATTAACTACTTAATGACCATGAGCACATAGTCCCCAGGCCTACTGGAGACTAAGGATTGATCATTTTAACCCCTGTGACACCCTCACCATCAAACAATCGGAGAATTGTGCACTAGCTGATCACAGACCCTGGGACGCCCCTTCCCACCTTGCCTTTAAACAGGCTTTGCTTCCCCCTCCCCATATCCTCAAGTCCATTCTCAAGTAGGTCTGTGTCTTTATTCCTGTTTTACCCCTAGGTTCTTCATGACATTTTTTTCCTTAAATTCCATATATACATGAGGATATGGGGAGGGGGAAGGGTAAGCTGTGACAAAGCGAAAGAGAGGCATGGACATATATACACTACCAAACGTAAGGTAGATAGCTAGTGGGAAGCAGCCGCAGAGCACAGGGAGATCAGCTGGGTGCTTTGTGACCACCTAGAGGGGTGGGATAGGGAGGGTGAGAGGGAGGGAGACGCAAGAGGGAAGGGATGTGGGAACAGATGTATATGTATGACTGATTCACTTTGTTATAAAGCAGAAACTAATAAATAAATAAATAAATAAATTTTTTAAATAAATAAATAAATAGGCTTTGCTGAGCCCCATCCGGGAGTTCAGGCTTTCTGTGCACTAGCTGTCCCCGACTCCTTGTCTGGCATCTTACAATAAATACTGCACTTTCCTTCACCACAGTCCGGTGTCAGTAGATTGACCCAAGTTTTGGGTCAGTAACACTCAGTCTGTAAAATCCACCCATCGTACTTGCAGCCATCAAAGCTGTATTTCTTTTATTTTTTTAAATGGCACGAGACCACAAGGCTGTCACAGCTTCCATGTTCAGACTCCTGAATTTACTGGAATTCCATTTTTCCTGGAATTTCACATTCCAAAGAGTCATTTCCCAACCCTGTCAAATCCTTTAAACACCCAACTGCACGCTCAGCTCCCCAGTCCCAGATCTTGTTTATGTTGTATCTTTGTCATCTTTGTCCTGTTCCATAAAGAGTCAGGGATGAACACCAAGACATTGTGTTACAGAGCATGAGGCCTTGTTAGGTCAGAGATGATGAAATTAAAAAGTCTGATAGCACATATCCGACTAACGACATCTCCTTAACACCTGGGGGGGGGGGCCTGCTGCCTTTCTGCATGACTTTTAAGTGTGTAACAGATAATATTTGGAGGAATTACGAGGTGTCTTCCCTCCTCCCCTACTTTCTTATACTCACTCGAATTCCCCTGTGTTGCAACAGTCAATTATAAAATACACTCACTGCCCTTGGGGGAGGGTGGACACAGCTTAGAGAAGCAAGTCAACTGAGTTCCTCAGTCGGTTTTCTTTCAGACTCTACTTTACATACTAGTTCTGAAAGCACAGGCTTTCCATTTCAAGATCTGGGCTTTTGGGGAGAAAAGGATTTGGGTGGACATGGTGGGATGGGGATAAGGTCAAACCCCACACGAAACTGGAGATAGGGTTGATACCATAAAGTGTAGATGTGTTTTTAAAATTCATGATTTAAGGGCTAGCTTTCCACATAACGGGAGAGAAAAATAAGATATACACTAGAGGGAAGATAAAGGAAAGACGTGAGCCAAAAAGTTAGGCATCTGAGAATGATTAATAGGGTCCCATCCCTGCCCTGGAAGAGGGTGCAGTGGGGCTGGAAGGAGGCACAGCCCAGGAAGGCTGTCAACCTTTCCAAGAAACTTGGTGAGCTCAGAGGAGCTTAGGGTTGGACAAATGGGCCAGAGTCACGGACCCAACCCAGGAAGCCATAACAGGACTCCTGGGTCTTTGAAGGGTGAGTATGCAAAGCAGCTCAGGACAGCCTTGGGGCCGCTGGGCGGAAGAGGTGTGGTTTCTTTCACCCTCTGCAGCTCAACTCACATCCTTGGCTTCTGCTTGCTCAGCTTCTGGCCTCCTATGTGGAAAATGCCTGTGTCATGGGAACATTACAGAAGACTCTGGGTTGGGGTGATGTAGTGTGCGAGGACAGAAAGTTTGCATAAACCAGAACATGAGGAAACAGACTCCCTCCCGTCTAGAGAGGGAGACAGGAAGAGGCAGACATGCAGGAAAGCGGAAAACACAGGGCTGGCGTCCAATGGCGCACACCCCCCATCCTGCCTCATCTCTTCTGGACCCCATCCAGAAACCCAGAGAAACCTCAACCAGACAGTCTTGAAAGCAGATACAAGCTCCCTGGCCTCTGGGTGAGAAAAGGAAGTTTTATGAAAAGAGGAGAAAGGAAAAAACAAAGTCTGATGTTGCGCAACAGGTGAAGTCCTACTTTGCCCCACCACGAGGAGTCCATGCTGTCATCTGTATTCCCTGGCATTTCTTCATGAGGGTGTTCAGGCCTACTGCTGTCTTCCCTGGTGATCCGGCCTCTGCGAAGCTGAGTTTCTCTCTTCTCTACACCTCAGGGGCAGGGAGGTGTGGGGAAAAGGCTCCACTGTGAGGGAGGAGGTCCAGATTCTGGCCCTAACCCTGCCTTCTCTCTAATAATGAAACCAGACATGAGCCATGGCTTTGCTCTGGGGTTCATTAGGCAAATGAGAGGGTGGATTCCTACAGATAGGAGACCAAGATGCCCAGAGGGCCCCAGGAGTCTCAAGAAGAGTCAGGCTTCCTCTCTCTCTCTTTTTTTTTAATACTTATTTATTTTGTTTGGCTGCATCGGGTCTTAGTCGCGGCACGTGGGACCTTTGTTGCGGCATACAGGATCTTTAGTTGCGGCATGAGAACCCTTAGTTGCAGCATGTGGGATCTAGTTCCCTGACCAGGGATTGAACCCGGGCCCCCTGCATTGGGAGCGTGGAGTCTTAGCCACTGGAGCACCAGAGAAGTCTCCAGGCTTCCTCATAATGTGGCTGGTGGGTGTTGAATCTTTAGTGAAGCTTCAGCAGCTGAAGCTGCCCCTCCTCTTGAGATGCCTCACCTCATCATAATCTGTCACCTTGGAATGTGTCCACTTTGCCCTGAGTTTCTCCTGTGGGTTTGTCTCACCTTCTAGAATGTTCCATTCCCTTCCACACTAAGCTGGAGGGGGTCATTGTCAATGACCCTTCCATTGGTGATTGCTCTTAAAGTTCTAGAGGTCAGAATTCCACAATCTGATTCACTGAGCTGAAATCAAGGTGGCTGTGCTCCTCCTGGATGTTTTAGGAGAGAAACCATTTTCTTGCCTTTTCCAGCTTCTAGAGCTGCATTCTTGCATTTCTTGGCTCGTGGCCTCTTCCTCCATCTTCAAAGCCAGCAGCATGGCATCTTGCTTTTGTTATCACATTGCCTTCTCTTCTGTGGTCACATCTCCTTCTGCACCCTCTTATAAGGACACTTATGATCAGATTTAGGATCCAGACAAATAATCCAGGATAATCTCTTCATCTCAAGATTCTTAACTTGATCACATCTGCAAAGGCTTTTTTACCTTATAAAGGAATATTCACAGAGTCTGGGGATTAGGATGTGAACATCTTGGGGGACATTATTCAGCCTACCACAGTGATCTATACCTTGTCTCAGGCCTGGGGATCATGAATTCTCTCTCCCAACCCCTTCCCTCCGAATGGTGTTGTGTATCTTTCACCGAAGACCATACCCTAACCTTCCCAGCCACCCCAATTACCCCTCCTTTCCCTCCCTTTAGGCCCTGAGGATATTGGTCCAATGGAACTTCCTGTGATGATAGGAATGTTCTACATCTGCACCATGCAACATGGCAGCCACGAACCACATGTAGCCAGTGAGCACCTGAAATGTGACTAGTGCAACTGAGGTATTGAATTTCAAATTTTATTTAACTGAAATTAAGTTTAATTGAAATTTAAATAGCTACTTGTGGCTAGTGGCTACGTATTGGACAGCTCAGATCTAGGCAGATGAGAAGTAGAAGCCAAGACCAGTCAGGTTCTTTGCTGCCAGCCTCTTCTCACACATTTGGGATCAGTTCTGCCCCTCCCCAACCTCCTTCTCTCAGTCCCTGCAGCATCTGAAGGAGGTTTCTACAGGAGCTCTGGGATGATGGGAGTGGCTGAGGGCAGGGCAAGGAAGGAAATTGTGTCTGTTGGCCCCAGAGAGGTACATAGTCTCAGTTCTGCTTTTGCATCAGACTAAGAACATTCAAACAAGAAATGTAAATCATAATCACAATGAGGTACCACCTCACACTGGTCAGAATGGCCATCACCAAAAAGTCTACAAATAATAAATGCTGGAGAGGGTGTGGAGAAAAGGGAACCCTCCTACACTGTTGGTGGGAATATAAACTGGTAAAGCCACTATGGAGAACAGTATGGAGGTTCCTTTAAAAACTAAAAATAGAGCTACCATATGATCCAGCAATCCCACTCCTGGGCATATACCCCGAGAAAACCATAATTTGAAAAGACACATGCACCCCAATGTTCATGGCAGCACTATTTACAATACAGTACCCAGGACATGGAAGCAACCTAAATGTCCATCGACAGATGAGTGGATAAAGAAGATGTGGTACATATATACGATGGAATACTACTCAGCCATAAAAAAGAATGAAATATTGCCATTTGCAGCACATGGATGGACCTGAAGATTATCATACTAAGTGAAGTCAGACAAAGAAAGACAAATACTGTACGTTATCACTTATATGCGGAATCTAAAAACAAAACAAAACAAATGAATTTATTTACAAAACAGAAACAGACTCACAGACACAGAAAACAAACTTATGGTTACCAAATGGGAAAGGGAGAGAGGGAAGGGATAAATTAGGAGTATGGAATTAACAGATACACACTACTATATATAAAATAGCTAAACAACAAGGATTTACTGTAGAGCACAGGGAACTATATTCAATATCTTATAATAACCTATAATGGAAAAGAATCTGAAGAATATATATATATATATATGAATATATAACTGAATCACTTTGCTGTACATCTGAAACAACACGTTATAGATCAACTATAGTTCAATAAAAAAAAAAAGAACACAAACAATTTTGAGGTAGCTCCCTCTTTACCCTACTTACATGATGAGCTGTCCTTTTGGGGACCACAGAGGCATGTCACAAGGAGCACAGAAAAGGGGACTAACCTGGGGCTTGACACTGGCCTTGATGCTCTCTGGGTGGCCTTTAGAAAGTCACTTCTCAGTTCTTATTCCTCAGTTTCTGTACTATGATAGGGCTGGACCAGATGGTCTGAGAGGTTCCTCCCAGCTTGTGAATCAAGATTTAATTGTGCATGTAATTCTACTTGAGAGTCATGTTCTGCCTGACCCATGTCATAGGAAGTCATGACCGAAGTGTTGTTAAGTGGCCTTGGGTTACTCCCATCACACTCTAGAACCAAATCTGACATCTGTTCTTTTGTCCTTATGACCACACTTTGCATTTGCTTTGGCTCTAGATGGCCGATCCACTAATCTAATCTGCCTGATGACCCTGGGAGGATAGACATTATAGCCCATTCTAAGTGAAAAAGCTGAGGCTCAGAGAGGGAAAGAGAGAAACTTCCAGGCCCCAGGCCCCATGATGAGAGCTTTACACATCATATCATAACACCCCTTCAAAGTGAATAATATCACTCCCACTTTACAGGGGTGAAAATTGAAAAATTGAGGTCCGATGAGACAAGATGACTTTTTTTTTTTTTTTTTTTTTTGTGGTACGCGGGCCTCTCACTGTTGTGGCCTCTCCCGTTGCGGAGCACAGGCTCCAGACGCACAGGCTCAGAGGCCATGGCTCACGGGCCCAGCCGCTCTGAGGCACGTGGGATCTCCCCGGACCGGGACACGAACCCGTGTTCCCTGCAACGGCAGGCAGACTCTCAACCACTGCGCCACCAGGGAAGCCCCCAAGATGACTTTCTTAATGATAGTGATGGATGCCCACTTTTCTGATTCTGAGCTACTTCATCTTCCCTCTCTGTTGTGCTGCTGGTCCTATTTACAGCTTCCCTACAAGATGTTAAAATGATAGCCCTCAACAGCACAGGTATCTTTTTGGATCAGCCTTTCATGGTGCACCCCAAGCAGACCTACATGCCTTAGCAAGTCACATCACCTCTGTGCCTCTGTTTCTACATCTGTAAAATTGCGGATAACAGTCCCTACTTCATAAGGGTGTTAAAATCCTTGCTAAAAGTATTAAGTGAAGTTTGTATCTCTAGACATTTTAGCCCATATTAAGGACTCAGTAATTGCTCACTCTTATTGTGTTTGGAAACTATTCATAATAGCAGGCAATTCCCTTTACCACAAATCAAATTAAAACAAAGAAACTGTCTACATTTTAAAAAAATTTTATTAACACTTGGACTCAGTTGCATGATCCATGTATCCGCAATAGCAGAGAAACAGTGATGGTGGACCATCCCCATGGGGGACACATGTCCTTTGGCAAAACAAACATAAATAGTGGGAAACAACACCAAATACAATAATAACATAGTGCGTAATAAAGATTAAATTAAGAGAAGGAGCAGGGGCTACTGAGAGGAGTCGTGAGTGTGGAGAGGGTGCGTCTTGCTGAGAAGCGTCGGGCTCAGGTGATCTTTCCTGCAGAACACCTGCCCCGGCCTCAGAGCAGCTCAGTTCAGTTCAAGGTCATCCATGTACTCCTGGACCCAGGGATCGCTGGGGTTGGCGCACACCTGCCTGCCCCTTTTGGTTTGGAATCTGTGGAGCAAAGAGTGGCCAGGTTAGAATCCCATGGGACTTTGCCCGGGGTGGGTATCTCCCTGTCCTTCACCATGGCTCATGTGGGACAGCCTAGTGGGTGAGAAGACCCTTCCTGGGGTGCTGCTGGGACCTGATTCCTTGTAACTTCCTCCCTGGGTTTAGCTGTGGCCTCCTGAGTTGCCCAGATTAGGAAGCAATGAGTTTTGCAATCAGTGTGGACGTATCTCCCCATTCATTCCCTGCTGCCCCTAGCAATGACTTTGGCACGTGTTTTCTAAGTATGGTTTAAGAATTCAGCCCACATCTTCTATCATCCTTTTGACTTTCCCTGGTTTCCTGGCCTCTAGCTAACTTCCTCCCCAGAAAGCACCTTCCCCTCCTTTAGCTCCCACCCAGCCCTCTCCAGGTCTCAGCAGATGACATCATGACCTGTTCCTCACTGCTTTCAGGGAGGCCTTCAGCCTGACACCTGCCTCCCTACTGCTTCATCTCCCCTCACGCCAAACAGGCCCCCTTTTCTAATCCTGCCCTCACCCTCACCTCCAAGAAAGGGCCCAGGGTTGATACTTACACCACAGCTGGCTGGGAGCAGAGACTGCTGGTCTCGTAGTAATCGATCACAAAGTTGCGAGGAAGCTTCCGCAGGGTGTAAGAGAAGCAGCAGGCAGTGGGAGGGTCCGAGCCCACTGGGAAGAAAGGCCGAGGTGAGACAGACGCTCTACCCAGAGCTATTCATTTTGGCTTCTAGTTATAGATATTCAAAGGGCATCCCTGTGCATCTGCCAGATCCCCAAATATGGTGCCTTGTATCTAATCCCACCCACTCTGAGTCGGAGTCTTATTCTGAATAGAGAATCCTAGGAGAAGACCATGAGAGGATTCTAGAAGGTTCAGGCTGTATTGCATCTTAGAGCACAGGTCTAACTCCCTTCATTTTACAGATGGGGAAACCAAGGCACAGAGAGAGACAGGGACTTGCTTAAACCAGTCTCTGGGTTGCTATTTCTTAAGAAAACAGGAACTTGAATATTACTGAGTGTCTACCAGACTCTACATTAACCTGCAGGCTACTTAGAAATCTTCCCTGCTCCCTTTTGTCTCATCCCCAGATGTTAGTGTTGGACCAGCCCCAACTAGAAAAGTCAGCACTGCCTACATCCTGACTCAGTGGCAGCTGGAAGAATGGACTTACTTGGTGCTGAGAGTGCCAGAGAGCAGAAAGCAGCTGCGAGCACGAGGAAGGAGAGGACAGTCATGTAGAGCTTCATGGTCTTGGTGGAGGAGAGACTTGCCTGGAGCTTGGACTGCAGAACCCAGAAGCTTCAGAACCCTTCTGTGCTCTGTGTTGATACTGAGTTGGGAGCCCTTCTTTATAGAAACTCTGAGGCCTGGGACAGAGATGGGGGAGAGTGGAATTTCCAGGGTACAGATGATGTCATGGTGCCAATAAGGAAACTGAAGCTAGCTGACTGAGGACCTCTGCACAGCTTTCTTTTCCCCAGCAGTGTCATCATGGAGGAAAGCGGAGGGAGGTGGAGGAGGGAAGAAGTGGGCTGAACCCTAGAGGGAAGTGGTATACCAAAGGCAGTGACTGAGGCTTGGGGGGAGAATTGCAAACCCAACAAGAAAGATGGAACCTTCACACCTGCTAGAAGGGGCTTGTAGATGAGAACCATCATGCTCTTGGTGGTTAGCGCCTCCAGAAGCTAGAGACTTCATGTCAGTCTTTCCAGGGTGGCCACAGGCCTGGCCCCAAGAAGGGGAGGAAGCCAGGATTCCATGTCCCACTGCAGGCCTCCTTCTGCTAGGCAGAGTGACTTTAGTGCCCTGTATATTTCCTTGGGCATAAAGAGAGTGTCCAGCTTTGAATGAGCAGACGGCCCCAGCAGAAGTGTAGCTCCTACACAGCGAACATGTACCATGTGTCAGGCACTAGGCAAGCTGCATTACACACACACATCTAACCCTACCATGACCCTGAGCACGGTGTGATTATTCCCCTGAGGCAATGCGGATCAGAGGGCAGAACAGAGTTCAGTGATAATCTCAAGGCCACACAGCTGTTAAGTGGCAGTGCCAAGATTTGGACTGAGGTTCATCTGACTCTAAAATCCATTTTCTTTCTACCCTGTCATCTCCAGAACAGATATAGAACGTGACCACAGAGAGAGAAACTGCTGGCCACCTAGGGGCCACGCCACACACAAAGACCCATCTTATCAGGGCTGAATACAGGAAAGGGGTGTGGTCCGTCTGTCCCAAAGAATGCAAAGAAATCAAGGGAATGCAAAAGAAATCAAGATTTCAGTGTGCTCCCTTGGGCCAATAACAGAAAAGGAGAAAGAAATCAGGAAGAATCAAGTTTAGAAGACCCAGATAAAGAATGTTCCTCCAGTATAAAAATAGAATTGGATAAAGCCGGCAATGAATTCATCTATGTTACAGATAAAGTATATAATCTAAGCCTGTGGGTGTTTCCCAGACATCCACAGGGAATTCCTTGTGTTCTTGTAAAGCCCTGCCTGGTTCGGCAGCTGCTGTGGGCCTGAAGGTGACTACATGAAGCTTCCAAAGGCCAGGAACACAGTAGTGCATGAATCAGGGCAAGTGAGGGCCATTAGGATGATGGGATCAAGACCTCTATCCACCTTCAGCTCAACCACTCTGATCCACCTGCTCACCCGCAGTCCCACATTGTTACCTACCTCTGCTTTGAAAAGGAAGAATGAAGAGTGAAAAGAGGGAGCCAGGCCTCCTGGGTGCTGTAGAGATGTGGGAAAGAAGGAGTCAGATGCACTGAAATGCATCTCGGAGCATTTCAGTGTCACTAAATAAAGTACAATGTCTTCCTGCTTCACCACTCTCCCCTCTCCCTGTTCCCACCACCTACACAGGCACACAGACTGTACTTCTTTTCTTTATCCTTTCTTCCTGTGAGTCTTGCTTCAAGTGTTCTGATCTTCACCAAGACCCCCATCCCCAACTCTAACACTCTACAATCTCTGATATCACCTATGCAAGTATCTCTCGTGGTCTCTCCTGGTTGATGGAGTTTCATCTTCATGCGTCAAGAACCTTGCTTCAAGGGAAGAAGGATGTGTCTTGTGGTACCCGGAATCTACACAGACTTTGTTATCCTGGCATTTCCATTCAACCCAACTGAGTAGTCACCTGTTCTTTGTCAGGACAGACAGAGCTGAATGACGACCCACCGCTGCCCTCAGAGTCCTTAGTCTAGTGATGGTGCTGACAGTGACAGAAATCACTATCTCGTGAGATGGAATAAGGTATGTGTCATGTCAGAGGTAGAAACAAAATGTCAGAGAGCCCAAAGGATGGAGAAAACCATCTCTTGGCTGTAAATGAATAGTTCCAGGTCAAGGCTAAATCCACTGTGCACTAAGGAAGAGCCCTTGATGTGGAGACCTCCGTCTACGTGAGTGGGGAGCGCTGATCTTCAAGCCATGGACGGATATAACTCTTATGAAAATACATAAGAAGAATGATGATAGATAAGAATGGGTGATTAGCCACACAGTGCGTTTGTTGATTTTTGCCTCCTAGCCTTGATTTGATCTTTGGCTCATGCAGGCAAAATTTTTTTATTCATGAAGGTCTTAACAACAATGCTGTGTTCACAACAGTGAACGTTCACATGGAGAGTACAAAGGCTTGTGTCAAAATGTTTAGCTAAATCAATGGCCTCCAAGATTTATACATTGAGGCCATTTCTAAGTAATAGTCGGTAGAGAATGATAAAAAAATGCCTCTCAAATACACAACCAAAAAATTGCTCATCTCCTCTAGAGAACCTTCCCTGACCTCTCTTCCAACTGAATTCTGTACCTCCCTCTGTGCTACCTCCATCACATCACCTATAAAATATCTGTCTACTTGGTTGTCTCCCCTCCCCTGCATTAAGGGAGTTCCTTAATGCAGAAACTGGGTTATGCTTATCTCTGTGTACATAGTAGGTATTTAAAAAATTTTTTTTTTAATTTTTGGCTGCCTTGGGTCTTTTTTGCTGTGTGTGAGCTTTTCTCTAGTTGCGGCGAGCAGGGGCTACACTTCGTTGCAGTGCTCAGGCTTCTCATTGGGTGGCTTCTCTTGTTGCAGAGCATGGGCTCTAGGCGTGCGGGCTTCAGTAGTTGTGGCACTTGAGCTCAGTAGTTGTGGTTCACAGGCTCTAGAGCACAGGCTCAGTAGTTGTGGCGCTTGGGCTCAGTAGTTGTGGTTCACGGGCTCTAGAGCACAGGCTCAGTAGTTGTAGCTCGCGGGCTTAGTTGCTCCTCAGCATGTGGGATCTTCCCAGACCAGGGCTTGAACCCTTGTCCCCTGCATTAGCAGGCGGATTCTTAACCACTGCGCCACCAGGGAAGCCCTACACAGTAGGTATTAATAAGTGTCCAGAGGCAGCCCAAACTACCAGTTTTAATGGGAGGGGCTGTGATAGGTAACATGGACTTAGGACGTGAAGTCCATTTAGCCAAATGAAGTATGAATGAACTAGGCATCCGACACTCTATCCAGAATATGATTCCCTAGCCTTGATGGGAATCGCTCCTCCTCCTTCTTCCTCTACCACATGCCCAGTGGTTTCATGGTAAAGGATACTATTCTAGGACTCAGCTCTTTCCAGCTCAGGGATGTGAGAAGTGACAGCGAGAGTTAACCATGGTTCCAGAGAGCCCCATGGGCATACTGTGGGCCACCCCCTCACTCCTGAGCAGGGACGCCCTCCACTTCCCCTCACTCGTGCTGATAAGGGGTTTCCCCTCCCACACCCTTGACGGCCACTGTGCTCGAAACTCCATCCTGAGAATTTTCACATCTGTTTTGTCATTTTGTCCTCCCAGCCTCCCCAGTGGTCCTGAAAGCAGGACCACTGGCCACAGCAGTAACAAGACCTTCCAAAAGTCCTAGTACTTTTGATTTCCCTCAGCATATCCATGTCTATGGTTTTATCTGATCCCAATCTGTTTTGCCATGGCTCAGATTAGGAAGCAAGACCTAGAAAAGTTTAAAAAAAACTTGATTAAGGTTACATAGGCTATGTGTCAAGACCCAATTTCTTCCAACTCCTGGTCCAGAGACGACCAAACTTCTTTGACAGGTGTGACCCTTTGAGATCACACGTGGGAAGTCTCTGAAGGTACCAGACTCTCAGAAGAGATTACAATCCTGCTGAGGAACACGAAGCAGAAGTGGGCAATCCCAACATCCTATGCTTTTGTGGAAGGAGAGTGCTGAGATGCAAGTGTAGGGGAGACCACTGTGTGTCAGGACCAAGAGACTTAGCCACTAGGAAATGGAGTGCCCGGAACTAGAGAATTCCTTGTGAGTGAATGTCGCAACTGCAAAGCCAAGGGGAGCTGGAATGTATGGTCGTTCTGCCAAGACAATAAACTAAGAAAAGGTAAATCCTTTAGTCTTGGCAATATGGTAGCCAAATCCCTTGGGGAGAATGGGAGCAGAAACTGGATTGCAGATTGAAGAAATAAGTACACAATTATTCGAAGTGCAGGGTTCAGGATGGAGTCCATAGGACAGTGAGCTGGTTGAAGCCATTCATCAGTGATGGCCCCACTCTGCTGAAAGTGGAAATGTGCCTTCGTCACCGGCCACAGTCTGCTGTTTAGCTGTCAAAGGTGAAGGGCAGGGCTTCCCTGGTGGTGCAGTGGTTAAGAATCCGCCAGCCAGTGCAGGGGACATGGGTTTGAGCCCTGGTTCTGGAAGATCCCACATGCCGTGGAGCAACTAAGCCCATGAGCCACAACTACTGAGCCCGTGGGCCACAACTACTGAGCCCGCGTGCCACAACTACTGAAGCCCGCGCACCTAGAGCCCGTGCTCTGCAACAAGAGAAGCCAAGACAATGAGAAGCCCGCGCACCACAATGAAGAGCAGCCCCCGCTCACCACAACTAGAGAAAGCCTATGCACAGCAACGAAGACCCAACTCAGCCAAAAATAAATAAATTTAATAAAAAAGAAAAACTTTATAAAAAAACAAAATTAGCATGCATGATGTTTCAGTGTGGGGATATTCCAAACTTTTATACCAAAATTTATATTTAACCAATCTGTTACTTAGCCCATTCAGGTTGTTCTAACTTTCCTCTATTCTAAATTGAGCTGAGACTTGAAGGATGACTAACCAGGAAGAGTCTGAGGGTGGGGTCATTTAGGCAGAGAACAAGAGACCCGTGCTTTTTAAAATATATAAAATAGATTACTTGAAATATTTCAGTTATAATGATAATAGTAACTAACACATAACACTTACTATGAGCCAGTCATGTTCTAAGCCTTTATAGATATTAATGCATTTCATCCTCACAGCAGTGCTCTGAGGTAGGTACTGTTATTATCTCCTTTCACACATGAGGACACTGAAGCACAGAGAGGTAAGTAACCTACTGAAGGTAAGTAACACACAGCTCGTACATGATAGATTTGGAAATGATACCAAGAAGGTATGGCTCCAGAGCGTAAATAAATCAGAAAAGGGAAAAGTGTTTCTTATAAATTTATGTTAAAATTTAACAGCCAAAGTTGTGTTATTATGATGTAAAATATCTTTCGGTTTTGCATTTTGCATGTCTTTGATTAGTGCAATCCATGGATTTCTCTCTTTTCCTTAGAAAATTAAGGGAATTAAACAATGGTTTCCTTTATTTGTTCTAAATACTAATCTCTGCAGCATTCACGGGTTATACCCATGCTTATAGAATTTCACTCTGCCCTGTGATCTACACGAAGGGGAAATTGTGCTTTGCCAAGTGACACCTTGTTCATAAAAAGCAGAGCAGAGACCTGAATTTTTAAGGAATCACATGTAGTTTAGAGAGCTGAGTCTTTGTTTCCAGGAAGTCTGAAGGTGGCAAGAAATAAGTCCAAAGGGGGAGACAGAGGTCAGGTCACAGAGGGGAAGCTTCCATTTCATGCTGGAAACAAGGTAGACTGTTTGAAGGGTTTTCAACAGAGAGAGACAGAGACTGATTTGAACAAAATCACTTCAAATGCCTTGTGTTGGACAAATTGAAGAGAGGCAACTGGAGGAAAAAACAATTGACAGGACACTCTTAGAGTTGTTGTGACAAGAAGTGACAAGGACCCACCTAAGGCAGTGGCAATGGGAAAGATGAGAAGTAGATACACTTAATTTCAAGTATACAACAGAGTCAGTAGTTGAATAGGTGGAGGAGATGAGGGGGAGGGAGGAGTCAAGGGTGACTCCCAGCTTTCTGGCTTGGAAGCCTGGTAAGAAGGAATGCTTTTTACTGAGTTACAGAAGGAGGAGCAGGGGGACAGGTGGAAGGATCTAATCCAGTACCAAGATGTACGCCCTGATCTGCATGCGCGTGCACATGCACGCGCACACACACACACACAAAATGGCCAGAGGAGAATGACAAGAAGAACTCAAGATAGGAAAGGGCCTGGCTGCAGAAAGGAGGGGCTGCGTCAGTGAGACACTGACTCTCTAGCATGCTAGAAAGGGGCTCCTAGGATATTTTCTCTGCCCACATGAAAGGCAGGGCCAAGCCTGCTGCAGCCTGACTCTGTGGACCACAGCTGAAAAAAAGGAGGCCAAGGCTGGGCCAAAAAAGGGTGTCATTATCAATAAGCCCATCCATGGAACCACTGCTGCCAAAGGGAGAGAGCTGAGATTGACGCCTGGGGATGTAGAGCTGTGGGACCGGAAACTGGAAGGAAACCAATCCATCAGGGCCAGGGCACAGGAAACAATGAGGAGGTGGAGCAGAGCCGGACAAGGCAGAGGTGTTGCAGAACCTGAATTATTCAGCCAGAATTCCCTGTTCTCGTGGCTGGGACATTCTGCTGGACTGAGGTGGGGCCTCAAAGAGGCTGGAATGAACCAGAAGGCTAGGACACAGATAAAGGCCCTCCATGCTGAAGGATCCACCATGTTGACCATTAGCCAGTTTCTGTGATCACCACTTAAGAGATCTTGGTGATCCCCAAAGATCAAGACCTTGACACCATGGCCTTTCTGATCCTTTATATAATATTAGTATTTCAACTACCTAGTAAGACATTGGGCATAATACATACTGTTAGTCAAATCAATGAACCATTCATTCACCAAATACTTATTAATGCATTGTGGTTATTTTTAGAGATACATTGTTAAATAATGCAGACACTGAAATGTAAAACTGACTAATTCCATCTCTCTGATCCTGGGCAAGTCATTTCACCTGGGAACATTAATTTACGTCCTAGGATATTTCTGAGACCCTTCCAACTCATCCATCCTAAGGCTTCCTTACATTATTCATTAAATATGTGCATATGGAGCACATACTTTGCACACGAGTATGTTATTTTCCTGATTCAAATAAAAACATATATGACAAAGAGCTATTACCTGGTTTTAGGATTGATATGAAAAATCTTACAAATATATAATCACTAAGATAGAATTTTAAATTTATCAAAAAGACAAAATTATAAGAAATAGAGACTATGTCAGAAAATTAACCATGTTATAGTCAACATGTGCTAGAATTTGGTTTAAGTCCACCAAGACATGGTATGAATTTGGTTTAAAATCAATAGGACATGAAATAGACACATGAAAAGATGCTCAACATCACTAATTATTACAGAAATGCAAATCAAAAGTACAATGAGGTATCACCTCACACCGGTCAGAATAGCCATCATTAAAATGTCTACAAATAATAAATACTGGAGAGGGTGTGGAGAAAAGGGAACCCTCTTACACTGTTGGTGGGAATATAAATTTGTACAGCCACTATGGAAAACAGTATGGAGGTTCCTTAAATAACAAAAAATAGAGTTACCATATGATCCAGAAATCCCTCTCCTGGGCATGTATCCAGAAAAGATGAAAACTCTAATTCGAAAAGAAATAAGCACCCCAATGTTCACAGCAGAACTATTTTCAATAGCTAAGACGAGGAAGCAACCTAAATGTCTATTGGCAGATGAATGAATAAAGAAGATGTGGTATACAGACACACAAACACATAAGCACACACACGCACACACAATGGAATACTTCTCAGCCATAAAGAATGAAATAATGCCATTTGCTGCAACATGGATGGACCTAGGGACTACCATACTAAGTGAGTAGGTCAGAGAAAGACAAATATCATATGATATCACTTATATGTGGAATCTAAAATATGATACAAATGAACTTAGTTACAAAACAGAACAGACTCAGACATAGAAAACAAACTTATGGTTACCAAAGGGGAAAGGCAGGGGCAGGGTGGTGGAAGGGATAAATTAAGGAGTTTAGGATTAGTAGATACAAACCACTATATATAAAATAACAAGGACCTAATTATAGTACAGGGAACTATATTCCAATATCTTGGAATAAACCTTAACAGAAAAGAATATAAAAGAATATATATAACTGAATCACTTTGCTGTACACCAGAAACTAATACAACATTGTAAATCTACTATACTCCAATAATAATCTAAAGATAAATAAAATCAGCAGGTCATGGTCTAGATTTTTGAAGAGACAATTACAAAGATAACTATCTCACAACGTGGAAAGCGCTGTAATGGCAGAGGTAAATAATAAAGTCCATTATCAGAAACGTGATTGATTCAGCAGTTTCCACTTCCTTCTTCTCACCCTCCTCAACTCAGAGACGCCTGCTCTCAGAAACCAAATCACGAGTGTGAAGGGGGTTCCCCCAAGAAGTCAATGAGGGAATTCAATTCAGGGTATCGATTGAGGGCTGGGGCAAAGGGGGTGGACGTGAGGAGGAGGCATTGTCTTGTGACCTGGAGTTTCCAGTGAAGGAAATGATAGACTCTTTTTTTGGAATTGACAGTAACAAAGGAAGACAGCGGGATGCTACAGCCCCAGTGAAACCTGCCATTGCCCCAAATCCTGCCTTTGCTGCTCCTCCCTTGGACCAGCATCAGCAATCATAGGGATGGGATGGAAACACAGCCCATGTGTTTTAAGAGAAGTAACTCTACAGACACAGGAAGGACAGAATTCCTAAGGTGTGGTCTCACTTTGCTTATGTCTTATCTCCTCCATTGTTCTAACTCCTTTCGGGGGAATTCAAAGCCCTCTTGGCTTGGTCCTTATGCAGCTTCTTCATCCATATTTGCCCCTCCACTGTGCAGCTACTCTGAAGGACTCACTCCACCCTCTCACCCAGCAATTTCACACCTGTGACTCTGCATTAGCTGGCCAAGCCATCTACTGCCGCACCATCTACATATGTTCAAATCCTGTGTCTCTTTCAAGACCCAATCAAAATTCCATCCCTTCTGTGACGCCTTTCCCTGTCCTCCCAAGGGAGACCATGACTCCCTCTTCCTCACATTCTGAGCTTTCATTTATTTTTCTCCTAAGAAACTTAGCACTTTCTGTTAAGTGCTGTGGTTATCTGTTTATACTCTACCTGCTCCTACTAGACTGGTGGCACCTAGAGGATAAAGATCATTAGAAAGGATAAACCATAATTCAAAAGAATATATATATATATATATGTATAACTGAATCACTTTGCTGTACAGCAGAAATTAACACAATATTGTAAATCAACTATACTTCAATAACATTTTTTAAAAGATCACTAGAAAGAACTAAATTTATTTCTCAATGTAAAATGTGATTTATGCCCACTAATTCTGTAATAATAAAGGATGGAAAAGAAAAAATATATATCTGGCTAAGAAAGTGACTCTTTCACACCACTGAAATTATGAGTTGAAAAGAATAGGAAAGGAACACTGCTCCGAATTTGGCATTACTTATGTAAATATCTTACAGGTTCTTCAAAATAGTTCAGAGAAATGGAAATCAAGACTCCATTTTAGCAAAGGCCATTAGAAAGAAACCTTAGTATATTTATCCAAAAATTCTTTCAAATTAAACAATTGCCAACAACCTACCTTCCAAATAGTGGTGTTGGAAATGTTTTAAGACAGAATGTGTTCATAAATCTGTGGGCTGACCAGGAAGGTAATACATTCTTACTCCAAAAAAAATGAGAAAATACCAGAAAAAAAGGAAAACAAAATTGCCCATTCATCTGTCACACAAGATTAAGTACTAATGATGCTTTGGGCATTTATTTCCAATGCTTTTTATTTTTTCCATGCCTAGACCATATATCCGTGTGTGCGTATACACACACACACATATTTATGGTTACAATATTTATCGTATATGTGTATATACACATATACACACATATATATTTGTATAATTCTTCATCTTATACAGTTGGTACAATTTTTATCTTACTTTATGACAACTGATGTTATGATTATATTTATGCTACTTCATTTAGTTTAAGGGCTTAATAACAAACATTCCAGTGGATATATCATAACTGACTTTATCATTCCCTAATAGAGGAAAATTTAGGTTTCCTTATTTAGAGTTATAAATGTTGCTGGGTCAGCACCTTCCTGCCTGAAGATGCCTCCATATTTGGGCTTGTTTCTTTAGAACTCTTTCCTAGAAATGTTATCTCTAGGTTAATGGGTATAAATATTTCTAGGTTTCTGACGTATTAACACCCACATCTAATGTCTCTTTATGATTTTCAACTGGTGTTTAACCCAGTGCCCCTGGTCACTCGGTGACTGATGAATGGACACATGATGGAAACATGACCGCATGCTTCCTAGTCCTCTAGCAGGGATTCCTTGATTCAGTCCCTTGCATCCAAGGGAAGCTTGTGCCACCCACCAGGGCAGTATCACACCTGCTCTATCCTTGTGGTTAGAGAAGCTGGCGAAACACAGCAGTTTCAGCTCTGTGGAAAGGTCAGAGCTGGAGAAGTCATTAGGGGAAGGGACTGGCTGAGAATAGCCCTGGGTGGACACACACCCCTCTGCCGCTGCTCACAGGGGAAACCATCTCCTCACATGAAACCAGAACAAGTCATGCGTTGCGGGCTGAGACTTGTAGCTGACAGCAGCTATTCTTGGATATCCTGAGCCCCTGCGGTTGCCACAGACCCTGAGTTATGAAACACTCAGTGTGAAAGCATCACTATGCTTAAAAATTTCCTTCCTCACTCCCAGATTCCACTTCCCCATCTATCAGGGCTGCCTATAAAGAGCTGGGGAGGTGGCCTCTCACTAAAGAAGGATGCAGTCAGCAGTGAGCGCCCAGTCCCACACTCAAGGCCACACTCTGTCTGCTCAGCATCATGAAGGTGCCCGCAGCTGCCCTCGCCGTCCTCCTCTGCCCCATGGCCCTCTGCAGCCAGGTCTTCTCGGCACCATGTGAGTCTGTGCAGTAGTTGCAGGGGTCCCCACGCCAAACTTTACTTGGCCTTGAAAGCCCCCAAGAGAAAATAAAGATCTTCTTAAAGGGTTATGAAACATTTTGACCTTTCTCTTCAAGATTTTAATTTTTATCTTTATAAAGGGGTCCTCAGATCTGGAGCCAGGGTTGGGGAGTTACAGTCCCATTTTACAGATGGCAAAATGGGGACCTAAACAAAAGAGTTGGCAAGAGGCAGAATCCAAATCTGGTTACCGCCCCATGGTGTCAGTCTTCCAGTAACTCACCCTAGGTCCCAAGAGTTTGTCCCTTGGATGTCTCATGAGAGCTGTCCAAGGTTTTTCTTTTGCTGGGGTGTGACTTCTTGAACCAGAAACAATTTCCTGAAGGGAGATGTGATAAGAACAGTCTGTTTGGATGTCTGGAGCACACAGAGAAAGAGAGAGCCCGCAGTGAAGAGTCAAAAATAAAGAAGGCTGCAGACAGAAACAAGGACAGAGACGGGGATATTTCTAGGGAAAAATGCCCAGCGCCTTCCAGTGACCTGTCTCCCAGTCTGTGCCCTAAGCCAGGCCGTCTCTCTCCTTCCAAGTCTTCCTCATCCTCTTCTGAGCTATGACTCAGCCTCATAGTTGAGGCTTCCTCCACAGTTGAGGCTGACACCCTAACGGCCTGCTGCTTCTCCTATACTGCCTGGCAGCTTCCTCGCAAATTCGTAGCTGACTGTTTTGAGACCAGCAGCCAGTGCTCCAAGCCCGGTGTCATGTAAGTGCCAGTCTTCCCGCCCACCTCTGGGGAGATGGGATGTTGGATGGGAGTCAGCACCCAAGGGCACAGACAGGCCAGGGGCGCCATCCTGGCAAGCCCAGCCCTCCGGGGCCTATCAAGTATACAGGACCCAGGTCTCTGAGCTGTGACCTGACCTGGCCAGGCTTGCAGAGTTGGGGGTGCTAGGCCAGCCCAGAGGGAGGGAGGGGAAGAAGGGAGCTGCATCCTCTGAGGGGCCCCCTGACTCAGGGAGAGCGTCTCTCTGGACTGAGGTAGGCAGAGGGTCCCCGAGGGAGTGGCAGGCCCTGGGCCTCCCAGGAGAGAGGGGTGGAGGGGCCACAGGGAGCCCAGGATCCCCCTGCTGGATTCCTCAGTGTGTAATTCTTCCGTCCTTCTCCAAAGCTTCCAAACCAAAAGAGGCCGGCAGCTCTGTGCCAACCCCAGTGAGAACTGGGTCCAGGAATACATCACTGACCTGGAGCTGAGTGCCTGAGTGGCCTGGAAGCTTTGAGTAACCCAGTGACCTCAGTGGCCCACCTGGGCAGCAGGGGTCTGAGCCTTGGAAATATCCCTGTCACCTCCACAGCTACCTCTCCTGTGTGCTGCTTGTTTCCAAACAGCAACACTCCGGGACTCGTTCCTAACTTAGATTGCAACTTATTTATATATAATATTAATATTTAATTTCTGTGATTTAATTTCAATGTCCCACTGTGTCTGGGACTGTGTGCTCTAAGAGGTCCCAAGACACCTTTTCACAGACCTTCCCCTCCCCATTCACTTGCACTCTGCTGACAATTGACTGTCGGCAGCTTGTTCTACGCAGAGATGGTGCCAATGCCACCAGGGTGACAACTGTGTATTGGATGTTTCCGTTCAGTGCTATGTTCAGCAAAGCGAAATAATAAAGATGCTCTTTTGAAAAGTAAACTGGCAGTAAACTGGTTTTGTTTATCTGTCAAATCAGAATCACTGGTTGACTTTCTCTGAAAGACAAACATCATGATATCGCTTATATGTGGAATCTAGAAAAATGGTACAAATGAACCTATGTACAAAACAGAAACTGAGTCACAGATATAGAAGACAAACTTATGGTTGCCAACGGGAAAGAGGGGGATAAATTGGGAGATTGGGATTGACATATACACACTACTATATATAAAAGAGAACTAGTAAGAACCTACTGTACAGCACAGGGAACTCTATTCGGTGCTCTGTAGTGACCTATATGGGAATGGAGTCTAGAAGAGAGTGGATCCGTGTATACGTATGGCTGATTCACTTTGCCATACAGCAGAAACTAACACAACATTGGAAATCAGCTACACTCCAATAAAAAAATTAATTAAAAAAAGAATCACAGGTTGAAAGGAATACTAGGTTAAAGAATAGGAAGATGGGAAATGGAGGGAAATTGGGAGAGATGGAAGGGGGCTACCACAGAGCTACTCTGCTTTACACTTGTGAATGAAAAATGTTGCCTGCTGTGTCAGTAAACAAAGAATGTTGCAGCCATCAAGCCATCACCTTACAGCCGCCCGGAGGTAAGCCCTGGGAATTCAGGATCGAAGCAAGTTGCCCACCATCTAGCAGTCAGCTGCTGCCGCCACCCACAATGGTGCATCCTGAGGAGACTCGGGATGAGAAAACACAGGATCCTGGCCCCAGATGGCTGAAGTTCATAACAAAAGAATGATTTCAGTGAGTCCAGGCTCCTGCATCTTCCCATACATACAAAAGCACTTAACTTGAGATAGCTGGTTTTCTTTAATTAACAGTAATCTTTTGATGTTCCAACTACCTGGTCTTTGTTGCAAAAACTCCTATATATCCCGGCTCCCCCCTTGCCTCTTCAGAGCAGTCCCTCAGAGTTATCTGAGGTGCTGTGTCCCGGGCTTAAGTGCTCAGTTTTGTCCATCAATAAAACTTAACTCTTAACTTTTAGGTTGTGCATTTTTTTCAGTCAACACTCTGGAGCCACATTTCCAGAACATTTAAATGACGACTAGTTTATGAATCAAATCATAATGTACATGAATGGATACCATTAAGAAGAGTATTCACAGTACATATTTACGATAAATCAAACTTTCTGAATAACGATTACTAACATATTTGAGACTTACTCCAGGCTGAGTGCTTTTTCTGCCGTGTTCATTTGCTCCTCACAATGAAATAGTACAGTTTAAGTACTATTAATATTTTCATTTGCAGAAGAGTAAACTGGGGCTGGGGCTCAGAGAGGTTATGCAAATTGGCCAAGATCACACAGCAAGTAAGCAGCACAACTGAGTTCCAAAACTAGATTTTGATGTAACTACAGACTTTGCTCTTAACCAGTAACCAAGTTATTTCCCAAAATGTAATCCACCTGTACTCAAATTACAAGCAATGATTGTTTAAGCCACTTACATCAGAATTTTTAGGTGTGGACCTGGGAATTGATACTTCTACCAAGCTTCCTGTGTTCCACATGCATGTTAACAGCTGAGAACCACTGAAATAGTCAATAGAATTCACTGATCTTTTCCAAATGCAGTGCATATCTGCATATGGTAACAGGTATATTGTACATTATTTTCCTAGAATCCATGCTCCACAGAATACATGGCTAATGTTAGAGAAGGAAAAGATAACCAGCCTACATGTGGAGCAGGATTCTGTTTATAGGTTTACTGTGACAACTCAGTTATTTAATAGATAGGTTGCCTGAGTTATAGTTATAACTGTAAGAAATGTACACTGAGCTAGGGTCCTTTTGGCAGAAGGAAGAGAAATGCAAAAGACTTGTGTGAAAACCAAACATGTATTAATTTTTATGACCCACAATTGTTTCATGTTGTTTAAAATAGTCTAATTTTTGTACCCCAAATTAGTTTAGAATTGTAGTGATCAAACTTTTAGAGTACAATTCAACACTACTGTTAAGCAAACATTAAAATGCACATGCTATTGGACCAAGATACCATTTGCCCTGATTCCATTTCTAGGAATCTGTTTTGTAGCAACACTGCCAGAGGACAGGACTATATATAGACACAAAGATATTCTTTTTTTTTTTTTTTTTGCGGTATGCGGGCCTCTCACTGTTGTGGCCTCTCCCATTGCGGAGCACGGGCTCCGGACGCACAGGCTCAGCGGCCATGGCTCATGGGCCCAGCCGCTCCGCAGCATGTGGGATCTTCCCGGACCGGGGCACGAACCCGTGTCCCCTGTATCGGCAGGCGGACTCTCAACCACTGTGCCACCAGGGAAGCCCATTTTTTTTTTTTTACATCTTTATTGGAGTATAATTGCTTTACATTGGTGTGTTAGTTTCTGCTGTATAACAAAGTGAATCAGCTATACGTATACATATATCCCCATATTCCCTCCCTCTTGGGTCTCCGTCCCACCCTCCCTATCCCATCCCTCTAGGTGGTCACAAAGCACCGAGCTGATCTCCCTGTGCTATGCGGCTGCTTCCCACTAGCTATCTATTTTACATTTGGTAGTGTATATATGTCCATGCCACTCTCTCACTTCGTCCCAGCTTCCCCTTCCCCTTCCCTGTGTCTTCAAGTGCATTCTCTATGTCTTTGTCTTTATTCCTGTCCTGCCCATAGGTTCATCAGACACAAAGATATTCTTTGCAGCACGGTTTGTAAACAGCAAGCAAATGGGAACAACCATTTAAACCAGTAGAAGATTACATCAGAAGAAAATTGAGATGCCCACCAATGGACTATTCTGTGGTTAGTAAAAAGGATAACACACATCTCTACCTATGGAAAGTGTCCATAATATTAGGTGCAAAAGGTATATCTGTTTACATCTAGTATATGCATATATACTCTACATATATGCTACAGAACTATATGTATCGAATATTATTTTTGCTTTTATGTTAAAAAACCATATATACATATATATTTACAAAGGCACATATTTGGAAAGATACATAGCAAATAGCTAACTATGGTTTCTTAGAGGAAATGGGATTTTTATTCTTTTTTCTTTGAAGGAATGGGGACTCTTCCTTTTTATTTTCTGTACTTTTTATTTGATTTATTTTTCAGTGAGCATGTATTGCTCACCTCTCCAGTCTCATCTTACCTACCCTTCGAAAGGTGATATTCCATCCATCAAAACTACTTTCTGGTTGAGATTCTGAGTTGACACAAAGAAAAGAGAGCTCAGCTTAGCTCACAGTCTTGATGCCATAATGGCTTTTATACAATGAGGACAATGCAAGGAGCAAGTCCTTTCGCCCAAGGCTTTCATATCACCCATACATGCACACACACGCACACACACACACACACAGAGCTCCTCCTAGAAAACATTTTATAATCCTCTTCCTTAAGGGGACCCCATCCCCCTAACACCATTACCACCCACACCATGACAAGTGCGAAGATTCTATCAGGAGAATGAGAGGAACACACTTTGTCCCCAAAGAAGCAGTGAAGCTGTCATCACTTCTTCTCTATTGGCTTCCAGCATCTAGGGACAAACAAAATCTGCTCATTTATGCTGAACTGCTTCTCAAGGTCCAGCAGCCCAAAGGCAAATGAAAGCTAACCCGTGCCCGATCACTCAACACAAGTGTTGCGAACAAAAAGTGTAAATAGAATAAGGACCCCTGTGAGGGAATGGGGAGCATGGGAATTGCACTATTAACCAATGTAGAGGGCATTTCAGAGTCCGAGACTTGACTGAAATGCTGAGTCAGCCTCTCGGGTTGACCTCCCTGGGGGTTGACCTCCCTGGGGATTGTCCTCTGTGGACACACGTGTGCCAGCGAGGAGCCTTTTTCTGGAGCTGCCAACTTCTTGTCCATGTGAGTTAGGAGCCTGGAGTTTGCCTTAGGTGTTGGGCAGCTAACTTTGGCTGTGCTGTGCCGCATGCGGGATCTTAGTTCTCCGACCAGGGATCGAACCCGTGCCCTCTGCATTGGGAGAGTGGAGTCCTAACCGCTGGACCGCCAGGGAAGTCCCGCAAGTAATGCCCATCTAATGACAGCAGGCTTCTGATCTATTCCATGAGCTCAATAACCCAAAAGGGAGAGCTTGCCTAGTCATATACCTTGCATTTTACCTGGTGTTGGGAATGTGTTTCCTAGCATGGGCCTCCATACTACAGTCACCCCTACACCCCTACCTCTAGCCACGTGGTGGGAGACCTCTGCCTCCATTCTGGCCCCTGCAGAGACGGGGCAACATGCAAAACTGATGAATATTTGATGCCCAAAGCCACGCCTTCCCTGCGCCTTTACAAGGAGCTGACTGTCCACTTCAAATAAGGAAGACAAATATTTCACAGGAGAGGGTGGGGAGAGGGATTTAGGACGCATAGTCAGAGCTCAGGATTCTCTCCTGTTCAGTCTCTCACCTGCCTGCCTCTATTCACATTAACTTTAGATTGAAATAGAAATATCTGCATTTACAGCCCTTTGAGATTCCAGATTACTGACAACAGTTGACAGGCTGGAAAGGCCTTTCTTAGCAAAGCTGAATTGTTTTCCTTTCTCGATGTCAGATAAGCCCATTTCAAAGTAGCCTGAGCTCTTTCTTAAAGAATTTTACTTAAAGGAAAAACAAAAAGATTTTTACTGAGATGCGATAGACCACAGGCCAACCAGCGCCAGCAGTACCATGTGAAAGCGGGTCTCGAAAGGTCCTGCCCAGACCACAGCAGGAGCAGCTGGGACCCATTAGAAGTGCAAGTTCTAAGGAAACAACCCCCCCAACCCTGCCCCGGGCTTCCCCCTTTAGGGGGTGGTGCCCAGCAATCTGTGTCTAACAAGCCTCCAGGTAATTCCCACACACACCAAACCACTTCCACTTAACAAGGTCCTCAGCAAACTCCCTGCTTTTTCAGTTCAGCTAATCCCATGCTTCAGTCACGAGCTGTTACTTTTAACAGACTCTGTATCTCTGCACAGATACAGGACTCTGTATTTCTCAGGATATTAGTAGTTGCAAGAAGGAAAACAAACAAACAAACCTACCTCAAAGAGACTGGAATAAATGAACCCTGTGGTTCCAAGATCAAAGGGTACAGGGAGGCTCTGGCTCCAGGAAAGGTTGGATGCAGCAGCCCTGTGATGCCCTGCAGGTCCCGTTTTCTCTTTCTGACCTCCTTCCATGTACGAGTCCCAGGATAGCTGCCAGTACCTTCCAGTGTCACATGAATTCTTGTACATTTTCTTCAGGGAAGAGAGACGCTGTGTCTCCCTTGGAAAAAAAAAATCACTAGGTTCTTTCAGATTTGACTGACAGGTCAGAAATCCAATTCCTAACCAATCACTGTGGCTAAGGGGATGGGTTTCATTGATTTGCTTAAGCTAATCAAGGCACATACCTGCATCATGGTTGGATGAATTTCACGTAAATCTGAGAATTATGAGCAAGAGTGGCTTCCCAAAGGAACTGTGGGTTTCTGGTATCAAGAAGGATGTGGAGTAGGTGCTGGTCAGGAAAAACATGTTCTCACTATGTGTTTGTTTTTTTCCTGTAGATTTTTTTCTTGAGTTAACAACACTAACACTTTGGGTGTGATAAACATTTCTTCTCCTTTGCTCTCTAGATTAGAAACGTTTAGTCTTCTCCCTTCCTGAACGACTTTATTTTTAAGAAGATGCTGATTTGTGTACTGCCTGTTGCCCTATAAGTGACTATTGCCCAAATCTGAGGCAAAAGAGACATTAAGCTCTTCACAGTGGCAAAGTCACCACCAGAAAATAGGGCTACATGTTCATCCCAGGACACACTAAGTGGGGTAGAACTGGTCCTGCCACAAACACTACCCACCCTGCTTCATAAAAGCAGAAGACGGGGGAAAGAGGAAAATGAGAGAACTCTCAGAATAATGAATCATCATTACTGAAATTGCCTATATTGAGGAAGAGAGGAGAATCCTTTACTATTAGACAGACTAAGGGGTAGATGGCAGGGGACACATCATACCTGCTGCTTCTGTTCTCCCTCTTTCCTGGGAACAGCATCCACAAAAAATATTATATAGAATTGACCACATCCCCAGACATGGGGTAGGTCCTGATTAAAATAAGCCTATTTGCATCTTGGGTTTTTTTTTTTAACTTATCATTAGAACTTAAGCATTTCCCATGTCATTGTATTGTTTGTAAAGGCTCCCTAATAGCCAACCAAGTGAAGATACCATAATTTTCTTTGCCATTTCCATATTGTAGATGATTTAAATTAGGTCCAATTTTAAATTGTTATGAATATGCTGGGGACCAAATACTCTTATGCATAAACTTTCTTCCATATTTGAATGTATTTATATAGGAAATAGATTCCTAGACACGGATTCTCTTGGTCAAAGGCTAAGATCATTTTAAGGTTCCTTATGTATGTCACCCCCATACCTAACATGTCTTTTTTTTTTTTTTGGCTGCATTTGGTCTTTGTTGCTGCACGCAGGCTTTTTCTAGTTGCATCGAGCGGGGGCTACTCTTCGTTGCGGTGCGCGCACTTCTCATTGAGGTACCTTCTCTTTGTTGTGGAGCACGGTCTCTAGGTGCACGGGCTTCAGTAGTTGTGGCACACGGGCTTAGTTGCTCTGTGGCATGTGGGATCTTCCCAGACCAGGGCTCGAACCTGTGTCCCCTGCATTGGCAGGTGGGTTCTTAACCACTGTGCCACCAGGGAAGTCCACCTAACATGTCTTTATCCCCGTTGCTTTGTGTTTATTGACAGCCCTTGATGAATCTCTCTTGAATGAGTGAGTGTCTGAAAAGCAGCCTGCCCTCTCATCACTCCTGAAACCCAGGCTTTGATAATACAACTCTGTCTACCTGGGTGTGGTTTCAATTGGATTGTGCTGCTCAGGACTCACGGCATCATTGCAAATGCCACATCTATGCAGTTAGAACAGCTGTGGAATAACAGAAGTTTCTGCTGGGGGAAATTATGACTATGGGGCTCTAATGAGAAAGAACCAACTAAGTGTGGTCCCACGATGACACCAACATCTCACCTCCTCTTGCTGTGGAAACCACTTCCCCATAAACAGCCCCAGTTAAGTGAGCACTTGAACTATTCTTGCAAATACCCTGAGCCCTGTGGTTACCCAAGACCCCTCTTGCATATACAGGTCAACAAGGCACAACTGGGCTTAAAAACTTCCTCTCTCATCACCCCGAGTTTCTATCTCCCAATAGTCCACGATTTAGGTCTTAAGAGTAGGGGACATTAACACACCATTGTAAAGCAATTAGACTCCAATAAAGATGTTAAAAAAAAAAAAAAAAGAGGGCTTCCCTGGTGGCGCAGTGGTTGAGAGTCCACCTGCCGATGCAGGGGACGCGGGTTCGTGCCCCAGTCCGGGAAGATCCCACATGCCGCGGCATGGCTGGGCCCATGAGCCATGGCCGCTGAGCCTGCGCGTTCGGAGCCTGTGCTCCGCAACAGGAGAGGCCACAACAGTGAGAGGCCCGCGTACCACACACACACAAAAAAGAGTAGGGGACATTGCTTGGACCCCAGAAGGAGGCTGGCAACTGCGAGTTGTTCTGACCCACACTCTTGAGCCCTTACTGCCCTCCTCACCATGGCTCTCTGTTCCCAGGCCTCCTCTCCCAAGTGTCCTCCTGCTGACATTTGCTGTTGTCCCCCCACTTTCTGGCTCAGGTCAGACCACATCACTAAAGCCCTATGTACAGAGGTACCAAGTGAAATACAGGACTTCCCAAGGGGTTTTCAAAAATGCCCTGGGCTATCTGTTCGGGGGGGTTTTCTTTCCAAAGGAGTTTTAGCTTCCTATTCTATGTACCCAGAAGGCAGGGTGGGGGCTTGTCCTATAGTGGGAGTGGGAAAATTGGGTGGGTTTTCAATAGGAGGCAGAATCCAGCTTCAGGTGGTTCCCAGTGATCAGCTAAGTAGTAAACTCACCTCAGTGCCACCTTATAGGTGATTTACAGAGATAGTCTCTTGCTGGAAAAAATCTCTTCTTAGACCAGATTAAGGTTCCCAAATAGAAGTGGAACAGGAGACAGACTGTTCAATTAGCTGCATTCTCTGCAGAGGGAGAAAAAAAAAATTCCAGACTGTTTTTGTAAATAAAGTCTTAGGGGAACACAGCCATGCCCATTCCATGATATACGGTCTGTGTCTGCTTTCTCACTACTGTGGCAGAGTTGAATAATTGCCACTGAGTCTGTATGCCTGCAAAGCCCAAAACATTTACTACTTGACCCTTTATGGAAAAGTTTTCTGAGTCATGGCCTAGGTTATGTTTTTAAGTGTAAGAAAGTTAGATTAAGTCAGAGTCTCTGTTGTAAAATTCAGGAGGGAGAATTTCCACATGCTTATGAGAAATGCAAATGTATATTAATTTTTTGTTAAGCCCTACTTACTTTGTTTTGTTTTAAATCTTTATTATTTATTTATTTTTTAATTTTTTTTGCGGTACGCGGGCCTCGCAGTGTTGTGGCCTCTCCTGTTGCAGAGCACAGGCTCCGGACGTGCAGGCTCAGCAGCCACAGCTCACGGGCCCAGCCGCTCCGTGGCATGTGGGATCTTCCTGGACCGGGGCATGAACCCGTGTCCCCTGCATCGGCAGGCAGACTCTCAACCACCGCGCCACCAGGGAAGCACAAAACTCTTTATTTTTTAGTATCACAAAGTGGAATTTTGATAGTCAGGGTTTTTGAAGAGTAATGACACAGTTTCCAGCAAATTTTTAAATGTATGCATTCTTCAATCTATCTTATTTTGAGGAATCTATTTTGAGAAACACTATCTAAAGACATAAAGGTATAGGCATACAGCTGTTCTTTGCAGCCCTGTTTGTGAAAGCAATGAAAGAGAAACAAATTCATCAAAAACGGAATAGCTTAAAGCATCATAGTACAGCCACATAATAAATATGAAACCACTGAAAATGATGAAGTAGTTATAAATGTACTGAGATGAAAATGTATCCATGACATTAATTTAAAGCTATGTATATAAAATATACCTTTCATATGTGTATCTGTAAATATACAAATATCTATGTTATAACATAATTGCTTCAGAACTACATGTAATAATGCTTGCTTTGGTAAAAACTCTATATATTTACATAAACATAAGAAGGACATGTGATGTGATACCTCTCAACCTGTTAAATGTGATTTCCTCTGGGAAACACAATTTTTAAGAAATGGAGAGCTTCACTTTTCATTTTCCACTCTTTGTCCTTTGATTTTCTTACATATGAGTATGTGAATTTTTTCATTTCAAAGACAAGATTTTTTAAGTTGGGGTCTTACTCCAAAAACATGCCCCTTCTTAGCTCTCCTTGTCCTCACCTCATCCTCCCACAGCCCACCCCCAGCTCTATGCGGTATCCCAGATATTTGAATCCCTTGCTCAAGATCTAGATCCACCATTGAAGGGATGAGCCTTTGAGACTTCAGTGTGGCTCAGAAAACTTTGGAATGTTGGTTAATGTCATGCTGTCCATTGTATCAAGAGATCAAGGTAACAAACATATCCTGTCTAGCTCCAAGGGGTACATTTTGACTCAGGATTCCCTCTCTCTCTCTCTCTCTCCACACACACAAACTCACACACACACACACACACACACACACACACACACACATGTACCTACACACAGAGCTTCTCCCATGCAACATTTTATAATCCCTTCCCATTCTGAGATATTCTCCCTTCTGCCCAAGAACATAGCAAACCACCCAGGACAAGTGTGTGGGCATTATTAGGAGTGATCACAGGAGGAACCTCTGCTCTTGTTGAAGCCGTGGAGTCTCCTCCTTGCTTCTGTGGACTCTCAACATCTGACGACTTACACAACTGGCCTATGAGCATTGAAATGTTTCCCAATAGATCTAGGGTTTAGTCCACATCTTGACAGCATGAATACTGCATGAATACTTCATATGTAGGATGAGTACTAAACTGACATTCATCTTATAGTAATAAGGGGGGAAGGAAAAGAACAAGCAAAATACTCTCATAGACTGCAACTTCACATTGGTCAGGAATTCCCTGGCTGTCCAGTGGTTAGGACTTGGTTCTTTCACTGCTGAGGGCACAGGTTCAATCCCTGGTGGAGGAACTAAGATCCTACAATCTGAGTGCGTGGCCAAAAACAAAAGTTCACATTGGTCAGACCTCTTTCATTGGTTACCCTTTTGTTTGAGAGTAAGTGGCAGAGACAGTGCTCCCTAAATAGTCCATATGTTTCCCTCCATTGCAGCTGGGTTGGTCTCTTGTGACTAATTCTGCTCAATGGACTGTAAGCAGAAGTGATGTGTGTCACTTCTGGGCCAGAACAGTTAAAAGCAGTACGCCTCTTCTGTCTCCTTCTTTCTCATTCCAGAATCTATAGCTACGGGATGGAAGCAGCCTAGATTCCTGAGTCACCAGGCAAGCTGTTCTGGAATCAGTACAACTCAAAGACCATGTTCACGGACCAGCGGCGTCAGCATCACCTGAAAGCCCAATAGAAAAGCAGAGCTGAGCCATACCCCGGACATATAGAATTAGAGCCTCTTGTACTTAGACAGGCCCTCCAGGTGATTCTGGAGCACACTAAGTTTTGAGAACCAATGATCCAACCTATATCAGATCTTGTGCAAGTGAGAAACTTTTATTTTGTTAATGTACTGGGGAGTTGTTCATTACAGAACTATAGCCTGTTCTACCCTGACTCTTACAGAAAATCAACATAAAATGCTGAACTTTTCTCCCATTATTGCTTCCACCTTAACAACATTTTGGGCAGGTCCCATAACTTTCTGGCCACATTCAGTAATTAAAATTCTTTCAGTTTAAAACTTCAATCTCAAATTTGATCTCATCTCCACTTCTGCCCACCTCCACACCTCCCACTGGTGCAAACTGGGCTCAGAGGAGTTGGAGTGAGATGAGGCTTTAGTTTGGTCCTGGATCCCTTCCCCTCCTCTCTTTTAAAGGCCTAATTCTTCTGGTATGGTGGGGAGGGGGGTGGTCTGTGTGGGGTGATACTGGAGTAAAGAGAAAACTTAACAGATGTAGTCCCTTTTCCCTTCTGTTTGTTATCTCTGCTTCTCTTTTTAATACCAATAAGCCACTGGTGCTCTTTTGGGCAGCACATGCATTTCTTTGCACAGAAGGGGTTTCTGTGGGTCCTCTCTTTGCATAGTTCCCTGATGTTGACATCCCACTCTTGCCTGCATCCTTCATCTCTCCCTCAGTCCACACCACTGGCAGCACACCTGGGCCTTTGCTAGCCTGAGCATGTTAAGAAAAGTCTCCCTCTTGGAGCACACCTGGCCCTGCATTGGGTGTAAGAGTTTACAGGTGACCTGCAGACTGGACTTCAGCATCCTTTGCCCACACAGCCAGGATCTTTGTGGACATCAACCCTGAGCTCCTGCTGTTAGAGACCTTTCAAGACTTAGACCTGCTACTGGTAGGATGACCATTCTGAGAGTCAAAGAGGATACCAGCATAAACAGGGTCTTCCCCAGAAAAGGTGGGATACGTGATTCCCCAATCTGTGCTGTGTCGTTGAGAAGAAGGCTCAAGCTCCAGAACCTTCCACAGGGTCGCTTGACCAAGAGGAAACTCACTCCTTTCTCTGCCCTGCCCCTTAGCTCATTTTCTTCTCTCCCACTCAGTCTGGCTCAGGAAGTCAGCAAGCACATTCTATATCTATAGGAAGAAGAAAGAGAGTGGACCGCCTAGTGGGTTCCACCTGTGTGAAGAGAGGTCATTACTTCTCCTCTTGAAACCCAATGAAGAGATCTTGAGGGGTGGGGGAACTCATAAAATCTGGAAGTGTCTGCAAGCAAAATAACTCACTTTAGAGTTGAGGTCCTAGGATGAAGCTCTCAAATGGAAGGGAGATCAGACATTCAGAAAGTAGGGCTTCCCTGTTGGTGCAGTGGTTAAGAATCCACCTGCCAATGCAGGGGACACGGATTCGAGCCCTGGTCCGGGAAGATCTCACGTGCCGTGGAGCAACTAAGCCCCTGCACCACAACTACTGAGCCTGCCCTCTAGAGCCCGCAAGCCACAACTACTGAGCCTGTGTGCCACAACTACTGAAGCCTGTGCACCTAGAACCTGTGCTCCACAACAAGAGAAGCCTCCGCAATGAGAAGCCCATGCACCGCAACGAAGAGTAGACCCCGCTCACCGCGACTAGAGAAAGCCCGTGTGCAGCAATAAAGACCTAACACAGCCAGTAAATAAATAAATAAATAAATAAATAAAATCTATTAAAAAAAAAGAAATTCAGAAAGAAACATGGTTTATGGTGATACTTTAAGGACCACTGGATCAAGCTTTGACTGAAGGTAGTCAATCAATACTTCTTGAAGCTTCAGTTATGTGAACTAACAAGTTTCCTTTATTGGTTAAGTCAGACTGAGCCAGCTTTTCTGATACAGTAACTCAAAACATCCCTAAGTGACACAGACTGCAGTGCTGCAGGCAGCAGACCCCAAAAGTGGAATTGGCTGAGGGCAGGAGCTGAATGCAAAATCAGTAAGGATACCTCTGGCCAGCACAACAGCGGGTCACCCCCATGGCCTCATATATTCTCACCAAGGTCATCTGCCTACCAAGGTTGCATCCAAAAGGAAAATTCAGGATGTTGAAGACTGATTACTTCTTGTATATATCAGCAAAGCCCACTAAGAAAGAGATTAGCTCACTTTGAAACTGGCTTCTCCAATAGCAGAGAAGGAAAAATATATAGTTTGCTTAAGAGAAACCCTTTCTGCTTGCTGCCTGCAAATCAAGCTGATTGAGAATCAGTCATCTGGAAAAGCAGAATTCTCTCCTCCAAGCTAATGTTAGTACAAGAAGAAATGGGAAGATGCGAGAATAGAAAGGACAAAAAAGTGGGGTCCATAAACAGCCTGATTCATCCCGTTCTCAGACCCCTCCCTTAAATATTTATCTTGTGGACAAAATGAACCATCATGTTCTCTGTGAAGACGCAGGTAACTGGGATGCAGTTGGAGGCATCAACTGCGTCAACATAACTGGAGCTAATTAAGGAAACCTCCACTCCTGTGGCATCGTTTCATCAGCAGAGGGCCGTGGGGAGATAGCAGCCAGTGACATGGGGGAGAGGGGTGTGACGGTAAAGGGGATGCCCAGAGCTCCCAGTACTGTGCTATGAAAGAGGAGTCCCAAAACCCCGTTCTAAAAGTAACGGTAGCTGACGGATTTTCTGCTAATTAACCATCCAGTGGAATTGACCAAAAACATCTCAGAACCTTGAAAAATGGGAAAGGAGCTGTATTGCCTCTGAAACCCCAAGACCAGCCAAAAACAGACTAGGACTACACCCCAACATCGGTTCTCAAACTACCTGTGCATTAACATTTTAAAATGACTGCTGCCCAGGTCCCACCTAAATCTCATTAAATCCATAACTTTGGAGGTGCGCTCCAGGCAATGGAGTTTTTTTAAAAGCTCCTGCAAGTAATTCTATGTGAATTCAAGGTTGAAAAGCACTGCTCTGCCCTCAAGCCAATCCTATAGCACCCATCTCCAACAGGAACTAGGTAGCCTTTATACAGGTATGCACCCCAAGTAGGGTTACCAGACGAAATACAGGATTCCCAGTTAAAATTGAATTTCAGATACACGACAAATACTTTTTGTATAAGTATGTCCCATCTGTTGCATGGGACATCCTTATAGTGAAGAATTCTTCATCCTGTATTTATATTTAACTCTGGCCACTCTGGCCCCCAAGCCTCAGCTCAGGTGTGGCTATGGAGAACATTCCCCAAGAAAGCAAAGTGCAGAACAACAGAGAAAGTGACCAAGGCTCTCAGTCAACTGGCGGGTAGGGTACCCTTGAGAGACTGCAGGCAGGGGTGGCTAGACTGTCACTAATGTGAGCACTTAGCACAGCACTAATGTAAACACTTAGCACAGCACTAATGTAAACACTTAGCACAGCACTAAAGTAAACACTTAGCACAGCACTAAAGTAAACACTTAGCACAGCACTACTGTAAACACTTAGCACAGCACTAATGTAAACACTTAGCACAGCACTAATGTAAACACTTAGCACAGCACTAATGTAAACACTTAGCGAAGAATCCAACACTTGGTAAGCCCTCAACAAGTGTTAGCCATCATTCTGAGGAAATCATTTATGAAAAGGAACTTGTGTGCACACATTCGCATCACCATGGTATTCATTTAACTAGGAAATTTTCCTAGACCATATCAATTGTGATTTGGTTACAAAATAATATGTCAGTTTCAACTTTCCAGGAAAGTATCTCCAGGGAGATGTCTGGTGTCCCTCTACTAGTACTTTTATCCCTTTCTCATGGCTTTCTGCCCGTTTTCATATTTCTCTACTTCTTCCCCCAGTATTCCTCTCAACCTGTGATTCTGGTTAGTTGGGAAAACAAAATCAAGAGGGTCAGCACAAGGAAAATGCTGGTTTACCTTTTATATAAGAGCCTTCGATATTTTGAATCATGGTGCTGGGCAAAAGCACTCAATCAGCATGTGTTGTTTGTTGTGTGTGATACTATTTCTGCCAAGAGAGCGCTAATCACACTGATTGGTCCACGTATTGAGAATGAGGAGAACTGAAGAGGAAGGAGGAGGGATGGCTGGTGAAGAGGATGACATGCGGTGTCAGAGCAAATATTCATTACATCACCCACTTCGACAGTGGAAATAAATGACAAAAGTTAAATAAGATACATCAAAGTTAAGGAGGCCCCCAGAGTGTGGCTGGGGGCAGGGATGTGACCCACAGAAGAGGTGCCTTTTGGAATCCCAGGGTTACTGTCCTGCTCCCCCATCTGCCATAGATTTAACACCTTCCCTGCAGCTCCCAGGCCACTCAGGCACTCAGCTCCAGGTCAGTGATGTATTCCTGGACTCAGTCCTCATTGGGGTCGGCACAGACCTCCTGGCCTCTTTTGGTTTGGAAGCTGTGGAGAGGAGTACACACTGAGGAATCCAGCAGGGGAATCCTGGGCCCACTGAGACCCCTCCCTCCTTCTCTGCCCCAGACATCTCAGAGCCTATCCACATGCTTTATATCACGTCCTTAAACTTGGGGTTTACAGAGCATCCCTGTGTCTCATATAGGGTCCCCTGGGAAAGCCAACTTCCTGCTGTCACTCCCCCCTCTGCCCGGGGGCAGACCCTCCAGGACTCTCTGCAGGCCCCAGAGCAGGTCAGAAAACACGGCAGTGGCCTCTCCTGGTGTCCTGAGCTCTGAGGACGTGCCTCAGGCCAGACCCCCAGTCTGCTTCCCCAGGGTGGGCAAGGAAACTGGCCCTGACATGACACTGGACTTTGAGCACTGGCGCCTGGTCTCATAATAGTCGTCCATGAATTTACACGGGACCTGCCAGGAGATGTAGGAGAAGCAGCAGGCGGTCGGGGTGTTGGCACCAACTGTGAGAAACAGGCCAGACTGATCCTAAGTCCTTGTTCAGAGGAAAAGGTGAACCAGCTGCACCTGGAGGGTCAGGCGGACCTGAAGGAGACAGTGCTGCCGGAGGGGAGGGCGATGGGCGGGGGGATCCAGGAGGAAGTTGGCATTTCCTCTTTCCTTTGACATTTTTATTTCTGTGTCTCTCTTTCGGGGTTGTCTGTCTTGGTTTGGAGTCTCTATGCCTCTCTATGGAGAATTTAGTTTTCTGAACAAACTAGTTCTTTTTCTATCTCTCACTGGGGAGTCTCAACTGGATTCTTAAGGAGAGTGAAGGCCACACCACTGGGAGCCAGCTGGACACAGGTTCCATCTCTTGTCAGAATCCCATCTGGGTCTCATTTTCCCAGGAATAACCTCCCACTCTCTCCCAGAGCCGGAGATTAGAATTGCTAAAACCCCTTGAGAAGGGAAATTCTGCTCAGGAAACAGTGTCTGAAATCTCTCTGAAGTCGTCTACTTAGATGGCTCAGGCACAAGATTTTGGCACTGTGGCCCAAGCCGTGGCCAGAGAGTGGGGAGAGGGGGCGGCACGGGACAGGGCAAAAGAAAGGGAGGACAGACTCATGGGGGCCTGCGGAGAGGAGCAGGACAGCCAGGGTGGCCCCGGGGACCTCCATGATGCTTGACAGCCGAGTGAGAGCCCAAGGGGTGGCCAAGAAGGGTTGGGACTTGGCGACTCGGAGCTGCAGCCTCCTTCTGGGGTCTAAGCCATGTCCCCTCTTTATAGGCAGCCTTGGGGCATTCAAAGATGGAAACTTGGGTAGACCAAGGGGCACATTTTTTATCACTGTGTTGGGATCATGCAGCGAATTGCAGAAGCCAGGAAAGCTTTGGGTCGCCACAAAGGCTCAGGCTATTTGCAAGAATGGTTGTGTTGCTTACTTGATGGGGAAATGGTTTCCACAGTGAGAGGAGGTGAGAGGTTGGTGTGACCCCGTGACCAGGTTAGGTGGTGCCTTCTCATGAGAGCAGATCTGTAGATCAAGCATCTCTCCCACAGGGCTGAACCTTCCGGTACTCACCCCAGCTGACGGCACAGCTGTGATGTAGATGATAATGCCACGGAGTCTTAAGAAGCACACCCCAAGCGAAAACCATAGCCTGGATGGAGACAGCAGAACTGGAGAAGCCTCAGCTACAGAAGGGGCCAGACTGAGGCTGGCCTTTCAGACTTCGGCTCATTCCTCAAACATTCTACCTTAAACTTTTGACTGCTGAGGCATCCATTTCAAAGACATCTATCTCGAATAAGCACATTGCGCAATACACAACTAGATAAAGGGCCAGGCTGCCCTACCCATGAAGTTCCTCTTTTAGAAAGTTCTGGGAAACCTAGCTAACTGACCACTTGACTGACCCCAATTTTCCCTTCCAAGCTTTCATTCTTTCTCTTATGTTTTAAATTCACCCAAAAAGAGTGAACCCATGAAACCCTGGGTACACTCACTCCAATAAAGGCAGAACCCCAGGTCCAAGCTCTCTTTTTCTCTACTGGCAACCTCTCTGTGTGGCCCCAGCAGTGCCGTGTACCTTCCGGGACATGTGAGTAAAGTCCCCTGATGGCTGTTGCTGAGGTGTGTCTTGCAGTCATAATAAGAACCACAGTGGCTGGTCCAGTCTCAACATTGGCTCTGGTCAGGGAAATGTCTGTGGGGCTCTCACAAGGAGCACAGCCCAGGTGAGGTCCTGCAGGCACTGAATGGCATCAACAGGCTGAGACTGACACAGAACAGCTGGTCCCTGGCTTAACTGGGCTTACTGGGAGTTAATATGATGAGCCTTAAAACGTTGTTACCCTTTGAACAGCAAAGCTCTCTGCCAGGGATCTATCCTATGGATATAAACACAAAGATGACATCGCAGGCATAATGGTGTTTGTCACAGCTTATTTATAACAATTAAAAGATGAGCTACAGTTAAATACATGATGGTGTGTTCACCTCTTGCAATAATAATTCGCCCTTAGAAGCTGGGAAAGTAAAGAAATTTTAAAAGGAAGTCCTCGTTATTTAAAAATCCTAGAATATTTCCTGTTTCCTTATTGTAAAGTCAAGCTGGCATTTCCAGGGTTTGCCTGGCAGCTCAATAATGTCATCAAGGACTCCCTTCTTAAACACATCCCCTTCCCCCATCATTTCATTGGCTTTTCTTCTTTGGGCTTGTTACCTCATGGTGATGAAATGGTGGCTGCTGCTCAGGTATCACATCTTCACAAAAAGTCTCAACCACAAGCATAGGAGGGAGTCTCACAGGAATAAAGAAAAAGCAGTGTTGCTAGTGTTTTTAATTCAAGTTGGGTTTTTTTTACATAATTTGTAATGTTAACTGTAGATGACCCTCAAAAGTGGTAAAAGCTAATTTTAACTATATATAAACTACAGAAAAGAAAAAAAACTTGTTTCATTTCTGAAAGCTGGGTAAGCATGACAAGTGCAAGTAAGGATGTAGGAGGTTTTTGTCCACATTCTTCCTGACTTATTGTGGCATAAATGTATTCCGAGGCATAATCTGAGTAAAATTACATTCCTTAAAGGTAGGAAAAATTCTATTACCCAAACCTAACCACTATTAATTTGGTTTATTTCTTTCAAGTGCATTTTCCCCTAGGCTTATGATAGTTCCATTTACTTACTTGCTTTTTTTACCTCTTTTTACTATGTGTCTGCGAGGGGGAGGGACATTACTGTAGTCATGATGTGGATGCAATTTTGTGTTTTTCTTATTTATACGTAACATTACAAGACTTTTCCAAATCATTCCAGTATTTTTAAGAGCTGCCTAATTTACTCAACCATCAACCTAGTGCATTTATATTATCATGTACTATTGTAGCACATTTGGACTGGTTCCAATTTTTAATTGCTATAAATAAACTGCACCAAACATCTATATGCATAAAACTTTCTCCATAAATGAAGTTTTTTTCCACAGGATATTTTCCTAGCTGTAGACTTTCTGAGTCAAAAAATAAGAACAATTGAGTCTCCTGATCTATAGAGGCACCCTATATCTAATGCATGTTCATTTCTATACCCTATTGTTAAACCCAGTGATGACACATTGTAGGGACTTGTGAATGTTTGGTGATTGAAACAGTGATTAAAAAGCTGATCGCATCTATCTTGTCATGCCTGTAGCCCAGGCTTCTCCAATTCCATTCTGTCCATCTGGGACTGGATCAAACATGGCTCAGGCTACTTTAGACTCTGTGGCATCATTAGATATGTCATGGTCAAAACACCTGTGAAGAACATTAGAAATGTCTGCTCTGAGGAAGGAAAAAGGGAATGGTATGGGCCATAAAGAACTGTTCTTGGTAGAAAGAACCAGCTAAGCTTGGTCCCCCAGTGACAACTCCTGTCTTCCCCCATTTTTGGTGAAGCACTTCCTTAGAAGCACTCTGAGCAACATGATGTCATGGTCCTTTCCACCCAGGGTGCGGTTTTCATTGTGACTTGTGTGCTCACGGTGCTGTGGCATTACCCATAGATGTCAGCTTGTATGATGAGAAGAGCTGTAGCAAAGCATCAGATCTGCTCTGTGGGTGAAACCATTAATCTCTAGATCTTTCCATGTACTTATAGCTCTAACCCTAACATCATGTCACCTCCTGTCACTGTCCAAAACATTTCCAGCCAATCAGCCCCAACAAGTGAGCAACTGAGCTCTTCTTGGATGCCCTGAACCTCCGTGTGACCCCAGGGACCCCGACATGTGCAACTCATAACACGACACCATCCGACAACTTCCGATCTGGTCATCCCCAGCCTCCAGCTTCTCATGCTTCAGAGTTGCCTATAAAGGGACAAGGATACAGGATGGACTCCAGAAGGACGGAGGCAGCAAGTGCCCAGTCCTATCTTGGCTTTGCCCTCTGCCTGCCCATCACTGATGAGCTCCCCATGGCTGCCCTCGTTCACCATCTCCTCACCACGGCCCTCAGCTCACAAGTCTTGTCTGTATCGCAAGACTCTCTGCACCCTCATCCTTTCTCCCTTTTAGAACTGTTTCCCAATGCTCTGGATGGATGTCTAAACCATATTACTTAAGCCCTATGGTTGAGATTCCCTATGTGAAAGCAAAGAATTCACAGAAGTTTTCAAAATATTCTGAACTATTTCCCAAGAAGTTTTAGCTCTCCTACCCTCTGGATCTAAAAGGCAGAAGAGGACTAGGACCCATTTTTAGTGGGGAAAATTGAGGTCTAATGCAGTCATTAACAAGATGCAAATGCCAGGTCCAGCTGGTTCCTAGGATGAGCCAAATGATATACTCCCTCAGCTCTCCCAAGGAGCTCCACGCTTTGGGTGACGTACAGAAGGTGGTATCTTGCTGGGAAATGTCTCTGTGCACCAGATGAAGTTCCCCCGAAAGAGACGGAACAAGGGCTCACTGTTCCTATAGCTATATTCCCTGAAGAGGGAGCCAGAGACTGAAAACAAGATAGGCAGAGATTCAAAACAAAATTTCAAGGTAGGGACTTCCCTGGTGGCGCAGTGGTTAAGAATCCACCTGCCAATGCAGGGGACAGGGGTTTGATCCCTGGTCCAGGAAGATCCCACATGTTGTGGAGCAACTAAGCCTGTGTGCCACAACTACTGAGCCTGTGCTCTGGAGCCTGCGAGCCACAACTACTGAAGCCCGTGCGCCTACAGCCCGTGCTCTGCAACAAGAGAAGCCACCGCAGTGAGAAGCCCGCACACAGCAACGAAGAGCAGCCCCCGCTCACCGCAACTAGAGAAAGCCCGGGCGCAGCAACAAAGACCCAACACAGCCAAAAATAAATAAATTAACTAATTTAAAAAAATTCAAGGTAAAGAAGAAGTGCTTAGTTTCCTCGCTTCATTTGTGCCCTACCCTGCAGCCCTGAGCTCTGACATCTCCGCCAACTTCTAGGTGGCCCCCTCCCAGGGTAGAAAAAATTGATTTGGCTTTTCTCGGGCTCTTGATTGCCACTTCTTCAGAGTTAGGGCAGACACCTGAGTGTCTCTTATTTCTCTCCAGATCTGTCACAAATTTGTTCATGGTCATGGTGACACACACAGCCAGTTTTCCTACCCTGGTATAATATCGGTATCACTCTTCCTTCCTAGAGACAGGCAGGGCTTGTGGAGGAGAGCCAATCCATGGGCCATGGGGTGAGGGGCAGACAGGCATATTTCTTTCTGGTTTTTTCTTCCTCTTCTCAGGATTTTTTTTGCATCTTGCTTGTTAATATTTAATATTAAAAATTAAGTCTTTTCATGTCATTCTATTTGTTTAAGAGGCTGGCACTAGGCTCTTAAACATTAACCATTATGTCTATCAGTGGGTTTACTTTATCATTCCAGCACTGTAGAATATGTAGTTTGGTGTCAATTATTTGATCATAGATAAGCTGCACCAAATAACACTGTCCTTAAAATTTTCCATGTTTTGTGAGTTCATTTCCATAGGATAGATTCTGAAAAAATAGAATTTCTGGCTCAAATAATATGGACATTTTTAAGGCTGGACCCTTATCCAGTGTTAAATCCAGACTTCATTGTAGGTACGTGGTGAGTATTTGACGAATAGACCATTACTAGAAAGCTAACCCTTATTTCCACCATTCTTGCACCTCCAGCCTTTCCAATTCTGTGCTTTCCATCTAGGGTGCGCTTAAGCTTGGCTTATCCTTCTTGAGACTCAGTGGCATTTTTACACTTAGGACCATTGTGGGAGTCCATCAGAGCATCCTGCTCTATGGAAGAAGGCTGTGATCACTCACTACAGAGAGATATCTGTCACGTGGAAAGGAAACAGCTAAGTGTGATCCCTGGGCGATGCCAACTCCTGGTCCCCCACCTGGAGAAACAACTTCCTCATAAGCACCCAAGCAAATTGGCAATTGAACCATTGCTATGTGCACCCAAAATCTCTCTAGCAACCACAGGCAACGCTGGGTTATACAACTCAAATGACACCACTACACTTAAAATTCCTTGCTTAGGCACCTCCGATTTTTATGTTCCCGCAGCCCAGGACCACCTATTAAAAGGAGTGAAGATAGCTCACATTCCAGAAGGAGGCCAGCAGTAGGGAGTTCCCAAGCCCCATCTCAGCTGTGTCCACACTCTTCTGCCTGCCTGTCCCACATCATGAAGGTCCTCGTGGCTGCCATCTTTGTCCTTCTCTGCACCATGGCCCTCTGCTCCTATGCACAAGGTGAGTCTGTTACCTGCCCTCCTTTAATCGTTGCTACCCACACTCTGGTCTGAAGTCTAGCCCAAGTGCTGTGGCCTAAGAACCCCCATGTGAAATTAAAGAACCTCAAATGGGGTTTCAAAAATGACATGGTGGGCTTCCCTGGTGGCGCAGTGGTTGAGAGTCCGCCTGCCGATGCAGGGGACACGGGTTCGAGCCCTGGTCTGGGAAGATCCCACATGCCGCGGAGCGGTTAGGCCCGTGAGACATGGCCGCTGAGTCTGTGCATCCGGAGCCTGTGCTCCGCAACGGGAGAGGCCACAACAGTGAGAGGCCCATGTACCGCAAAAAAAAAAAAAAAAAAAAAAAAAATGACATGGCTGTTTTCTTCAAGAAGGTTCAAAAGCTTCTATTGATTTGGGCTTCAGGATGGAGTTAGGAGAGGTTTTATCCTAGTTTTTAGATGAGAATATTGAAGTCTAATACATTTGCTTATTAGCATGAGGTAGAATCCAAGGTCTATTTAGATCCTGGTGGTAAGTTTCAGAATCCCAATTCAGGGATTCCCAAGGGTTGTGAAAATCACTCATACTTTAACTCAGCCATCTTATCCTTTAATTGATCAGAAAAAAATTCCACAAAGAGAGTTAGGAGGAGGTAGTAGACTGTCTAGGGTTTAGTTCCCTGTAGAGAAAGATAGAGACCAAAATGGAGTGACAAGACCAAAAACCAGAGGAGGGAAATTAATGAGAAACAAACAAATGAAAGAATCAAATGCTTTCCAGTTTCCTTTACCCCCAAACCTCAGCTCTGAGCTACGCTGTCTCTCTCCACTTCTTCCTGATCCTCTGGGGCTTGCCTGTACTCCTGAGTAACTGTTGTTCTTGCTTCCCCACAGAAAGCGTTTACACCCCACCCATCTGCTGCTTCACCTACACCTCCCAGAAAATCCCCCGCAGAAAAGTGGTTAAGTATTTTAAGACCAGCAGCCAGTGCCCCAGACCTGGTATCATGTAAGTGTCAGTCCTCTTGCTCAGCCCTGGGGAGACACAGGACGTGGAGGTGGGGGAGTATCCACAGGAGTCAGAGCAGGGAGCAGATCTCAAGCATACCGGCTTGTGGATAAGGAGCCATCCTGGGAAGGCGCCCAGCCCTCTGGGGGCTTTTTGTGTATTCAGGACACACAAAGAGAGGCCACTGGGCTGTTTCCTGACATGGGATAGGGCCTGCTGAGAGCCAGGGAGGATGTGGCCAGAAGCAGAGGGAAGAGAGGAGAGGAAGAGACAGCAGAAAGGAGATGAACTGAGGTTATCTCCATAAATCCCATAGGGATGAAGATGAAGGGGCCACAGGTGGTCAAGAACATCCTTACTCATTCTCTATATAACACTTCTGCCCTTTCCATAGCTTATTCACCAGAAAGGGCCCATATATCTGTGCCAATCCCACGGATGACTGGGTCCAGGAATACTTCGGGGACCTGGAGAAGAACCCCTGAGTGGTCCAGAAGGAACCTGTTAGAGGTGTGGGTAGATTGGGCAGCAGGGACCTGAACCAGGGGACTGCAACCCCAGAAGTTCCCTCTCCTACGAGTCCCTCTCCCCTCCACTAACCACATTCTGAAAACTTTAATTTAGTTAAGCTAGTTAAATATTGTATATCATTTTATTCATTTGATGCTTTCTCTGAGAAATCATATGGCACCCTCTCATTGCCAAGCCCCTTCCCAGTCAATCATACAGTGGTTGACTCATATTTGGGATGATGGTGAATGACTGTACTCCTGTATCTGGGTAGACATTGGATCAACCCATCAACAGATGCTTACTGAGTTTTTATGAGCCTTTTAATCTGTTCAAAATGTCAGAATAATAAAGATTCTTTTTGTTTCCTAAATATATCTTGGACTTCTGGTTATTCTTTTATTCCCCTGACAAATCAGTTTCATTGGTTGGAAAGAATAAGAAAGAATGATTAGAGGCATCTGAGTAGAAAGGGAAGGCAAGAGAATGAGGATATGTTATCCCAACAATACCAGGCTTTATACCAGGGAAACATTTCTCATAGACTAAAAAAGAAGCAAAGTATTAAAAACAAATGCAAATTTATAAGCACCAGGGAAATCCATCACTTACATTGCACCAAAGCAAAGCATTCGATCATGCATATTTATGTATTTTCATAAATTCGGCTTTCTTAAGAATAAAGACTAACAGCTTTTGAGGACTTACTATGAACCACAGCCTGTACTAAGGGATTTGCATGCATTGTCTATTCTTCAAAATCACTGTGTTGTGTATACTCTGATTATCTTCCTTTGACATATGAGAAAACAGAGTTTCAGTGAGCTTTCCCAAGGTCACACAGCTAGTAACTTTGTGGTCAAACCTGCAGACAAGAGCAAGTCCCACACTCTTAATTAAACACTAGGAAGTTGTCTCTCAGTGTTCCACCAGAAGCAGAGTTAGCAGGAATGCACAATTCTCTGATAAGAGACAGCCTACCTCAGCAAATGAGAAGTAAGGAATTGTTGGTTTAAGACCCCAGAGAGGATAGAAATCCAGAGATGTGAGTCTGGCACTTAGACCTCTTCTAGACTGAGGATGTTTGCAATTCAGAAGAGGTGGCTAAGAAGGTGAGCTGAACGTTTCTCAGCCTTGCCAGGCTGGAGGAAAACAAAGTCCAGGTTTGCCCAAGTGAAAGGACTGTAAGAAACCATCCTCTGTTTGGGCTGATGGCTTAGGAGTAAAAGTAAATTAGAAGAGAATCATCCCTTGAACAGACAGGAGGCCAGCTCCAGTCACCTGGGTGGTTTAGAAAATCTCAAACTCTAAAATGTTTTTAAACATGATCCCAGATGCTAATGCTGATGCCTTACAAAGAAGCTTGAGCTTTTTGGCAAGGAACTGGAAACTATAATGAGTATCACTGCAGATTTGTAGAAGTCAGAAATAAATTCTGGAACCGAAAAACGCAAGAACTGAAATAAAAACTCAGAGCAGATTAAACCCAACTGAAGAAATATCAGTAAATTTAAAACATATCAAAGTGAAGTGAAGCAAGGAGAAACAGAAGAATAAAAAAATACAAAAAAGAAGATAAGAGAGCATAGAGGATAGAGTAGGGCATCTGTCATCTGGTTAATTGGAATCTCAAAATGAGAGGAGAGAGAGAATGAGACAGCAAATGGATCTGAAGAGATAATGGCTAAAAGTTTTACAAAACTGATGAAAGATATAATTCTGAAGATTCAAGGAGGGAAGGAGGGAAGGCATCATCCCCGTTGCTATCAGTGGGCCAAGTTTTGTGACAGCCACTCCTACCATCAGTCCTAGCTTACAGAGGAGAAATACAACTGATGCTGGTGCCTGTCTCACCAGTGAATCCTGATGGCTTTGATGAATAGTGTGTTCTCTGGGACTTCCCACGGAACATAATCTGGTGGGTCTTTCAGCCTCACATGGTATATCTACTCCAGCATGCCCACTTCCATGGTCATTTTCATCCCATCCTTCTCCATCTGTCATGGCAATTCAAGTATTTTAACTTCACTCAGCATGAACTATTGCTTTCTCCAGGCTTCTGGAACTTTCCTGGCTGCAAATTTGCACCAACCTCTGGGATACTTGCCAGGAAGTTATAGCCTATATCCAGAAAGAGAACCCCCTGGTCAATAAGCTCCCTCAATCCATTCTTGTGTTCCAGCTTCCTTGATCAAGCACCCTCAAAATCCAAACCCAAGGTAATCTCCCAGCTCAGGCTGGTACATGCTTGCTAAATTTTGCTGTTCCTTTGGAGTATAGTCCCTTTTCTCCCTTATCAGAAATATAATTTACTGACATGAGAAGTCTGTGTAACAAAAATATACGGAAAATATGAATGGTCTTATTTCTATTAAGGAATTAACATCAGTAATTTAAATCCTTTGCAAAAAAAAATCTTCATACCTATTTGGCTTCAAAAGCAAGTTCTACCAAATAATAATGGAAGAGATAATGGAGAAACAGTAACTTTTTAACAAATGGTGCCAGAGAAACTGGACATCCATAGAACAAAAACAAACAAACAAAACCAAAAAACCTTGAGCTTAACTTCACATCTTACACAAAAATTTACTCAAAATGGATCATGGACTAAAATGTAACAATAAAACTACAAAACTTTTAGGAAAAAACATAAGAAAAAATCTTCAGGACCTAAGACAAGGCAAAAAGTTCTCAGCTTTGATACCAAAAGCACAACCCATAAAATGAAAAATTGATAAACGACCTCATCAATTTTAAACTTTTGCTCTTCAAAAGACCCAGTCAAGAAGATGAAAAGACAAGCTATAGAATGGGGGGAGATGTCTACAAACCACATATTTGACAAAGGACTTGTATTTGGAATATATAAAGAATTCTCAAATCTCAACAGTAAACAAACAATCCAATTAGAAAATGGACAAAAGTCATGAACAGACATTTCCTTGAAGAGGATATACAGATGGCAAATAAGCAATGGTTTTGTGATTTTTTTAATCCTTATTTTTTAAAGATAAAGGTTGAAATAGTGCAGTAGGCAGAATAATGACCCCCCTCCCAAAGAGGTCTACGTCCTAATCTCTAGAACCTGTGAATATGTTACATTACACAGCAAGGAGGAATCAAGATTGCTATCAACTGACTTTGAGATGGGGAGATTACCCTGGATTATCTGCGTGGGCCCAATGTAATCAAAAGGATCATTATAAGGGTGGCAGGAGTGTCAGAGTCGGAGTGATGCAAGGTGAGAAAGACTTGACTAGAAATTGCTGGCTACAGATAAGGAATGTGGACAATCTCTAGAAGCCAAAAAAGACAAGGAAACAGAGCCTCTCTTGGAGCCTCCAAAAAGGAAGGCAGCCCTGCAGACATCTTGATTTTAACCCAGTGAGACCCATTTCAGACTTTTGAAATAAATTTGTGTTGTTTTAAACCACTAAGTTTGGGGTCATTTGTTATAGCAGCAACAAGAATCTAATACAACTGAATCACTGTGCTGTACACCTGAATCTTAGACGATATTATAAATCAGCTACATTGATTTAATCAACTTCAATTAAAATTTTTTACAATATATAAACATAAAAAATAAGAAGCTAATACAAGTACTTACAGATAAAATGATACTATGGTGCTTTTAAAACATGGCCACGATTTCTTTGACACTCCTCTCAGGGAGAGGTAGGAGTCTAGTTCCCCTCTCCTTGAATCTGGACAGGCTTGTTACTGCTTTGACCAATAGATTATGTTGGAAGAGGTACAATGGGACTTCTGTGGCTAGGTCATAAAAAGCTATTCAGCTTCCACCTTATTCACCAGGAACAGTCATCTTTGACCTCTAAGACTGCCATTTGGAAGGGCCACATATACACAACTCCAGTTGACAGTCCCAGGTGAGCCTGTCCTGCAACTCTCCTAGCCCAGGCAACAGACATGACCAAGGAAGCTATGTTAGAAGTGGATCTTCCAGCCCAGATGGTGAGGGTTATTTTTAAACTGGACTGCTTGTGGCATCATCATATATATCACACCTATGCAGTCAAATCAGTTGTGAAAGAACATCAGCACCTTCTGCTCTATGGGGGAGCAACAGTCAGCACACAGTTCACAGATATATCTGTCCTTGAAAGGAGGTCTGTTGCAATACAAGTTCCTGGCCACCCACTAACTAAGGATTCTTCAGAAGGACCTCAGAAAACAAATAATTTCATCAGAAGTGTCCCCAACCAATGGAGAAATTGAGCTATTCGTGCAGATTCTCTGAACCCCTCTGTTAACCAAAGGGTGTTGACAGCCCTGGGTTGTGCAACTCACAGCATGACACCAACACTATTATTAAATGTTCCCCTCCAGTCACCCCCGGTTTCTGTCTTCCAAGAAAAATGGCAATGGCTTGAACCCAAGGCAGTCTCTCTTTCAAAAGTGTCCAGGCTATCATATTCTACCAAGTGGTTCAGGAAGAAAGAACAAGGCAGGTTAATTTCACTTTATAAATAAGATAATTGAGGCCATATTCACTGAATAATTGGCAAGAGGCATACTCCAGGTCTAGTTATTTCCCATTGGTGCAGGTAAGTTTAGATTCATGTCAGCTATTCCCAAAAGGCTTGTTGTTTTGGAGACATAAGAGATATCTCAGGTTTGATCTCTGTTGTTTTGTTACATCATGGGCTAGATGAAATTCCCTCCCCCCAAAGTGGTAGGCATTTTAGTGTGCTATGTCCCCTAAAGAGTAAGAATAAAAGCCAAAATGGAGAGATAGAGAGGGAGTGAGGGGAAATTTACTAGGAAAACCCACATGCCCCAGTTCATTTAAGTTCCCCAATTTTAAGAAATGTTATGTCTTTCTAGTTCCTTCTGAACTTTTGTGGGTGGAAGGCAAGGAGAAGTTGATGTTGTTTGGCTTTTGAATGATTCAGTGTCTTGCTGTGCCTTCTCCTCAGCCTCCTGCTGATTTTGTAGCAGCCGCCAGTGCTCTAAGCCAATGTCGTGTAAGAGCCACTCGTCCTGCTTATTCTTGGGATGAGAAACTGGGAAGCCCCATAGAGGGGAGCTGCCTGCATGAATATAGAGAAATAGATTGGGCACCATGGTAGAAATACTGTCTCTGAGTCCATCACAGATACAGAAGAGACTCTGAGGTGTTTTCTGAGCCAGTCCAGACCCAGCATGGAACCAGGAAGAGTTGGCCAAGTGCAAAAAGAAGAGAGCAGCAGGAGGGTGGAGGGGCAATATAGGAGTAGGGGTTTAAGAGGTACAAACTATTATGTATAAAATAAGGTACAAGGAGAGGACTAACATACACCAAGGGGGGAAAGCAGGGTCGAGGGGGTGGTAAAAAAAAAAATAATAAAAGATCTTGTACCACTGTCTCCAAAAAAAAAAAAAAAAAGCTACAAGGGTATATGGTACAATGCAGGGAATATAGCCAATATTTTATAATAACTATAAATGAAGTATAACCTCAAAATTGTGAATCACTGTACTGTATACCTGTAACTTATATAATATTGTACATCAACTATGCTTCAATAAAAAATAACTAAATGCCAAAAAGAAGAGAGAGCAGGAGGGAAGCTATTTGAGGAAATCCCCATGAGAAAGTCAAGGAAATTGGGGTTTCTGAGGTATGAGAGCTGATTGCTGAGAAAGTGACAGATCCTGAGATGTCAAGTCAGAAAGAACGAAGGGGTCATCATGGCCAAGAAATTTCCCTGATGATTATGTCCTTAATCATTCTGCTCTTCTTCACAGCTTCCATACTAAAAGAAATCAGCTGGCCTATGCCAACCCCAGTGATGTCTGGGTCCAGGATTACATCAAGAACCTGGAGTTGGGGGCTTCCCTGGTGGCGCAGTGGTTGAGAGTCTGCCTGCTAATGCAGGGGACGCGGGTTCGAGCCCTGGTCTGGGAAGATCCCACATGCCACGGAGCAACTGGACCCGTGAGCCACAACTACTGAGCCTGTGCATCTGGAGCCTGTGCTCCGCAACAGGAGAGGCCACAACACTGAGAGGCCTGCACACTGCGATGAAGAGTGGACCCCACTCGCCGCAACTAGAGAAAGCCCTCACGCAGGAACGAAGAACCAACACAGCCAAAGATAATAAATAAAATGTGACACCTTTATAAAAAAAAAAAAAAAGAAAGAAATAGGTTTAAAAAAAAAAAAAAAAAAAGAACCTGGAGTTGAATCTGAGGGGTCCAGAAAGAAAGAGCTAGATCCATCAGTAAATTAGGAAGCAGAAACCTGAGCCAGAAGAATGGGACCCAGCAAGTCTCTTTTATGGGTCTAAACCCCACCTCCTACTAACCAAACTCTGGAATCTTCCATGTTTAAATTTTAATTTATTTAAATTATTTCATCTTTATTAATGTAATTCAAAACTGTAAATATGTTTTCTACTGAATGTTTTCTCCAAGAAATCACATAGTACATACTTGTTCAAGGTGATGTTGAGTGCTTGTGCTAAATCTTCTCTCTAGATATTGGGCCAAATCCATCAACAAACAAGAATTTATAAATATTCATTTTTCAACAAATATTTGGACTTTGCACTATGTTATAACCCTTTGAATAATGAAGATACTTCTTTTATTTAAAAGTAAGCCTTGGGAGGACTTCCCTGGTGGTGCAGCGGTTAAGAGTCGCCTGCCAATGCAGGGGACACGGGTTGGAGCCCTGGTCCAGGAGGATCCCACATGCCGCGGGGCAACTAAACCCGTGCACCACGGCTGCTGAGCCCGCGCTCTAGAGTCTGTGAGCCACAACTGCTGAGCTCACGTGCCACAACTGCTGAAGCCTGGGCGCCTGGAGCCCGTGTTCCACCACGGGAGAGGCCGCCTCAATGAGAGGCCCGTGCGCCGCAACGAGGAGTGGCTCTGGCTTGCCGCAGCTAGAGAAAACCCGCGCTCATCAGGAAGGACACAATACAGCCAAGAATAAATGAATAAATAGATGGATTTATTAAATAAATAAATAAATAAATAAAATGAAAGTAAGCCTTGGACTTCTGGCCATTATGTTGTTTCCTTGATCATCAATAATTCTGATTGAGAAGAATGAAAGGGGAAGTTTAGGAAAACTGGAAGAGTGAGAAAAGACAAAAAAAGGGAAGACATGCCACCTTAATGACATTATGCCTTACAATGAAGACGGCATCCTAGAAAGCTAAAGCCAAAATATTATGTTATAAATTAAACTGTAATTTCTATTTCCTAAAATAAAATCAGCACTTTACATGAACAGAAAAGCAAGACATTCCTTCATGTGCACCTTTGCTTTTTTAAAAAAAATAAATCAATCTTTCTTGAGAATAATGACATATTTATTCAGAGTCTAATATGAATTAAGAATTTTCATAGATGCACAGACATAGAAAACAAACTTATGGTTACCCACGGGGGAAGGGGGTGAATAAATTAGGACTTTAGGATTAACAGATACACACTCCTATATATAAAATAGATAACCAACAAAGACCTACTGTATAGCACAGGGAACTATACTCAGTATTTCTTAATAAGCTATAAGGGAAAAGAATCTGAAAAAGAATATATATATATAACTGAATCACTGTGCTGTACACCTGAAACTAACACAGCACTGTAAGTCAACTATACTTCAACTAAAAAATTAATAAAGGAAATGTGGTATATAAAAAATAATAATTTTCATGTATTGGCTCATTTCATCCTCAAAATATTACTATGATGCAAATGCTGTTGCTCCTCCAGTTGATAGATGAGGAGACAGAAGTTCAGAGAGTTTAGATTAACTTCCTTATGGCTATGTAGTTAGCAGTGTTGGATAAACCTGGGTCTATCCATGTCACATGGTCTTAACCATCAGATTCCTGTCTCTCAAGGTGTTGTTCCACCTGGAACAGACTTAACCTGACATTCCCTGTTCCCTGATGCTGGTACTCTGCTTCCAGCTAACCAAGAGATCATCTACTTGGGTGGGCAAAGGCAAGACGGTTCAAGTCCCTCTACCTATTATGGCATCTTCACTTTGCTCATGCTTATCAAGCAAAAGTCAGAGCGTAGGCAAAGTCTCCCTGCTTGCCATCTCTCTCCCTTCCCCTTACCCCTACTCAGGTACACTCAGGGCACATCAGCAAATATACTGTTTATGTTGACTCCACCTAGGTATTGAGAAGACTCCCTCCTTCTTTGATGGCACCTCCAATCTCTACAAGTATTTCCCTTGGAGTTCTCTCATTTGCCTTTTTTAAAAATTTTATTTATATTATTTATTTTATTTTTGACTGCATTGGGTCTTTGTTGCTGCATGCAGGCTTTGTCTAGTCGCGGCGAGCGGGGGCTACTCTTTGTTGCAGTGCGCAGGCTTCTCATTGAGGTGTCTTCTCTTGTTGCGGAGCACAGGCTCTAGGCACATGGGCTTCAGTAGTTGTGGCTCGTGGGCTCTAGAGCGCAGGCTCAGTAGTTGTGGCGCATGAGCTTAGTTGCTCCACGGCATGTGGGATCTTCCCGGACCAGGGCTCGAACCCGTGTCCCCTGCATTGGCAGGCAGATTCTTAACAACTGCACCACGAGGAAGCCCCTCTCATTTGCTTTTATGGGAGTAGTGAATCAATAACATTCCCTGCCCTGGGCAATGATTCTCTCCTCTCCCTTCTCTTCAATCTCCTGCTTCAGTAGACTGGAGGGATGTAAAGAGGTATAGGGCTAGTCCTGCCAACTCCAGGGGATATCGTCTGTGGAGGGGGTATATGGAATGGTCTTTTTTGGATGAGACAACAGCTTTTTGAAGCAGGATAAATCCCAACCAACATTTTATTAAATTACACAGAAAATTTCAGGAAGATGGAGGGGAGTGACACTGCCTAGGGCTGGAAAATAAAGGAGAGTAAATACTCATAAGATTACACCAGAGGGACTTCCCAGGTGGAGCAATGGTTAAGAATCTGCCTCCAATGCAGGGGACACAGGTTCAAGCCCTGGTCTGGGAAGATCCCACATGCCGTGGAGCAACTAAGCCCGTGTGCCACAACTACTGAGCCTGTGTTCTAGGGCCCCTGAGCCAAACTAGTGAGCCCACGTGCCACAACTACTGGAGCCCGTGCTCTGCAGCAAGAGAAGCCACTGCAATGAGAAGCCCGTGCACCACAACGAAGAGTAGCCCCCACTCACCACAACTAGAGAAAGCCCACACACAGCAACAAAGACCCAGCAAGTCATTAATTAATTAATTAATTAATTAATTTTAAAAAAGAATACACCAGAACTCTGCAACTTAGATAAGAAATCACAAGTATAGCCCCAACTTTAGAAAAGATATACACAACTTGTATAATGGTTAATATTCTTCACATATCAAGAAAAAATAAGAAAAATAACAAATATATTACATACTTAAGTGTATTGATTACATAATTTTGCTTCTAAAAGACATTAAAGTTTTCCCTTTTCCCATTATATTTCCTTCCTGCTATTAGAATTGAAAATAAATGTTCATCTAGAGGAGGTCTTGGTGGCACTGAATAAAGCAAGTCGCCAGGGAGGTTGGGGTGCAAATGAAGAATAAGCTCCATGCCAAGTTCTCGTATCTGCTGACACGGTCAAGATTCCATCCACATCAGGACCCTTACATTTGCTCCCTCAGACTTCCCACTATTTTTATCTCTTATGTCCAAAGACTTGTACACAAATGTTTGTGAGAGTTTTATTCAAAACATCCCCAAACTTCATTCAAAATAGAACACAAATATTCAAGTGGTGGATGGATAAGCAAATTGTGGTACAGTCATTCTGCTATAACATGAAACGTACATCCCTAAAAATCACTGCACTATAAGAAATCATGCAATAAAAACCACAGGGTTATGGGAAAATGGGGTTGAGGCACAACACTCAAACACTTCATCAGTGACACACTGAAAAAATAGGAATCTAATAAAAATGATAGCACAGTTTTACACATGTTAAATAGTTAACATAAATACTACAACAAATGTGGCACTTTACTTTGAAAAAGACCTGAAGTTTGCTTGTGGCAGTGAGTCAGAGGGTTACAGCTTGTGAGTTATTGTAAAGTGGTAGAAGGAGGGTTGTCTGAAGCCAGAAAGTTGTAACTCCAGTTATGGATGAGTATGGCTCATAACACATGCAGTGAACAGAGGTAGCTAGTAGGTATTTTAGGGGTGTGTGTGCGTGTGTGTGTATGTTGTGTATTCCTATGAGGCTTATTCACCTGATGTTTTTCACAGATAAAATCACATGTAAGCAAATGGAATAATGTGTGTTATGCTCAACTTGTTTCCTAATATTTTAATCATATCGGAATAAATTCACATTTTCTAAACAAGCATTACAGCAGAACTGACTATACATCCATACAATGGAATATTATTCAGCAATAAGAAGGAGCCAACTACTGATACGTGCAACAACATGGATAAACGTCACAAGCATAATATTAAGAATCCAGACTGAAAAGTCTATGTATAAAATTATTTTACTTACATAGTATTATGGAAAAGATGAAATTATAGGGACAGAAATCTGATCAGTGGTTGCCAAGGACTGGGGATGAGGGAAGGCGACTGAGTGAAAAAGGGGGCAGAAAGGAACTTTTTGGAGTGATGGAAATGCCTTAAATCTGGATTGTGGTCATAGCTACATGACTTTATGCATTTGTCAAAACTCATCAAACTGTACACTTAAAAATGATCAATTTTATATGTATTTAAACTATATCTCAATAAACATGATAATACACACATACTCATAAGAAGGTTACAAATGGAAAAAACAAAGCAAAATGAAGTAAACCCCAAAAAGCAAACTTCTGAACTTTAACTTCTAATAGCCATGTGTGGGTTAGCATAATATATTAGAATTCCAAGGAGCTCCAGACACAAAGCAAGCCTGCACCCATCTGCCAACTCTTTCCTACAAGTCTTCATCAAGACCATGATTAGCATACTAAAAGCTAGGGGCAGCAGACCTGAAAGAGAACTTGCTGAAATGTGTTGGACTCCCAGCAAGTTCAAAGTAACCACATGCCAAGGCGGGAAGGGGTGGGGGGAGAACAGATGACAGAAATTCATCCAAGGTTCTCCAAGTTTTCAGCTACCAAAGGCTGAGAACATGGCAGGAAATCTGAGATAAGTCCACTCACAGCACTATAGGCTTCAGCTATTGAAGGTAGGGGGTAGAAAAGCTGAGAAGAAATCATTCTGGAATGCTATGGGCTTTCAACTACTGAAGTCAGGGGCAGGAGAGCATAGAGAAACAACTCTGGGGCATTCTACTCCTTCACAAATTATAAGGCAGCTGCCTCCCAAAATCTATGATTAGAGCAAAGAAGCAAAGAAAAAATCTCCTGGGGTACCAAAAGCTGAGAGCAGTACTATAAAGAGAAATAACCAGTGACCTAGATGGGCAAATGGGCTATAAATTAGAAAGATCTCATATGGTTCAGAAAGTTAACAGCACAAACAGATGTTGAGAATTTTGCCAGTGCTCAGATCTCAAACCCTGCTGAAAGAAAAGTCCTGATCCTCCCCTCAGAATATTTAAGCCAGTACAAGCTGAGTCAAACTAAAGCTGCAACAAAGCCCATAGCCAATTCAACTACAGATCAGATTGAATCAGCCCCATATTTAGCAGCCTGAAAGAAGAAGAGGCATGCATATTCTGGGTAAATTATTTGCTTCAGTCCCTACTGTTCTTGTATACAAAATGCCCAAAACACAATAAAAAATTATGAGACAGGTCTAGAGGGGGGTCACTGAAGTGTGGAGTTCTGAAGTTTGGAGCTGTGTGGCCGACAGGGTCTTGGTGCTCTGGTCTGGTGTCAGTCCTGAGCCTCTGAGGTGGGAGAGCTGAGTTCAGGATATTGGACCACCAGAGACCTCCCAGCCCCACATAATATCAATCGGCGAGAACATTCGCAGAGATCTCCATCTCAATGCTAAGACCCAGCTCCACCCAACAGCCAGAAAGCTCCAGTGCTGGATGTCCCATGCCACTCAACTAGCAAGATAGGAACAAAATCCCACCCATTAGCAGAGAGATGCCTAAAATCATACTAAGTTCACAGATATCCCAAAACACACCACTGGATGCAGCCCTGCACACCAGAAGGAAAATCCATCCCCACCCACCAGAACACAGGCACCAGTCCCCTCCACCAGGAAGCCTACACAAGCCACTGGACCAATCTCACCCACTGGGGGCAGACACCAAAAACAATGGGAACTACGAACCTGCAGCTTGTGAAGAGGAGACCCCAAACACAGTAAGTTAAACAAAATGAGAAGACAGAGAAATATGCAGCAGATGAAAGAGCAAGGTAAAAACCCACCAGATCAAACAAATGATGAGGAAATAGGCAGTCTACCTGAAAAAGAATCCAGAGTAATGATACTGAAGATCATGCAAAATCTTGGAAATAGAATGGAGAAAATACAAGAAACGTTTAACAAGGACCTAGAAGAACTAAAGAGCAAACAAACAATGATGAACAACACAATAAATGAAATGGGAAATTCTCCAGAAGGAAACAATAGCAGAATAACTGAGGCAGAAGAATGGATAAGTGACCTGGAAGATAAAATAGTGGAAATAACTACCACAGAGCAGAATAAAGAAAAAAGAATGAAAAGAATTGAGGACAGTCTCAGAGACCTCTGGGACATTAAACGCACCAACATTCAAATTATACGGGTCCCAGAAGAAGAGAAAAAGAAAGGGTCTGAGAAAATATTTGAAGAGATTATAGTTGAAAACTTCCCTTACATGGGAAAGGAAATAGTCAGTCAACTCCAGGAAGTGCAGAGAGTCCCATACAGGATAAATCCAAGGAGAAACACACCAAGACACATACTAATCAAACTATCAAAAATTAAATACAAAGAAAAATATTAAAAGCAGCAAGGGAAAAGCAACAAATAACACACAAGGGAACCCCCATAAGGTTAACAGCTGATCTTTCAGCAGAAACTCTGCAAGCCAGAAGGGAGTAGCAGGACATATTTAAAGTGATGAAAGGGAAAAACCTACAACCAAGAATACTCTACCCAGCAAGCATCTCATTCAGGTTTGACGGAGAAATTAAAACCTTTACAGACAAGCAAAAGTTAAGAGAATTCAACACCACCAAGCCAGCTTTACAGCAAATACTAAAGTAACTTCTCTAGGCAGGAAACACAAGAGAAGGAAAAGACCCACAATAACAAACACAAAACAACTAAGAAAATGGTAATAAGAACATACATATCAATAATTACCTTAAATGTAAATCGATTAAATGCTCTAACCAAAAGATATAGATTGGTTGAATGGATACAAAATCAAGACCCGTATATATGCTGTCTACAAGAGACCCACTTCAGACCTAGGGACACATACAGACTGAAAGTGAGAGGATGGAAAAAGATATTCCATGAAAATGGAAATCAAAAGAAAGCTGGAGTAGCAATTCTCATATCAGACAAAATAGACATTAAAACAAAGACTATTACAAGAGAAAAAGAAGGACACTACATAATGATCAAGGGATCAATCCAAAAAGAAGATATAACAATTGTAAATATTTATGCACCCAACATAGGAACACCTCAATACATAATGCAAATGCTAACAGCCGTAAAAGGGGAAATCGACAGTAACAAAATAATAGTAGGAGACTTTAACACCCCACTTTCACCAATGGACAGATCATCCAAAATGAAAATAAATAAGGAAACACAGCTTTAAATGACACATTGAACAAGATGGACTTAATTGATATTTAGAGGATATTCCACCCAAAAACAACAGAATACACTTTCTTCCAAGTACTCATGGAACATTCTCCAGGATAGATCATATCTTGGGTCACAAATCAAGCCTTGGTAAATCTAAGAAAATTGAAATAATATCAAGTATCTTTTCCAACCACAACACTATGAGACTAGATATCACCTACAGGAAAAAAACTGTAAAAAATACAAACACATGGAGGCTAAACAATAAACTACTAAATAACTAAGAGGTTACTGAAGAAATCAAAGATGAAATAAAAAAATACCTAGAAATAAATGACAATGAAAACACAATGACCCAAATCCTATGGGATGCAGCAAAAGCAGTTCTAAGAGGGAAGTTTATAACAATACAATCCTACCTCAAGAAACAAGAAACATCTCAAATAAACAACCTAACCTTACACCTAAAGCAATTAGAGAAAGAAGTACAAAAATACTCCAAAGTTAGCAGAAGGAAAGAAATCATAAAGATCAGATTAGAAATAAATGAAAAAGAAATGAAGAAAACGAGGGCAAAGATCAATAAAACTAAAAGCTGGTTCTTTAAGAAGATGAACAAAATTGATAAACCATTAGCTGGACTCATCAAGAAAAAAAGGGAGAAGACTCAAATCAACAGAATTAGAAATGAAAAAGAAGTAACAACTGATACTGCAGAAATACAAAAGATCATGAGATTACTAGAAGCAACTATACACCAATAAAATGGACAACCTGGAAGAAATGGACAAATTCTTAGGAAAGCATAACCTTCTGAGACTGAACCAGGAAGAAATACAAAATATAAACAGACCAATCACAAGCACTGAAATTGAGACTGTGATTAAAAATCTTCCAACAAACAAAAGCCCAGGACCAGATGGCATCACAGGCGAATTCTATCAGGCATTTAGAGAAGAGCTAACCCCTAACCTTCTCAAACTCTTCCAAAATATAGCAGAGGGAGAAACACTCCCAAACTCATTCTACGATGTCACCATTACCCTGACAACAAACCAGACAAAGATGTCACAAAAAAAGAAAACTACAGGCCAATATCACTGACGAACATGATGCAAAAATCCTCAACCAAACGCTAGCAAACAGAATCCAACAACACATTAAAATGATCATACACCATGATTGAGTGGGGTTTATCCGAGGAATGCAAGGATTCTTCAATATATGCAAATCAATCAATGTGATACACCACATTAACAAATTGAAGAATAAAAACCAAATGATCATCTCAATAGATGCAGAAAAATATTTTGACAAAATTCAACACCCATTTATGACAAAAACTCTCCAGAAAGTGGGCATAGAGGGAACCTACCTCAACATAATAAAGGCTATATATGACAAACCCACAGCAAACATCATTCTCAATGGTGAAAAACTGAAAGCATTTCCTCTAAGATCAGGAATAAGACAAGGATGTCCACTCTCACCGCTATTATTCAACATAGTTTTGGGAGTTTTAGCCACAGCAATCAGAGAAGAAAAAGGAATACAATTGGAAAAGAAGAAGTAAAACTGTCACTGTTTGCAGTTGACACAATACTATACATAGAGAATCCTAAAGATGCTACCAGTAAACTACTAGAGCTAATCAATGAATCTGGTAAAGTTGCAGGATACAAAATTAATGCAAAGAAATCTCTTGCATTCCTATATACTAATGATGAAAAATCTGAAAGAGAAATAAAGGAAACACTCCGATATACCATTGCAACAAAAAGAATAAAATACCTGGGATTAAACCTACCTAAAGAGACAAAAGACCTGTATGCAGAAAACTGTAAGATACTGATGAAAGAAATTAAAAACGATACAAAGAGAGGGAGAGATATACCATGTCCTTGGATTGGAAGAAACAACATTGTGAAAATGACTATACTACCCAAAGCAATCTACAGATTAAATGTAACCCCTATCAAACTACCAATGGCATTTTTCACAGAACTAGAATAAAAAATGTCACACTTTGTATGTAAACACAAAAGACCCCAAATAGCCAAAGCAATCTTGAGAAAGAAAAATGGAGCTGGAGGAATCAGGCTCCCTAACTTCAGACTATACTAAAAATCTACAGTAATCAAGACAGTATGGTACTGGCACAAAAACAGAAATATAGATCAATGGAACAGGATAGAAAGCCCAGAGGTAAACCCACGTACATATGGTCAACTAATCTATGACAAAGGAGGCAAGGATATACAATGGAGAAAAGACAGTCTCTTCAACAAGTTGTGCTGGGAAAACTGGACAGCTACATGTAAAAGAATGAAATTAGAACACTCCCTAACACCACACACAAAAATAAACTCAGAATGGTTAAAGACCTAAATGTAAGGCCAGACACTATAAAACTCTTAGAGGAAACATAGGCAGAACACTCTATGACACAAATCACAGCAAGATCCTTTTTGACCCACCTCCTAGAGAAATGGAAATAAAAACAAAAATAAACAAATGGTACCTAATGAAACTTAAAAGCTTTTGCACAGGAAAGGAAACCATAAACAAGACCAAAAGATAACCCTCAGAATGGGAGAAAATATTTGCCAACAAAGCAACTGACAAAGGATTAATCTCCAAAATATATAAGCAGCTCATGCAGTTCAATATCAAAAAATCAAAGAACCCAAACCAAAAACTGGACAGAAGACCTAAATAAACATTTCTCCAAAGAAGATATACAGATTGCCAACAAACATATGAAAGGATGCTCAGCATCACTAATCATTAGAGAAATGCAAATCAAAACTACAATGAGATATCATTTCACACCAGTCAGAATGGCCATCAGCAAAAAATCTACAAAACAATAAATGCTGGAGAGGGTGTGGAGAAAAGGGAACCTTCTTGCACTGTTGGTGGGAATGTAAATTGACACAGCCACTATGGAGAACAGTATGGAGGTTCCTTCAAAACCTAAAAATGGAATAACCATATGACCCAGTAAGCCCACTACTGGGCATATACCCAGAGAAAACCATAATTCAAAAAGAGACATGTACCTCAATGTTCATTGCAGCACTATTTACAATAGCCAGGACATGGAAGCAACCTAAGTGTCCATCGACAGATGAACAGACAAAGAAGATGTGGCATATATATATATATATATATATATATATATATATATATATACACAATGGAATATTACTCAGCCATAAAAAGAAATGAAATTAAATTATTTGTAGTGAGGTGGATGGACCTAGAGTCTGTCATACAGAGTGAAGTAAGTCAGAAAGAGAAAATCAAATACCATACGCTAACACATATATGTGGAATCTAAAAAGAAAAAACTGGTTCTGATGAACCTAGGGTTAGGACAGGAATAAACATGCAGACATAGAGAATGGACTTGAGGACACGGGGAGAGGGAAGGGTAAGCTGGGACGAAGTGAGAGAGTAGCATTGACATATATATACTACCAAATGTAAAACAGATAGCTAGTGGGAAGCAGCTGCATAGCACAGGGAGATCAGCTCGGCACTTTGTGACCACTTAGAGGGGTGGAATAGGGATGCTGGGAGGGAGACGCAAGAGGGAGGGGATATGGGGATATATGTATACATATAGCTGATTTACTTTGTTATACAGCAGAAACTAATACAACATTGTAAAGCAATTATACTCCGATAAAGATGTTAAAAAAAATTTATGAGACATACGAAGTAGCAAGAGATCAAAAGAGGAAATATTCAATAGAAAAGGAACCAGAGATAGCCCAGATGTTGAAATTACCAAATAAAGACATTTTTAAAAAATATGATAAAAAATAATTAAAGATTTGGTACAAAAGGTGAACAGTATGAATGAAGAGATGGGAATTTCATCAGAGACACTAAAAAAACTTTAAAAAGAACAAAAAAGGCCCACCAGAGCCACAGCCAGCTCTACCCACCACCAGTCCTTCCCCTCAGGAAACTTGCTCAAGCCTCTTAGATAGCCTCATCCACCAGAGGGCAGACAACAGAAGCAAGAAGAACTACAATCCTGCACACTGTGGAACAAAAACCACATTCACAGAAAGACAGACAAGATGAAAAGGCAGAGGGCTAAGTACTAGATGAAGGAACAAGATAAAACCCCAGAAAAACAACTAAATGAAGTGGAGATAAACAAACGTCCAGAAAAAGAATTCAGAATAATGATAGTGAAGATGATCAAGGACCTCGGAAAAAGAATGGAGGTAAAGGTTGAGAAGATGCAATAATTGTTTAACAAAGACCTAGAAGAATTAAAGAACAAACAGAGAAGAACAATACAATAACTGAAATAAAAAATACACTAGAAGGAATCAATAGCAGAATAACTGAGGCAGAAGAACAGGTAAGTGACCTGGAAGACAGAATGGTGGAATTCACTGCTGCGGAAAAGAGTAAAGAAAAAAGAATGAAAAGAAATGAAGACAGCCTAAGAGACCTCTGGGACAACATTAAGCACAACAACATTCACATTATAGGGGTCCCAGAAGGAGAAGGGAGAGAGAAAGGACCTGAGAAAATATTTGAAGAGATTATAGTCGAAAATTTCCCTAACATGAGAAAGGAAATAGCCACCCAAGTTCAGGAAGTGCAGCAAGTCCCATACAGGATAAACCCAAGGATAAACACGCTAAGACACATAGTAAGCAAACTGGCAAAAGTTAAAGACAAAGAAAAATTATTGAAAGCAGCAAGGGAAAAATGACAAATAACATATGAGGGAACTCCCATAAGGTTAACAGCTGATTTCTCAGCAGAAACTCTACAAGCTAGAAGGGAGTGGCATGACATATTTAAAGTGATGAAAGGGAAGAACCTACAACCAAGATTACTCTACCCGGCAAGGAGCTCATTCAGATTTGACAGAGTAATCAAAAGCCTTACAGACAAGCAAAAGCTAAGAGAATTCAGCACCACCAAACCAAATCTACAACAAATGCTAAAGGAACTTCTCTAAGTAGGAAAAACAAGAGAAGAAAAGGACCTACAAAAACAAACCCAAAACAATTAAGAAAATGGTAATAGGAACATACCTATCGATAATTACCTTAAACGTGAAGGGATTAAATGTTCCAACCAAAAGACACAGGCTCGCTGAATGGATACAAAAATAAGACCCATATATATGCTGTATACAAGAGATCCACTTCAGGCCTAGGGACACATACAGACTGAAAGTGAGAGGATGGAAAAAGATATTCCATGCAAATGGAAGTCAGAAGAAAGCCGGAGTAGCAATAATCATATCAAATAAAATAGACTTTAAAAATAAAGAATGTTACAAGACACAAGTAAGGACACTACATAATGATCAAGGGATCAATCCAAGAAGAAGATATGACAATTTTATATATATATTCATCCAACATAGGAGTATCTGAATACATAAGGCAACTGCTAACAGCTATAAAAGAGGAAATCGACAGTAACACAATAATAGTGGGGGACTTTAACACCTCACTTACACCAATGGGCAGATCATCCAAACAGGAAATTAATAAGGAAACACAAGCTTTAAATGACACAATAGACCAAATAGATTTAATTGATATCTATAGGACATTCCATCCAAAAACAGCAGATTACACTTTCTATTCAAGTGTGCATGAAACATTCTCCAGGATAGATCACATCTTGGGTCACAAATCAAGCCTCAGTAAATTTAATAAAATTGAAATCCTATCAAGCATCTTTTCTGACCACAATGCTATGAGATTAGAAATCAATTACATGGGAAAAAACATAAAAAACACAAACACATGGAGGCTAAACAATACGTTAAATAAGCAAGAGATTACTGAAGTAATCAAAGAGGAAATCAAAAAATACCTAGAGACAAATAAAACACAACGACCCAAATCCTATGGGTTACAGCAAAAGCAGTTCTAAGATGGAAGTTTATAACAATACAATCCTACCTCAAGAAACAACAAACATCTCACATAAATAATCCAACCTTACACCTAAAGGAACTAGAGAAAGAAGAACAAACAAAACCCAAAGTTAGGAGAAGGAAAGAAATCATAAAGATCAGAGCAGAAATAAATGAAATAGAAACAAAGAAAACAATAGATCAATAAAACTAAAAGCTGGTTCTTTGAGAAGATAAACAAAATTGATAAACCAATAGCCAGAATCATCAAGAAAAGGAGGGAGAGGACTCAAATCAATAAAATTAGAAATGAAAAAGGAGAAGTTACAACAGACACCACAGAAATACAAAGCATCCTAAGAGACTACTACAAGCAACTCTATGCCAATAAAATGGACAAGCTGGAAGAAATGGACAAATTCTTAGAAAGGTATAATCTTCCAAGACTGAACCGGGAAGAAATAGAAAATATGAACAGACCAATCACAAGTAATGAAGTTGAAACTGTGATTTAAAATCTTCCAACAGGGGCTTCCCTGGTGGCGCAGTGGTTGAGAGTCCGCCTGCCGATGCAGGGGATATGGGTTCGTGCCCCGGTCTGGGAAGATCCCACATGCCGCGGAGCGGCTGGGCCCGTGAGCCATGGCCGCTGAGCCTGCGCGTCCGGAGCCTGTGCTCTGCAACGGGAGTGGCCACAACAGTGAGAGGCCCGCATACCGCAAAAAATAAAAAATATAAATAAATAAATAAATAAATAAATCTTCCAACAAACGAAAGTCCAGACCAGATGGCTTCACAGGTGAATTCTATCAAATATTTAGAGAAGAGCTAACACCCATCCTTCTCAAACTCTTACAAAAAATTGAGAGGAAGGAACACTCCCAAACCCATTCTATGTGGCCACCATCATCCTGATACCAAAACCAGACAAAGATACTACAAAAAAAAGAAAATTACAGACCAATATCACTGATGAATATAGAAGCAAAAATCCTCAACAAAATACTAGTAAACAGAATCCAACAACACATTAAAAGGATCATACACCATGATCAAGTGTGGTTTATGCCAGGGATGCAAGGATTCTTCAATATACACAAATCAATCAATGTGATATGCCATATTAACAAATTGAAGAATAAAAACCATATGATCATCTCAATAGATGCAGAAAAATATTTTGACAAAATTCAACACCCATTTATGATAAAAACTCTCCAGAAAGTGGGCATAGAGGGAACCTACCTCAACATAATAAAGGCCATATACGACAAACCCACAGCAAACATCATTCTCAATGGTGAAAAACTGAAAGCATTTCCTCTAAGATCAGGAACAAGACAAGGATGTCCACTCTCACCACTATTATTCAACGTAGTTTTGGAAGTCCTAGCCACTGCAGTCAGAGAAGGAAAAGAAATAAAAGGAATACAAATTGGAAAAGAAGAAGTAAAACTGTCACTGTTCGCAGATGACATGATACTACACATAGAGAATTCTAAAGATGTCACCAGAAAACTACTAGAGCCAATCAATGAATCTGGTAAAGTTGCAGGATACAAAATTAATGCACAGAAATCTCTTGCAATCCCAAACACTAAGGATGAAAAATCTGAAAGAGAAATTAAGGAAACACTCCCATTTACCACTGCAGCAAAAAGAATAAAATACCTAGGAATAAACTACCTAGGGAGACAAAAGACCTGTATGCAGAAAACTATAAGACACTGATGAAAGAAATTAAAGATGATACCAACAGATGGAGAGACATACCATGCTCTTGGATTGTAAGAATCAATATTGTGAAAATGACTCTACTACCCAAAGCAATCTACAGATTCAATGCAATCCCTATCAAATTACCAATGGCATTTTTTACAGAACTAGAACAAAAAATCTTAAAATTTGTATGGAGACACAAAAGACCCCAAATAGCCAAAGCAGTCTTCAGGGAAAAAAAACGGAGCTGAAGGAATCAGACTCCCTGACTTCAGACTATACTACAAAGCTACAGTAATCAAGCCAATATGGTACTGGCATAAAAACAGAAATATAGATCACTGGAACAGGATAGAAAGCCCAGAGATAAACGCACGCACCTAATCTATGACAAAGGAAGCAAGGATATACAATGGAGAAAAGACAGTCTCTTCAATAAGTTGTGCTGGGAAAACTGGAGAGCTACATGTAAAAGAATGAAATTAGAACACGCCTTAACACCATACACAAAAGTAAACTCAAAATGGATTAGAGACCTAAATGTAAGACCGGACACTATAAAACTCTTAGAGGAAAACATACGAAGAGCACTCTTTGACATAAATCATGGAAAGATCTTTTTTGATCCACCTCCTAGAGTAATGGAAATAAAAACAAAAATAAACAAATGGGACCTAATGAAACTTCAAAGCTTTTGCAAAGCAAAGGAAACTACAAACAAGATGAAAAGACAACCCTCAGAATGGGAGAAAATCGTTGCAAATTAATCAATGGACAAAGGATTAATCTCCAAAATATATAAACAACTCATGCAGCTCAATATTAAAAAAAATATTCAAAAATGGGCAGAAGACCTAGATAGACATTTCTCTTAAGAAGACATACAGATGGCCAAGAAGCACATGAAAAGCTGCTCAACATCACTAATTATTAGAGAAATGCAAATCAAAACTACAATGAGGTATCATCTCACACCAGTTAGAATGGACATCATCAGAAAACCTACAAACAACAAATGCTGGAGAGGGTGTGGAGAAAAGGGAACCTTCTTGCACTGTTGGTGGGAATGTAAATTGATACAGCCACTATGGAGAACAGTATGGAGGTTCCTTAAAAAACTACAAATAGAATTACCATATGATCCAGCAATCCCGCTACTGGGCATATACCCAGAGAAAACCATAATTCAAAAAGACACATGGGACTTCCCTGGTGGCGCAGTGGTTGAAAGTCCACCTGCTGATGCAGGGGACACAGGTTCGTGCCCCGGTCCAGGAGGATCCCACGTGCCGCGGAGTGGCTGGGCCCATGAGCCATGGCTGCTGAGCCTGCGCGTCCAGAGCCTGTGCTCCACAACAGGAGGGGCCACAGAGGTGAGAGGCCTGCGTACCAAAAAAAAAAAAAAAAAAGAAGACACATGCACCCCAATGTTCACTGCAACACTATTTACAATAGCCAGGTCATGGAAGGAACCTAAATGCCCATTGACAGATGAATGGATATAGAAGATGTGGTACATATATACAATGGAACATTACTCAGCCATAAAAAGGAACGAAATTGGGTCATTTGTAGAGACGTGGATGAATCTAGAGACTGTCATACAGAGTGAAGCAAGTCAGAAAGAGAAAAACAAATATTGTATATTAACACATATATGTGGAACCTACAAAAATGGTACAGATGAACTCGTTTTCAGGGCAGAAATGGAGACACAGATGTAGAGAACAAACGTACAGACACCAAGGGGGAAAAGCAGCGGCAGGTGGGGGTGGGGTGGTGGTGGTGGGATGAATTGGGAGATTGGGATTGACATGTATACACTGATATGTATGAAATGGATGACTAAGAAGAACCTGCTGTATAAAAATAAAATAAAATAAAATTTAAAAATTCAAAAAAATAAGATTGGTAAGCAATGAAACAGAAATCAGAGAAGAGAAAAATCAGCAAAGTCAGAAACTGGTCATTTGGAAAGATTAATGAAACGGATATATCTTGTTGTTTCTCATACTTTTCTCACTGAGTTCCCCACAAATTTCCCATTAGAGACCAGCAGCTGATCCTTCTATCTTGATGTTATGTCAGGGCCAGTCCCCTGACTACCCCTGGGGAGAGAGATCCTGAAGGACATGGAGTGGGCACAGTCCACAAGGCACAGACAGGAGGGACCATCCTGGGAAGGCCCAGCCCCCTGGGGCCCCATCAAGTGTGCAGGACACAGGAGGGGTTCTTGGGGTGTTTCTGCATAGGCCCAGGGCCCACAGGGAGTCAAGGAAGAGCTAACTTTGCAGTTGAGAGGAAGTCAGCCCCCCTGAGCAATGAAAAATGGCCTAGGGACCTTGGGGTTTAAGGAAATATTCCTCACTCTGAAAATTGACTGACTCTGATATCCCCAGAACAGAGAGAAACATGGAGAAGAGAGAAAACGAATCCCATAGGCATTCTGCTGCTGAAATTTTCCTCTTTTATGTACTTCTCCCTTTTACCGTTGCTTCCTCCATGTAAGAGACTGGAAAGGTCTGTGCCAACCCCAGCAAGGTATGGATCCAGGAATACATGAGCAACTGGAATTAGATCCCTGAGGTGTCTACAACCAGCAAGGAAAGAGCTAGAGACATGAACAGATTGGGCACAGGGACCTGAGCCAGGCAAGGTCCCTGCAATCATAGAAGCCACTTCCAGACATATTCTAGGGCTCGGTTTACATTTATTTTAAATGTATGTGTGCTATGTTATGGTCGTAATTCCCTTCCAATTTCAAACTGTATTATTTACAAAATGTGCTGAGAGATCATGGGCCCCTCTCACGTCCCCTCACCTTTTCCCCTTCAGTCACACAGGGGATTTCAGCAGCTACAATGAGCTGGGTCCAGGCAGACATTGTAAGAAATTTATCAAACCAGCAGTATTTATTGACTATGCATTCCCAGTTCTGGATTCTGGGTTTGGAAAGAATAAAGTTTTTCTTCCTTCCTCCTCTTGTGTGCCTTCCTCCAAATTTAATTAAAGGTTAAGTTTGAGAAGTATTAATATTAGAGAGGATGTAGAACAGCTGATACACACACTGCTACTTGGACTGTGAATTGGTCCTATGGCTTTAGAAAATACTGTTGTCATCATGTATAGTAAAGGTACGCTTAGCTGAAGACTTAGCACTCCCACTCCTAGATACATCCCACAAATACCCTTGCACATGTACACTGGGAAACAAGCACAAGAATACTCACAGCAGCCCTGTTGGCATTAGCAGAAATAAATTAATAAAATCAATTATTAGCAAAAATTAAAGGGAGAAAATGAAAAATACATCATGGTATATACACATACTGAAATATCCCCAGGAGTGAAAGCAAATGTACTACAGCTATACACAGTAACATGGATGAATCTCAGAAGCATAATGTTGAGAGAGAAAAAGAGCTGTGAAAGAATACATATAATGATTCTATTTATATAAAGTTCAAAAACATACAAAACTAAAAATACATTGTTTAAGATTCAACTATGAATGGTGAAACTGTAATAGAGAAGAAACTCTGTATTCTATTACAAGTTAATCAATAAAGGATGTTGCCTATAAGCTTAAATAATACATAATGACCCACCTCTGGGAACCCTGCCTCCCATGTGATGAGTGTTCAACTAAAATACCGTTTTTTACTCATAGGAAACCTCCTAACCAGGCCCACCTGTGAATGGCTGCAGGACGGAAGAAATTAACACATCTCCTCCTGAGTCTGACCTGAACCAGTTCCTTGCTCCCTCCCCTTAAAGCAGAAACTAACACACCACTGTAAAGCAATTATACTCCAATAAAGATGTTAAAAAAAAAAAAACTACAATGAGATATCATCTCACACCGGTCAGAATGGCCATCATCAAAAAATCCACAAACAATAAATGCTGGAGAAGGTGTGGAGAAAAGGGAACCCTCTTGCACTGTTGGTGGGAATGTAAATTGATACAGCCAGTATGGAGAACAGTATGGAGGTTCCTTAAAAAACTACAAATAGAACTACCATACGACCCAGCAATCCCACTACTGGGTCTATACCCTGAGAAAACCATAATTCAAAAAGAATCATGTACCACAATGTTCATTGCAGCTCTATTTACAATAGCCAGGACATGGAAGCAACCTAAGGGTCCATCAACAGATGAATGGATAAAGATGTGACACATATATACAATGGAATATTACTCAGCCATAAAAAGAAACAAAATTGGGCTTCCCTGGTGGCGCAGTGGTTGAGAGTCCGCCTGCCGATGCAGGAGGCACGGTTTCGTGCCCTGGTCCGGGAAGATTCCACATGCTGCGGAGCGGCTAGGCCCGTGAGCCATGGCCACTGAGTCTGCGCATCTGGAGCCTGTGCTCCGCAACGGGAGAGGCCACAACAGTGAGAGGCCCGCGTACCGCAAAAAAAAAAAAAAAAAAAAAAAGAAACGAAATTGAGTTATTTGTAGTGAGGTGGATGGACCTAGAATCTGTCATACAGAGTGAAGTAAGTCAGAAAGAGAAAAACAAATACCATATGCTAACACATATGTATGGAATCTAAGAAAAGAAAAAAAAAAGGTCATGAAGAACCTAGGGGTAAGACAGGAATAAACACACAGACCTACTAGAGCATGGACCTGAGGATATGGGGAGGGGGAAGGGTAAGCTAGGACAAAGTGAGAGAGTGGCATGGACATATATACACTACTAAACGTAAAATAGATAGCTAGTGGGAAGTAGCTGCATAGCACAGGGAGATCAGCTTGGTGCTTTGTGATCACCTAGAGGGGTGGGATAGGGAGGGTGGGAGGGAGGGAGATGCAAGAGGGAAGAGATATGGGAACATATGTATATGTATAACTGATTCACTTTGTTATAAAGCAGAAACTAACAACACACCATTGTAAAGCAATTATACTCCAATAAAGATGTTAAAAAAAAAAAAAAAAGAAGCCTGAATTCTAACTCAGGTCCACCATCTTCTCTGGCTGCTGGTTTTCTGAATAGAGTCACTATTCCTTGCCCCAAAAACTTCTCTCTCAATTTATTGGCCTGTTTTGCAGTGAGCCGTACAAGCTTGGAGTCGGTAATAAAACTATAAGAAAAGAAAAAGTATAGCTTAAACAGTGTTTGGAAGAGAGATTGCTCAGAGGAAAAATGGAAAAGGGACAGAATTTCAGAGGGCCACATGAGGTGATGGGTGCAGGGATGTTTGTTGTGTTGTTTCTCTTTATTTTCAATCTATATTTTATGCCTACTCAATACTAAAAAAAAATTATAAAACGATAACAATCAAGTTATAGAAAAGAAGATTTAGTATGGCCCTATTTTTTGTTTAATGGTATATGTATTTAATATGCATAATGATTATATATAGAAAAATGACTAGAAAATTACACAGCAAAATGTGAATAGTGGTAAACAGTGACTTTTTCCTCTTCTCTGATTTTCTTAAAAATTCTATAAGAAGTATGCAGCATTTTTGTTAAAAAATTATTTTAAGTCACATATAGAATCTTAATATGAAATAAATTGTATTATAATAAAATTAATATAAATATATTATATTATAATATATTTATTATAATGTTATATAATATATATTATAATATATTTATAATAATATATTATATTTATAATATTATATTTATTATAATATAATATTTTTATATTTTAATACAATATAATATTTATTATAATATAATAAATATAATATTTATTATATTATAATATAAATTATAATAATAAATAAATTGTATTATTCACAATTTGTCAAAGCATGGGCTATGAAACTGATTTTTTTGTGTATGATCCCAGCTCAGGAGAAAGCATGCAGAGGGAAAAGATACATCTAAAAGTGTCACTGTGGGACCACAGCATATTCTGCTTACTTCTTTTTGCTTAAGTATTTTCTAAACTTCTCCATAGTGTTGCTTTCTTAATAATGAATCATGATGAAAGTTTTTCTTTTGCCTCATTTTAAGAAGAACGTGCCAAAGGCCTACTGCTTACTTAAACTTGCAGAAGACCCTGTGCATCTTGCTCATGGCTGAATCTCTGGTGCCTGGACAATGCTCAGCTCATAGTATGCATTCAGTAATTCTTTATAGAATAAATGAAAGGGTAAATGAGTGAATTAATGAATGAACACAGAGAGTGTTAACTAAACAGGTGGAAGAGATAAAGCAGGACACTTGGTCTCCAATTTTTACTTGACCCTTTTCTGTCCATTACAGTCTAAATGGGCATAATTCCCATGGATAAGAAGAAATTGAAGCCCAATATGGGTAGGTAGATTGTGTGATATTTCATTCCTTGGCTTGGATGAAGTCCCTTCTAGCAGCCCAGACAACTTACAGTAGATACTGATCATCTTTGTGGATTTGGGGGAGGCAAAGAGGTTGTAGAATATAAGAGGAGCATACAGCAGTTGGCTTTCCAGAGAAGGTATAGGAAAGAAGATGGATTCCATGAACTTGAGAGTGGTCAGCCACCGGCAAGATTCCATACCTAAGCAATTCTTGGTAAGAAATCCTTTGTTGGCAATTTAAAAAGGAAGTGTTCACTGCAAGTCAGCATGGGTGCAGCTAGGGCAAGTGTGGCGGAAGCAACTCCACTTCCTTCTCTGGCAGCAGCAGATATCTGAGGAACAGTGGGCTGGAAAGAGCTGTAAACAAAGGCTCTGATCTCCAGCATTTAATAAAGGTACCCTGGAACCAGCTGGGAAAACAATAAAATTCAGGAAGCTAATATACAATCTATTGCGGGCTGACACATTATCGTATTGCCAGTACAAAGACAAGAACAGCAACTTTACCCCAAAAAATCTCTTGGAGGCTTAATCCACCCCAAGCCCCCTCCCCCACTCCAGCCCTCCTTTTTTGAATAGAGAAGTAGAGTCAGTTAGGCAAGAGGATGGAGGGTGCATGTTGCTTACAAAAGCATGGAAGGCAGGTAACTCAGTGTCACCAGGAACTTAGATTCGAGAACCAAGGAGTTGGCATAGGGACCCAAGTTCTGGGATGAATCGGCTTCTTTCATCCTTCTGCCCCTGCGTGTCCCACACCTCCCCCACATCTGATGTTCTGCTAACTAAGGGACAAAGGCCACTGCCTGCCACCGGCCCCGTCCTTTGCATACCCAGTCGCCCACAGTCAGCAGGGAGGAGAAAGGCAGCCATCAGAGGCATCCACTACATGCCTCTCCATCTCTCTGAACTTATAAAGAATGGGGAAAGGCACTGATTCCCACTTAGGCTTTTGTTTGTTGGAAGAAACCAGGCAGCTCAGACCCTCTCCATCTACCTACAGGAGGGAGACTGAAGTCTAAGGGGGATGATTCTGTGGTCTTCTCTTCCTTGTTTTCCCTTAAAGTAAATGACAAGTGTTCCTGTTACATCCACCCACCTGTTCTGCAGGATACAGCTACCTTCAGGGCCCACATGGATGAAATGGGATGCAAACTGTTGAGTGACGAGGCCCAAAGGACCTGGACGATGGACCTCACCTCTCACCCCTCACCCCTTCTCTCCAGTCACCTGCTCTTCTGTCTATTCCTCAAATGCCCCAAATCCATTCCCCCCTCCAGGTCTTTGCCCTTGATGTTCCCCCTCCCAGGACGAACCTCCCCTGATCTTTGCAAGTCCGGCTCCTCCTCAACAAGCCAGTCCCAATTGAAATGACACCCCCTCTGAAGAGGCTCCCCTGACTGGCTTATTAAGCAACCTCCACTCAACCCTCAGGCTCTATCACAACACCTTGGTTTATTCTTTTCCTAACTCCATCTCCTACTCCCTTTTTGTCTGATTCCCTACTATAATTTGAGCACCTGAAGAGCAGAAACCTTGCTTTTTTTGTCTGCCTCTGTATCCCAAGGGCCTAGAAAGTGCCTGGCATACAGCAGAGGTTCAATAAACATGAGTAGAAAAAATTAAATTTTAAAAATAATTTTTAAAATAAATAAAAAATTTAAAAAGTAAAAAAGAAGTTGCAAATCTACTGAATGAATGAACCTCAGCCCTAAGGAAGGTCTAAATATGGACATATAAGGAAGATTTCACTCAGATTATGTTATATACACCTTTCAGTAACCATGCAAAGCTTTAAAGACTTAATGAAAGTACTCAAAAGTTCCCATAGCTTGTAAGTGGTGGACTGCAGGACAAAACAATGCCTCCCTCTGACTAGATCAAAAGTTCCTGCTCTTTCCATTAGAACAGGGCGTTAAATTTTTCCTTTTAGTAGGGGTCATTTTCTTTGCAAACACACTGGAACCCTATTATATAAAACTGATAAAAACACAGGTGCTTAAAACCGCAATGAGATATCACCCCGCACCATTAGAATGACTCTCAAAGATACAGAAAATAACAAAGGTTGGTGAGGATGTGGAGACATTGGATCTGTTGTGCACTGTTGATGGGAATATAAAATGGTACAATGGCTGTGGAACAATGTGGGAGTTGCTGAAAAAAATTAAACATAGATTTGCCATATGACCCAGCAATCCCAGTGCTGGGTACACAGGCAAAAAAAATAATAATAATAAAAAATAAAAAACAGGTTCTTAAAGAGGTATTTGTATGGCCACATTCATAGCAACATTTATTCACAATAGCTAAAATGTGGAAGCTGCCCAAGTGTCCATGCACGGATGGACAAGCAAAATGTGGTATATGCATACGATGGACTATTATTCAGCCTTAGAAAGGAAATTCTGACATATGTTACAAAACAGATGAACCCTGAAGACATTATACTAAGAGAAATAAGCCAGTCACCAAAAGACAAACTCTGTATGATTCAACTTACATACGAGGTACCTAGAGTAGTCCAATTCATAGAGACAGAAAGCAGAGTGGTGATTTCCAGTGGCTGGGGGAGGGGTGAATGAGGAGTTATTGTTTAATGGGATAGAGTTTCAGTTTTACAAGATGTGGAAACACATCTTGGATGTGGATGGGTGGTGGTGATGGTCGCACAATGTATGAATGTACTTAATACCATTGAACTGTACCCTTAAAAATGTTTACGATGGCAAATGTTATGTTATGTGTATTTTACCACAATGAAGAGAAATTTAAAAACCACACAGGTGCCTGATCTGAATTTGGTGGGAGTGGACATGGGGACAGTCACCTCTGCCTGACCTCCAGGGGGGTGACCAACACATCCCTGTGTCAGCACTAAAAGTCCCACATCCCAGGAACCCCCTGAGCCCCAGGCAAACCAAGATGGTTGGTACCCTACCTCTCGGTTACTAAGTCATTGTGGTGTCCTTTGCAGGGACCCTGCAGCACAAACTTGAGGGTGACAAGTTACAACTCTATTCTATGGAATACACTGCCCTGCCTCTGGCTCCCCCAGTTCAATCCAGAAGAAACCTGTCCCTCAGTCCTGGCTGAGCAGAGAGCCCCGTGCCCCTGTCTTGGTTGCTAAGGATCTGATCAAGCCCCCTGTGCTGGGCAGGGGGCAAGGGCTTTAAGCTCAGCCTAGGTGAGGGGTTCCAGTCCAATCCTGGCTGGCGAGGCCCGGCCATCCCAGGATCCTCTCTGGACCCAGCTCCCCACTGCCAACCCCCATCAGGCCTGAGTCTTGTGCTCAGGGTGGACACAGCACTGTACCCTCACATCCCTATCCTGGCAGGCCCTGTAGTTGCTGATCCTGAGACAGTCATCCAGGCCTCTGAGTTCATGGTCCACACCTGAGGCTGGGCTCACCCAGGGGGCTCAACCAGGCTCCCTGGGGAGAGGCAGGAGAGGAGGGCAGTTTCCAACAAAGCCGTTGGTCTCTGGGCCTCTCCTACCACCACCTTCAAGATATAAAGCAACTGTGAAACCTAGGGTCGTTCTCTGCCTTCCGCTTTTCTTCAGCTGAATTGACTTAGTTCTCATATTTTAGATACTTCACTGGTCACAATTCCAAAGAATCAAAACTCCCGTGCAGTCTTGGATTTTTCTATCATGTGACTTCCTGAGCAGCAACCTCTTATAAATGAGGCTCAGAGCCTAGATTTCAAGGAGCCGGAAACCCCTGTTCCTGTAGCTGGTTGGCCCCCAAAAGGATGAGGGTCAGCCTGGCTACCCTGGCCTTCCTCCTCACTCCGGCTGCCCTCCACTCCGAGGCCAATAAAGGTGAGACCTCTTACTCTCATTGCTCTGAACAAAAAGAACACTGTGGCTGGAGGGGGTGGGAGAGGGGCTGCAGGGAGCGATGAGGGTGGCTTAGAAAAAGCAGCCTGGAAGTTACTGCAAAACAGACAGCATCTTTACCAAGGATATCTCCCCATTTCTGGTTGCGACTCACTTCTGCCTCCCCTGGGGTGGGGAAAACCTGCCTCAGTACAGCCTTCCTGGCCTCTGGTCCCCAACTTAGAGAAGCTGATCCACAGCCCTCCAGGCTATCTGCCCAGCTGCTTCCTGGGGACACACAGGAGCCAGGCATGAGCATAAACTGGGAGAGAGGAAACCACAAAGGATGAAACTGTCTTCACGGCTTAATGGGGTTTTATCAGATTTGGACTGGTTGCCAACACTGAAAAACTGGAAACACTTAAAAATCTATATTGCCCGTTTCCTTCACAAACATGGAAGACCAAGCAGACCTGAGCCCAAGTTTCCACGAGCTAACCTCCAACTGGAACTGAGGTGGTAATGCTGTCCCCTTAGACAGGGGTGCTGTCCAGGCCTCAGGGCTCCCCACTGCTGGGCCATACCCAGCTGCTCTCTGACAGGCCTGTGGGGGCATCTGAGCCTGAGACACACGTGTCAACTTCCCTCCTCTCCCTATAAGACTTGGCTCATTGTGTATACAGCACAGAGTCGCTCCTGGCATGTTGTAGTCTCTCAATAAATATCAGTAGAATACAGGAAGAGGAAGCCGCAGGTGACTCTGAAAGAGGCAGGGCTGGACCCCAGGTGTCCTGACTCCCAGCTCACTGCCCTCAACAGGCCCAGTTGCCTCTCTGTTGTGGGTTGGAGCTAGGGGAGAAGGTGGCAGAGCCGGGGCCCTAGGAGGAGGTTTCCCAGGAAACCACTCTCCCAAGCTGAGTTGCAACCAAAATCAGAGACAGAAAACACTCCATGCTAGGACTACCATGTGACATCCTGCCAGTTCAAGGGATGATGGCTATTTTCCAGGAACTTTGACTGCAAAAGGGCTTTTTACTGCTCTCCCATAATTTCAGTTCTCATTGTATGACTTCTCATCTGGAAATGGGATAAGTAATAATTTCTCAAACGGTTGTGTGAGGAAGGGAGATAAGTCACATCAGGAACTAAGCCAGGCACCTGGCCTGTAGTAGAGGCTTAGTACAGACTTTCCTCAATTTACAATGGGGTTACCTCCTGATAAACCCATTGGAAATTGAAAATACCAGAAGTCGAAAATGCATTTAATACACCTAACCTATCAAACACCATGGCTTAGCCTTGCCCACTTTAAATGTACTCAGGACACTTACTTTAGCCTACAGTTGGGCAAAATCATCCAACACAAAGCATATTTTATGATAGAATGTTGACTAGCTCATGTAATTTTTTTTAACACTGCACTGCAATGAACACCAGAATGGTTGTCTGGGTACAGAGTGGTTATAAGTGTGTCGGTGTTGAGTCTAGTGATCCCATGTCCGACCCAGATCTGCAGCTGTCTTGCCCAGCATCACGAGAGAGGATCTATCACCTATCACCAGCTCAGGACAAGATCACAATTCAAAATTCAAAGTACAGTTTCTACTGAATGTGTATCACTTTCACACCATCGTAAAGTCAAAATATCCTAAATCAGGGACCGTCTGTAAGTGGAAGCTTTTTTTTCTTCAGAGAACAGCAAAACAGAATGGAGAAATTAACTGGCTTTACAGTCAGGAAAACATAGATACAAATTGAATTCATTCATTCATTCAATAAGTATATACATATATATATATATATATATATATATATATATATATATATATATATATATATATATATATTAAAAGCCTACTCTGTGCCACTCACTCAGGCAACATCCTGGAATGCAGCGGTGGGCAGAAGCAGACACATCTGCTCCTAGGAAGCCTCAGTCTGGAAGCTCCACATTGGTCAGCTTGTGACCTTCTGTGCCTCATTTAGCCTGGCTGACCCTCAGCTTCCTCATCTGTTCCACAGGGGTAGTAAGGCCTTTATTGCACAAAACAATCATCAGTATAAAAATCAATTTGCACAGTGCTTGCCCCATTACTACTATTTGCCATTTTAAGGACAAAGGTTCAGAAAGGGTGAGTGTCCTGCCTGGAGTCACACAGCTCTCAGGAGCAGAAACAAGGACAAGTCAAGCTTTCCTTCCTACTAGCCAAGGCCCTGTTCCTCTGGGCCAAGCAAACTCCCCTCTTCTAGCATCCCCCCCTCCTCCCTGAGACCTGTGAGGGAGGGTCCTCTCAGATGCAGAGCAACAGTCCCACCCTGCTGTGGCCCACCTTGGGCATCCACTAGCATTTTCATGTGGGAATTCCTTCTCAGCATTTCTCAGGAAATTATATGTTTTTCTAAATTCCAAGTCCTGAGAAAACTCAGTTGAGCAATTGGGAAAATGGAAAAAAGTATTTTAATTCTCCTGAAAGAATAAAGCTTAACACTCAACAGAGAGATGTTACTGACTTGAAGGAATTTGCTGACATCAGGGCAGGATCATGTATGGGAGAGGTGGTCTCCATCCAACAGCTTGAGACTGTTGCCATGGTACAATTTCATAGCTCTGCTGCTAAGAAATGCTAATGAGTTTGTAAAACTAATATACTTTCACAAATCATATAAGTGGTATTTCAAGAAATAACAAGCTCAGGAAACAAAATATGTCCTTAAATGGGCAACTTCAACTGTGTTTCTTGCTAGGAGATGTGGATATTATGTTATTGAATAATAATGTCTGCTGACATTGCCCAGTGTTTGAATAATTGCTAAAGGCTATAGTTCTTTATAAATGCTTTAATAGAAGAAATACAAAGAGAAAATGCATAAATGTCATGGAATACTAGGACATGAAACCAGAAACATTGGCTAACTTTTATATAAAATCTAAATTAGCCAAAGCAATATCAATTTGAATAAAAAAGAAATTCAGGACAAGCAGACAAGATATTCCCATTGTTAAAATAGGAAATGAGCTTATATGAAGCACTAAGTACTCAAACTCCAACGTGAAAATGCATTTGGACATACTTTCAACAATTTGTCCAACCCAGTATGGAAAAAATGTTCTATGTCTGGAATATTTGCTACAAAACAAAGGTAAAGACTACTAAGAGTTTGCAATTGGTGCTTCCTGTGCTTTAAATTTCTAGTTTTAAATGATAACTTTTAAATATTAAATAGTCGTAGCATTTTTTTCCATTTTTAAATGATTTTCATTGGCCCTTTACTTTGTGTTCATGTTCCCTTCTTTTCATGTGTTCTATTATCAACCATCTGTATGTGCTAGAGAACATTCAATGTGTTATTGAGTCTAAAATCTTGTCACTACACATAGAAACATCATTTATGAGAAGAAACCAAGATGGCGGAGGAGTAGGAGGATGTGGAGTTCATCTCTCTTCACAAATGCATCAGGAATACATCTACACCTGGAAAACTCTCACAGAATACTGGCTGAACACTAGCAGAAGACCTTGAACACCAGAAAAGACAAGAAAGATGCCCACATAACTGGGTAGGATGAAAGAAAGAAGGGAAAAAGAAGAGGAGAGGAAGCGGGATGGGATCTGAGTCCCTGGTGGGGAGAGGAAGCAGAGGAGAGGTTCCTGCATCCTGGGAATCTCCCTCACTGATGGGGAAATCAGTTGGGACAGAAGGGGAGCATCTGAGGCTGTTGGAAGAGGGTGAAATGGCCGGTCTGTGGCAGACAGGACAGAGTGAGACGTACGCAAGTGGTCCGTGCCACAGCTCTGTGTGCCCCAGACTGGGACATGTGTCTGCCGGTGCACTGGAATGTGGGGATTTGAGCACAAACCTGGGTGGAGGACTGCTGTTGGATGTGAGGAGACAGCCTGAGGGGATGGGAGGGAGGAAATCTGCAACCAGGAATGCTTGTGGAGGAGACCCAGACTGCCATAGAAGCAAGGCACCACTGTTGAGTGATGTGCAGGGGGTGGAGCCACCATTGTAGCCTCTCTCTCCCCACATGCCAGCCCTCTGCCCAGCCAGGCACTAGGAAAAGCCCCCACCAGGGCTGACCTTCTCATGTCAGCTGCCAGGTGCTAAGAAAGGCTCCCACTAGGGCCGGATCTCTCGTGCCCGTGGCTGACATTTTTCCTGTGCACCTGTCACTGCTGGGGCCCCCATAACCCAGGCAGTCATGCCACCTCTGTGTCCTGTACTCACCAGGGCAGACCCAATTGCTCCAGGGCAGCCTCAGGAACAGACTCCTGTTTCGGTAACAATGGGGTGATTAAGGAAGAGGAACAAAAATCTTTCCATGCAGCTGCACAAAACACAGGTTAAATCACCGTGATTGGCTTGGTAAACCCTGTATCTATGGAATATCTGAATGGATGAGTGTTCCCACAAATGAAACCCATCTAGCTCCAGCAGCTGTGAACTTTCAGGACTAGTACATTCAGGAGTTATGACAGGTCAGAGTCTGAGCCACCCCCACAGTGCCCACAGAGGGACCAGAGACCTACCTATAGGTTTTGGAGGGCCTCCTGGGGGAGCAGAGGTTGGCTGTGACTCATGGTAGGGGCAAGGACACTGAGAGCTGAGACCTCAGGAAAATATAATTTTTACTATTTTTTTGTTTTGTTTTGTTCTGTTGCTGTTTTTATTATTATTTGCTTTTATTTTTGTTTAGGTTTTTTTATATTTCTATGTTACTTTTTTGTTGTTCTGTGTTTTTTCCTTGTTTTTCTTTTTCCTTTTTAAAATTTTGCTTTTATCTTTTTTCTGTGTTCTTTTCTTATCACTTTTTATCGTTTTTGTGTGTTTGTTTTGTTTTCTTTGTTTTTTCCTTCAGTTTGTATTCTGCTTTTGTTTTCCATTTTATTTCTTGTGTTTCTTAGTTTTGTTTTTAATTGTTCGATTTCATTTTGGGATTCTTTTGTTTGGTTGTTCTCTTGTTTTTTGTTTTCTCTGTTTTTGTTTCTGTTCCTTATTTTGTATGTGTGTGTTTTGTTTGTTTTTATTTGTATGGTTTTGCTTTTACCATTTCTGTGGGGTTTTGTTTGTCTGTTTGTTTTTAATTGTTGCTGTTGCTGTATGCTTGTTTTTGTCTTTGCTATTTGTCTTGGGTTTCATTAGTCTTTGTTTTCATTTGTTTTCTTCCCACCCTTTTTTTTCTTTTATTTTTTTTTTTCCCCTTTTTTGCTGAGCCGTGTGACTTGCAGGGTCTTGGTTCCCAGGCCAGGGGTCAGGCCTGAGCCTCTGGGGTGGGAGCACCGAGTCCAAGATGCTGGAATGCCAGAGAATTCCCATCCCCAGGGAATATTAGTTGGCGAGAGCTCTCCCGGAGGTCTCCATCTCAATTCCAAGACCCAGTTCCACCCGACTGCCTGCAGGCTCCAGTGCTGAATGGCCCATGCCAAACAACAACCAAGAGAGCAACACAAACCCACACATCATCAGACAGTCTGCCTAAAGTCGGACTAAGCCCACAGACACCCCAATACACACCACCTGATGCAGCTCTGCCCAGCAAAGGGAAAAGATCCAGCTTCACCCACCAGAATGCAGATAACAGTCCCTCCCACCAGTAAGCCTACTCAAGCCACTGAACCAACCTCACCCACTGGGGGCAGACACAGAAGCAAGACGAACTATGACCTTGAAGCCTGCAGAAAGGAGACCTCAAACACAGTAAGTTAGACAAAATGAGAAGACAGAGAAATATGTTGCAGATGAAGGAGCAAGGTAAAAACCAATAAGACCAAATAAATGCAGAGGAAATAGGCAATCTACCTGAAAAAGAATTCAGAGTAATTATAGTAAAGATGATGCAAAATCTTGGAAATAGAATGGAGAAAATACAAGAAACATTTAACAAGGACCTAGAAGAACTAAAGAACAAACAAACAGTGATGAACAGCACAATAACTGAAATTAAAAATGTTCTAGAAGGAATCAGTAGCAGAATAACTGAGGCAGAAGAACGGATAAGTGAGCTGGAAGAATGAATGGTGGAAATAACTGCCACAGAGCAGAATAAAGAAAAAAAGAATGAAAAGAATTGAGGACAGTCTCAGAGACCTCTGGGACAGCATTAAATGCACAAACATTCAAATTATAGGGGTCTCAGAAGAAGAAGAGAAAGAGAAAGGGTCTGAGAAAATATTTGAAGGGATTGTAGTTGAAAACTTCCCTAACGTGGTAAAGGAAATAGTCAATCAACTCCAGGAAGAGAGTCCCATATGGTATAAACCTAGGAGAAACATATCAAGACACATATTAATCAAACGAATCAAAATTAAATACAAAGAAAAAATATTAAAAACAGCAAGAGAAAAGCAACAAATAACACACAAGGGAATCCCCATAAAGTTATCAGCTGATTTTTCAGCAGAAACTCCGCAGGCCAGAAGGGAGTGGTAGGATATATTTAAAGTGATGAAAGGGAAAAACCTACAACCAAGATTACTCTACCCAGCATGGCTCTCATTCAGATTTAATGGAGAAATCAAAAATATTACAGAAAAGGAAAAGCTAAGAGAAATCAGCACCACAAAGCCAGCTTTGCAACAAATGCTAAAGGAACTTCTCTAGGCAGGAAAAACAAGAGAAGAAAAAGACCTACAAAAATAAACCCAAAACAATTAAGAAAATGGTAATAGGAAAATACATATCAATAATTATCTTAAATGTAAATGGATTAAATGTGTCAACCAAAAGACACAGACTGACTGAATGGATACAAAAATAAGACCCATATATATGTTGTCTACAAGAGACCCACTTCAGACCTAGGGACACATACAGACTGAAAGTGAGAGGATGGAAAAAGATACTCCATGCAAATGGAAATCAAAAGAAACCTGGAGTAGCAATACTCGTATCAGACAAAATAGACTTTAAAATAGACTGTTACAAGAGACAAGGAAGGACACTACATAATGACCAAGGGATCAATCCAAGAAGAAGGTAAAATAATTGTAAATATTTATGCACCCAACATAGGAGCACCTCAATATGTAAGGCAAATGCGAACATCCATAAAAGGGGAAATCAACAGTAACACAGTGATAGTGCAGGACTTTAACACTCCACTTACTCCAATGGATAGAGCATCCAGACAGAAAATTAATAAGGGAAACACAATCCTTAAATGACACACTAGACCAGATAGACCTAACTGATATTTATAGGACGTTCCACCTGAAAGCAGCAGAATACACTTTCTTCTCAAGTGCACACAGAACATTCTCCAGGATAGATCACATCTTGGGTCACAAATCAAGCCTCAGAAAATTTAAGAAAACTGAAATCATATCAAGCATCTTTTCTGACCACAATGCTAAGAGATTAGAAATCAATTACGGGGGGAAAAAAACTGTAAAAATCGCTAACACATGGAGGCTAAACAATATGCTACTAAATAACCAAGAGATCACTGAAGAAATCAGAGGAAATCAAAAAAGACCTAGAAAAAAATGACAATGAAAACACAAAAACACAAAACTTATGGGATGCAGCAAAAGCAGTACTAAGAGGGAACTTTATAGCAATATAATTCTACCTCAGGAAACAAACAAAAAAAATCTCAAAAAACAACGGAACCTTACACCTAAAGCAACTAGAGAAAGAAATACAAACAAAACCCAAAGTTAGTAGAAGGAAAGAAATCATAAAGATCAGAGCAGAAATAAATGAAATAGAAACAAACAAACAAAAACAATAGCAAAGATCAATAAAACTAAAAGCTGGTTCTTTGGGAAGATAAACAAAATTGATAAACCTTTAGCCAGAATCATCAAGAAAAAAGGGAGAGGACTCAAATCAATAAAATTAGAAATGAAAAAGGAGAAGTTACAACTGACATCACAGAAATACAAAGCATCATAAGAGACTACTACAAGCAACTCTATGCCAATAAAATGGACAACCTGGAGGAAATGGACAAATTCCTAGAAAGGTACAACCCTCCAAGACTGAGCCAGGAAGAAATAGAAAGTGTGAAGAGACCAAACTCAAGTAATGAAATTGAAACTGTCATTAAAAATCTTTCAACAAACAAAAATCCAGGACCAGATGGCTTCACAGGCAAGTTCTATCAAACATTTAGAGAAGAGCTAACACCTATCCTTCTCAAACTCTTCCAAAATATAGCAGAGGGAGGAACACTCCCAAACTCATTCTGCAAGGCCACTATCACCCTGATACCAAACCAGACAAAGATATCACAAAAAAAGAAAATTACAGGCCAATATCACTGATGAACATAGACCCCAAAATCCTCAACAAAATACTAGCAAACCAAATCCAACAACACACTAAAAGGATCATACACCATGATCAAGTGGGATTTAGCCCAGGGATGCAAGGATTCTTCAATATAGCAAATTGAAGAATAAAAACCATATGATCATCTCAATAGATGCAGAAAAAGCTTTCAACAAAATTCAGCACCTATATATGACAAAAACTTTCCAGAAAGGGACATAGAGGGAACCTACCTCAATATAATAAAGGCCATATATGACAAACTCACAGCAAACATTATTCTCAATGGTGAAAAACTGAAAGCATTTCCTCTAAAATCAGGAACAAAACAAGGATGTCCACTCTTGCCACTCTTATTTGCAATAGTTTTGGAAGTCCCAGCCACAGCAATCAGAGAAGAAAAAGAAATAAAAGGAATCTAAATTGGAAAAGAAGAAGTAAAACTGTCACTGTTTGGAGATGACATGATACTATACACAGAAAATCCTAAAGATGCCACCAGAAAACTACTAGAGCTAATCAATGAATTTGTAAAGTTGCAGGATACAAAATTAATGCACAGAAATCTCTTGCATTCCTATACACTAACAACGAAAGATCAGAAAGAGAAATTAAGGAAACAATGCCATTCATTCACCATTGCAACAAAACGAATAAAATACCTAGGAATAAACCTACCTAAGGAGGCAAAAGACCTGTACACAGAAAACTATAAGATACTGATGAAAGAAATCAAAGATAACACAAACAGATGGAGAGATATACCATGTTCTGGGATTGGAAGAATCAAGATTGTGAAAATGACTATACTACCCAAAGCAATCTACAGAGTCAGTGCAACCCCTATCAAATTACCAATGGCATTTTTCTCAGAACTAGAACAAAAATTTTACAATTTGTATGGAAACTCAAAAGACCTCGAATAACAAAAGCAATCTTTAGCGAAAAGAATGGAGCTGGAGGAATCAGGCTCTCTGACTTCAGACTATACTACAGGGCTACAGTAGTCAGGACAGTATGGTACTGGCACAAAAACAGAAATAAAGATCAACAGAACAAGATAGAAAGCCCAGGGCTTCCCTGGTGGCGCAGTGGTTGAGAGTCTGCCAGCCAATGCAGGAGACACGGGTTCGTGCCCCGGTCCGGGAAGATCCCACATGCCGCAGAGTGGCTGGGCCCGTGAGCCATGGCTGCTGAGCCTGCGTGTCCGGAGCCTGTGCTCCGCAACGGGAGAGGCCACAACAGCGTGAGGCCCGCGTACCGCAAAAAAAAAAAAAAGAAAGAAAGCCCAGAGGTAAACCCACACACCGATGGTCACTTAATCTATGACAAAGGAGGCCAGAATATAGAGCCTCTTCAATAAGTGGTGCTGGGAAAACTGGACAGCTACATGTAAAAGAATAAAATTAGAATACTCCCTAACACCATACACAAAAATAAACTCAAAATGGGTTAAAGACCTAAACGTAAGGCCAGGCACTATAAAACTCTTAGAGGAAAACATAGGCAGAACACTCTTTGACATAAATCGCAGCAAGATCTTTTTTGATTCACCTCCTAGAGTAATGAGAATAAAAACAAACAAATGGGACCTAATTAAACTGAAAAGCTTTTGCACAGCAAAGGAAACCATAAACGAGACAAAAAGACAGAGGCTTCCCTGGTGGTCCAGTGTTTAAGAATCTGCCTTCCAATGCAGGGGACATGGGTTCGATCCATGGCTGGGGACTAATATGCCACATGCCGCAGGGTAACTAAGCCTGTGCACTGCATTTACTGAGCCCATGCGCTCTAGAGCCCATGTGCCACAACTAGAGAACCCACACACCGCAACTGAGCCCACAGGCTACAAAGAAGATCCCATGTGCTGCAATGAAGATCCTGCCACAACTGAGACCCAATGCAGCCAAATAAATAAATTTTTAAAAAGAAAGATGAAAAGACAACCCTCAGAATGGAAGAAAATATTTGCAAATGAAGCAACTGATAAGGATTAATCTCCAAAATGTACAAACAGTGTATGCAGCTCAATATTAAAAAAACAAACAACCTCGAATTCCCTGGTGGCACAGTGATTAAGAATCTGCCTGCCAATGCAGGAGACACAGGCTTGATCCCCGGTCTGAAAATGTCCCACATGCTGTGGAGCAACTAAGCCCATGTGCCGCAACTACTGAGCCTGCGCTCTAGAGCCTTTGAGTCACAACTACTGATGCCCACACACCCTAGAGCCCATGCACTGCAACTACTGAAGCCTGCGCACTCTAGGGCCCCTGCTCTGCAACAAGAGAAGCCACCACAAATAAGAAGCCTACACACCGCAATGAAAAGTAGCCCCTGCTCACCACAACTAGAGAAAGCCCACGCACAGCAATGAAGACCCAACACAGTCAAAAAACAAACAAACAGCCCAATCAAAAAATGGGCAAAAGACCTAAATAGAAATTTCTCCACAGACATACAGATGGCCAACAAACACATGAAAAGATGCTCAACATCACTAATTATTAGAGTAATGCAAATTAAAACTACAGTGAGGACTCACCTCACACCAGTCAGAATGGCCATCATCAAAAAATCTACAAACAATAAATGCTGGAGAGGGTGTGGGGAAAAGGGAACCCTCTTGCACTGTTGGTGGGAATGTAAATTGATACAGCCACTATGGAGAACAGTATGGAGGTTCCTTAAAAAACTACAAATAGAACTACCATATGACCTAGCAATCCCACTACTGGGCATATACCCTGAGAAAACCATAATTCAAAAAGAGTCATGTACCACAATGTTCATTGCGGCTCTATTTACAATAGCCAGGACATGGAAGCAACTTAAGTGTCCATCGACAGATGAATGGATAAAGAAGATGTGACACATATATACAATGGAATATTACTCAGCCATAAAAAGAAATGAAATTGAGTTATTTGTAGCGAGGTGGATGGACCTAGAGACTGTCATACAGAGTGAAGTAAGTCAGAAAGAGAAAAACAAATACCGTATGTTAACACATGTATATAGAATCTAAAAAAAAAAAAATGGTTCTGAAGAACCTAGGGTCAGGACAGGAATAAAGACACAGACGTAGAGAATGGACTTGAGGACACGGGGAGGGGGAAGGGTAAGCTGGGACAAAGCGAGAGAGAGGCATGGACATATATACACTACCAAATGTAAAATAGATAGCTAGTGGGAAGCAGCTGCATAGCACAGGGAGATCAGCTCGGTGCTTTGTGTCCACCTAGAGGGGTGGGATAGGGAGGGTGGGAGGGAGACGCAAGAGGGAGGAGATATGGGGATATATGTATACATATAGCTGATTCACTTTGTTATACAGCAGAAACTAACACACCATTGTAAAGCAGTTATACTCCAATAAAGATGTTAAAAAAAGAAAGAAAACAATTGCACTTACAATAGCCTCAAAAAGAATAAAATACTTAGGAATAAATTTAACAAAACAAATGCAAGACTTGTACACTGAAAACTACAAAACATCATTGAAAGAAATTAGAAATAAGCTGAATGAATGGAAAGATATCTCATGTTCATGGATTGGAAAATTTAATATTGTTAGGTTAGTAATACTCCCCAAATTCATCTATAGATTCAGTGTAATTGCTATCAAAATCCAAGGTAGTTATTTTGCAGAAAATAACAAGTTGATCATAAAATTTGTATGGAAATACAAGAGACCAAGAATAGCAAAAGAAAAAAAAAATCTTGAAAAAGAAAAACAAAGTTGGAGCGCTCACAATTCTTGACTTCAGAACAAACTACAAAGCTAATCAAGACAGTATGGTACTGGTATTAGGATAAACATATAGATAAATAAAATGGAATTGAGAGTCTAGAAATAAACCCTTACATTTATGGCCAAATGATTATTGACAAGGGTGCTGTTAAAAGATAAACTGAGTCATATTAAACATTTTAGGAGTTATTTGAGCAAAAATCAACTAGACGTGGGCAGCATCAAACCACAGTGGTTAGCAGCGCTCCACCAGCAGGAACTGGGGGAAAGACTTTTACAGAGAAAAGGCAAAAGCAAAACAAGGAAGTTATTTGATTGGCTATAGCTTAAGCCATTGCCTTATTTGGGAAACCCTAGTTGGCTGTTTGTGATTGGTTTTCCTTAAGTTTCAATTTCTTAACCTTGAAGCACTTATAGGCTTAGATTTGGTTTGCTTATATAGGCAGCTAAGATATTAGAACTACCTCAGTCTAATGGCCTCCTTCTTTAATTCATTTACAGTGCCAGATCAACTCGATGGGGAAAGAATAGTCGTGTCAACAAATAGTGTTGGAACAACCGTATACCCATATGCAAAAGAATGAGGCTGGACTTTTCCTTATACCACACATGAAAAGTAACTTAATGGAGAATGCAAACAACATACACATTTATTAGTAACGAGGAAAGCTGAAATAAATTTACAAATAGATGCAAATTTGGTCAATATACACAGGGCAATAATCAATTGTATTCCACCAGACAAAATTCATTTGCAGTTCTGTAGATAAGGATTATATGCATGGCTATAAGTTTTCTACAATTTACTAAGTCCTAAAACAATGCAAAGACAATGAAAGGTACAAGCCCTTTCAAAATCAGATCATCCAGAAGAGCACCCTAGAGAAGACACCCAGCAACCTTTTATTTTTTTTGGAAGAAGGCAGTTCATTTCAAACTCCTTCAGTTTTTCTTCAGTTTTTCTCAACATTCTTCTTGGAGTGCTTTCCTCCTATCCTGTCCCTAGCTCACTCTCACTATGCAGATCGTAGCCAAAATGGCAATACCTAGGAGAGAACTCCCTTGCCCCCAAACCCAATTTAGGATTTCCTATTCTCTTATAGACCATCCTGGGCTTTTTCTTCAGATCACTTATCACATTTTATAATTTGAGATTATTTGTGTGGTTATTTCTTCACTATCTAGCTGCCATGAGAACACATCTCCATTTGGCTCACCACTATTCCTATTGTCTTGCCCTGGGCTTTAGTAGCCTCTCAGTAACTACTTGTTAGTCAGCTGGTCAATCAATCCACAAATAAATCAACTGATGGTGAATACTCCCCCAGCACCTGGTTGTCAACCTCATTTGTGAATCACAATTTTGAGAGGAAAAAATAGGTTTTCAGTTTGGGTTTCACCCTAAATTTTGCCTAATGGACAGTTTAATATCTGACTCATAAGAAAAGATCAAGAGCTTATATACTTTTCTTAAAGATTTTGATCTGATATATTTAACTTTATTATTAGCAGAGGACAGAAGGTTGATTTTCCTACAGCTTTGTTCGTTTTTTTTGTTTTTTTTGGGGGGGGGTGTTGGCTCTTTTTCTCTGTGGGTCATTTTAGGCCAAGTTATTTATATAGGAGGAGACAAGGCTATTGATGAGGCTAAAATTAGTCTTAAAAACTACACAAATATTCAGAGCAGCTTTACTTGTAATAACCCAAAAGTGGAAACAGTCCAAATGTCCTTCAATGGGTGAATGCTTAAATAGACTAGTACATCCATACCATGGAATACTACCAGCCACAGCCATAAAAGAAACAAATAATTAATACACACAACAACTTGGATGGAGCTCAAAGGCTTTATGCTAAGAGGGAAAAAAAGCCAATAACCCCACAGAGCAACAGCTCTTAGTGGTGTACACAGCCCTGGTCCACAGAGAGCCTCTCAGGGAGAAATGAACCACAGCAGCCAGTGGGCTGCACTCAGAGCAGTTTGGCTGGTGAGCACTCATGAGCCCTGGTTGTTAACCCTTTGCACTGACCGGCTGTTCTAAAAGGATTAACCCTAAGGCTTGGACAAAGGGAAGACAAGGGGTAGATGATCATGAACAAGCCCTTGTGGGGTCAGGATAGGTGGAAAGATGTTTGGGTTCACCTTCAAGACCTGAGGCAGTCCTCACTGTTTCCATGTTCCAACTCAGAAGGCACTGACACCCCCTGGCAATCAGGAAGCTGATGCCCTAGCCTGGTCTGGCCTGTTCCACCCCCAGTCCATCTCCTCACACCTGACAGTGCTGCCTCCCCTGGCCAAGATGAATGGGGCGCACAACCAGGTCAAGTTCCTAAAGCTGCCACCTCCCTCTCCTCGAGGCCGGGGGCACACGTTCTGTTTCCCACCAGTACCATCATTTGGCCACCTCCATCAGCCTGGAGGGCATTGTAGCACAGAGGCCCTTATTAAATCCCCCCAGCAAGCCTTGAATGAAGACCAGCAAAGCCTGTCTTTACTGAACACTGACATGTCTCTAATGAGAAAAGCTGTCTTCCAACATAGGATGGCCTTGGACATCATCACTGCCTCGTCAGGAGGCACCTGTGTCATTAGCCAAGCAGAAGGTTGTGTGTTCATACCTGGTGAGTCTTCTGCCTGCTACTGTGTTGTCTTTATTAAATCACATGAGGACACAGTAATGCCCTGAGTGATCCCGCCCCCAGCCTAGGGGACTTATAAATCAATGGTTCTGAACAGTGGGCTCTTGGTGGGAGAAGCTGCCACTGATTTGGGGAATTATTGTCTTAACCTGCGCTTCTCTTGCACGTGCCTGTATTGTTGCTGAGGCATCTGCCTCCAATGTAGCGTGACAGTGGCCCAGAAGGAGCCACCTCCATGCTAGTGAAACCTCTTGGTTTGGTTCTCAGGACCCTTGAGGAAGAAGGGGGGCATGTGAGATTGTCAGAGCTGGTCATGGTCACTAGGGGTGGAGTGTAGGGGGGATGTCATTGAGAGGATGTGACCTTGAGTTTGACCTGCAAGCTGGACCTGGGTGATCAGAGGCTGCTCACTCCCTTCCTCTGTCCTTGGAATGTGCATTCAGCTTCACTTCCTTGCTCCCAGAAGCTGCCCAAGGATGCAGCCTTGAGAGACTAAGGTGGTGTTAAGACCATCTGCATGGTGTCTGTGCCTGAGCCCAGTTATGGCCTCTATATAAACTTCTAAGATTCTGGCCGGGCAGGTGCAGAGATCTACTATCTTGCAGCGTCCAAGACGAGCCTCATGCATAAATTCTCTTGCTTTTTATGGAGTTTTATTTTATTTTATTGGCCACCCCTCATGGTATGCGGGATCCTAGTTCCCTGACAAGGGATCGAACCCGCACCCCCTGCAGTGGAAGCCCGGAGTCCTAACCACTGGACCGCCAGGGAAGTCCCTCCCTTGCTTTTTTTTTTTTTTTTTTGCTGTACGTGGGCCTCTCACTGTTGTGGCCTCTCCCGTTGCAGAGCACAGGCTCCGGACGCGCAGGCTCAGTGGCCATGGCTCACGGGCCCAGCCGCTCCGCGGCATGTGGGATCCTCCCGGACCGAGGCACGAACCCGTGTCCCCTGCATCGGCAGGCGGACTCTCAACCACTGCGCCACCAGGGAAGCCCCCTCCCTTGCTTTTTAAACCTGCCATCAACCAATCTGGAGCAGCTGGCTCTCTCTTCATTCTCTCCCTGCCCTCCAAGTATAGGGGCCAGTTTCAGATTACACCCTGGAGGCTCCAGAGAAGTTTGCAACCCAGCAGAAACACATAACGTTCGTTATTTTAATCATCTGTCAAATGATGAAAATAAAACAATTTAGTAACGAGTCCCCACCTTTAATACCTGCAATGTGAATTCAGGGATTTAAAAATCAAAAAGTACCTTCTTTGTGAATCTTTATCAAGGTGGTATCATGCCGGTATGAGTAGTATTTACCATCTTTTTTGACATGTCTTTGGGGAGAGGAAGGAGGTTGCCCAATCTGAAGAAGGGAAAAATCAGGAAATGAGTAAAGTCTGCCTCTATTGTCCTCAGCTTTCTCCTTTAGGCCCTTTTAGGGCATCTCCACAGCCCTAATCCTTAGTTGCCCAGTGCCTTTAATTTTTTTCTCAGTCAGAGGCCATCCTGAAATCAGCTCTCTGAGCCTCCTTTCATACTAGGGTGGGAGTAACTAACCAGAGCATTTTAACAGGGCTTGAAAGGCCAAAACCAAAAGTCAGGAATCATCCATGAAGTGAGAACATCTGGTAGCTTCCAGGCTTTGGGGCCACCTGAGCCTTCCAGGAAGGATGGAAGGGAGGGCAGGGGAGAATGGGGCGGGAACTCTTGGGCACAGGGAAAGGTCTGATGTTGCAGGGCCAACAGGTAGATTGGGCTTGGGAAGGGAAGAAGGCATCCAGGGGTGCTAACAAAACCCGAGACTTGTAATCCTACAGACAGCCCATTGCCGCCTGGCCCACCAGGAAGGGGAGACACCTGATCACAGGAGGGAGAAAAAGGGCTTAGACTTGCAGAGCACCTCCTCTGTGCCAGGTATTGTGTGAGGTGCTCCATGGACGACACCTCAGTTGACACCCCCGCCCCAACCCATGACGTAGGTTCCCATTTCTGGATGAGGGCACTGAGACCCAGTGAGGCTAGGTCTTTGAAGTAATGTGTCTTATTGGACAAACTCTAAGAGGATGGGCCTGCCCAGTTAACACAAAGCCACTGCTGTGGGTGGCTAAGCCCGTCTGGTATCTGAGTGACCCATTCTGAAGGAACTGAGTCATGGGTCTTGCTTACCTGGCAACGCAGACCTGCTGCTCCTCCAGGCTTCCTCACCACAGTAAGCAGCCCTTGGTCCCGAGACCCGACCCCACCCCACTTAGGCAGATGAGCTGGGCGTCCCAGCCAATCACTGCCATCATCAAGATCCTCCTTCCCATGGCCATGGCTGAGTCCAGCCTGATCATTTTCACCTGGAGGACTGCAGCAACCTCCTAACTGGTGTTTCCACTGTTCACCCCCCGAATCCATTCTTCACAAACCACTCAGAGTGAGCTCCCAAAAATGTAAAACTGATCACGCTTTCCCTGTTTAAAACACACAAAAGGGGCTTCCCTGGTGGCGCAGTGGTTGGGAGTCCGCCTGCCGATGCAGGGGACACGGGTTCGTGCCCCGGTCTGGGAGGATCCCGCGTGCCGCGGAGCGGCTGGTCCCGTGGGCCATGGCCGCTGGGCCTGTGCGTCGGGAGCCTGTGCTCTGCAACGGGAGAGGCCACAACAGTGAGAGGCCCGCGTACCGTGGAAAAAAAAAACCAAAACACCAAATGCTTTGTGTTGTCCTCAGGATAAACCCCATCTCCATAACAAGGCCTGGTGTTGCCTGTGCAATCTGACTCCTGCCCCCTCTCCAGCCCCATCAGGAACTCCCTTCCCCTGCTCTCAGGGTTCCAGCCACACTCAGTTCCTGATATGTGCTAGGACTTCCTGCCTCAGGACCTTTGCACAAGCTATTTCCCTTACCTGTATTCCTGTCTTCCTTGCTTTTCAACCTACCTAACACTGCTCAGATGTTCTCTTATCAGAGAGGCATTCTCTGAGCTCTGAATATATTCCTTTCCATTGTATTGTTTATTCCAATGTATAAGTATCTACCTACTTTTGTGATTATTTATTTAATGTTTGTCTCCAGGAGAACAGGGACCGCAATCTTTTGATTCTTCGTGGTATTCTCGGTGCCAAGCAGAAGGCCTGGCAAATGGTAGGCACTTGGTAAATATGTATCATATAGATCGATAGATGGACAAACAAGTAGATGTTCTTACAGAAAGCTCACGCTGATTTTTCCTTTTGCCTCAGGCTCCAATATGGCTTGGCATAGTACTGTTACTGATCCTGTCTTTATTTAAAATTTTGACATTTTATTAAAATGTTACTTACGTTGGATTACTGAGGTGTTTTTTTTTTGGTGCCCCCTTAAATTTTGTGCTCAAGGTCAGTACCTCACTAACCATTCCCAAGTTCCAGCCCTGCCCATAGTAAGGAATTAATAATAATTATTGCTAAAATAATTATTATCATATAGATAAGACATAATAGAACAATCATGGGCTTTAGAATCAGACAAACTTAGGTTTCAACCTGGCACATTCATTCATCAATCATCCATTTACTGAAACGTGCTCAATGATTTTTTGAGACCCCGCTCTGTGCCACCTATCACTCAACATGCTGGGATACAGTGTGGCAGAAACACAGTCTCTGCCCTCAGGGAGCTTCCAGTCTAGAAGCTCTGCTGCTGACCAGCTTGTGACCTTCTCTGAGTCATTAGGCTCCCTGAGGCTCAGGTTCTTCATCTGTAACAGAATAATAACAATAACAACAACAACAACAATAATAATAATAATAATATCATCTGCCTGTATTGCCCAAATGTTGGGAATTTTAGCAATCAGCTATGTCAATAGACATGAACCCATATCCCAATACCCCCATACAATGCCCCATCTGGTATTATTTGCAGTTTCAATGAAGAGGCCCAGAAAAGGGAAGTGTCCTGTCTGGGGTCACACAGCCTTCAGAAGCAGAAACAAGGGCAAATCTAGTTTTCCTGCTTCATGATCAAGGCTCTGCTGCATACAGACAAACCTCCCCTTCCTGTCCCAGCATCTTCCTGAGATCTCGGGGACTGGGAAATGGTGGTGACCCATCCCTTTCGCAGGGAGGACAGTCTTGCCCTGCTGTGGCCCACCCTGGGCATAATCCAGCTTTGGGGAGGGTCTGAAAGAAAGAGGAGTGAGCAGAGGAGGAAAAGAATAAATTAAAAGGAGGAGGAGGAAGAAGCATCCAGAAAAGGGCCCAGGCCATACCCCCTCCAGGGTCTTGCCACCTCCTCCTCCTTCCTTTCCCCAACATGCCCAGGGACAGAGAAGCAGGTCTCAGTGTCCTAGTGGACACAGCTCAGCCTCACACCACACTTCTCGGGGCAGAACCAGTGGCTGACCTGACCATACTCTCTCTCTTCCATCTCTCAAAAAATCCCAAACAGTTTGTGCCAAACTCTTTTAAGACTTCTATCCTCTGCCCCAAAGCAATTGGGGCATCCCAGCTCAAGGTGCAGGAAAAGCAGATGCCCGAGGCCCCTCCTACCGTTACCGAGTCCAAGCTTGTACTGCTCGCCACACGACAGACCAATAAATCTAGAGATGAGGTGTTGGGGCAAGGAATAGTGACTTTATTTGGAAAGCCAGCAGACCGAGAAGATGGTGGACTAATGTCCCAAAGAACCATCTTACCTAAGTTAGAATTCAGGCTTCTTTTATAGTAAAAGGGGAGAGGGTGTGGTTGGTTGTTGCCAACTTCTTGGTGTTGGAATCCTTTGTTCTTGCAGCTGTCCATGTAGGTCCCGTCACAATGTTCCTATAAGCCGTCAACAAGACAAACATTATTCTTTGTTCTGCAAATTTTTATCTCTATATGAATGGAAAAGTGTTATACCTTTAAAGGTCAGAGCCTTGAGAATGGGCTATCCTGTATATTTCAGGCTATAGGCAACATTCTTAACTTGTAGCAAAAACAATAGAATACAGAGGTCAAAGTAAAAGAAACAGTACAAATATGGAGTCAGATTTGTTCTTCCCTATTACACTACCCCACCCTGCTCACCTCAGCCAGAGCTTGGGAATTGTCCTGCTCTGGATTTAACCCCAATATCACTTTCTTTCAGCTCTCACTCGCTGTGCTGGATTCTGTTCTCTTTCAAAGCTTTGCCCTGACTCCCAGCCCTCCAGGGCCCCAAGAAGCCAGGGGGCTCCAGGCCTTAGGGTAGATTTGGTAGCAGAGCCTTGCAGGAAGCGCAAAGGGCCATTCCATCAAAACTGTGCTGGACACATCAAGAATTTGTGTGGTTTCATTTGGGCCTCTGACAGGTCAGGAGCTTAGAAGTGAAGGTGGGCAGGTCAGAACCCTGAGCAGGACACAAGAAGGAGCCCAGGAGTGGGGGATGGAAGCTCCTTTACTTTTAGTCCCGTGTGACAGAAAGCCCACATTAAATGTCCTAGAGAAAAACAAAAATAGCTTATTGGTTTATGTCCTCAAATACTCAAAAAGAGCAAATGCCAGGGTGGCTCAGGGAAAACGAGTCCCAGGGCAAAGGCTCCTCAGCACTGTGGGGTTGACTCCACTTGCTCTTCTGCAGGTGCCCCAAGACCACCACAGGACCCCCTCCCCGCCAACGGAGCTGCCTCCCCCCTTCCTTATAAGCTGAGAACTACTTAGGAAGGACCACAGCTGCTGGGCTTGGGAGGTGGGTCCCCACCTGAGACAAAGGATTGACAAGAGCCCTGTGGGACTAACAGCTGCATGGGCAGAGAAGTTCCCTCAGAGAAGGAGGGCAGAGCTTCCAGAAGAAAGAAGGGTGCTGGAAAGAAATAAACAGATGTAAATCTCCCTACTTTATTTTTTCTAAAAAACACCTCTTGGTCTTAAAGTATTGATCTACTTTAAGGAATTGTCTGAAAGTATTACCACGTTAAATGTTTGTGCTCATTTCTACATTATGTGCGTGGTGTGCACACGCCCAAAACGTGCATCACATTTTATCCTTTCCATGCCTTTGTCTGAAAGGGTGAGCTCTCGTATCAGGAGACCTTGTTTTGAAGCCCAGCTTCGCCTCTTTCTAACCGTGTGAGCAAAGTACTTCACTACTCTGTGCCTCCGTATCCTCATCCCTAAAAGGGGATGATGACTGTACCTATGATACAGGGTTGTAATGAGGATATAATGATAACATATTTTCAAAACAGTAAGTGGTTTGTGTCCTATTACAACTCTTTGTTATTACCACTATTTGCAGTTACCTCTGACTAGAACATTCTTCCTTCTTTCTTTGCCTTTTAAAATTGGATACAGTCTCAGTCCAATGTTTGAGACCCAGTTCAAATGCCATCCCTTTCATGAATTTTTCTCCTCCTTCTAATCAAGGAATCTCTCTTGCCTTCCTCTGAAATCCTCACTGGGCCCTAAGGCCTCACAGCTCTAGATGGCAGGGACTTCCTCAGTCCTGTTCATCTCCACCCCAACTAGAATAAAACCATCTTTACTCATACTTATAGTAGGCCTTCTTAACAAGTACTAGCTTAATTAAAAGAAATAAGCCTAAATCTCCCAACAAAGAAAAACTCTGGACCACATAGCTTCACTGGTGAAATCCACCAAACACTTAAAGAAGAATTAACATGTCAAACTCTTCCAAAAAATAAAAGAGGAAGGAATACTTCCTAACTCACTCCATGAAGTCAGCATTACCCTGATCTATGAACATATTTTCACATAAATATGTGTACATAATGTTTATAGCAGCACTATTCATAATATCCACAAATTATGAAACAACCCAAATGTCCATCAAATGATGAATGGATAAACAATATGAGAGACCTCCCTGGTGGCGCAGTGGTTAAGAATCCGTCTGCCAATGCAGGGGACACGGGTTTGATCCCTGGCCCGGGAAGATCCCACATGCCGCGGGGCAACAAAGCCCGTGTGCCACAACTACTGAGCCTGCACTCTAGAGCCCGTGAGCCACAACTACTGAGCCTGTGTGCTGCAACTACTGAAGCCTCCACGCCTAGAGCCTGTGCTCTGCAACAAGAGAAGCCACCACAATGAGAAGCCCACGCACTACAACAAAGAGTAGCCCCCACTCACTGCAACTAGAGAAAGCCCGCGTGCAGCAGCAAAGACCCAATGCAGCCAAAAATAAATAAATAAAATAAAAATAAAAAAATATATGAGATATAGCCATACAATGGAATATTATTCAGTCATAAAAAGAATTAAGTACTGATCCCTGTTACAACCTGGATGAACCTTAAAAACATGAAATTAAACATTAAATGAAAGGATCCAAACACAAAAGGCAACATATATTATTATTGCATTTATATATGAAGCATCCAGAATAGGCAAATCCATAGAGACAGAATGCAGACTAGTGGTTGCCAGGGGCTGGGGGAGGGGAGAAAGAAAGTGACTATTTACTGGGTGTAGGAAATACCTTTTGGGGTGGTGAAAATCTTCTGGAAGTAGACAGAGGTGATGGTTACACAAACTGTGAATGTATTAAATGCCACTAAATTGCACATTTTAAAAAGGATTAACAGTTAATATTATTTGTTTTACCTCTGTAACAACAAAAAGCAATAAGCCTCCTCTTGAATGAGGAAGTATTACTTTTGCTTTCAGCAAACTTATACAGATTAGTCAATCTTCATTGCCCAAAGAGGAAATTATCAGTTAGCTTTTACTCAAAACAAATCACCCTAAAATTTAGTAGATTAAAACAAGCATTGGGACTTCCCTGGCGGTCCAGTGGTTGAGACTTCACCTTCCAGTGCAGGGGGTGCGGGTTCAATCCCTGGTGAGGGAGCTAAGATCCCACATGCCTCACAGCCAAAAAAAAAAAAAAAAAAAAACCCACCAAATCATAAAACAGCAGCAATATTGTAACAAATTCAATAAAGACTCTTAAAAAAATGGTCCACATCAAAAAAATCTTTACAGGAAAAAAAAACAAGCATTAACAGCAAGATACTTCTGCACACCTACTAGAATGGCCAAAATCTGGAAAAAATAACAACATCAAAGGCTGGCAAGGATGTGGAACAGCAGAAACTCCCATTCATTGCTGGTGGGGATGCAAAATGGTACAGCCACTTTGGAAGACAACTTGGAGGTTTCTTATGAAACTAAACATACTCTTACCAAATGATCCAGCAATCATGCTCCTTGGTATTTATCCAAAGGAGTTGAAAACTTATGTCCACACAAAAACCAGCACACAGATGTTTATAGTAGCTTTATTCATAATTGCCAAAACTTAGAAGCAACCAAGATGTCCCTTAGTAGGTGAACAGGTAAATAAACTATGGTACCTCCAGACAGTGCTAAAGCAAATGAGCTATCAAGCCGTGAAAAGACAGGGAGGAATCTTACAAGCATATTAGTAAGTGAAAGAAGCCACTCTGAAAATGTTGCATACTGCATTATTCCAACTCTATGACATTCTGGAAAAGGCAAAACTATGGAGACAGTAAAAAATCAGTGATTGCCGGGTTGGGGGTAGGTGGGTGGTAGGGGAGATGAGCAGGCAGAGCACAGAGGATTTTTAGGGCAGTGAAAACAGTCTATGATACCATAATGATGGATACACATAACTATACATTAGTCCAAACCCACAGAATGTACAACACCAGAGTGAACTGTAATGTAAACTATGGTCTTTGGGTGATTATGATGTGTCAATGTTAGGTTCACCAACTGTATCAAATGTACCACTCTGGTGGGGACTATTGATAATGGCGGAGGCTGTGCTTTTTGGGGGTATGGGGTATAAGGGAAACCCCTATACCTCCCCTCAGTTTTGCTATGAATCTAAAACTACTTTTAAGTGCCAGCATTTATTATTTCTCACAATTCTGTGGGTTGAACGGCTGGTTCTCCTGGTCTGAGGCAACTCAGCTGGGGTTCAATGGTCTAGGATGACCTCTCAGCTGGGACAGCTCTCCATGTGGTTGCTTAACCTTCAAGAGGCTACTATGGGCTGGTACACATCATTGCATAAAGGTCCCCAGCAGAAAACTAGCACAAGTCCCACTGGGCTATAGCACTTTTCAAGTCTCTGTTTGCATCACACATTCTACTGTCTCGTTTGCCAAAGTAAGTCACATAGCCAAGACCAGAGTCAGTATGGGAAACAACTTCCCAAGGGTATGCATACGGGGTGGGGGGATTTATTGCAGCCATTTTTGTACATAAATGACCAAAGGAAGGAAGAAGTCAAATACTTAAACCAAGACCTAATCTCTAATAGCCAAGCTAGAGCTAGGAGAAGTGCTTGGTACAAAATGGAAATCTCTTTATTTGACTTGATATCACCAAGGCATACAGGAAATGGTCAGAAGATATCTGAGGACCCCTATCCATGTGTGACCACAGAGCAGTTTCAGTTCTACATTATAGAACAGACTTCAGCTGTGGACTCTTTTTTTTTTCTCATTTTTTTGTTTATTTATTTTTGGCTGCATTGGGTCTTCATTGCTGTGCGTGGGCTTTCTCTAGTTGCAGCAAGCAGGGGCTACTCTTCATTGCGGTGTGCAGGCTTCTCATTGCGGTGGCTTCTCTTGTTGCAGAGCACTGGCTCTAGGCACGCGGGCTTCAGTAGTTGTGGCACGCAGGCTCAGTAGTTGTGGCTCATGGGATCTAGAGCGCAGGCTCAGTAGCTGTGGCACACGGGCTTAGTTGCTCCGCGGCATGTGGGATCTTCCCGGATCAGGGATCGAACCCGTGTCCCCTGCGTTGGCAAGCGGATTCCCAACCATTGTGCCACCAGGGAAGCCCAAGCTATGGACTCTTGAATGGAATGCTATTCTTCGGATTTGTTGTGTTTCTCTAAGGAGGGCGTGGGCCCAGTCTTGTAGACATCAGGAGAAACAAGAAGACGTGTGGGTTGGATCTTTTATTCCCCTTAGTACTTAAAAGGAAAGGCTTTCCCATGTACAATAGTGAGGCTGTTTAAGATCATACACAAGGATGGAAGAGGTACACACAGATTATTTCTAAAGCAGATATTTACAGTAAGGATATGGAGGAAGTGGTGTAGACCAGGAGTCAGCTACCCGTCTCTGTGGGCACTGGTCAGGCCTGCCCTAACATTTACAGGACCCAGGGTAAGAATCCATAAGGAGGCCTCCATGTCAGGTGTGCCAATATTTGAACTTTATAAAAGAGCGAACAAACATTTAAAAGTACAACAAATTGCTTAATATTGCAGCCCTGTGAAACTACTGCATATACAGCCCTAGTTTGGGAGTGCATCGCCACAGACCGGAGCACAAAAACGAGCAAGAAAATGAACATGGAGCACCGCCAGGGAAGAACTGCTTGTTTTGCAAGAATGTATGGTGTTCATACCACCTGCGAGGAAAGATTTTGACAAGCTAGCTGGCTTATCTTTTCTCTTACCTAAAGGCTTCTGCGGTTCAAATCTTCCCCGCGGTCCAAAGGGGTGTCGGCCTCCAGTGCTGGCAGTGGCAACACATCAGCCTTCACAGCCTTTGGACTCACAGCCTTTCAAAGACATACGGCAGGAGAGGTGGAAAAGCATTTTCCCTTGAGGCATGAACTGTGTTTGTCACAAGAGTGGATGTTTAGTATTGAAGGTCATGCCAGGCCAGCCCTGAGTACCACATCCCAAGAGACGGAGGTTCCTTTGTGTTCTCTGATGAATTTATTTAGTGTGTGTTTGCAATATGAAGAATGCTCCAAAGCATGGGGTCCAGGCAGAGTCCCCTCCTGTCTGGGTCTTAAAGGAGTACCAGTCCTGGCACTTTGAAAGTTGGGATGTGTTAGGCAGGTGATAACTGTTGTCTGCCACCAGGAGCAGCTGTCCCAGGATGTCGACCTATGGCATGGTTTGTGCCAGAGTTGCCACAAAGGACGCAACTTACACAGGTGCTGGATGGAACACTTCACTCGCGTAGAGTAGAGACAGAGCACGATCAGCTTCAACAGTGAGAGTCGTTCCTCCCCACAGGCAGTGGTCACCATCTTGCAGCCAACTCAGGAGAACAATCTGCAACCTCTCTTGGGCTACAAGTGAAGAGTCCCATTCCCTCCCCACTAGGAACAGGTGGTAGAAGGGTTGGCCTGGTGCCCTATGTCGTAGAGGCTTAGGCAAAACAAAGGAGCATGGGTTGAGTCCAGAACACAGAAAGATAATCCCACATAAGGCAATAAACCCAGCACAGCTGTGCAGCACTTTATCTCTTGGGAAGGAAGTGTTCCAGCCCCAAGGCCTCTCTTCTGTGGCCCTGAAGGTGTTGAAAGATCGCATACCCCAGAATGCCTTTCCCAGTGGGATGCGCACCTGGCCTGAGAGAGAACTAGATCACTACCTCACCTTTGCTTGGGACAACAACCTGAACTCAAGGGACCTTCCTTACTCACCACACATCCATCAGATGAGGCCAGACACCTGGGATGGTTTCACTTGGAAACTCAAGGAACAGCAACCAATGCAGGGAAGAACCACAACTTCAGGCCTCTCTCCTGAAAAGGGACCTGTGCATGGAACACCATCCAGATTTCAAGACCTGCCCAGCATGCAGACACATAACACATGGAGTGATGAGAAAGGAGTGAGGGGAAAGTTGAAAGTAACAGCAGAAAATTCCCGTAGACTAAGTGCAGGTCTGAGAAAGAAGATGAGCTACCCCAGCGAGGGGACATCTTAGCTCAAATATGCTAACTTTGTAATAGGATAGGGCAGCTCAGCTTATGCTAGACAAACGTGTTGTGCAAGCCCAGATCCTGGAATGTGGCAAGAGCAGTGTTTACAGGCAGAGATGACAGGATATCTGGTATCTCTAAGAAGAAGAAGATAGCGGGTGTCCTAAGCAGTATTATGAAATAATGATAGTAAGTGCTTCATGTAGCAAACACCTTGTCTCAAAGGAACTGCCCAAAGCACAGTTCCTGGAGCGTAGTAAGTGTTCAAGAAGCATTGGCTGTTGTTATCATCAGCTCTGGAAGACTGCTGAGGCTGGAGCAGCTTATGCAGAGATGCACAGCCTGCTCCCTCGGTTATGCCAAGCTAAGTAGCAAATAGAGCTGATGTGATTCTTAAATGTCACCAATGATGCTTGGTGGTGGAGGGGAGGAAAATCAATAAAAGACTCAGGAAGTACACAAAAACCACTCACAAAATGTTTTCTATACCAGGGAGGTCAAGAAACGGCAGTATATTGTGAAATTGGACATTTGCGCCATCACTGTTTTCTTTTGCTGAACAAACACGTGTTCGGTACTGTGTCAGACACCTCTGTACACACCACTTCTAGTCCGTCAGTGCCATCTCTTACTCTGGGCACCACTACCGCAACCAGTCCTGCACAGGCCTGGTCCGGCTCCACATAGGTATAATCTGACAGCGCCTCACCCTGCCATCATGCATACCCCTCTTTTCCTGTATCAGGGACTCTCTGATGCTGACATAGAGAACCTAAAGGAATCTGTTCGGTACTCAGGAACACGCAACTTGGAGGTACTGGACAAGGACTCATGACCACAGGGAGTTGGAAGTCACTGGGTAACACCCACAACAAAGGAGAAAGTCAGCGAGTGGGTAGAAGGGCTCGTCCCATGGAAGCCAGCCAGCCTCTTCCCTCTGCCACGACAGTGCTAGTGCAAGAAGCCCTTGGCTATGGTGGCAGGGATGGCGGCTACGCGTGGGCCCAACAGTGTGGGCTCTCTCTCATCAAGGCCCATTTCACTGTTGCCACTGCTCAATGCCTAACCTTCCAGCAGCAGAAATAGATGTCAAGTCTCAACATGGCACCCACCTCCAAGGAGAAAATACAGCCATATGGTGACCTGTTGATTGTCTTGGACCTCTGCCACCCTGCAAGGGAGAACAATCCAACCTTTGCAGGACTGACACGTGCTCCAGAGGTGGGGGTGTTTTCCCTACCAGCAGTACCTCTGCCAATGGTCCAAGGACTTACAGAATGTCTGATCACTCAGTATGCTATTTGTACCATGGCTCAAGTCAAGGGATCCATTTTATAGCAAATGGTGTGAGTCAGTGGGTATACGGGATCCACTGGTATTAGCATATACTTAATCACCCAGAAGCAGCCAGATCAAGAGAATGGTGGGCTGTTCATCATTTAGCTGAGGCAACAACAAACTTCAGGGTTGGGACCTTCCCAGAATGCAGTATATGCACTGAATCAAAGGCTGTCAGATGATATGCCGCCAGTGGCTAAAACACTCAGGAACCAAGGGGTTGGCCCCTCTCTCCATAATTCCCAGTCATCTATTTGTGGTTCCCAACCCTGCACCATTAGGCTCTGCTGGATTCCTGGGGAGAAGGCAGGGGTGGGTAGTAGAGGTGTACTAGTATGCGTACACAGTATGGGTTCTTGTGAACCTGAAAGAACTAATACAACCATCCTGAAGGAGGCTTTGTGATGGATTAGACGTAATAAAGGCACAAACACATTGGAGGGAAGCAAAGGGTGTATTGTGTATGACTTCACATCCTTGCAACCTCACCCTTTAACTCAGCCACTGCTCAGTCATCACTTTTCTTAGATTTATACAAACTTCATACAGGTCTCCTGCCTCATAACTCTAGCTTCCTGCCCTGGGGCTCCTCTGATCCTGAGCCGTGGAAATCATGATAGAATATAACACACATGCATGAGCAAACCAGAAGTGTGAGGAATTTAATATTTGTGATCCACCACTGGCCAGTGACCACAGTCCCCACCATCTATTGCTGTGTAACAAACCACCCAAAGTTTAGTGGTATAAAATGACCATGATTGTATTCTACTCACAAATTCTATGGGTCAGAAATTCATACAGGGCACAGCCCACACGGCTTATCTCTGCTGATGATGCCTGGGGCATGCTTGGGAAGACACAATTAGCAAGAAATGACTCAGAGGGATGGGGAACCATCTAGAGCAGTGTTGTCCAATAAAAATACAATGCAAGTCACATATGTAATTTTAAATTTTTTAGTAGCCATATTAAAAAAGTAAAACAGGGGAATTCCCTGGCGGTCCAGTGGTTAGGACTCGGCACTTTCACTACCTTGGCCCAGGTTCAATCCCTGGTTGGGGTATTAAGATCCCACAAGCCACATGGCATGGCTTTAAAAACAATTTTTTTTTAAAGTAAATCAGATGAAATAATTTTCATAATGTATTTTCTTTAATCCAATATATCCCAAACCTTATCATTTCCACATGTAATCGATATAAAAAATTATTGAGATTTTTTACATTTTGGGGGTGTATGAAGTCTTTGAAACCCAGTGCATAGTTTATACTTTCAGAATATCTCAATTTAGATTAGCGCCATTTAAAGTGCTCAGTAGCCACATGTGGCTAGTAGTTGCTATATCGGGCAGTGCAGATCTACAGGCTTCCTCACTCCCATGTCTGGCACTTAGGCTGGCACGACTTGAAGGCTATGCTCATTTGGGACTGTCAGCCAGAACACCTACACGTAGTTTGGGCTTCCTCACAGCATGGCAGCCTCAAGCTAGTCACTCTTCTTAAATGGTGGCTCAGGGCCCCAAGAGTAAGTGTCCCCAGTGATCAAGGTTCAAACCCCATGGTTTTTCACACCCTAGCTTCAGAGGTCACATGGCATGCTCCATTGATGGAACCAGTCACAAGCCCTCTCTGCTTCAAGGTGAGAAAACATAGACCCCACTGTTTGATGAGAAGCAGGTCAATGAATTTGTGGCCATATTTTAAAATGCCACAGGGAAGAAAGCCAGGAGATAAATGTTTCTCCTTTCTTCCTCCAGGCAAAATATTCTGCAATGCATTCATAAGGCACTTCAAAAAGTCCCAGCAGAGGGCTTCCCTGGTGGCGCAGTGGTTGAGAGTCTGCCTGCCGATGCAGGGGACGCAGGTTCGTGCCCCGCTCTGGGAGGATCCCGCATGCCGCAGAGCGGCTGGGCCCGTGAGCCATGGCCGCTGAGCATGCGCATCCGGAGCCTGTGCTCTGCAACGGGAGAGGCCACAACAGTAAGAGGCCCGTGTACCGCAAAAAAAAAAAAAAAAAAAAAAGTCCCAGCAGAATCAAACGCTAATCCCCACCAACTGGTCCAGGCTCTCATTCCTGCTCCTAGGAATACTTCCCAAGTTATTGAGCTTCACCCCATAGTTCTCATGCTCTGCTTTCAGAGGGGAATTTAAACTAGGAACAAAGATACAAAAATCCCTGCTCTCATGGAGTTTATGTTCTAGAAAAAGAGACAGATATAAAAGATTTACAAGTAAAGTATATAGTATATTAGATAATGTTAAGTGCACAGGAGAAAAAATTAAGACAAGAAATTTGGGCAGAGGGAGATTATAATTTTAGATAGAGTGTCCCAGAAAGATTAACCAGAAAAATAACATTTGAGTAAGGAGCTGAAAGAAGTTAGGGAGAAAGTAATACAGTAATTTAAGGGAAGAGTAACGAAGGCAGAGGGAACAAAAGTCTCTGAACCAGCCTGTATAACTGAAGCAGAATGAGTGAGGGGAAGTAATAGGGCCTGAAAACAGAGAGAAAACAGGGACCAGAGCACATAGGGGCTTGTAGGCTATTAGAAGGATTGGGCTTTACACTGGGGAGATTAAAAAGCCATCGGCGGGGTTTAGACAGGATTGACTTGATCTGAGTTATATTTTAACAGGATCACTCTGGCTGCCATGTTGAGAATGAAGTGAAACAGGGCAAGGGCAGAGGAAGGAGACAAATTAGGAGGTTTTTGCAAGAATCCTGGTGAGAGATAAGGTTGGCTTGGACAAGATGGAGAGGGTAGATGTGGTAACAAATAATAAGATTCTGGCCACATTTTTTTTTTTTTTTTTTTTTGCGGTACGCGGGCCTCTCACTGTTGTGGCCTCTACCGTTGCGGAGCACAGGCTCCGGATGCGCACGCTCAGCGGCCATGGCTCATGGGCCCAGCCGCTCCGCGGCATATGGGATCCTCCCAGACCAGGGCACGAACCCGTATCCCCTGCATCGGCAGGCAGACTCTCAACCACTGCACCACCAGGGAGGCCCCTGGCCACATTTCTGAAAGTAGACCCAATAGTATTTATTAATGGATTGGATGTGGGGGTGAAACAAAGTGAGGGGTCACATGACCGGGTTCACACTTTAGAGCATCCTCTCTGGTCACCCCTGATAACAGGCTGCTCGTGCCCTTGAATGGGGTTAACTCCCGAGGAAAAAATTCTGATTAAAGTATTCAGTGACCCTCCTAGAGGAAGTATCCTTCATAAACTAGTCCCTCCCTTTGCCTGTATCCGTTGGGCAGTTGGGAAAGCCTCAAGTCATCCTTGCCCTCTACTTCCTGTTGCCTTCCCAGCCTCGTTCCCTTTTTTAGAAATAGTGTGTTGTCTGTTATTCAGCCAAAGAACAGCATTCTGACCTCTGCCCTGTGACTTCCTGGTCCCCCTCTTCTTATAAATACAAGGGCAGAGCTGGGGTCTGAGGGAGTCAGAGAGCAGAGAGCCCAGGAGTCCTCAGGCTGGTCCTGGCTGTGCACGGGGAAGATGAAGACCTCGGTAGCTGCCCTCTCCTGCCTCATCCTTGCTGCCCAGGCTGCAGCTGGTGAGTTCAGTGAGCCTTCTCACAGGTGGGCAGGTTGATGGTGACTCTCAGTCCAGGGAGGAGACGCAGAGGGACACCTTTGTCCCAATAGGGATGTGATACTTGGTTAAAAGCAGCTGCAGTAGGTATAGACCTCTCCCTGCAGCCTTCGATCCCTGGGGAAAACTGTATACAGGTGACTGGTCCCACCTGGGGAAACAATTCTCTCCCTTTCATGGCCATAATTATCTGACACTTTCTCTTAGCTGATATAGGACCATTATGGGCTAGATCAAGAGAACTGTAGTAAACTTGTAAATCTGTAGAAAGAGGTATAGAATTCTATGATGTTAGAGCTATTATATACCCTCTGGTGTAAAACTATCATTTCAGGGAGGAAATTGGACAAGCCGGGTGAGTGACTCACCCAAGTCTACTTAATCACATTTATTTATTTATTTAACAAATAAATATGTAGTACTTCCTATATGAAAGCAGGCACTGTTCTAAGTGTCTTACAGATATTAATACATTGGATCCCCCTAACAATGCTGTGGGGGAGACTATCAGCAAATTATATGGTTTTGCTTATTATTATTATTATTCTCATTTTACAAATGAGAAAGCTGAGGCATAGAAACCATAGGTAACTTGCTCAAGATCACACAGCCGTAAGTGGTGGCGTTAGGATACAAGCTAGTTAGCAAGCTGTTATGGAAAGACATGTCATTTAAGACTTTATTTTGCAAGCCCCACACACATCATATCAAGCATGTTGAAGTGTGTGCACATGCCTCATGTAATATAATTTATATGTAACTATATAAGAAATGAGCTAAAAGTTTAGTTGTGTTTGCCTAATTAGTATAGTACAGGTCTACAACCCCTTATCAAAATCTCTGGGGCTAGATGTATTTTGGAATGCAGAACTTTTCAGGTTTTAAAAAGATAATAAAATATGACCCAGCAATTCCTTTTCTTGATATACCCAAAAAACTGAAAGCAGATACATGAAGGGATACCTGTACAACCATGCTAACAGCAGCATGAATTGTAATCACCAAAAGGGGGAAGCAACCCAAGTGTCCATTGACAAAAAAATGGATTGAAAAACAGGGTACACATATACAATGGAATATTATTCAGCCTGAAAAAATAAGGAAATTCTGATACATGCTACAACATGGATGAATATTGAAGACATAATGATAAGTGAGATAAGCCAGTCACAAAAGGACAAATAGTATAATTCCACTCATATGTGGTACTTCAAGTAGTTAAATTCAGAGACAGAAAGTAGAATGGCGGTAGCCCAGGGGATGGGGTAGGGGGAAATGGGGAGTTATTGTTTAACGGGTACAGAGTTTCAGTTTTGCAAGATGAAAAAAGTTCCACGGATGGATTGTGATGAGTTGCACAATATGTGAAGGTACTTAATGTTACTGAACTGTACACTTAGAGATGATTAAAATTGTATACTTTATATTATGTACATTTTATCACATTCTAAAAATATGTATTTTTAAAAAGGTAACACATACCTGGACATTACTTAACATCCCTGACAGAGTCTGAGAGACACATTAACCAAACACAGTAATATTTCTGCAGCAAACACATTTACTCCTATGTTAAAGGAGTAAATAAAGCCTGTAGATAGCCTCACTTCACTTTGGGTGACATTGAGCCACCAAATCATTTAATGAAAAATTTGTCTGCTTCCAGAGTCCTGTGAATTCCAAAAATGTGTAGAAAACATTATGGACTGTATCACATTATGTAGCTAATCAACTGATTTATTTGTGTTGGATTTTCAATTTGCTTTTTGTATTCCAGTCAATAGAATGTTTTCATGTCTCAAACTTTTTCAAAAGTTCCCTGAAAAGTCTCTGGGCCTTGATAGAGAAAATGGGCCTGGAGGCAGGTCTGGTCCAGTGGTCCAGCATCCTTGTCTCCCTACCAGGGGGTGGGGTTGAGGAATGAGATAGATGGAGATGTTGAAACAACTGATTCCCAGTAATTTTTCTTCCCTTCTCTACTGTTTCTCTCAAATAGAACACCTGATGCTGAACCTGAAGAATGAACAACACTCGATGTCTCAAGGAGGTAAAGTTTTGTTACAGTATATATATATCTGCTCAATGGCTTCAGTCTACCTCGTTTACAGGGCCTGGGGGGAGAGGAGGGTCCTATGGGTGGTGAACATCTCCAAGGAATTTCAGGATGGGCCATGGGTCCATAGGTGGCCTCTTCCGTAGATGACTTCTATTCCACCTGGCTGTCCCAAGAGCTGGCTCATCTGGGGGAGGGGGGAGGGGTACTCTGTGATGCCCGCTGCAGGCCTCAGACCCTTCCTCTTCTGGGAGGAATGGTCCCGCTCTGTTGTGGCCCTGCCTGGATGCCCTTAGACACACAGCTCAACCCTGGGGAGAGTGAAGCAAGGAGACACCAGCAAGTGCTGGCAGGGAAGGAAAACATCCCTTTCGAGTCCTGCACCTTCTTACCCTTCCCAGTACTCAGGAGGAAAGGGGGAAAGGATCTAGTTTTCCTCAGACTCAGTCCTTAAGTGACCCTTTCTCTTGCTGTAGGCTTTCACCGTCCCACTGACTGCTGCTTCTCTTACACCCTACGAAAAATCCGATGTGTATTCATGAAAGATTATGTAGAAACGACCACTGCATGTTCCCAGCCTGCTGTCATGTAAGTGCCAAGTTCACTGGCCATGTCTGGGGGTGTGGAGGGGGGCATCTGATGGATGGATGTCCAGAAAAGTCCCACCCTCTGGCTCCTGCCAGGTCAGCTGAGGCTTATGTCCTCATTAGGATCCATCAGGTATGAGATGTTCCCAGGGAAGAGGGAAGCTAGGGAAGGAAGGAGAGAGCAGGAGCGACGCTGCCCAAGGAAACTCCATGAGTCACTAAGGGAGTCTTGGAGCCAGAGGGAGGGTCTCAGAGAGGGGCCACTCTGAGCTCCTGCAGCAGAGAAAGGAAAGAACAGGCTGGGCCCAGTGGGGAATCTGAGGGGCAGGGAGGATGGGCCTCCCCATCCCCATTTGTTGAACCCTCCTCTGTTTGTAACCTTTCCCCCCTTTGCTCCCCAGCTTCATCACCAAGAGGGGGCAGCAGGTCTGTGCTAACCCCAAAGATGAGCAAGTTCAGAAATGCATGTTGCACCTGAAGCTAAGATCAGTGATCAAGGACCTGAGAACACTATCTCTTGAGAAGGGATACTTGGAGTCAGCCCCCTCACCTCTATCTCTCTTGCCCTGACTACCTCCTAGGTGGGCCCTGGCCTGAATTATTTTTTAAAAAGCAACAATTACTGTTCTGTTCTGTTCTGGTTACAAAAGCGGTGCATTAATAAAGAGTATCCAATTTAACTTTAACTTTAAGAGGAAAACGAATCTGTTGGAATTGCTGAACTCTGGATTTGCGTTTTTGTCAAAACAGACATCATAGTAGAGCTTTTTAAAAGCTAAAAACATGACACTCAAATATAGATTGAATATGTGTCAAAGATGTATTTAACTCATTAATGAAGGAACAATTAAACTGATTCAAAGATCATCTGAGGAACAGAGGTTTATATAGTTATTGGGGATGGCATTCTGAAATGTTAAGTTAGAGAAAAACAAATGAATATCCTATAGGGCAGGGGTCCCCAACTCCTGGGCCGTGGACCAGTACCAGTCCGCAGCCTGTTAGGAACCTGGCTGCACAGCAGGAGGCAAGTGGCAGGTGAGTGAGAGAGCGAAGCTTCTGCCGCTCCCCATCGCTCCCCAGTGCTCACATTGCCACCTGAACCATCTCCCCTGCACCCCATCTGTGGAAAAATTGTCTTCCATAAAACTGGTCCATGGTGCCAAAAAGGCTGGGGACCACTGCTATAGGGCAATAAATCTGTAACTTTGGGGATTATCTTTTTCTACTAGACAAAAATCCCTTGCATCTGTGCTTGGTAAAAAGCTACAAGTTACATGACATAAAGAAGGAACCACAATAAGACGTGTAGGGGGGCAGACTTATGATATAGTCAAGTCCCATACTCCCTGGTAGGTGACCCACAGACTGGAAAATAATTCCATTGCAGAGGTTCTCCCACAAGAGTGAGAGGACTGAGCCCCACATCAGGCTCCCCAGCCCAGGGGTCCTGAACCAGGAAGACAAGCCCCCAGAGCATTTGGCTTTGAAGGCCAGCAGGGCTTAATTTTGGCAGTCCCAGAGAACTGGGGGAAATAGAGACTTTACTTTTTAAGGGCACACACAAAATCTCACAGGCCTTAGGACCCAGAGCAAAAGCAAACATTTGATAGGAGCCTGGGTCAGACCCACCTGCTGATCTTGGGGAGTCTCCCAGAGAGGCAGGAGGCAACTGCAGCTCACCCTGGGGACATAGACACTGGCAGCAGCTATCCTTGGGAGCTCCTTCTACCACGTGGACACTGGTGCTGGGGGGCACCACTGTGGAATCTTCCCTCTAGCTTATTGCTCCAGGATCCAGCCCTGCCCTGGCCCACAGCTTGTAGGCACCACTGCTGGGACGTCTCAGGCCAAGCAAGTCGCTGGGTGGGAACACAGCCTCACCATCAGCAGACAGGCTGCCTTAAGACCCCCTGAGCCTACAGCCACCTCTGGACATGGCCTCACCCACCAGAGTTCCAGAACCCAGCTCCACTTACCAGTGGGCAGGCACCAGCCCCAGAATCCTCAGGTCCCCAGCTCTGCCCTACAGGAAGCCTGCTTCAGCCTCTGGACAAGCCTCACCCACCAGGGGGCAGATACCACATGCAAGAAAACCACAATCCCACAGCCTACAAAACCAGCCTGCCCACCAGCAGGCCAGATCCTATCTTGGGACCAGCTGGGCCTCAACCTTGCCCACTAGCAGGCCAACACAAGCTTTGGGACAATCCGGACATCATCATAGCCAATTGTATCAGGAACTGCTCACCCCCACCACCAGTGATCTGACACCAGCTCTGGGATCCCTGAGCCCTGCAACCAGACTCCAGGATCCGGCTCTGCCTGCCAGTAGTCTGGCACTAACCCCAAGACCTGGCTTCACCCACCAGTAGGCAGATAACACCCTGGAGTCTTCTAGATCCTGACTCTGCCCACCAGTGAGCCAGCACTAGCCCTGGGGCTCCCTGGAGTTCTGCAGTCAGCAGCCTTGTGACCAGGCCCTACTAACCAGCAGCCAACAGCTCCATACAAGGCAGAACCTGGCAAACAAACAGACCAGGGCCAACTAAGCCTATCAGACACCCACATAGCCCGCCACAACAGAAGGAACCACACAGCCCTCATAGGGGGAACCTCTAGAGCATACAGCTTGGATGATGAGAGGGGCATGTACTGCTGGGATGCACAGGACGTCTCCTGCAGAAGGCCACTTCTCCAAGGTTAAGAAATATAATTCATGTACCAGATACATAAAAATACAAAGAGCAACTTAGGCAAAATGAGGTGACAGAGGAAGATGCACCAGACAAAGCAACAAGATTAAACCTCAGAAGAAGAACTAAGTGAAGTGGAGATAGGCAACCTACCCAAGAAAGAGTTCAGGGTAGCGACTGTAAAGATGACCAAAGAACTTGGGAGAAGAATGGATGCACAGAGCAAGAAGTGAGAAGTCGGGCTTCCCTGGTGGCGCAGTGGTTGAGAGTCCGCCTGCTGATGCAGGGGACACGGGCTTGTGCCCCCGTCCGGGAAGATTCCACATGCTGCGGAGTGGCTGGGCCCGTGAGCCATGGCTGCTGAGCCTGTGCGTCCAGAGCCTGTGCTCCACAATGGGAAAGGCCACAACAGTGAGAGGCCCACGTACCGCAAAAAAAAAAAAAAAAAGTGAGAAGTCTTTCACAAAGAGTTAGAAAATATAAAGTAAACCCAAAAAGAGATGAAGAATACAACAACGGAAATGAAAAACACACTAGAAGGAGTCAACAGTAGACTAAATGGTACAGAGGAATGGATCAGCCAGCTGGAAGAGAGTAGTGGAAATAACTGATGCCAAACAGAAAAAAGAAAAAAGAATTAGAGAAATGAGGACAGTTTAAGAGAACTCTGGGACAATATCAAACACACAAATATTCACATTACAGGGGTCCCAGAAGCAGAAATGCAAGAGAAAGGGGCTGAGAACATATTTGAAGACATAATAGCTGAAAATGTCCCTAACCTGGGAAAGGAAACAAATACCCAAGTCCAGGAAGCACAGAGAGTCCCACACAGGATTAACCAAAGAGGAACCCACCAAGACACATTGTATCAATAATTAAAATTTAAAGATAAAGAGAGAATATTCAAAGCAGCAAAGGGGGACTTCTCTGGCAGTCCAGGGGTTAAGACTCCACTCTTCCACTGCAGGGGGGGCAGGTTTGATCCCTGGTCAGGGAACTAAGATCCCGCATGCTGCACGGTGCGGCCAAAAAAAAAAAAGAGAGAGAGTGCGTTGGAATAGTCAAGGGTGGAATTTCAACCAGGATGTTCAGGGAGAAATAAATTGACACCTGAAAATTACAAAAACAAAATAAACATCATGAAAATAAACTTTAAAAATATATTTAAAAAAATAAAGACAACAAAGGAAAAGCAACAAACGACATACAAGGGAGCTCCCATAAGGCTATTCGCTGACTTTTCAGCAGACACTCTACAGGCCAGAAGGGAGTGACACAATATATTTAAAGTAATGAAAGGGAAATACTTACGAACAAGAATACTCTACCCAGAAATATTCTCATTCAGATTTGATGGAAAGACCAGTACGTTTACAGACAAGCAAAAACTAAAAGAGTTCAGCATCACCAAACCACCTTTACAAGAAATGTTAAAGGGACATTTCCAAGTGAAAAAGAAAAGGCCGCAATTAGAAACATGAAAATTATGAAAGGAAATAGTCATCAGTAAATGCAAATATATAGTAAAGAATCAACCATGTACAAAACTAGTAGGAAGGTTAAAAGACAAAAGTAGTAAAATCATCTATATCTACAATTAGCAGTTAAGGGATAAACAAAACAGTTAGATGTAAAATATGATATCAAAATCAGTAATCATGAGGGGTGGAGAGTACAAATGCAGGGTTGTTAAAATGCATTTGAAATGAGAGATCAGCAACATAAAACAATCATGTATACATATATACATTGCTATATAAAAACCTCATAGTAACCACAAACCAAAAATCTGTAATAAGTACACACACAAACAAATGAAAAAGGAATCCAAACATAACAATAAAGATAGCCATCAAATCACAAGGAAAGAGAACAAAACAAGAAGGAACAAAAAAGACCAACAAAACAACCCCAAAACAATAAACAAAATGGAAATAATACATATACATATATAAATACATAGAGAATCCTAAAGATGCTACCAGAAAACTACTAGAGCTAATCAATGAATTTGGTAAAGTAGCAGGATACAAAATTAACACACAGAAAGCTCTGGCATTCCTATACACTAATGATGAAAAACCTGAAAGTGAAATCAAGAAAACACTCCCATTTACCATTGCAACAAAAAGAATAAAATATCTAGGAATAAACCTACCTAAGGAGACAAAAGACCTGTATGCAGAAAATTATAAGACACTGATGAAAGAAATTAAAGATGATACAAATATATGGAGAGATATACCATGTTCTTGGATTGGAAAAGTCAACATTGTGAAAATGACTCTACTACCCAAAGCAATCTACAGATTCAATGCAATCCCTATCAAACTACCACTGGCATTTTTCACAGAACTAGAACAAAAAATTTCACAATTTGTATGTAAACACAAAAGACCCTGAATAGCCAAAGCAATCTTGAGAGCGAAAAACAGAGCTGGAGGAATCAGGCTCCCTGAGTTCAGACTATACTACAAAGCTACAGTAATCAAGACAGTGTGGTACTGGCACAAAAACAGAAATATAGATCTATGGAACAGGATAGAAAACCCAGAGATAAACCCATGCACATATGGTCACCTTATCTTTGATAAAGGAGGCAGGAATGTACAGTGGAAAAAGGACAGCCTCTTCAATAAGTGGTGCTGGGAAAACTGGACAGGTACATGTAAAAGTATGAGATTAGAACACTCCCTAACACCATACACAAAAATAAGCTCAAAATGGATTAAAGACCTAAATGTAAGGCCAGAAACTATCAAACTCTTCGAGGAAAACATAGGCAGAACACTCTATGACATACATCACAGCAAGATCCTTTTTGACCCACCTCCTAGAGAAATGGAAATAAAACAAAAATAAACAAATGGGACCTAATGAAACTTCAAAGCTTTTGCACAGCAAAGGAAACCATAAACAAGACCAAAAGACAACCCTCAGAATGGGAGAAAATATTTGCAAATGAAGCAACTGACAAAGGATTAATCTCCAAAATTTATAAACAGCTCATGCAGCTCAATAACAAAAAAACAAACAACCCAATCCAAAAATGGGCAGAAGACCTAAATAGACACTTCTCCACAGAAGATATACAGACTGCCAACAAACACATGAAAGGATGCTCAACATCTTTACTCATTAGAGAAATTCAAATCAAAACTACAATGAGATATCATCTCACACCGGTCAGAATGGCCATCATCAAAAAATCTAGAAACAATAAATGCTGGAGAGGGTGTGGAAAAAAGGGAACACTCTTGCACTGTTGGTGGGAATGTGAATTGGTACAGCCACTATGGAGAATGGTATGGAGGTTCCTTAAAAAACTACAAATAGAACTACCATATGACCCAGCAATCCCACTACTGGGCATATACCCTGAGAAAACCATAATTCAAAAAGAGACATGTACCAAAATGTTCATAGCAGCCCTATTTACAATAGCCCGGAGATGGAAACAACCTAAGTGTCCATCATCGGATGAATGGGTAAAGAAGATGTGGCACATATATACAATGGAATATTACTCAGCCATAAAAAGAAATGAAATTGAGCTATTTGTAATGAGGTGGATGGACCTAGAGTCTGTCATACAGAGTGAAGTAAGTCAGAAAGAGAAAAACAAATACCATATGCTAACATATATATGGAACCTAAGAAAAAAAATGTCATGAAGAACCTAGGGGTAAGACAGGAATAAAGACACAGACCTACTAGAGAATGGACTTGAGGATATGGGGAGGGGGAAGCGTAAGCTGTGACAAAGCGAGAGAGAGGCATGGACATATATACACTACCAAACGTAAGGTAGATAGCTAGTGGGAAGCAGCCGCATAGCACAGGGAGATCAGCTCCCTGCTTTGTGACCACCTAGAGGGGTGGGATAGGGAGGGTGGGAGGGAGGGAGACGCAAGAGGGAAGAGATATGGGAACATATGTATATGTATAACTGATTCACTTTGTTATAAAGCAGAAACTAACACACCATTGTAAAGCAATTATACTCCAATAAAGATGTAAAAAAAAAAGAAGATACATATCAATAATTACTTTACTTTATCAGAGGCTTGAAGATCTCAAAGAGTTACTGGATTAAAAAATGCTAGGCCTAAGGGTAATGTGTGTGGTTTCTTTGGTCGAGTTATTAGCTCAGCAGAATGAATGGCGAGCCCAGACCACCTGAGCAGTGTGGATAGCAGAAGGCCAGGTATCTCCTGATCAAGGCTTTTGGTCAGGACTCTAGCAGCTGGAAAGAAATAAGGGGTGGAAACTGAGAATTTCCTTTCTGACCAAGCATCTGGTCAATCACAACAGTTCTCTGAGCTCTTTGAGGAGAAAATGGCATGTTATGTTAGGTCAATTATGTAATACTCTCTTTTCAGAGTTCCTCAAAAAACAATGTTCTCTTTTGCTTCCTTGATTTCTGTGGTGCTTCTGCCAGAAATGCCTCTCCTTTCAACCTTCTCAGAAAAATTCAACCCATCCTGCATGGTTCAATTTAGATGCCACCATAAAACCTTCCCCCACTATCCCAGCCAGAGCATCTCTCTCCCTTTCTCTGGAATCCTGAAACAGATATTTATCATCACTCAAACAGATAATGATGGAGTGACTACTTTATGTTATACTTTATGGTAGGCATTAGGAAAACCATGAGACCAAAACAAACCACATTCCTGCCCTTCAAGTATATTTCAGTGTATAAGAGGAGAATATGATACAGTGACTTTCATAAAGTTAGAATATTTATTCAGAAATTGGTTCTGAACTCCTGTTATATGTCAAGTACTCTTTTAGGCACTGGGGAAATGTATGGTGAAAAGGACAAAATCGCTGTCTTGCATGAGCTTTCAGTGTTATTCAACTGTCATTAACCCCCTTTGTCCAATGACTTATTCAATGACTTTAATAAAATTCCATGAACAAAGTAAAAAAAAAAAAAAAGACTATTTCAGGGTATAGAGAAGACTGAAAATAAGACTAAGGTATGACATCTGTGTGCAAAAATCATATCTAATTCATCACTAAATCTCTAAATTATTATGCAACACTGAATTACAATGATGAGTTTTTTTGTACTGGGGGCAACCAGCCTGGGACTCTGGTCTACCCCGCTCCAGTCAGGAGGCCCAAAGGCTGAAGAGACCAGTACAGTAAAGAACACCAGTTAGGAAGCTGTGCTATAGTTTGGGGCTTCTGAAATTTTTCATGCATAAGAATCACCTGGGCTTCCCTGGTGGCGCAGTGGTTGAGAGTCCGCCTGCCGATGCAGGGGACGCGGGTTCATGCTCTGGTCCGGGAAGATCCCACATGCCGCCGAGCGGCTGGGCCCGTGAGCCATGGCAGCTGGGCCGGTGCGTCCGGAGCCTGTGCTCTGCAACGGGAGAGGCCACAGCAGTGGGAGGCCCGCGTACCGCAAAAAAAAGAAAGAATCACCTGGAGGGCTTGTTAAAACCCAGAAATTCTGGGCTTCCCTGGTGGCGCAGTGGTTGAGAGTCTGCCTGCCGATGCAGGGGACACGGGTTCGTGCCCCGGTCCGGGAGTATTCCACATGCCGCGGAGCGGCTGGGCCCGTGAGACATGGCCGCTGAGCCTATGCGTCCGGAGCCTGTGTTCCGCAACGGGAGAGACCCGCGTACCGCAAAAACAAACAAAAACACAGAAATTCTGACTCAGTAGGACTAGGTGGGGCAAAGAATCAGCATTTCCACCAAGTTCCCAGGTAATGCTGATGCTGCAGGGTGGAGTGGAAATTTGAAGAGGAACTCTCACTCTCAACTATGTAACTTCAGCATTGTTTGCAACTTTTATATAAAGCACATATTTCTTTAGTAACCAAAAAATAATTTTAAAGAATTGAAAAAAAATGAATCTTCATTGTTTTTTCAAGGACAAACAACAAAATGGGCAGGCTTTTGACTTGTGTTAATTCTTGATTTTTTTTCATGATGAAGCTTATCAAAGCTACTTAATTATAAAAGAAATATACAATTGGGAAAAGTTTAAATATGGCTAAATAAGTCTGACAACCAATTTTGAATTTTTTTTTTTTTTTTTTTTTTCCGTACGCGGGCCTCTCACTGCTGTGGCCTCTCCCGTCGCGGAGCACAGGCTCCGGACGCGCAGGCCCAGCGGCCACGGCTCACGGGCCCAGCCGCTCCGCGGCATATGGGATCCTCCCAGACCGGGGCACGAACCCGTATCCCCTGCATCGGCAGGCGGACTCTCAACCACTGCGCCACCAGGGAGGCCCCCCAATTTTGAATTTTTAAAAGTAAAAATCTTAGAACGGCAAAATAGCTAGAAAAATATGTGCTTTAAAGCTGTAAAAAAACAAATCCATATTTTTACTATTTCACTTTTAGAACCACAGACAAGATTTTTAAAGTAAAGGAAAAAAAAGATTTTAAAAGTAATATAGCTCATTCCCTTTTCTCTTGGTGTGAGCCAGTGCTTGGACAGAGGGCATGACCCACTTGGTTGAGGCCAGTGGAGCTGGAAGACTTCTCACACACAGGCAATGAAGCAAAGAAGTAAACGTATTAAGGGTCCCACCCACCATTTCTATATTATTCAATTTTTTAAAATCAGTGCATATGTGTTGCTTTGAAAAACATTTTTAACATTTTTTAAAATAATTTTTTAAATTTATTTTTGGCTGCATTGGGTCTGCATTGCTGCGTGCGGGCTTTCTCTAGTTGCGGCGAGCGGGGGCTACTCTTCATTGCAGTGTGCGGGCTTCTCATTGCAGTGGCTTCTCTTGTTGTGGAGCACGGGTTCTGGACACAAGGGCTTCAGTAGTTGTGGTATGTGGGCTCAGTAGTTGTGGCTCATGGGCTCTACAGCACAGGCTCAGTAGTTGTGGTGCACGGGCTTAGTTGCTCCGCGGCATGTGGGATCTTCATGGTCCAGGGCTTGAACCCGTGTCCCCTGCATTGGCAGGCAGGATCTTAACGACTGCACCACCAGGGAAGTCCAATATTTTTAACATTTTTTAAACAGGCACTGCATACTCACCAATGGGCAACAGGAGAACCTTTAAGGTCTCTGATTATGTTGCCACCGAAGTCCATTCATCCCACTGTTTTGCAATTTTCATTTACTTTTTTGAGTCCCTCTTCAAGCTATGAGTCCTCTGAGGTCAGGGTCACCTCCAAGCCTAGCCCATGATATTATGGCAAAGAAGTGATGTGGTCACTAAACCCATTCTCTCTTCTCCCTGGGCACACAGATGATCTATATTTTCCTTACCTTTGCCATTAAGTTGGAGCCAGGTGACTTCATTTTGCCCATGGAGCGTAAGTGAAAGTAATTTATACTATTTCCAGAACTGGGCCATAAAAATCTGCCCATCCCTCTCTGCTTCTCCCCTTTTGTAGTAAAGTTGGAGGCCTCTTGTGGAAAATGGCAGCATTACAAGATAGAAGAAGACTTGGTCCCTGAATGGGTGCATGAAACAGCCTTCTCCAACACACACTCAACGCACACTCATCCCACTGCTGGCCCACACTGGACTGTGACATGAGCCAGAAATAAACCTTCATGTAACGAATCCCCTGGGATTTAGGGGTTGTTCATTATAGCAATAAGTGTAACCAGACTAATGTGGGTAGGAATTCAATAACTGCTTGAAAAATAAAGGACTTTCCTGTAAAGATCCCAGCAACAACTTGGCAAGTAGGCTAGGCTCCGCAAAAACAAAATAATCATTATTTCTTCCCAACTCATATTCTTCCCAGAAACATCTTGTTTCCTTAGATTGTTCCTAACGACAATTGCTATCACTTGACTTGAGGAGTTTAAATAGTGTTATTATTGATAACAAACACAGAACATTTCGAATAAATTACTGTCTTGGCACCTAAGCATGAGAATTCAGCTGTTTCCTGTGAGGTATACATACTTAGACCAGCTCAATTCATCCTTCTAAAACATATACTTACAGATCACTTGCTATCTGCTAGGCCTGCCCTCCCCTGATGAGTGGAGGAGAGAAGATGGAAACAGCCTTCTAACCACAACAGCAAGAATAGGGCAAGTTCCCCCAGGAAGAGCACGGTCAAGGCCACCGGGCGGAGAGTGTGAAGAGGTGGGTCTGTCCTGCGTCCAAATCATTTCGTGAACATGAGCAAGTCTCTGGCCCTTCCTGAGCTCTAATTCCTCCTCAGTAAATAGCCTGTTTAGACAAATCTAAGGAGGACGCAAGCTGCACCTTCACAGAAAGCACATCAGTCACATGACGCATGGACATGGCCTCAGAACCATTTCCAACACTGAGCGCCAGTCCACCACTAATCAATGAGACCTGCTAGCCATCCCTGAATGAAGCATTTTCTAGGTTCCCATCAAGCTTTTCTGTAATGAAAGTCAGAAACTGGGAGAAGGTCCCAAAGGGATCCACTCTCTGAACTCAGAAAGGTCTCAGAATAAAGGTTTTCTAGAGAAGCCACGCCAGGCAGGACAGTTTTAGAGACAGCTCGTTGGAGGCTCCCGTGTTTCTTCACAGCAGAGTGATTAAGGACACAGACTTGGGAGCCAGACTGCCTGAGTTTGAAGCCCGATTCCACTTATCAACTGTCAAATCTTGGGGGAGTAATGGATGCTTTTTGTGCCTCAGTTTCCTCAACTACTGATAAAAGGCTTAAAAGGGCTAATATTCATGAAGCGTTTGGGACAGCAGCTATTGTGTATAGCAACCCTTAAAGTATAATGCTTGTTAAATAAATTATCTGCTGAGCACCATGACACTCCTTCACCCCAGGAGACAGTGAAAGGCCGGGGATGAGGTAGGGAGCCAAAGGTTCTGCTGAAGAGCTTAAGTGAGGATTTCTTAGACCTGATGTGGGGGCTCCAGGCCTCATCCTGTTACCCCAAATCCCCTCCAATCTCCAGCCCCCATACGGCCTTGCTCTGAGGCCAGGAACCAGAATTGGGCACAGGACACATCCCAGCCTTGGAGATCTTTCACTGAATCTGAGACAGTCTCCTCTACCACGGTGCTCATGGTCGTCCTACGACTAAGGAAGAGCTTATATCAAAGGGTTAAACGTATTCCCACTGGGGATGGAGGTCAATTTCCTCCCTGAAATCTCGGCTCTCTGTGTTTCCTTCACTCCACCCTCAACAAATGTGCAGGATATGAAATTGCTGAGGAGTCTACTGCTTCCTACTTCCCTTTGAAATCTTAGTTCCCTTATTTTAAAAAAATATTTTGCCTCAATGAACATTTCTCAAAACTTCCTCAGCCCAGGAGCCTCCGAAGCCCCTACCAGGTCAGCTCTCCTCCTGCAGCCACTCCCTTCACAGGAGGATGAAGGTCTCAATGGCAGCCACATCCCTCCCCCTCCTCCTCGTCGTCATCACCATCGCCCTGGGGTCCAAGACTGAATCCTATTCAGGTGAGTGCAATACCTTCCAACCTGGTTCTTGTGGGGAAACAAGCACGAGTAGGGTTGCCGGGGATACAAGGAGAAAGGGGCTCTAGAAGGAGGTCTGGTATCTTTTTTGTGTTATTGAAGTATAGTTGCTGTACAATGTTATATAACTTACAGGTGTACGATAGAGTGATTCACAATTTTTAAAGGTTATACTCCATTTATAGTTATAAAATATTGACTGTATTCCCCATGTTTGTGCAATATATCCTTGTAGCTTGTCTTATACCTAATAGTTTGTACCTCTTAACCCCCTACCTCTACTTTTCCCCTGCCCACTTCTCTCTCCCCACTGGTAACTACTAGTTTGCTCTCTATATCTGTGAGTCTGCTTCTTTTTTGTTATATTTACTAGTTTGTTATATTTTTTAGATTCCACATATAAGGGATATCCTACAGTTATTTGTCTTTCTCTGTCTGACTTATTTCACTTAGCGTAATGCCCTCCAAGTCCATCCATGTTGCTGCAAATGTCAAATTTTCATTCTTTTTTACGGCTGAGTAGTATTCCATTGTATGTATATAAGGTCTGGTGTCTTATTAAACTGGTTTCATCCTCACCCTGCCCGGGATGAGTCCCCTTCCTGTCAATGCCTTGCAGTGAGGCCAGGCTATCTCTTCACTCCCTCAGTTCACCTCTCTTCACCATTAAGCAAAAGACTGGCCCATCCCATTTGGGGTCATTGTCCCCAGGGAGACTGGGGAACAGTATTTGGAGCCTCTCGAGGCCACTATGTCCATTTACCTCCTGGGATTTGGACCCAGGCTGCTTTCAGGGTCCGCCCTACCCCATGAGTGCAGCATCGCTTCGTTATGTGGTAGGGGGAAATGCAACAGTTGGGGGCGTCCCCAGGCCGCCTTTTTTCAGCTTATTTCTTAGGATGAGCTGCCTTTACAGACAGCCAAAACTATTCCTCACTCTGCAATTTTACTTAATTTCCTTTTCAGAAACTGAAGGGAAACACAGAGAGTTGTTGAAATAAACCTGACTAAAGTTGACAGAATCTGGACACTGTGATCTGCCTCTCTGAGAATTCACTCAGACAGCTCAGAGGAATGCAGTGGCAGTGGTTCCCGGGGACCAGCGGGTCCCTTATTTCGCTCTTTGGGGAGTGAGGATGCTGCTGGCAATGGTGCTGGCTAAGAGGACCAGCGCTTCCCTTTTCACCCAAGCACCCGGTCACCGTCGGTGACCCCGAGATCATCGCTGTGCACACCCACATGTCTGTCCAGGCCGGTCACATAACACGCACAGCCCCAGTCACTGCGCCCGATAACTGCAGGGCCCTTGATCTGAAAGGCCCTTCCTGCTACCCCCATAATTCAATCTTGGTGTGACTTTGCCGTCACCCCCTTGCACCTCCTGTAAGAGCCATGAAATTTCAGAATCAAAAAATAACCGAAAAATAGTGGTTTTTTAAAAAGTGTTTTAGATCAGGAAACCTTCTCTTCAAGCAAAATCTTACACAGGAGGCCCAAAATGTAAAACAGACAAAAAGGCTGATGGGGTCTTATACCCAAGACTGAACTCTCAAGTGCATCAGTGCCTCCAGGAAACTTCATGTAAAGACAACCAATCCAGTTAACCACCTCTTCACAGATGAGGAGACCGAGGAGGGAATGAGGGGTGATGGGTGCAAAGCCCGCAGAGGCGAGGTGGGGTGTCCTGCAGATCTGGGTGTCCTGGCTCCCGGGCCATTGTCCTTGGGGCTTGGTATGGGCATCCTGCCCTCTTTGCAGTGCACGGGCAGGATGGGGACACTGGGAGGGGCAGGGTCTGCATTCCCAAATGGCATGCATCCCAATCCCTATTGGGATTTCTTCCCATATCCCTCCTTTTTGGAGCACCTCTGCCAGCTGCCCCCAGGGATGGCGTGTGCTCACTGAGATCTGGGCTTTGCTGCTCTTCCATCTGGAGTTCAAAGTCATCAGCCAGTCCTTCTGGGGTGGGGATGTGGGGGTGGAGAATGGAAAGCAGAGTGATCACTAATGGAGGAAGAGGGAAAGGGGAGCCCCGGGAAGAGTCTGAAAGGGAGACCAGAAGACTGAGTTTTTTCTACAGCCCTCTCTTGGAATTCTGGGGGCTGTCCCCTCCTTCCTTCCCTCTTCCACCGGCTCGGGGGCAGAGGCAGCCAGCAGCCATCACCTTTAACAAGTGTCCTGATCTGGGACTTCCCTGGTGGTGGCGAAGTGGTTAAGAATCCATCTGCCAATGCAGGGGACACGGGTTCGAGCCCTGGCCTGGGAGGGTCCCACATGACGTGGAGAAATTAAGCCCGTGCGCCACAACTACTGAGCCTGTGCTCTAGAACCCGTGAGCCACAACTACTGAAGCCTGCGCACCTAGATCCCGTGCTCCGCAACAAGAGAAGCCACCGCAATGAGAAGCCCGCGCACCGCAACGAAGAGTAGCCCCCCGTCGCCGCAACTAGAGAAAGCCTGCGTGCAGCTTTCTCTAGTCTCTCTTTCTTCGCGTTGTGAAGACCCAACGCAGCAAAAAATAAACAAGTGTATTAAAAAAACAAACAAACCAGTGCCCTGATCTCAGCTTCCCCCTCATGCTTTCTCCTCAGGAGGACCTTACCACCCCACCGAGTGCTGCTTCAGCTACGTGACCCGGGCAGTCAGGAGGCAGTGGATTTCAGGCTATTATGAGACCAGCAGCCAGTGCTCCAAGCCTGGAATTGTGTAGGTGGCACCCATACACCACACTGGAGGAGGGGGAGCCAGCAGGGCCGGGGTAGGGGAGAGGGGGGCAGGGAGAACACAGAGTGGGGGCTCCCCAGGGTGCTTCTCAGGAATGTCCACGCAGGGAGAGGCAGCCAGGAGGCAACCTGGGGGCTTCTGGGCTGTCTGGGGCCCGCTGGGGCCAGGAGGAAGCTGGTGCCATGGATGGGGAGGTGTTGGGGAGGGGAAGGGGAGGCAAGGGGCACTTCCTGGGTGGGGACACCGAGACTAGATGGGTCCAGGGGCCCTGAGGGGCTGAAGGGCCTGCCTCAGAAAGGACGCTGGCCCTGGGCTACCTCTCACGAAGGAAGGAGAACCAGTCTGGGTTGGATGAGGCATTTGTGAGGAAGGGAGGCTGGGCTCTTGCTTCCTGGCTGCCGGACCCTCGGTTTGTCATCCTTCTCCCCTCTTGTTCCACAGCTTCATCACCAAAAAGGGCCATCACATCTGTGCCAACCCCGGCGATGACTGGGTCCAGCACTATATCAAAGGAACTGGAGGAGATCTGAGTGACCCAGAAGTAGCGGAGAAGGACAAAGCTCAGAATTTAAAGAGACGGGGCTGAACCCCTCTCCCATCTTAGCCCCAGACACCTCCTGGGAGCTGCCCTGCCTTGAATTAAAGACCCTCATGCCCTTCCCTGCCCTCATTCATTTCTACTAAATTGCCCATTGGCAGTAGACTTGAGGACACTGGTAAGCCCAGCACAGGGTGGCACTCTCAGCCTCAAGCATCACTCTGCAAAAGTTTGGCCAGAGCCTGGTGCCAAAAAATGGGTCAGGCCTGCGATGGAGGTAGAGGAAAACTGAGCAGAAAATGAGGAAGACAGTGTAAAAGCTACCTTTACACAATAATAACCACAATCATAACAGATACCATTTTTGTAGCGCCTTCTATATTCTAAGCACTCTGCTAAGCAGTTTATGTGCATTATCTTATTTAAGCTTCACAAGTGTAAAGCTAAGAATTATCACCTGATTTTGCAGGTAAATCTTCATAAAGGCCTCTCTATAGCAAACTCCATAGTCTTTTTCTGGGCTGGTCTCAAGGCCTCTGTTCCCTGCTGACTGGGATAGGAACGACTCATGGACATATTTTATCCAATTCTTCCCCACCCACTTACATACATCAGGTTGCACTCTATTGTTTTACTCAGTTTTGTGTCCTGCACAAGGCATAGCAAAAAGCCTGACCCACACCAGGTGCTCAGGAAATGGATGGATGGATGGTGGATGGATGGATAGACAGATGGGTAGAAGGATGGATGGGTGGGTGGATAGGTGGATGGATGGATGGATGAATGGATGGATGGATGAATGGACAGATGGAACGATTCAGGAGTCAAGAGGAAGCTTATGCTCCAGGAATAACACCCAGCTGCCCCCAAAGTGGGGGATGCCCCCATCTTCCACGTTCAAGAAGGAGCTCTGCATACGAAGAGGAAGAGCACATCCAGCGTAGGCACTATGACCACCCTTCCTGGCCTCCAGCCCTCCACAGACAAGGGCCAAGAGGGTGCCTGCACACTAAAGGTAGAGCAGACTTCCTCAGACCTTCTCTCCTCCATAAACAGAGGTCAATGGGGTATCTCACATACGTACCCTCCCTAGCTTCATAAAAAGCCACAGCTTCACCACCACTGACTGCCTTGAACACACCAGGACTAATTGCATTGTATGTTTCTTTCCTGTTTATAAGCAGTCATGCCAAACAGCAAGACCCACAGGTATCTTCATAGTCCTTGTTTTTCCCCTGCCTCCTTCTACTCCCATCTCCTGAAACACTCCCTCACGTCTCTAAAACTCAGAGTCCATCAAAGGCAAAATCCCCTCTATCTTTCATTTCTTCTCTGAACGCTGCCTTCAGCCTGGAACAGGGTTCTGAGGCAGTCTGAAGAGCTAAGATGCTGAGGGGCAGGTCCAGGCTTAGCCAAAGGTGGGGGTGGGCCGCAGCTGGAAGTCCGGACCCAGAAGCAGGTTGTCAGGTACATGATGTTGGGATGCCCTCTGCTGGCCATGATTGGCCATGGTGGCAGATTGGATTAACCCACACTGAGGGCACTCAGAAGGGATCAGCCAATTAGACGTAAAACTGGCTCCAAGTCCAAGGTCCAAAGAGATAAATGAGAACATTGACAAATAAGCCAAACATTTCAGCAACAAACAGGGACTCAAGGATCAGGCACTTTGGGGGCTGGTGGGGGGGGGGTGGATATTTGTAGCATAATCTGTGACAAGAAAGAGTGTGAGCTCAATCATGTGTCCTTGGTGGGGGGGTGGACACACATCCTTTTCCGAGGGCACTAACCCTACCTTTGCCTCGGTCTGTGTTCTCTCTAATCCTGCTTTCTGTTTGCCCTCCCAAAGACCGATCACCTGGGGAAATAGTCGGTTCAACCCTCCTCCCTCCTCTTTCCCCAACATAGAGATGGGGTGCAGGGAACATGGTGAAACCACACGGATCTGGTTTTCAGGACTGCCTATCTGCCTCCTACCCATGTGACCTTGGACAATTTATTTAACCTCTCTAAGCCTCAGTGGCCTCACGTGCAAAATGGGAGTGAAAATCTCTACTCCCCGCTGGGAGGATTAAGTGAAGTGGGGCATGCAAGGTGCTGACACACAGCACGTTCTCCACACTTCCCCTTTCTCTCTTTTTTCCTTCACACGGATTCAAACCTTACCGAATTCAACTCTGCTCCAGACCCCGCCCTCCACCGCCCTCCCCTTCAGCAAACACCGAGGGAGGGTCCGTGGTCTCTCCTCCTCCGTCCGCTGAAGTGGTCAGAGTCCAGAGAGCTGAGGGCCCAGCGTGGATGACCAGGAAGGAGACTGTCTCCGTTCAGCCTCCGAAGCCTAACTGCCCCACTGAGAGGATGAAGGTCTCCGTGGCGGCCCTCTCTCTCCTCATCCTCATCCTCACCATTACTTCTGCTGTTCACAGCCAGCCGGGTGAGTCCACCTGTCCCTGTAGGGCGGCAGTGAGAAAAGGGAACGGGGCAGCAGGCAGCGAGGTGATGTTAGAGTGTTGTCAGGTCTCTGTCATCAGCCCTGGGGCCTCTTCCCTCCTGCACACAGAGCTGCTGTCTTCAAACTCTTCCCTTTGTAAGTAGAGCTGAGCTGTGATCCAGATCCTTCTGGGGTTGGGCAGTCTCAGGAAGCTGGGTCAAGGTTACATCAGGAATCCCAAAGACAGACAGCAGGAATGATCATTTAGGAGGAAGAGCCAAGGAAGAAGCAGAAGAGATAATAATAAATGTATGCGATGAGGAGGAAGGCAAGGCAAGTGGATGAAAAAAGCCATAGATCCTCTGGGAGGGCAGGATGAAGGGAGTCAGGGATGAGTGATGTTTGGGGCTAAGCCCAGGAACGGGGAGTCTGAACCTAGACACCCCTTGCTCGCAGTGTCTGTTGTAGTTTGCTGGGACTATCACGGCAGCCAAAAGAAGTCCTGGTGGGATGCCCACGTGTACCATTTGCGGATTTCTGGGCCCCCATCTCCATCCCCCAGCCTAGGACTAAATAAAGTCTGTAGAAAAGAGAAAAGTGGTTGAAGGAAGTTAAGGTTTTGGAACTATGGGATGCTTGGGACCTATGGAGAACGGGGTTTGTTTTGCCCACTCCCTACCTCTGCCTCTACCATCATTTATGAGGCTGGTGGCAGGGAAGGGACCAAGACACTCAGGCCTTCTACATACCCGCCTCCAACTGCCCCAGCCCTTTCTTTGTCCCTAAGGCTGCCCTTGGCATATAGCCTGGCCCGATTCTGCCTGTGTAAACACTCAGGGGAGCGAGGGTCACACACACCATGTAATCTGCCCACACGCTCTCAGGGTGCCCCTGGTCTTTGGAAACGTTGCCTTGAGAACCAGGGTCACTGTGGGTAGAGGTGCCTCTGGTGGGTGGGACGGGGCAACAGTGCCCTTTGGGAAGGTCAAGCAGGAAGAGAAAAAGGCCCACCCGAAGCACGGATCCGCCAAATGGTTCTCTCGAGAAGTCTCAGGCTTTGCCACCAGCTGGAAGCAAGGGTCAGGGGTTTGCACTCTGCAGGTTTGGGCGCCGGGTGAGGTGATATCCCCAACTGATAAGCAGTCAGGGGAGCCCAAGGGAGACACAGTGATAACCCAGCCGAGTCTCTTATCCTGCGAGTGTCAAAGAGAGGGGGAAAGAGCCATTTCCAGGCCAGAAGAGTGGCCATTACAACCATTAGCTCTTAATTACAGCAAGTGCTGTGTCTTTCTGTGCCAGACTCTGAGTTAAGGGCTTTACAAGCATTCTCTCAACTAATCCTCACCACGATCCTAGGATGTAATTTTTTACTCTCGTTTAACGGGTAAAGACACCCAGAGAGATTAAGAAATTTGCCCATGATTCACGTTACTTAGTCGAGACTCCAACCCAAGCTGTCTGACTCTGAAGCCTAAATATAAGCCTTTTCCTCCTGCCCTGACTTCTCCTGCTCATCTCCCCATCTCAGCCTCCTCCCTGACCTCAGCCTCTCTGGTGCCTCTAGCACAGAATCCAGGCTCTCTATCACAGCTCAGAAGAGGTGTGGCCCTCCCCTCCCTCTTCAATATCCTCTCTTCCTACATCTTCCTTCCCACCTTGCATTGCAGCCTCCTGGAACTGTTCCGTCCCCCCAGACACACTGGGCTTCCCCCACCTCAGGCCTCCATGCATTTCTTTTTTCCAGATCCCACAACCCCTCTGTCTGCCTAAATCCTACTCATCCTTCAGGAATCAACTCAGGCACCACCTGCTGTGGGACTTCTTCCTCAACCACCCAGGCTGGGTTAGGTACCCCTCATTCTGTTCCCATAGCATCTTGTGTCAAATTCTACTCTATCCCAGACCACGTTCTATTGTAGCGTTTATCTTTTCATTTTCTCTTTTACCCAGACTGGTCTGTAAGGTACACAAGAGTAGTGACTGTGTCTTCCTCATGTTCTGAACCCCATAGAGCCTGGCATGTAATAGGAGCTCAATATGTGTTTGCCAAGTCAAGTTCATCAGCAAATGTGATTACCCCAGTCCTCTGTACTTGGTGACACTCAGTCCAGAGGCTGAAGGTTCTACAGAAGGTTCATCTTTTTCACTTTCTCCATTATCCATCAAGCTACCATCAGCCCCTGCTGATCAATGGCTTTGCCATCAGAAAAACGGAATGCAAGAGATGGGACATGGAAGTGGGCAGCCATGGGCTCCCTCTCTACCTCCTTGGCTCAGCATTCAATGTCATTCCCTCAGAAATTCCTGAGTCGGTGAACCCTCCACCCACCTGCTGCCTGAAGTATCATGAGAAAGTATTGCCAAGAAAAGTGGTGGTGAGATACAGAAAGGCCCTCAACTGTTACCTGCCAGCAATCATGTAAGCACCGCTCTGCAGACATTTCTATGGAGAGGGAAGGGAAGCCCAAGGCTGGAATGGGGTGCACAGAACCAAGCCTCCATGCTAGAACAGGGGAACAGTGGTTAAGGGCCTGGGCTTTGACTCTCACGGGACAGGCCTGGGTTTTGTTCTTGACTTTTGCCACTTATAGTTGTGTGGCCCAAGAAATGGTGGCCATAATGAAATCCAAGCCTGAGGGTCTAGGCTGAGTGGGGAAGGGGCTGAACGAAGAGATGATGAGGTCTAGAGGCCAGAGAGGGAGGCCTTCCGAGGGGACCCAGGTGGGGGAGGCCTAGGGAGGTGGTCCAGGGCATGAGGGAAGCCCGCTGTGAGCTAGAAATGGGGGAGTGTGGACTGGACCCCCAACATACTCTATGACCCATGACAGTCTAACTCTGCCTCCACAGCTTCATCACCAGAAGGAAACGAGAGATCTGTACCAACCCCAATAACGAATGGGTCCAAGAATACATCAAGGATCCCAGACTATCTTTGCATCCTTCCAGGAAGTTGGTCTAGGTTAACATTATTCGATCTGAGAAAGGTCGGCCCCAGATCCTCAACTCCCCCATGGTGGTCAGGCCTCAGTGGGAGCCCAAGTTTGGGGGAAAAAAGGTGCAACCCTGTGAAAACGCAGGCAGCCTTGTGGTCTGAATGACAGAGTTACATTCAGAGAAGCAGGCCAGTGATCCCACAAAGTAAAGTGTTTCAAATATATTCTCAGTCTCTGGAGGAAATGCCAAAGTTAAGGGAGGAGAGCAGGGATACATTCTTAACGCACAGAAAAGCATCTTTCACATCCTCTTCCTTGCTCTGCTTTCAGATCCTCACATCACTCCAGCCGTTCTAAATGATCAGACCACCTCTGGCCTCTCACTTATTGAGACCCAGAGGACTCTAGACTTTTCCTGTCCACCCTTATCCCTTTTCTAGGTCTCTTTTTTCTTCTATTATCTTTTCTTTGAAAACATAACTTTTTTCTTAGCAGGCCAGGGTGGGAATATTCAAATATGCAAATACTAGTGGTTTTTGTCCCTGTTGCAGAGGTTTTGCTGGATCCCCTGATATTGGGTCTACCCCAGGGTGACGTGTGTACAGACAGTGCCAGAACAGAAAAGGAGATGTGAATCCCTAACCCCCACTCTAAGCTTTGCATGGCAAGGGAAGGGCCTTAGACCAGGTTGGGGATAAAAAAATCTTGATCTAAAACGCAACCATTCAATAAATAAAATTTGCTTTATTGCCAACTTGATTTCTAATTTCCTGCCTGCTTTCTGCTAGGGTGGCAGAATCTTGATCACAGTTTTTTCAGGGGCTTCTCCACATTCCCCTGAGAAATTTGTCAATTTGGGGGACTGGGAAGTTTACCTGGTACCAAGGCCAGACATATATACTCAATCTCCCCTTCTCCCTACCCCTCTGTCCCCAGCTCAACAACAGGGAGTGGACTCAGACAAAATCCAACATTCCCCCAAAATGGTGTTATGCACGCAAAGCAAAGTCAGGCAACTAAAGCTATTTAATTAGAGAAACAAATAAATTTGCTGAAGTGATCATTCTGAAGACTGGCCATCCAATGACTTGGATTCTGATAAACTGACCCATGCCTGCCCCCAGTGGCCCCCAGTGGTACTGCATCATCCTGCCTCCCTGCCTCCCCACCACAACTGAAGCTAATCGATCCAGATGGCCACCTGGCTCCAGATGGCCAATGAGACTCTCTCTTAGAAAGATGAAATTTGGACCAGAGAAACGAGTGAGTACTGGTTGCTGTTCGAGCATCATCCCGAGGGAAGTTCATTGTTCCTGTGAACTCATCCACTGAAGCCCCTGGAGCTGACCTACTTCCTATCCCCACTCCGGGCTTGGAGGTTTGGTGAATCTCAGTTCCATGAGATGCCCCAGCATTCTTCCCACTATTCCTGTTTTGTTTTAATTCCTAAAGGGCCATGGTGGCATTTAGCACCTCTGGAATAACTTTTCGTTGGTTTAGGTCAGTTCTGGTTTGTGTGTGTTAAAACATACACAACATTTTTACCATGTTTAAGTGTACAATTCAGTGGCACTAAGTACTTTCACACTGCTGTGCAACCATCACCACTATCCATCTCCGGAACGTTTTCGTCACCCCAAGCTGAAACTCTGTACCAGTAAACAACAACTTCGCACTCCTCCCTCCCCACAGCCCTCAGGAACCACTATTCTACTTTCCATCTCTATGAACTTGACTGCTCTAGGTACCTCATATAAGTGGAATCATACAGTATTTGACACTTTGTGACTGGCTTATTTCACTTAGCATAATGTTTTCCAAATGTAACCATGTTGTCAGGATTTCATTCCTTTCTAGGCCTGAATAGTATTTCATTGTATGTATCTACCCTGTTTTGTTCATTCATTAATCTGTCCACAGGTATCTGAGTACCCCCTTTTCTTTACATGAGCCAGAGTTAGCAGGTCTTGGGTTCTGCTACTTGTGCCAAAATCACTTTAACTTGTGCAGTGACCTGTCAATCACCACGCTGGCCAGGCAGGGGCTCGGGGTAGGTAAGGGACCAAGGCTCTGGCCTTCCCCTTGTTCCCCCACAGGGGTCAGTGCTACCTGCTCTAATCCCCCCCCGGCTGTGAGCTGCTCCTATATCCAGGGATTTCTCTCCACCCTCCCTGCGATCAAAGCTGAGAGCTTACAGCTGACTGTGACCAAACATCCTCCAGGAGCTCACATCCCAGGGATGACAGAATCACCAACAAATACAACATAGCCAGGCTGGACCTTTGCTCGCAGGGGCCAGAGTGAACATAGAGCGGTGGCAGGGCTTGGACTGACACAGGAGCCAGACTAAGTTCAGTGTGTACACCCAAGCAGGAGGTTTCAAAGTCCTTAGCCAGCGCGAGGGTCAAAATCAGGGAACCCGAGTTCAAAGGGCTTAGGGACAAACTGAGGCTGAAAACAAGAAGCAAAGGCCAGGATCAGGATTCTGGCAAGCTGGAACAGAAATGTCATTATTTGTCTTTTTTTTTTTTTTTTTTTTTTTTGTCTATCAGAGGAGTTCAGGGTTGAGATGTCAGTCCAAAAACCTAATTGAAAATCTATATACAAAGTCAAGTTCTTATCCTAGCACATAATAGAAACTCCTAACAGTTCAGGACCAAAAGTACTTATCTCAGGTGCATTCAATTGTTTTTTGTTGGGTTTTTTTGTTTGTTTTTATTTTTTGGCCACTCCGCTCTGCATGTGGGATCTTAGTTCCCCCACCCGGGATCGAACCTGTGCCCCCTGCAGTGGAAGCACAGAGTCTTAACCACCGGACCACCAGGGAAGTCCCTCAATTGTTTTTAAAGAGGGCTATTCCTAGGCTTTTCAAGGTAGATAAATGCCTGGCTTTAAACATTCACGTGCATGAACACAGACACACACACAGGAAGGACCTCCTCATTCTGACACACAGGGGTCTCCCAGCCCTGAGCATCCTACATTGAAGACCTCACTCACATTAACCTATGCCCAGACAGCTTACATGACTGTCAGCCTTGTGGATGAAGGTGATCGACTGGAAGGGGGTGGACAATAAGGCCTGGAATAGTGGGGTTTCCACTCCTTTGTCAGAGAAAGGGGTGAAGGCCACACATAGCAACATGAGGAAACAGTGCGTGGGACAGGAAGGAAAGAAAGTGAGGAAGCAGCTCTGGGCAGTACAAAGAGCATTTTACCTGGCACCGAGAGGTCTGGCCGCACGCCCCCTCTCGTGCATCCATCTAGTGCAAGTGAGGACTTGCACAGGACAACCAGATGTCCCGCGGCTAGCTCTGGCTGGCCTGTAAGAAATGCTATTCGGCCTTCGGAGCAGCCTCCTGAGACGGGCCAGACAAGCAAGCATTTCCCCTGTAGAAAATACACGTGTGCCTGCACCTGTATGTGAGTAACCACTGAAAGTCACCAGCAGCCTCAATGAGGATATGGGGGACACGGTTGATGCAATGGTTTAAAAGCATTGGCTCCACACTCAGCAGACAAATCCAGGTTCAGATCCCAACTCTGCCTCTTACCGTGGCAGTAAAACGCTGTTAGTCTCTTAGCAGATAGAACAAGAATCCCTCTCGTGGAGGAAACAACCATTGTTTAGAAAATGTGTCTGTAATCCCAGTGAAGGCAGGAAACTCTCCCAGGACATAGACTGGGACCAAGATTTCAGGGTAAGGGATGAAATTGCTCTGAGTGAACCAAGAAAAGTGACTGTTTTGCCTTTGAAAGCCAGAGGTGTGAGACGGGGCCAGCACCTCTAGACCAGAGATGGGAAAATGTGAAGTAAGTCATTGGGGATTCACAGAAGTCTTGTGGAAGCTTTGGATTCCTCTAGACTGTAAGAACTGGAGAAGCGGAAAGACTCCCAAGCAGCTCTCAAGATCCAGGGACATGACTGGATGGCTACTTTAGGTGGGGTGGTGAGGAAAGGCCTTACTTTGGGGATGACATGCTCCTTGAGAGCTAAATGACCAGAGCAAATCAGCCATGTGAGGACTGATGGGAAGAAAACTTTCCAGGCAGAAGGCATAACCAGTGCAAAAGCCCTAGGCAGGAGCCAGCTTGGCCCAGGGGACAGTGTGGCTGGAGCACAGACGCGAGAAGGAGACCAGCATGAGCAGTGGATACAACCAGTGTTGACACTCAGCCAGCTCCTCTCTGGAGCTGCTGGAGCTTTGACACATCGTAATAAACTAAAATGCAACCAGCTCCTTCTCCCCAGTGAATTCCATTAACTCAGAGCAAGTCTGCCCACAGAATCCCCACTGATCCAGGTTCTGGCCTAGGGCTGGCCTCATCTGAAGGTGATACAGTAAAATGAAAACGCCAATTATCCTGTCGACTGGCACCAGAGTTGTTCTTTAAAAAGGAATTGCTTTCGTTTAGGAAATTACCTTGAAAAGTCAATTAAAGAGTGAATGGAAGGAAGGTGGGAATCATTGCACATGGGCTGGAAGGGAGAAACGACACAAAAGTGAAAGCTAAGCTGTTCTACATACAAAGTGGACAGGAAGTTGAGGGAGAGAAAAGAGGAGAGAAAAGATCAGACAGCATAGAAGGAGACTGATTAGCAGAAAGAAAATCTAAGCGACAGGGAGACCAGAGGACACCTAAGACCGAGGATGTCTATTCCATTCTAGGTTGTTTGCATTGCTGCAATGTAAACCACTCAACAACTCCCCAAAACTTTCAGGGAAGTCTGATATGTCCCTATACCCTTGCTGGTAGTATTATGGGAAGTAAAGAGTCAGGATAGTAAAGTGTGTCCTACCCTACTTTCACTCCTGACAGTAAAGATGGACAGTTCTGTGTCTGCCCACCACGTGGTCCTAATGGCATTGTCTGTCTCCAGGGTCCCTCTCACACCTAACCATAAAGATTGGTCCACGAGGTAGACATACAACCCACACAGGGCCAGACCAAGTCCCTCCCCCCACCAGAGATTGGTAATGAATACTTGGAAAAAGAAGCTTGCTCTTTTCTGGGGTTGGCTGAGCTAGAATGACAAAAGGCTCAAACAACGTATGGCTTTGTCCCTTTCTCCCATCTCTCTGTAAAGGAAGCCCATCTTCAGGAGAAGAAAATTGGGCGACATGCAGAAGAAGCAGAGATGAAAAGTGGAGTGCAAGAAACCCCTGATGGCATTGAGCCTATGGATCAAGCCAGACCTGAAGCCTGGAAATTCTTACACTTTGCACTTCCATGAGTCATTAAGTTTCCTTTTTGATTAAGCTCATTTAAACTAGATTTCTGCCACTTTAAATCAAAAATTAATAACTCCTCCACTAATGCCCAGGTAGAGGTAGGAGGATCCTCATGAGAGAGAAGGAGGCAAAGAATCACAAACTGGACCAGCAGCAGAGTGAATGGTGGCCCTTCGCACTCCCAAAAGGACAGAGATGCAGCTGCACTTGAAGGTGACACAAAAGCAGAGGAAGCACAGACCACTTTTCCCAAATCCACTGTAGGAAGGTTAACTTAGAAAGAAAACAGTTTGACTAGGAATTGGCAAGGCTGAATCATTGCTCAGGCAAATTGTGAGCTGGGTTACAGTGCAATGGTATAATCTGGGCGGCAGCAGGATTGCCTGGGAGAAGGGGGTTGGCATGGAAGTTGAAGTCACGTTGAGGAGCCCCATGCCCATCCCTCACCAGGATCATACTGACTTGTCATGTGCCTGTCATCCATGTATCGGCACTTCAATTTGGGGGCCAGGTGTACTGCTTTTAAGCGCCAGCACCTTTAGGAAACGAATACCCCTGCTGGTGTTGTCCATTCACACCATGCTTAGAGATGGAAAGTTTTGGAAAATAGGAAGTGAGAGTAATTATGGATTATGGGGGGTTCCCTGGAGAGGCCAGGCTTAAATTAGGCATTTAAATGAGGGTTCCTGGAAACAGAAAGCTTCCGAGGGAGAGGTATCCATATCTGCCACAGTCCAGTTCTCATCCTGACCTCTGCAGACAAACTCATCCCTTCCCAGTGTTGCCTGGGGGGTATCAGTGGGATGTGTCCTACTGCTCACTGGGGTCCAGAAATAGTCGTCTGCTCAGAAGCTCTCTAATGCCCCCAGAAGGCCATCCTAGCCTTTGGCTAGGGCCTCCTGGGGACAGGGATCTCCCAAGTGAAGACCTGTTCTCCCATCCAGCGGCCATAGCCCGCTTCCCCAGCTCAGTCCTGCCAGCCTTTTCCAAGTCCTTTCTGAGTCAGTTCTCCTTACCCTGCTTTGACAGGCTAGGAACCAAGGTGACCCCTGTCCTTGGGCATCCTTGTACGCAAAAAGACTCCAGCTTAAGGTCCCCAGCCGCTGGGAGAGCTGATTAAACTTGGTGCAACCCAGGGGCTTCCCTGGTGGCGCAGTGGTTGAGAGTCCGCCTGCCGATGCAGGGTACACGGGTTCGTGCCCCGGTCCGGGAAGATCCCACATGCCACGGAGCGGCTGGGCCCGTGAGTCATGGCCGCTGAGCCTGCGTGTCCGGAGCCTGTGCTCCGCAATGGGAGAGGCCACAGCAGTGGGAGGCCCGCGTACCACAAAAAAAAAAAAAAAAAAAAAAACTTGGTGCAACCCCAATGCCACAGCCTTGTGGAAGTCCAGGACCCCCCCTCCACTGCCAAGATTTCCTTCTGTTCCTCTGGCCTGTTTTCTCCCTCCCCAATCTCCCTCCCCAATCAGGAGTCCCACACAAGCTCCACAAGCTCAGCAGCAGGTATCACCTTGCTGGATCTCCTCCTTGGTACACCAGTTTCTCTCCCTGCCCAAGAAATAAGGCAGGGCCAGTGCCTCTTCAGGAGGAAGGCATGATGTAGAGACAGGCGGAGAACCTAGAAACCCTGCCCCTTCCACCCCAAGAGGAGTGGCAGAGTAGAGGGTGAGAGCTCAAGACAAACAACCAGAGAGCAGTGTGTCATGAAATCCTCCCTTCAGACCAGAGGTTGGAAGGAAACCTGAATTCAGAGAACCTTGTGTCCAGCCTTAGTCATGGTGGTGCATCCATACAATGGGATACTACACAGCAAACTACTGATAAATGCAATATGAATGGATTTCACAGATGTGATTTGGAGCAAAAGGGTCAGACCCATAAGAGTCAATACTATGTGTCCATTTACATGAAATTCAAGGACAGTCAAAACAGTCATAGACATCAAATAGTGCTTACCTTTAGGGGATAGATATTCCCTACCAGAGAACGTGAGGGAGGGAATTCCCTGGTGGTCCAGTGGTTAGGACTCTGCACTTCTACTGCCGGGGGCCCAGTTCAGGGAACTAAGATCCCACAAGCTCTGTGGCGTGGCCAAAAAAAAAAAGAGTGAGAACATGAGAGAAACTTCTGGGATGCTGAAAATGAGTCTGGGTGATGGCTACACAAGTATTGATATATCCACGTGCCAAAATTCATCAAGCGGTAAGATTTATGCACTTTGCTCTATGCAAGTTACACCTTAATAATCTTTTTAATAAGGAGTTGGGGGAGTGGTAAAGCAGAGGCAGCAGCTTTGGACTCTGCCCCCTTGGGAGCTGCACATCTAGCAAGATAAAAACAGCTGGGGTTGTGCAGAGGGCGCTGATGTACCCACACGTGACTGTCCGGCCATATTCTACGGCTCCCTGTAGTATATTCTACACTGTACTTTACATGGCATTTTTAAATGGGAAAGGGGGTATGGGGAGGAGATGGAGAAATGCCCCTGGCTATAGAGGGGCATGACCCTCTTAGGGACTAACCCAGGTTACCAAATCTACACACATGCAAATGCAGGACACACCACTCATAGGAGTTAACAGTGGGGAAGGGAGCCCTATTGGAAGGGAGGCTTCCACATTTTATTTATCCTGATAGGATATTTGGGAGTATTTTCCTATTGTTATCCCCTCTTCCCTTCCCTCATTCAAGCAGATAGTCTGCACCATGCAGCTCCTGCATCCCTCTCAGGGGAGAGAGAAGGCAGGGCAGAGAGCAAAACTGAAGGTCTCTTTGGCTTGTGTGTTCTAAAAGCTTAAGCCCCCTGCACAAAGAATAAGACAAGATTCAGGGCTTCCCTGGTGGTGCAGTGGTTGAGAGTCCGCCTGCCGATGCAGGGGACACGGGTTCGTGCCCCGGTCCAGGAAGATCCCCCATGCCGTGGAGCAGCTGGGCCCGTGAGCCATGGCCGCTGAGCCTGCGCGTCCGGAGCCTGTGCTCCTCAACGGGAGACGCCAGAACAGTGAGAGGCCCAAGTACCGCAAAAAAAAAAAAAAAAACCCACAAGATTCAAAGCATATTTCCTTAATGTCTTCACCAGAATTATTAAAGAGTATGGATTTCTTCCAGGATGAAAAGAGAGACCTGCTGGGAGTTTGGGGTTAGTAGATGCAAACTATTACATTTAGAATGGATAAACAGGGATTTCCCTGGTTGTGTAGTGGTTAGGACTCCACGCTTCCACTGCAGGGGCATGCGGGTTTGATCCCTGGTCGGGGAATTAAGATCCCACATGCAGCGCAGAGCAGTCAAAAATAATAGAATGGATAAACAACAAGGTCCGACTGTATAGCACAGGGAACTATATCCAATCTCCTGGGATAAACCATAATGGAAAAGAATATAAAAAAGAATGTGTATATGTGTATAACTGAGTCACTTTGCTGTACAGCAGAAATTAACAAAACGCTGTAACTCAACGATATTTCAAGTTAAAAAAAAAAGATAATGAAACGCTCTTTAAAAAAGAAAACAAAAAACAGGGACTTCCCTGCCGGTCCAGTGGTTAGGATTCCAGGCTTTCACTGCCAGCGACCCAGGTTCAATCCCTGGTCAGGGAACTAAGATCCCGCAAGACACGCAGAGTGGCCGAAAAAAAAAGAGAGTCTTGGTTTGGGCTGGAGGGAGGCAGGTGCAGCCTGGGCATTCCAGCGTCACTGCCAGGAAGCAGGTGTAAATAAAGATAAACAAAGAGCACTGCTCACCACCCAGTTCTACAAGGATTAGGTCATAACCCACAGCAGTCGCTGGCTGACAGCACACTCTGAGAGGAAATTAAGACAGCAGGGTGATGCACTCTGTGCTTCGGACAAGCAGGCCCCTTTGTTAGCTAGATATTTATCTCAGGAAGAAGGTTAATGAACCCAGATTCTCACATCTTCCCATACACAGAAAAGCACTAGAATCATTAACTTGAGATACCTGTTCTTTGTGAAAAGTCCTGGAATGAAACTTGAACTCACAACTTTTTTTTTTTTTTTTTTTTTGGCTGCATTGGGTCTTTTTTTTTAAGTTATTTTATTTTATTATTTATTTTTTAAATTTTTAAAAAGATTTTTTTATTTTTATTTTTGGCTGCATTGGGTCTTCGTTGCTGCACGTGGGGCTTTCTCTAGTTGCGGCGAGAGGAGGCTGCTCTTCACTGCTGTCCTTGGGCTTCTCATTGCGGTGGCTTCTCTTGTTGCAGAGCACGGGCTGTAGGCACGCAGGCTTCAGTAGTTGTGGCACACGGGCTCAGTAGTTGTGGCTCGTGGGCACTAGAGCACAGGCTCAGTAGTTGTGGTGCACAGGCTTAGTTGCTCCATGGCATGTGGGACCTTCCCGGACCAGGGCTCGAACCCATGTCCCCTGCATTGGCAGGCAGATTCTTAACCACTGCACCACCAGGGGAGCCCAAACTCACAACACTTAACACTGTGTGTTTTTCTTGAAGTCGACACAGGGAGACCCAAAGAAGAAGGGTTGTGGAGAACATCCAGGCAGATGGGCCACAGCAGCCCTAGGGCAGGTCTCCGTGTCCTCAAGTGTGACCCCAAATTATCGGAACTCCACCAGACCCCCACTAACTCCAGGGAGGATGACTCAGCAGGAACTGGTGGGGACAGATCATCATATGGGCCCCACAATGCCTGGAACACCCCAGAAAGTCTGAGGTTAAAGTGTCCCACCAGGCCAGCAAAAAGGCAGGCTAAAAATACACATCAGACTAGGTTATAGTGGTAAAGTTTTCTTTCCTATAAACCCGAGTCCGTGGACTTAGAGTCCAGCTACAACTCTAGGTACTTCTGCATTATTTGAGTCTGTTTTGATGATCTGAATCTCTTCTATGTTTGTGTTTTACTTGCATAATTTTCATTAACTTTTGTTACCCTGTGTCTCTGGCATGGAGACCCACGAGGAAGGAGTCCGCTGAGGGTGCTCCCACTGTGGCCTCCCTGCCACTTTGGTGTGACCACAGACTCCCTTGACCCTTCAACCTGAGGCTGAACCACAGTGGGACCTCTGGCTGCCTCCCCCCTGGGCTCAAAGAGCAGCCTGTGGCTCCTGGCCGCAGGACTGGCAGGGTGCCTTCCCAGCTGCCTTCCTACAGACAGAGTCCCTGTCAGCACCACCGCCCCACCTTCCCGCCCCGCGCCCCCGGGGGGGGGTGGAGGGGGGAGGGGGAGGGCCCCTTCCCCTCCGGCCAAGCTCCAGAAATCCCCCTCTGCCTAAGCAGCCCTGGCTTTGCTTGGTCTTGTGCTTACCCCTCACAACCGCAGGGGACCGTCCTCCCAATCCTGCCTGGGAGCCTGAAATGAAAATTCTGCGTCATGAAAGTGCCTCCTCTTCCCCTTTGCTAGCTGGAGTTCTCCCCGTCACTTCCTAAGAAGCATCTGTTTCCAAACCCATTTCCAACCCTGCAACCCTGTCACAGCCCAGCTTCAAGAAGCAAGAGGCAGGGCAGTAGGAAACGAAGAGAAAAATAACACTCAGTGGCCATCTTTTTATCTCAGGCACTTTACACATGTCACTTAATCCTAATATCTACCCTGCAGGGCGGGGATTAGCTGTAGGACATGTGAGAAAACTGTGGAGAATTCAGAGAGTTAAGCAACTTGCTCCAACTCACACAGCTAGTCAGTGACCAAGCCAAAATTCACATCTATGTCTGTCTGACTCCAAGGTTCCCAGGTGGGACCAGTCAGTGCCTGACCCGCCGCCCCCGTGGTCTCTAGGGTCCATCGTCATAGAATCTACCCTCCCAGCTCAGTGTCCAGGGGTACTAGCTGAGGAAGTTCTTATGCCTCCACTGCCCAGTCTGTTTCTCCATTTCCAAGGCCCCAACAGAGGAATCTTTTCGGTCCGGCTCATCCTTTTAATCCAGGCCACACAACAGCGAGCAGTCCCTCTACCACAAGCACCTGCAACTCTGCCCCAGAGCCCACACCCAGCAAGGTGGGAACGCTGGGGAATTCACCCTGAAGTAGCCCCCGATCAATGATAGACACGCAGTGGGGAGCAACTCACTCAGCTTCTCGCCCCTGGGGGAATACTCAGAGTGCCCAGAGGTCCCCAGAGGAGCTGAGTCCAAGGTGCCCCATTACAATGGTAATCTGCTCAGTAAAGAACCCTGCAGGGGCGTCCTTCTTTTTTATGCTTCATCTCTGTCTCGCTCCTGGAAATTCTCGGCATCACCTCCCAGTGAAGTACTTGCACCCGATCCTTATCTCGTGGTCTGCTTCCAGGGCAGCCCAACCTCAAAGGTGAGAGAGAAAGAAAAGTCAAGGATGACTCCGAGGTTGTTGGCCTGACCAGTAGAGCTTCATCATCTTAGCTGAAGTAACTACATATCCTGAGCATAGGCCATGCGCCTCTGGCTGGGCCTGTGACATAGAGTTTGCCAATTAACTATCCCAGCCGCAGTGTGCAGTGTACAGGATCATCCCCATATTACCAGTAAGGAAACAGGCTCAGGAAAGTTCAAGCCTTTGCCCAGAGTCAGACAGCTAGTAAGTGGTGGAACTGGTTTTCAAGGATCTGGAGGTGAGGGAGGGAGTAAGTCCACCCTGCTTTGGCTTGGCTGCTCAAAACGTGGGATCAAAAGGACCCCTATTTCCACTAGCCAGCCCCTCACTCCCAGCAGGAAGGTTCTCCTTTCCTCACCGTAGAGATCTTTAATGGTGCTACCATCCACCTTTTCACTGATGGAGAAAGTGGAGGCAAGAGAGAAAGAAAAGAGAGAGAGAGAGAGAGAGAGAGACCAAAAGTACGGAGGGTGGGAGAGAATAAACGAGATAATAACAGCTATTTTGCAGTGAGTGCTTACAGCCCTGTTCAATTCTTTACGTCATCTCATCTTGCCAAAAGCCTTGAGGAAAGAATTGTCTAAAATTATCCCACATTTAACAGAAGTGGGGGGAAGGACAAGCTCAACAGAACAGTGAAGAGACAATCCAGCCCACTTGACATCCCGGTGGCCTGGGCCCAGCCCCACCTCCCTGTGACTCAGCTGCTGTTTTCCATTTCTTTCTTTCTTTCTTTCTTTTCTTTCTTTCTTTCTTTCTTTCTTTCTTTCTTTCTTTCTTCTTTCTTTCTTTCTTTCTTTCTTTCTTTCTTTCTTCTTTCTTTCTTTCTTTCTTTCTTTCCTTCTTTCCTTCTTTCTTTCTTTCTTTTCTTTCTTTCTTTCTTTCTTTCTTTCTTTCTTTCTTTCCTTCTTTCCTTCTTTCTTTCTTTCTTTCTTTCTTTCTTTCTTTCTTTCTTTCTTCTTTCTTTCTTTCTTTCTTTCTTTCTTTCCTTCTTTCCTTCTTTCTTTCTTTCTTTCTTTCTTTTCTTTCTTTCTTTTCTTTCTTTCTTTCTTTTCTTTCTTTCTTTCTTTCTTTCTTTCTTTTTTCTTTCCTTCTTTCCTTCTTTCCTTCTTTCTTTCTTTCTTTTCTTTCTTTCTTTCTTTCTTTCTTTCTTTCTTTCCTTCTTTCCTTCTTTCCTTCTTTCTTTCTTTCTTTTCTTTCTTTCTTTCCTTCTTTCCTTCTTTCCTTCTTTCTTTCTTTCTTTTCTTTCTTTCTTTCTTCTTTCTTTCTTTCTTTCTTTCTTTCCTTCTTTCCTTCTTTCCTTCTTTCTTTCTTTCTTTCCTTCTTTCCTTCTTTCTTTCTTTCTTTTCTTTCTTTCTTCTTTCTTTCTTTCTTTCTTTCTTTCCTTCTTTCTTCTTTCTTTCCTTCTTTCCTTCTTTCCTTCTTTCCTTCTTTCTTTCTTTCCTTCTTTCTTTCTTTCTTTTCTTTCTTTCTTTTCTTTCTCTCTCTCTCTCTCTCTCTCTCTCTCTCTCTTTCTTTCTATTTTTTAACAAAACAGTTCCACATCCTACTTTCTGAGCATGTCCTGCCTGGTCCCGGGGGTGGCAGGAGCAGGGAGTTTAGGGAATTAAGCCTCTGAAAGAGGACTGAAGCTACATGTCAAAGGACAGCCACATGACATAAAAACCCTCGTGCTTTCAGCAGCACCAGCAGGGCTTTGGAGAGAGAAATGCCGGTGGTCTGAGCGTCTGCAGCGCTGAGGAAGGAGAGCAGCCTATGTGTCTGCAACATGGGAGGGTGGTTTTGTGGCTGAAGGGTTGTGTGCAACTGTGACAGCGGGGGTGATTCTTAACCATGCATCATGTGGCAGTGTCAAAAATGTACATGTCACCACTTAGATATACCCCCAAGAGGGTTGTTCTCTTTATTTTCAGTGACTGGTCTCACACTGGAAGATCCATTCCCACCAATGATGGAAGAAGATGGGAAACCCTCTCCAAGATGGCCTCAGGATGCAGGGGGCACTTAAGCAGCCTCGAGGCCCTGGCTGGGGGTGAGGGACATGGCTCTCATCCTGCTGGCTCTCGTTAATGCCGCATTGAGGTGTGGCTCCTCTCACCTTGTTCTGAACCCTCCTGGCTGCCACACTGCTGCAGCCGGGGGACTCATGGTCTGCTCACTGGGTGTGGCCAGGGCCCCTGGTCCCTCACTTGCTGCCTCTGCCCCACCATGTTCTCATTGACCTGAGTCTCAGCACATCCTCCCTCCTTTTTAAGCCACCCACTTGGCAGCCTCTGCTTTAGGGTCATCCGGAGCCTCACCAAAATATCCCCAAACTCGTCCATACTGCATCTCAGAGACTGCGGGCAGTCAGGAGTCTCAGCCCATCCACATCCCCCAGGAGAACTAAAGGCTGGTGCTGGATCCTGGCACCTCTCTCTCCAATTCCCAGCTTCTACTGAATTCTCTCTTTCTTCACATGCTGCTTCACCCACCACGGGTCAGGGCCCCCATTCCCTCAAAACAACCCTGGTGTGAGCTATTGGGTGTTAACAGATGTTTACTGGAAATTTGGGCATAAGATAGGTTCTGAATGTAGCACAGAATGATTCGAGTGAGAACTTGAAATTGGATATTAACCATAAAAAATCCCTGCCTTAGAAATCCACTGGCCATTCCCTGCCAGAAAGAATTAACCTCTCCCTGGCCTGACTTCCTTCCCAACACCTGGGACCCCTGCCCATCTCCCCTCTTCTCCCTCACAACCCCACACCAACTCTCACACTGACCAATCCTAGTTCTTTCTTTTGCAGAACAATTAGCCCTCTCTAGGCAATATAGGTAGGGGTGGGATAAGGTAGGGGGTCTCCCCCTTTATTATCGAACGTGTCCATTATGCATTTTTCCCCTAAGCCCAAGAGTAATTCCCCCCCTAAGATTTTTGCCCTCCTTTTAGATCAGTCAGCTCAACTCTAACCAGCTCTACTAAAACAACAGTCTTGTACTGCCTCATACATTTCTTTGAATCCTCACAGTGAAGGGTAGGCAATATTATTATCCCCATTCCACAGACAAGGAAACCGAGGCTCAGCAAAGTGAAAGAATACAGCCACTGAGTGAATCAACAGCCAGGCAAGAACTCAAACCCAGGTCTGCCTTACTCTAAACGCCGTGCTCTCCACCACTGCCCATCCTGGGAGGAGCTATGTTTCTGTAGCTGGGAGGAGAACCCCATTTTCAGAACAATTCCCATGCGGCAGGAAAGGCCAGTATGCTGCAGGGTCATCTGTGGAGCCAGGAGATAAGGACCCCTGACGCTGGGGGAGGCTGCTCCCCTACAGTCCTGACACCCCATCTTCACGGAGCAGCTCCCAGAACTTCCTGAGTCAGCCTCTCCCCTGGCCAGAGAGTCACCACTGTGAACACCAGGGCAAGTCCCATCCTGCAAACAGTCACCTTGGGGCCGACCATACCGTCTCTAGACCTCAGAGCTACAGAGAGGAAGCTGCAAACTCGAGGCTCTCCTAGACCATCTAATCAGCGTGCACCCCTGGTGGGCAGGCACCATGCCTCTTTCACCTCTACTGGGGAAAGGGACCAAGCCCAGGAGGCCCTCATTTCCAACCAAGACTGTTTCTTCCCTCCCTCATGAGAAAGGGCCCCAGCAGGAGGCCCTGACTTCGAGACAATGTGCACAGCTGTGACCATTCACTGAGCGTCTGCTGTGTGCCAGGCCTTGTACACAATGACCTCCTCTCATCTTTCCAGTCCCAGGGCTCAGTAGTATTGGGTTGGCCAAAAAGTTTGTTCGAATTTTTCCGTAACATCTTACGGAAAAACCCGAACGAACATTTTGGCCAACCCAATAGTTGGCCCATTTTACAGATAAGCAAACCATCTAGCAAGATCATGGCAGTTTCTTGAGTTTTTGCAGCTTCAGCAGCAGAAGTTGAAATTTGAACCAAAGCTTGTGCAACTCTGAAGCCTGTGATGTTTCCACTTCAACATCCTCTGTCGGAGGAGATAGGTAGTGATCTGCCTCTCCTTCCCTGGGTCCAACCATCAGTCTTCTTTTAGGGGGAGGCACATAAGGCTGTGTTTTTGGTGTTAAAGTGTGATTCTAAAAAGGCCAGTCACCTGATGGGACGAGGGGTGGGGTGAGAGGCGGTAGCAAGGACGAGCCACTGGGTGAGTCGTCCCGCCTCGGAGAATCCCACTGAGAGGACCCGGGTCTCTCACTGGACTCAGGGATAAAAGAGGTTCTGAGACTGAGAAACGCCAAGGGAATTCCTCCTGGACACCTGGGCACATCCTGCAGGTGACTCTTTATAAATAAACCAAACACGCACATGATACAAATTCTGAAGATGCAAACTAGTATCCCCCTGGGGGAGGAGGGATAAATTGGGACTTTGGGATCGACATATACACACGACTATATTTAAAATAGATAATCAAGGGCCTCCCTGGTGGCGCAGTGGTTGAGAGTCCGCCTGCCGATGCAGGGGATACGGGTTCGTGCCCCGGTCTGGGAGGATCCCATATGCCGCGGAGCGGCTGGGCCCGTGAGCCATGGCCGCTGGGCCTGCGCATCCGGAGCCTGTGCTCCGCAACGGGAGAGGCCACAGCAGTGAGAGGCCCGCATACCGCAAAAAGAAAAAAAAAAAAAAAAAAAAAAAGATAATCAACAAGGACCTACTGATAGCACAGGGGACTCAGCTCGATATTCTGTAATAACCTAAATAGGAAAAGAATTTGAAAAAGAATAGATACCTGCGTATGTATAATTGAATCACTTTGCTGTACACCTGAAACTAACACAATATTGTTAAACAACTATACTCCAATATAAAATAAAAATTTTCAAAAAAGAAAAAAAATCAAGCAAGCTAAATGGGATCTGGGTGAAAGATTCATGTAAAAAAAATATATATATATATATATATATTTTTTTTACCAGAAATTGAAAATATATACTAATTTGGAATAGTTATATTGGTTAGAATGATATATATCAATTTTTCAAAATATATTTTTTGTCCTAAGTAAACTGACATTTTAAATGTCTAAAAGCTTTAAAGAAATAGTATCCCTCCTACCCCTCCCTGTTCCCAGGCCTCCCTCCTATTCCCCTTCCTAATAGGAAGGGAAGGTAATTGTTACCAGTTTCTTACAAGCCTCCAAAAGAGAATCTATACATATGAGTCCTTTTTTTTTTTTCACACATGTAGCACACTACATAGACTATTCTGTTTCTTTTTTTTTTTTTTTAAATATTTATTTACTTGGCTGCGCCAGGTCTTAGTTGCAGCATGCGAGACCTTCATTGTGGCGTGCAGGATCTTTTAGTTGCAGCATGCGAAGCCTCAGTTGCAGCCTGTGGAATCTAGTTCCCTGACCAGGGATCGAACCCGGGCCCCCTGCATTGGGAGCATGGAGTCTTAGCCACTGGGCCACCAGGGAAGTCCCTATTCTGTTTCTTACTTCTTGTATCTTAGAGACCATTCCATATCTGCGCGTAGGGAGCTACATCATTCTTTTTAGCAGCTGCCTGACATTCCATTGCATGGAAGTGTCAAATTAGTTAATTAGTCCCTTACTGATAGACAGTCTCCAGCCTTCATTATTACAAGCCATGAATATCTTGTATATATTAGGTCGTGCCTGTGTGCATATGTATGCAAGATAAATTCCTAGAGGTAGAATTGCTAGTGCTTATTAAATACAATATATGCTTTAAAAATTCAAATGGATTTTGCCGAACTGCCCTCCATAGAGGTTGCAGCAATGTGTAGCCCACCAACAATGAAAGGCAGCACAGGGAGCGCTTTCTGTATGAGGAAAGGCCTTTAGCTGGCAGAGACAAGATGGCGGCAGACAGGCAGGCCTGTGCCTAGCCAGACATTCGTCCTAGGGCAAGTGACAAAGATGAGCCAGCACCACCAACAGGCTGCTCCCTGCAAGCAAGCCACCCATTTCACAGATGGGAAAACAGGCCCTGAGAGTTGACATGCCTCACCCAGAAACCAGGACCTGCTCCCATACATACACACTCACCCAGCTGCTGTTTCCAGCCTACTTGGAGCCCACAGATTCCTGACCATCCACAGCTCTGAGGTGGGTAGCAGTGATTACCCTGGACATTCATCCACCAGCCTAAAGAACAAAAAATCTCAACAGACCCTCTCCATGGTTACTGCTGGGCGGTGGGCATTGAGGACAGGAAAGAAGCGAGAGTAACACGTGAGCCATGGGTGTTCTCATCAGCCACTCTGGAAACAGAAGTAAGCATGGCGAAAACAGTTCTCTATCTTTGTACTTGGAAACTACCTTCACATCTACTAACTCATTCCACCTCCACAGCAGTTCTCTGAGTTACACAGGGTAGGGATCCTTATATTCGTTTCCCCTGTTTTATAGATTTTAAAAATAAAGTACGACTTGCCCATTGCTAGAGAGGAAAAGAGACTAGAGGCAGACCTAGGGTTTCTGGTGCCTAATCCTGGCCACATCCTGTTGTGCATCTATGTAAGCAATCTCCTGTGATATATGTCCACAGAAACCCCCCTTATCTGCCCACATCCAGGATGAGTCACCCTGTCCCTAGAAATGTTGTTTGGGACCCTCCAATGCATGGATATACAAGAATTCCTTTCTCTGGGTCCTCATCTTTGTTTCAGCTCCAGAGATACATCCTTTGTGAGGAGACTCTTGGGATGGCTGGATGTGTACTGTATCTACGTGTCTGGTGTGGCCTCTGCAACATGATGGGTGCTCAATAAAAATGTGTTTCCTGGTTGGCTGAGAGGCTGGATAGTTGAATGGATGGGTGGATGGATGGGTGGATGGGTGGGTGGAGTACTGGTTTAATTTATTTATTTTCTTCATTTTTTAAATTTTCTTACACCGCATCCATTCCCCCTTCCAAGTATTGCCTTGACATCCTTTGGTGGAAGTACTTCTCCCCCAGGGTATACAGTCTCGGCGGTACTGCACATCAGGTGCTCGATCCTCTCCCAGCCAAGAAGCAAGCAAATGACACCAGCTTGGCTGGTTATCCTCCCTCCCTAGGACTCTGAATCCTTAATAGATTGAGATATGGATAGGAAAAATGGCCGGAGTACATTTATTTCAACAGTGGTGGCCTGATGAGACTGTCAAACAGTAGCTGCTGCCCAAACACCCAGATAGTTTCTCACCTGTCCTTTTTCTAAGTCAGGTTCTCCAATGCTCTATCCATTCTAGTAGCTACTCAGCATTACCCCCAGTACATTACCCTCCTGCTTAAGCTAGCCAGAGTTGTTTTCTGCACTTATAAGCAAAGAATCTTAAATGACACAGATGTAGAGATGAAGGTATGGGTGGATGGGTGGAGGAATGGAAGGAGTGAAGGAGCGAGTGAAGTGAAAGGGCCGAGCAGTGAGCATGTGGACGAATGCAGTACTGCCCGTGGAAGGACTTCATGAGCTAAGTGGTAAGGTGAGTCCCAAGCCTTGGAAAGACGGGAGGTAAGAAGGGGTAATAATGATAACCCCTCAGCCTTACCTGCAGGAGGAGTGATACGAACCAATTTTAGGGGCAATAAGACACCTATCCCCAGCTCTCCTCCAGGACACTACAGATCCTCTAGTGTGTATCTTTCAACTGAGAATGGCCTCAGAAATAATACTGTCAAACCTCCATTTCCTAGATGAGGAAACTGATAGCCACAAAAGGCAAGAGGTTTGCCAAAATCTCACAACTAGGTTTGGCACTGAACTGGGACTAGAGCTCAGGTCTCCTAATTCCCTGTCCCTTGCTCTTTTCACTGCCCAAAGCTGCCTCTGTTAGGAATGACTAAGGTGCCGAATTTCCAAATCCCATTTTGAGGAAATTCCCCAAGGGGGTTTCCTCTCCTAGGCTGAAGGTCCTAAAAAACGCAAATGGCTCAGGAGGTGCTAAGCTCCATCCTGTTGTGGCCTGAATGATCTGCGGTGGGGGGATGCACAGGGGAGGCAAGGCGAGAGACTGCAGATCCCCAGCCCCGGGAATGGACGCAACAGCCAAGAATCCAGGGGGCTTCTCGGGACCAGCTCAAAAAAGGGGCAGAATCCAGATCACAGCCACAGGAATCCTGTAAGATTCTGAAACTTGTGTCACTTCCTTTGGAAGCCTGTCTGTGAAACTCTTTGAAAAAGAGTCTGCGTGCTGACCTGCAGGGACAGCCAGGAAGGGGGAAGAGGGGACCATGGCTCGTCCCATGGCCAGGCTCAGAGAGAGAGAAATCCAGAGAAGGGCAGAGCACAGGGCCTGAGTCTCTGAAGCCTGCCGCACAGGGGGCAGGAGAGCTCAAGGCAGGCCTGAGTCATCATTGTTTTCTATGTGTTTTCTTCCTAATCAGTGAAGTAATGCCTAAAATATCTAGCGCAGCGCCTAATAGCTAGTGGGAAATCACCGTCAACTCCCCTCGCCTGCCCTCATGCCTCCTGACACTGAGCTGAGAGGAACACCTCTCCTGGGCGGAGGGGGGAACACTGAGGGAAGAAATGCTAGAGCCTGGACATCTGGGGAGAGAAAGAGAAGGCGTCATCTTCTGAGTATGTACTTGTGCCAGGAATGGTGCCAAGCAGTCTACTGGTTGCCTCATTTCATCCTCTGAGGTGTCCCAGGAGCTAGGATTCTCTGCCCTATTTCTAGAAAGGAAGCCAAAGTGTAGACTAGTTCATAACGTGACCAAAGACACACAGAGAGTAAGTGATGTGTCTGAGTTCGGCCCCAAGTTTGTCCTCCTTCACCGGCCTTTCTCCTGGGGGCTGGGGACAGCAGAAGGGAGGGGCTGCCGTCCTCTGAATGTATGCACAGAGAAAGGGGAAGCCACCGACAAACACACAGAGGAAAACAAAAACAAAAAACAGACTCCGAAGTGTGAGGAGGAGGAGGCCCTGAAATCGTCTGCCCACCTTACCCACCACCCCCCTCCCCCAGCAGTTTTGGAAGAACTGATGCTTCTGCCTGGGCCTCGCTCCCACAGCTGCCCCCACCCCACCAGGGTGTCTTGCAGTGTGCTCCTCCAGTCCCCCGAAGCAAGTGAGCACATCAGCAAACACACCGCCTGTGGTCTCCAAGCCACAGAAAACAAGTGGGGTGTACACAGCCCCTGAACTGTGTGGTGAAGGTGCGAGAGGCCAGGGGGGCCAAGCTGCAGCCCTCCAGCCTGACTGTGTTTGAACAGGAGAACAGTCGTCACAGTTGGTACCCTGACACAGTGAAATGTAGCAGGGGATGGGGAAGGGAAGGGAGGCACAGAAAAGCATGACATAGGATGAACAAAGCAGAGCTGGACCAAAAGGCAAGGGCAGGCTGTAGCGGGAAAAGTCTTGAAGAGGGGTTCAAATCCTGTTCCCACCTGGGCAGATCCCCTGAGCCTGCTGGGAGGCCTCCCCTTGCACCTTTACACTGCCGCCCCCTACAGACCTCCGCCAGCACTAACGGGGCACCTACCCCAAGCAGGGCCCTGTAGGCACAAGGAAGGGGGAGACGGCAGCTCACTGGCTCAGGTGGGACACATGTTAACAAGGGCAGAGGAGGGACACAACCAGAGAGCAAATCTCCAATTTGTGAATGGAGAAAAGTATGGCTCATCAGGAGGAAATGACTTTGCCTCAGGCTTCTCCTGGGGCCCAGACTGGGATCCCTAGAGGATGGAGGGAATTTCCCTGCTTTGGACGTGTTTTTTTTTTAAAGCAGCCAAAAAAGCCAGAGCTGCTCCCCACACAGTCATGGGGGGAACTCCAGGTCAGAGCAAAGCTTCAGAATCCACATAGGATGAGGTTTCACTTTCTTTGCCTGCTTTTGGTTTCCTAACATCACAGTGGGAGGCTGAGCAGGCAGCCAGCTTCGCTTAGGAAATGAAGGGAAAGAGGAGAAAGGAAGACTGGGCCGGGAGGGCAGGGGAGGAGCTGCAGTAGGCTGGGGCGGAGTGTGCGTCTGGCTTCAGCACGGGATGTGCTAGGAAAAGGGGTGTGCAGGACGGAGGAAGGGTGATGAGAAGCAGCCCTCTGAACTCGAGAGGCCCATCAGTGAGCCTGCTGGGTCCATGAACCTCTTATATGCAAAACTTACATGTGTGAGTGTTTGGGGAGGTCTCCACATGTTTGTGGAAAGTGTTCACAGCTTTCCTCAGATTCTTAAAGGGCTCCATTCCCCAAAACAGGTTAGAATCAATCTCCCACTCGACAGATGAAGAAACTTAGTCCCAGAGAAAGTAAGCAACTTGCTCCAAGCCAGAATTAATCATACAGCTGGGTTTTGAACCCAGGAGTCAGACGCTAGAGAGCCCGTGAACTTAATCAAGATGCTGTAAGAAGTTATCAAGACTAAAGCAGCATTAATTTAGCATCTATCATGTCCAAGACATTTGTTGGAATGCAGGGGGAGAATACAAAAAAACAAATAGAAAAAAAAGCATAGGACACTGTTACTGTGTTCAGGGAGTTAAGACAAGACCAGTGAAAAGTTGACTCACAGTAAAGGAGTATGTTTTCCCTTGTTCTGGGTGAGCTCTTCCTGCCCCCCCCACCAAACAGACACTCCAGAGAGCAGGTCTTTGGCTCACATGGTGTCCTCAGCGCCTAGAGGGCTGCCTGGGTCACAGCAATTCTCAGTGACAATTTGCGGAGGCAGCAAGGAATGATGGAGCGTTGTAGGCCAACCACACTGGCAGGATAGGGAAGACAGAGACAGCTTCGTGACGTTTTCACCTCACCTGACGGTCTCCTAAGCACGTCCACTGTCATCACTTCCCTTGATCCTCTCGACCGCCAGTGGGGTGAGTCAGACGGCAGGCGTTCCTGGTTTTCAGGAACACAGAATGCCAGGTAAATCATAATGACAGTTGCCATTCATTGGACACCCACCCTGTACCAGGTACTGTACTGTTTACACAGGTGCTCTGATTTCCTCATGGAATCAGTGCTTTAGAGCCAGAGAATATACTGATTCCGTGAGTCTGAACTCCGATTTTGCACAGGAGAAAGTGAGGGGCAGAAATGGAATTACAGTCAGGTTCTTCTCTCTCCTCTGCACACCCATAATCCCCTGGAACCACCAAAAGGGAAGAAAAATACTCCTGATGTACCCACTGCCTATTCCTGCTTAGCCACCCTGCCATCCTACCCCCTCCCTATTCCCACTACCATTTATACACAGACATGCACACACACTTACACACAGCAGAATCGTTCACTGGGATTTAAAGATGGGGATGAGGTTGGTCGTCTGTGGTTCCCTCAGCTCTGTCCTCAGCTCGTGTCCCAACTCAGCGTATTTGGTATCCAGAAAAGTACTTTCCTTTCTTCCTTAAAGAAGGAAACTGAGATCAAGGAAAGGCAACAGAAATAGAGCTCACAAGGAAAAACAGCCTTAGCAAAAGTTTCTGGATTTTTCTAGAAACTATGCAGTGTGGTAGGAAGCTAGGAACCAAGACAGACTTGGGTTCCATGTTGAATTCTTATCACTTTAGGAAATGTGAGCTTAAGCAAGTCATTTAACCTCTCTAAGCCCCAGCTGACCCACCTGCTTAAAAATAGTCTTCGTAATAGAGTTTACGAATCCACATCAACTGGGGTCTGGGGCGGGTGGTGAGGGGCTGTCTAGATTGCCAAAAAACCTACAGTATAGAATATCCTTAAAGGGACTGCCATTTTCTTACTCAATAATAACACGATAATAAAAGCTAATGTTATTAAGTACTTAACAGTGTCAGGCATTGTACTTAAGAGCTTTACAAGCATGAGCACATTTATGGCAACTTAATTATCTCAACAGCTCTGGGAGGGGCCACTATTATTATCGCTGATTTATAGATGAGAAAAATGAGACCAGAGAGATGAAGTAACTTGTAGGAGGCCACCTGGCTTGTAAATGAAACATCAAAGCCCCTGCTCTTAACCACTAGGCAGCACAGCCTCCCACGTTTGCTGACTAAGAGGATTACATGAAGGGAACAATTCAAACAGGCAGATCATTTTTGTGTAGATGGTTGGATGTTTCTTAAGTGCTTACAACTTATTTCTTTAAATGAGATGGGCCATGGTTTCCAAAACTGTGCTTCTATTGGTAATTGTTTAACGAGTCAGGAGGGAATGAGAGGATTCTTATGACAAGTTTAGAACAGCACCTGGCACCTAGAGAGGATGAAGAACAGCTTAACTGCCTGAACAATGTGGGTCAGTGGAAAGAGCTTGAGCCTGGTCATCAGAGCACTTGGGTTCATAAATTGGTACAGTCACTAGGGAGAACAGTATGGAAGTTCCTTAAAAAACTGAAAATAGAGTTACCATACGATCCAGCAATCTCACTCCTGGGCATGTATCCAGAAAAGACAAAAACTCTAATTTGAAAAGATACACGCACCCTGTTGTTCATAACAGCACTATTTACAATAGCCAAGACATGGAAGTAACCTGTGTCCATCGACAGATGAATGGATAAAGATGTTGCATATATGCAATGGAATATTACTCAAACATAAAAAAGAATGAAATATTGCCATTTTGCAGCAATATGGATGGACCTAAAGATTATCATACTAAGTGAAGTAAGTCAGACATCATAGATTATCATACTAAGTCAGAGAAAGATAAATATTATATGATACCAATTATATGCGGAATCTAAAAAATGATACAACTGAACTTATTGACAAAACAGAAACAGACTGACAGACATAGAAAACAAATTTATGGTTACCAAAGGGAAAGGGCAGAGGGAGGGATAAATTAGGAGTTTGGGATTAACAGATACACACTACCATATATAAAATAGATAAACAACAACGAACTACTGTATAGCACAGGGAACTATATTCAATAGCTTGTAATAACCTACAATGGAAAAGAATCTGAAAAAGAATACATATATATAGAGATATATATGTATCTATACATATACATATATCTGAATCACTTTGCTGTATACCTAAAACTAACACAATCTGTAAGTCAACTATGGTTCAATTTCTTTTTTTAAGTCAATCTGAAAAAAAAAATACTTGGGTTCAAATCCCACTTATTGCTGTGTGACCTCGAGGACCTTAATGACCTCTTCTGAGGCACGGTTTCCACTTCTATAAAAGGAGAATAATAACCATCCTGTCTCAAAGTCTTCGGGTGGAAGAAATGAGACAAGTTCTCCCCATTCTGGGTGATTCAGTCGCCCTCAGCCACCAAGTTACATATGTGACAATAGCTAGCAAAAAACATCCTTGGTGTAAGATTACTTTTTTTTAAATTATGCTTTTTTTTAGTGTGTTTGCCTTTGTTACTGTCAATAGACACTTTTAGGTAATTCAGAAGTCAACTTCAGTCCAACCCAGGCCAAACTGTCACTAATTCTGAATTATCCAAATAGGCATTGATGAAGATTGACTGTATCCAATTCTTTGGAATGGAGGAAGGACCTCGGCTGTCATCCAAACCACCACTTCATCCAGTTTCAAGGATGTCCCAACCATGAACCTTTTTTTTTTTTTTTTGCGGTACGCGGGCCTCTCACTGTTGCGGCCCCTCCCGTTGCGGAGCACAGGCTCAGCGGTCATGGCTCCCGGGCCCAGCCGCTCCGCGGCACGTGGGATCCTCCCGGACCGGGGCACGAACCTCCGTCCCCTGCATCGGCAGGCGGACTCCCAACCGCTGCGCCACCAGGGAAGCCCAACCATGGAACCCTTTCATGGTGAGCAGTACTTAGCGGACCGAGCACTGCAGCGAGAGCCAGGGCACCCGGACTCTGATCTCGTCGTACTGCCCTTCCTCCTGTCCCCAGGGAAGCAGCTTCCTGCCCTCTGGGAGGACCCCTGCCCTGGCAGACGAAGCTGAGGATGCCAGCAGAGGAAGAGAGGTTTCCACCGCCACTGCTTGTGCTGGTTCTTCTCAGGGGCAAAGAGGGAAGTGATGAGCTCACTCTGGATTGCAGGGCAGTGAAGAGAGGAGCGAGGGAGAGAGAGAGACTCACATTTCCGGAGGCTATTTCAGTTTTCTTGTCTGTTTTGTGCAATTTCACTTATGATATCAGCCAGTGTGTGGCTGCTCTTTTGGAAACTCCCCTAGTGAGGGCGCCCCCTCTGCTGGCCGGGCTCCCTATAAAGGGCCAGCCTGAGCTGCAGAGAATCCCCGCAGAGGATCCTGAGACAGCACGTGGATCTCCCACAGCCTCTGCTCACAGCTACCATGAAGGTCTCCGCCGCCGCCGCCCTCACTGTCATCCTCGCCATGGCTGCCCTCTGCGCTCCTGCGTCTGCCTCCCCATGTAAGTCCAGGTCCTGACCACCACAGCCCCCGGGGTCCGACCCTTAGACTGGCCCAGACCTCACCCTCTTTTCAACTGTAGCATTTATACCATCTGAACCCTACGACTTACATTCCCCTGTACTGCTTTACCCAGATGTCCAGTTGTCCCTGATAGATCTCAAAGCCACTTCATGGCAGGGACCCTCTGAACAACTTGTATGTGTCATCAGGGTCTACACCCCAAGCCCTGCAGGTGCTCGCTGAGTGTGGACTGATGCTGGGGATACTAGCAGGCAGGGGCAGCTTGAGCTGATCTCCAAACATGACTAACTCATGTCTAGCAGCAGCAGGGTTTCTAAGAAGCTTCTAAGCACTTAAGTAAAACTCTCCTGGGACAGTCATATTCCCTCCATTTCACAGATGGAAAAAAAATGGGACATGAATCTAATTAAATGCCCACTCTGGGTCAAGCATTGTGCTGATTGCTTTGCAAATATCACCTTATTTAATGCTCACATCTACTCTCTGAGTAGCTGTCCTCGACTTATAGAACCCCGGAGAGGTTAAGTAACTTGTCCAAGTTCACGCAACTAGGAAGTAAGGAAAGCAGTGTTCAAACCCAGCTCTGTTTGGCTCTGAAACACTACTACTCTGCTGGGAAATGGCAACTGACACTTCCCAGGGCCATCCTAAATTAACTGACCAACAAAAAGTCCTCCTTCTCTGTTCAGAGCCCTTCTCAGTATGCCTCAGCCAGAGGGTCACAGGATAAAATATGCATCTTCAGGCCTCTCTTAGGGGTCCTGGCTCAGTCATGAAGTCTGAGTTTTGGAAGCCTCCCTGCAACCCACCCTAGGTCTCAAAGAAACCAAGTTTTGAACCCACTGAGGATCCTAGGAGAGCAAGAATAAGGGCAGAAGACCTAAGACAAGCCCGCAGGAAACGCAGGATGCCCTCAGAGCCAAAGGCATGGGGTCGTGGTATAGAGCGAAGGCTCAAGGATTAGGTGAGGGAATCCCCAGTCTGGCACTGTGTGTCCATGGCCAAGTGACTTTACCTCTCTGAGCCTCAGTTTCAGCCAAAGGAGGATAATAGTCTGTTCAAGATAAATCATATAGGGACTTCGCTGATGGTCCGGTGGCTAAGACTCCATGCTCCCAATGCCGGGGGCCCGGGTTTGATCCCTGGTCGGGGAACTAGATCCCACGTGCTGCAACTAAGATTTCGCATGAGGCAACAAAGATCCCACGTGCTGCAACTAAGACCCGGTGCAGCCAAATAAATAAATAAATATTTTAAAAACGAAAAAAACAAAAAACTTTAAAAAAGATAATTCATATAAAGCACCCAGCACAATACCCAGTGTGCACTGGCAATGAATCCAGGATTCTTCTTTCTTCCCTCTCCCAGATGCCTCGGACACCACACCCTGCTGCTTTGCCTACCTCGCCCGCCCGCTGCCCCGCGCCCACCTCCAGGAATATTTCTACACCAGCAGCAAGTGCTCCATGGCAGCAGTCGTGTGAGTCTCAGCCCTGTGGAACCCTCCAGGGGGTGAGGGAGGGACACCTTTTGCCCCAGAGCCAGTCCCCCGGCCATGAGCCCTCAGAGATGGTGCCCCATCCACTCCCACCCATCCTCCGGCTGCTCAAATAGCCATGGTTCCGCCCTCTCTGGCTTCAGATCCCCCAGCTATGGTGGAAAAAGGCTAGACAAGGTGTTCCTGAAGGATCCTCCCCACTCTGATGGGCTAGGTTAGATCTCTGATCTTTACGGATGTGACTGTTTCTTGAATCTGGTCTGCCATGCCCCTGGGTGGAGAAGATCGACTCAGTCATCCCTTTCCAGTTAAGAACCTCGCAGTCCCCCATATCCGACACCCAATCAAATCCACCTGCAACTTCAAAAGGAACTAAAGAGGAGAGGTCAGAGGTCAAGGCCCTAGATGCAGTCAAGCGTGTTAAAAAAATAAGTTATTGATTGATGAAGAAATAATGAAATGAGATTCTCCTTTAAATACGTAAGCTACCACGTTTAGAAAAATAATAATCCTTGCTACCTAGGAAGTGCCTACTGTGTGTCACATGGCTTACATGCATTATCTCTACATTTTATCATAACATCCCTGACAGGTATGCATAATTTTCTCCACGTTTCAGATAATGAAAGTGAGACCCAGAGAGGTTTGGTGACTTGCCCGAGGTTGTACAGTAAGTGAGGGAGGGATGGAGCCTGTTTCTGGAGCCTCCTCTTTCTACCCTAGCAAGGTCATTAGTGATAGTGGCTTAAGAAGTTTAAGGTGATAGAGACTTAAAGAATGCAAATGGGGCAGTCACGAAGTTTTCCATATAACGATGAAGTTTTTTAACCCAAGGATTTCGGTGACACTGGCAAAGTTACCGGTGTCCAGCTTTGGCCTCTGGCCCTGATGAATCTTTCGAAGTGCAGCAGTAATATTTAGCAGTACTGGGACTTCCCTGGCAGTCCAGTGGTTAAGACTCCGAGTGCGGGCTCCATCCCTGGTCGGGGAACTAAGATCCTACATGGCACGCGGTACAGCCAAAAAAATGTAGCACTACTAATTTTACCTCTGGAAACGAGTATGTTTCAAAAGGAAAACAATTCCTTCTTTGAGCACCTATTACGGGCAGGCAGAGTGGAGTAAAGCACCATCCCTGCCCTCTGGGGCTCAGAGTCTAAGACAGATGTAGCAATGACCAGGGCAACCTGCATAAGAATGTTACAAAAGGAAAGAGGGGACACACCGCGATTCGGGGCTTAGCTAAGAGAAGGGATTTAGGCAAAGTCTGCTGCAAAAAGTGCTGTTTGACTTGGGATTGGACTGAGGGACGGGGTGTATGAGGCAGAGGGGATGTCGCCAAGACTCTCCTCTGGTTTTTGTAGAGTCTCCGTATAGGAAAGCACTGAGGGCCTTGAGTGTCAGCACAATGAAGCAAAAGTGTGAAATGAGTTGGAATGGGGAAAGTCTGGACAGGAGAGGTCCAGTGGAGAGGCTGCTGTGGTCCACATGATTGGTACTGAGGCTGAAGAGGACCTGAAGCGAAGGAGAGACGGGGTGAGGAAGCTTCTGAGGCGGAATCAGCAAGCCCTGGCAAGTGCTGTGAGGTCGGTAGCAAGGAAGAGAGAGGGGTTGATTGTGACGCTGAGGTTTCAACCCAGACTTGGAGAAGGGTGAAGGTGGAGCCCCGTGAAGTCCTGAGGAAGAGCTGTTTAAAAGGGAAAGGACCAAGGTGCCAGCACAACAACTTTATGGAAAGTCCAGCAGGGAATGTAAGCTGAAGGGTTTGTAGCCGAGGAAAGGGTGCTGGGGCCGGAGATGTGACATTTTTTTTATAGCAGGAAGGGGTCTCCCAATGTCACAGTGGCAGGAATACAGCAGTCTTGGCTGTTCCGGCTAGTCTGTCTTGATTAAAATCCCAGCTCTGCCAGTTAGTAGCTGCATGAGCTTGGGCCCATCACTTAACCTCTCTGAGCCTCAATTTTTTCATCTGCAAAGTGCAGTAAAATAGAGGTATTTCCCTCACTGGGTCAAAGTGAGGATAATAAAAAGATAAAATTAGAATATTTCCTGGCACACAGTTAGGTGCCTGATAAGTTGTTAACTTATATCATCATCCTTCTCCCCCTCTAAATGTATTATTATATACATAGAACTGACAAGTGAAACTTGATGAGTGAATGCAAAACATTCAGTCACTAACTCATTCAATAAATATCCATGAAGCACCTACGGTGCGCCAGACCCAGTGCCAGAGACTTGCCGAAGCGCACAGAAGAGAAGAGAAGCCATGTTGAGCACACTTGCTGTCAAGGGGCAGGTGAAGGTGGAGGGAGGTCAGGCCAGGAGAGGCTCCCCACAGAGCGGGCAGGGAGAGAAGGCTTGGCAAGGGGGGCCGCTAGCCGGTATCACATTCAGCAGGGAGCAGCAGCAGGAAGCCTGGGCAACCCTCCCCCCAGATGTCGGTTTCCTGGCCTTTCGACTTCCTGGCCTCAGGCCAAGGGGGCTGAGGAAAGAGGACAGTGAGTCTGCAGGCTCTCCTGTATGACACCTGGCTTGCCGAGGGCAGGGTCTGCATCGGAAGCTCCCTCACCACCCCAAACAAGAAGACAAATACTAGGAGGCACCAGAGCCCAGTACACCCCTTCTGCTCCCTTTCTCTTCTCTGCACGCCAGGCAGGGGAGAAAGAGAGGTGGTCAGGTGGCTCTGAGTGAGGCTCAGAAAAGGGGAAGCAGCTTCCCTGAGAAAAAACGCTCTCCATGATAGAGCACGAAAAGGGGCCAAGAAATCCTCATTCTCTTCAGATAACCTAAGCCTTCACTTTGTCTGGAAACACTCAAAAAGGTGCAGGAAAGCATCCTGAAGGAGAAGCCAAAATGAGAACGGTCCACATAGGCAGGGCTAGCTCCACAGTAACACGTTAATGGGTAGCACTGCTGGCCAGACCCAGGGTGTCCCTCAGAGAGAACCAGTCTCCCAGCAAACAGGTGAGGCAGGCAGCTGGACGTAGCCCATGATCCCCGGCCTGTGAGCCTTCCAGCTTACACCATCAACACCTGTAAAGATAAGGCCTCCTGCCCTCACCGGCCTCCACATTCTGGCCGGTTAATTGGTAGAAATGCTTTGACATCTGCCAGTATCTCAGGGTCCTCAACCTCTCCGAGCCACGGTGTCCAGTACCGGGACCTTCGGGCTCATGTTGCTCTGATCCACCCTAAAGTAGAGGTCCCGCAGCACCCCGATAACAACACGTGCATGGTATTTTTCAAAACTAATTTATATGTACTATCTCATCTGAGCTTCACAACAATTGTGCTAACTAGGAATTATTTCTCTCCACATTTTAGAGGTAAACGTATAGACTCAGAGGCCCTAAGTGATTTGCCCAAGATAATCTAACTAGTAAGTGGTAAAATCAAGACTCAAGTTCATGTCCTTCTTCTGTTCACCCAGGCACACACAGATGGGTTCCTCTGTCGAGTGTCTAAGGCACTGTGTTATCTAAGGCCAGATCACACATTTGTTTCACCACCTCGTCTCCCACTTACTCAGCCATGACTCAGTTCCTGGAAGACACCTCTTTTTCTCTGCATCTTCAGCACCCAGCACAGGGTCTGAAACAGGAAGTGCTGAGAAGTGGTTGACCAGCTCAAGCCTGGGCTCCTAGGGCCCCGTATCCCCTTAGATCTCCAGGCTGCATGTGTTTTTGCGGCTTGTGGGGCGGGGGGTTAAAATGCACACAGGACTGCTTCTGGCTTGGAGCCCTTTGACCCAACAGAAGAGAAAATGTTCTTTCCTTGAACGCCATACAATCGTATGGAACTCCAAAACTAACCCACCCAGTATCATTTCCCCCCTGCCTCAATCCACCTCATCTCCAAAACTGGCGCTCCCAGCACTGACCAGGTCTCACCCTCTTCTCTCCCACAGCTTTATCACCAGAAAGAATCGCCAGGTGTGCGCCAACCCAGAGAAGAAATGGGTGCGGGAGTACATCAACGCTTTAGAGTTGAGCTAGGATAAAGGACGCCTTGAACCTGAACTTGTGCAAACTTTGCTTCTTGCTCTTGTCCTAACCAGCTTGGGAGGTTTCCCCCCAGTGCCCTCCTCCCACCCGCTCCTTGGAAGGCACAGATTCCACCACCCGCAGCAGCTGCTGTAAAAGCCTCCCAGGGCTCCTGGGGCTCTGCCTTGTGCACAGGAGGTCTCTAGGCTCCGAGCTTCAGAGCCCTCGTCCAGCCACCGCTCTGCAGCCAGGAAGGATGTCAGCACCTCTGGAGGTGAAGGAGGGAGGGAGGCTGGGCTCCTACAGTCATGCCCCGTGACCAAAGCGCCCATCTCAGCCCCTCACTGGGAAGGGCTGACGGGCAAATGTAAGAAATCAGAGTTTCATTAAAATTCTCAATGCAATTACAAAGCAGGCTGCTGGTTTGACTTCCTGTCGGGAACCCCCCTTCCTCGTGAGCATAAAGCACTGGGTCCAGGGCTGGTCACATCTGGTGTCCACCCTGGATTTGGGGGTTGTGGCCCTATGCAGTGAGCAGGCCCGGGGGCACAGGCTCTCTGAGAAGGGGCCTGGGCAGGACAGAGCAGGTAAAGGGACCCGTGGCTCATCCACTCTGAAGGGAGACAACGGTCACTACCTCCCAGCCCCCAGGCCCCAAGAGTTTCTCTCACTTCCCGCCACACACCTCCTTGCTTCCTCAGACCATGGTTGGCCCTTCCGCCTACTCTGCTGGCTTCCACCCTAGCCCACCCTACCCCTTATCAGCAGTGGGTTTCTTTGACACAGCACTCGTGCCCCTGGAATGGGATTTCATGGCACTCCCAAAACACCTCAGTTCTTTCAAATAAAGGGAAGGAGGGATTTTGTGGTTTTCTACCACGGCACCAGCACTTTTCAGGTGGGAGTATTCCAACTTTCCCATCGATGTGTTCCTTCCTGTGAACCTGTCTTAGCAAATATATCCACATAATTAGAGCCGGCGTTAACTGCACGATCACTCTGTGCCAGGCATTGTCAGCTCCCTACATCCACCATCCTTCATCCTCATAACCCTTTGGGGTGTGGAGTATTATTAACCCTGTTTACAATGGGGGAAAACCCTTGGCAAGAGATGGAAATAACTTGCCCAAAGCCCCAAAGCAAAACAAAAATAAAAAACAAACAAACAAACCAAAAAAACAGGGGAGGTGGGGTGGAAGGTGGTACAATTAACATTTAGACGCACCAGGTCCAAGGTCCAATGCCAAAGCTGCTGCTTTTTTTTTTCCGTCTTTAATCTGAAAAATTTCAAACCTAGTGAAATTTGCAAGAATACACCCATATACCCTTCATGTAGATTCAAATATTAATGTTTAACCACATTTGCTTTATCTATGTGCATATACGTGTGTGTGTATATACACACACATGTATATTATACAGATGGTTGGTATGTACATTTTTTTCTGAAATGAAAGTTGCAGATGTGATATCACTTCCCCCCAACAGTTTTAGCGTGTATCTCCTAATAACAAGGACATTCTGCGTAGCCACAGAATGAGTAGCATTTAACACTGACACGATATTATTTTCTAACATAGAGTCCATGATCAAATCCCCACAATTGTCCCAATTATGTCCTCAATAGCTATTCTTTAAAATCAGGCTCCAATTACAGGCACATATTGAATTTAGCTGTCGGGTCTTTTTAGTGTCCTTTAACAGACTTTCTTTGTCCTTAAGATGTATTGATATTTTCTTCAGGAGTTCAGATGGGATTTTTGTAGAATATTTCCTAAGGTGGGTTTGCCTATTGTTTCCTCATACTTAGATTCAGGTTGAACATTCTAGGCAGGAAAACCACATGGCGACGCTGTCTTTCTCAGTGCAGCATGTCAGCTTATTGGAAGTGATGGTCCAGTCGGAGGACTTGGTGGCCTGTGTTTTCTCACTACAGCGAGCTGCCTGCTGTGTGCCAGGCACTATGCTAGGTGTCAAGGTTGCAGTGTAGCAATCACTGCAAGCAATGAAAGGAATTCTGTGTAGTACACATGACATGAAACCTTCGACAGAAGCAGTGGCTCAGCGAGCACGAGGACTCTATGACAGTCAGCTGTTGGTGGCAATGGAAGCTGATGTACAGCTGATAGACTCTGAGATAAAATCTGTAAAGGGATGGCATTTCGACTTTTCAATGTCAATATATGTGACTATCCACATTTGCATTTTTTTATTATTGCTGTTCTTATATATTTTGTTTTAATAATTCCAGAGTTTCTTTTATTTTTATTTTTTTTAGTTTTGGCAGCACCTCACAGCATGTGGGCAGCATGTGGGATCTTAGCTCCCCAACCAGGGATTGAACCCAGGCCCCCTGCAGTGGAAGTGCGGAGTCTTAACCACTGGACTGCCAGGGAAATCCCCACATATTTTTTAAAACTCAGATTTTTTTTTTCTAAAATGAAATAAAATAAATGTGCTCAGTGATCAAAAGAAAAAAAAGAGTTACATCTCTTGCTGCCAAGGAAGGAGGCGTGTGTATGAATAGGGCTTTCCCATTTTTTTTGCCAATTTCCTGATGACTAATCGTAAGGACAATCCCTGCTCCTAACGTGGGCTACGTGAGCTTGAAGTTCACTAAACGCTTTGACTTTCTTTTTGAATTTATGCCTCACCACTGCCCCTCTACCTAGCCAGACAAGCATGGCTTTCCCACTTTTCAGACGAGGTAAGTGAAGCTCCCAGAGAGAAAGTGACTAGCTCAATCCACAGGCAAGTAGATGCCAAGGCTGGGACTCCAGAATGGAACCGGAGTGTTCTATTTACCTAGGCGATCTGGTTGCCCAGCACTTGGAGGCTTCCACCTCCAGAAGCCCAGACACCTCACTAGTCCCTCTTGTGCCACAGAGGACAGGTCTCCCTGAGCTGTGACCTTGCTCCCACAAGGGAGTAGTCCCTGTAGTCCCCTCCCCAACCCAGGTGCTCTCTGGTTCCCCCAGGAGTAGAGGATGGCCTACGAAAAATCAGTCGACATCTCTGACATCAACAGGTCAATGTTCAAGTGCCCATGGCTGGAATATCCAGAAAGGACCAAAGGTGAGGCTGAAATGGACAGGAGTGGAGTCAGGGATAGGGACCTGAAAAGGAAAGCTCCCTGGCACCCACTCCCGGGTAGGGGTCTGGGTGATGTCAGCAGATCCATGGGAAGAGGCAGGGCAGACCCTTGGATACTTTCAAGGCCCCCCACAGCCCTCAGGGTAAGTCTCCAGCGCCCTCTAAGATGGGACGTCTCTGTGTCTCCCCAGCTGCTGCCCCCTCATCTGCACCCCATTCTTACAACTCCGAGGTTTGCAGGTATTCCTCGTGCCCACTGCTCTTCCCCCTCATCTGTCTGGCTACCTCCTACTTGCTCTGAAGACTCGGCTTGTGTATAATCTCCTCTGGGAAACCCTCATCAGGACCACACGTGCCTTTATCCATCTTCACATTTGTTTCCCTCTGTTAATCACCAGTAAACAGTTCTGTTTCACCAGCTAGAGCAGTGGTTCCCAAAGTATGTTCCCAGGACCAGCAGCCTCAGCATCTTGTTAGAAAAGCGAATTCTCAGACCACACCCCAGATTGACTGAATCAACACTCTGGGGATGAGTCTTCATCTGGGGATAAGGAAATCTGTGTTTTAACAAGCTCTCCAGTTCTTTCTAATGCACACTCAAGTTTGAGAACCACTGAATGAGACCAGTGGTTTTCACCATTAGCTACACATTAGAATCCTCAGGGGAGCTTTCTAAAGTGCCTGGGCCCCTTCCTCAGAGAATCTGATTCAATTAGTCTGATGTAGGACTGAGGCATGTTAAAAATTCCCTCAAATAATTCTAATACCCAGCCAGGGTTGAGAACCACTCTGCTAGATCGGTGTTTCTCCAATTTCAACGTGCATAGGAATCCTGCTCAAATGAAGATCCTGACTCAGTAGGTCTGGGGTGGAGCCTGGGGCTCTGCATTTCTGAGAAGCTCCCAGGCTATGGCAATCTTACTGTTCCACAGACCAAGATACCAGGAAAGTATGAGTCCCTGAACAACAGGAATTATGCCTTATTTACCTCCCAGTGCCTGCTACAGCGTTCATTAAATGCTAATGCTAAATAAATGAAAGACTGGAAGGATGACTCTTCAATCCACCCTTGTCATTGCCATCCCATTTGTACCATAGAACTCAGAAGAGCCACAGCTCCTGTTCTCCTGCCCTTGTCCTGCCACCAGGTAAGACCCCTAACTTCTGCCACCCTGGGAGCTTTGTTGAAGTAGGAGGGGTAGCAGACTATCCTTTCCCATTAAGGCTAGTTCATAGAACCCTGACACTCACCCCTGGGGCTGCCACTAACTATGTGTGACCTTAGACAAGTCACTTTCCCTCCCTGAGCCTCAGGAGTATCCTCTATCACAAGCCAACCCCTGCCCATCTCTCCCTTTATCAAGTCGCTATGAGACAATATCTGTAAGGCTTAGGCTATGCAGGCAGGGCTTAATAATGAGTCATTTTTATTAACACAGGGATCTTCCTCATTAGAGTTGCCAGATAAAATGGGATGCCTGATTAAATCTAAATTTCAGCTAAACAATGAAGATTTTTTAGTATGAATATGTCCTAAATATTGCCTTCATTACCTGGAATCAAAATTCAACAGGACATCCCGTTTTTTATTTGCTTGGTTTTTACTAAATCTGACAACCCTACTCATACTGAATCAATGCCCCATTTTCTGAAGTCACGACAATCACCCGAGAACTCTTATGATGATCTTCTCAGTCACCACACTGGGAACCACTGGCTGAAGCCCCTCTTCCTTGTTGCTCAGAGATCTGTTGTAGAGACAGGAAGGCTTGAGAAGAGACAGGAATGAATCCTAGCCAAACCTTCCGAGAAAGCCTCTAACCCATCCAAAACCCTCCACTGCAACCAGAGCTACAGTTTCACAATTGTATAAGAGATAGATTATTTGAAGAAATCCTGCTTTTCCAACAAAACTGTTAAGTTCCATGAGGGCAGGGCTGATAACTGTATCCCCAGCACCTAGTGCTTGGCACATGGTAAGTGCTCACTAAGTATCTGTTGAACGCCTGAATGAAGGAGCTGCAGCCTGAATTTCCACCCTCCCTCTTTACTCCACATCTCCCTTGCCCCCTGCCTTTTCATCTCCTTGCCCGAAGCTTTTTCAAAGTACTCTGAGATGCTCAACTAACCAAACTGTGTACAGTTGTCCCTCGGTATCCACAGGGGATTGGTTCCAGGACTCCTGTGGATACCAAAATCCATGGATATTCAAGTCTCTTGTATAAAGTGGCGTGGTATTTGCATGTAACCTACACACATCCTCCCTAGATTACTTATAATACCTGATACAATGTAAATGGTATGTAGAGAGTTGCTGGGTACGTGGCAAATTCAAGTTTTGTTTTTTTGGAACTTCCTGGAATTTTTATTTTCCAAATACTTTCAATCTGTGGTTGGTTGAATCTGTGGATGTGGAACCTGTGGATACAGAGGGCCAACTGTACTCAGATCAATTTGCAGATCAGCAATGGCTTCACAGTCTTTATGTCATTTGTTCTTCACAACCACCCTGGGAGGGGTACAGAACAAGGATTATTAGCTCCAATTTGCAGATGAGAAGACTGAGATCTTGGTGGGGTGAAGTAACTTGCCCGAGTCACACAGTGGGTTAGGAGGTGGCTGTGACTTCAGCTTAGATGACAGGCTGAAGGGCTGTTTCCCTCATCTAGTCCCTTCTCACCCTGGCCCTTTTCCTGGCTGAGGAATGCCCCCTGTGACAGCTCTGCCACTCACACCCCCCAGATGCCAAAGGAAGAGTTTCCCCCAAGTCCGGAGTGCTGGAGGCAGCACCCGAGCAAGCCAAACTCCGTACCTTACTGCTACTCCAAGCAGCCTGAGATCTACACGCACTGGCACACCCTGTATAATCATCAAAAGGAACGGGATGCCCAGAAGATACTGTGGAAAATGAGAGATCACCCTAGGTGTGTTGGGCCCCTTCCTCTTCTCCACGCCCTCCACATCTTCTAGGAAAGGAAAGAAAGAGAAGAAAGGGTTGGAGTGGGGCTGGGCGTGGTGCAAGTCAGCCTCCACATCCCAGAGGAGACCCTGGGGTAGAAGGAGGCTCATCTTTCTTCCTCTGGTCTCACCTCTGAGCTGGGCTGAGAACCAGAGGCAGAGAAGAGTTTGTGAAGTAAGGAGGGAGGGAACAAGAGGACCAGGGCTACCTGTGCAATTTCTCACACAGGTACCTCAAAGAGGGTACCCTCATCCAAAAACTCCATCTCCCAATGAGCAAGCTGATTACAAAACCTCAGATGAAATCCAAGCCCTTAGACCCTACTGGGGACCCGCTGAAGTGGCAAAGATTAAAGGTCAGGGACCACGGCTGGGGGGAGAATGGAGAGACTCTCTTTCTGTGAGTGCCCTTACCTGGGGCTCACACCATCCTTCTGCCCTCGGTCCCTGCCTGCTGCCTGCAAGACGGAGGGAGGGGAGGAAAGGGGATTGGATTGGATGAGCTCCTTCCAGTTTGAAAGTATAGTTGTAGAACTCAATTTATCCCTTTCTTCCCTTCCACTGGCTCCCTTTGATGGGCAGGAACTCACAGAAAGCCTGAAGTCTCCCAGAGAGGATGAGCAGCTCTATGCTGCACAGGTGAGAAGTGGCAAGGGTGGAGGGGCATGGTTACAGGGAGGAGTTGCCTGAGCTGAGGAGTAGAAAGATGCTTGAGGTGGAGGGCAAGGGTAGACTGATGTTCCAAGAATAAACTCCAGCTGTGGCCAGAGGATGGAAATTCCCGGCCGTGGTGTCCAAAGTCTCTTCCCTTTCCTCTAACCCTGTTCCTGCAGGCTCTGGGGTGCCTGGGCGTCAGAGACAAGTTTATCATGGAAGCACTATGGCAGGTGGTGAGTCTGGGGCTGCACAGAGTTCAGGAGAGGAGGAAACAGAGCCTGAGGTGTGTAGAGCATTGGCACATGGGCACTGACAAGGCTCTCCAGGCTCAAGGACTATGGGTCAGATCCAAGGAGGAGAGAGCTGCCTTGTGTGGCATGTCCCCATCTCATGCCCTTGGCTTCTTTAAAGGGCAGCTTGATCTAAAGGGATGGGAAAGGGGGAATCTGAAGATCCCCTTTGTCTAACAGGAAAGAGGAGCAACTAAAAAACCAGGAGAAAACTGGGACTGAGTTCATTCTCTACCTTAACTGAGTCAATGCCTGTGCCTATATGCCAATTTATAATGGGGGTCTGTGTTCTTACACAGAATCTCATTTAAATCTTCCAATATTAGGAATAGGTAGTAGTAGCTGCATTTTTCTAACGAGAAAATGAAAGCTCTGAGGGGCCAAGTAACTTGCTCAAGGCCATGTAGCTACCAGATACCAGAAAGGGATGTGAACAAGTCTTACTGCCAAGTCGTGTTCCTTCCATCGTACCATCCTGCCTGTACCCTGTGTTTGAGCATAAACAGGTCACTCTCTAGGCCTCGGTTTCCTCATTTGTAAAATGAAAAGTTAAGCTGAGATGATCCTGAAAGCTCTGACATTCCACCACCTTATGGCATGTTCCCACCCACCGCCTCTTAAATCAGGCCCAAACTGGCCCAGAGAAAGTGAAGTATGAGGCCTGTCAAACCCTGGCCATCCTGGGTGAGTATGTCCTCTCCCTGGGTGGGGAGAAGGGGGGAGGTGAGGAAGGAAGCAGTGCGGCCACATTGCACTTTGGGGAAGGACAGAAGGGAGTGGACTGTACACTCACGGCAACCTAGCCGTTGGCAGGGTCTGGGAATTGTCTGATGTACTGTTGGGCAGAGAGGGGAAGGTGGGGTGAAAAGCGAGAAGAGATTGGAGGGAGGGAGAGAGCAGGCTCTGGGAACGGCCGTCATGCTCAGCCAGCTGCTCTGGTGTCTTGAGGGGACGGGCAACCCTGTGACCTAGTGCTTGGAGCTTCTGTCTTGAAGGCACAGGGGTCAAATGGATTCTGGCAGAGAGGAGCAGCCCTGAGGCTCTGCCCTGACCTGAGGTCCTCCCTGTCCAGGTTGCCTGAATAAGCATGTGATCCAAGCTCTCATCAAGCAGCTGGAGGGGCAAAATGAGGGACAAAGGATGGATACTCTGACAGCGCTACGGGTGGCTCTGAACTCCTGGACTGCTGTCCCCAAAGAACAGGTGATTGGGAGGAGAGTCAGTCACTGGGGCGAGGTAAGACAAGGTAATTGATGGTGTTGGCAGGGGGTTAAGCCAGGGAGAAGGTAACCTAGCTCCTAGCTTTGATGGCGGAAGACGTTGTCCTTGTGGAGTCCCCTGTGGAATAGGTTCCCTGGACAGAAGCATTGGCATAGCCACTTAACTGGTCATACAACCTCTGAAAAGCCAGCTTTCAGAGGTGTCACTTGTCCGTCTCTAAAATGGATAGAGTAGTTATCTTATAGCATTGTTGAGAAGATTAAATGAGATAATATATGTAAAGCACCTAGTTCAACGCCTATACTCTTTAAGTGATAACTCATCAGCATTATTATCATCCTTAAAATAACCTATTAAAGGAAAACCTCTGCTAAAAGGGTACAGGGACCAAGAGAGTCTGCTGACACTACTCAAGACTTTTCCCCCTTAGGGTCCTCTTACTTTGACCCCATCGCTGCTCCACGTGAAACGGAATTCATCACTCATCCATTTACTCAACAAACATATATTAAACAGCTGTCGTGTGTGAGACACCATCCTAAGCCCTTGGGATATGTTAGCAAACCAATCAGGCAGAGATGCCGGCTTTCGTGGAGCTTACATTCTAGTGGGGGGGGGGACATGTAATAACCAATAAATTTAATTACATAGTATGTTAGAGGTGACAAGTGCAATGGAAAAATTACGTAGCAAGGTGAGAGTGATCAGGAATGCCGAGTGGAGATGGGATGAGTTGCACTTTTAAACATGGAGGACAAGGAAGGCCTCATTTGGAAGTTGTCATCTGAGCACAGACAAGAAGGTGAGGGGTGAGCCTTGCAGATATCTGAGAGAAGGCATCCTGGCAAAAGGACAAATCCAGGCAAAGGCCCTAAGGCAGGAGCACACTTGGCATGGTCAAGGAACAGCAAGGAGGCCATGTGAAGGAAGTGGAGTGGGAACAGAGAAACCAGGAGGAAATGAAGCTGGGTCAAAGATGTTAAAAGAGACTAGATCATATGTGGCCTTCTGGATGACTTTTAAGTACTTGAGCTTTTACTCTGAGTGGAATAGGTATTTGAGCAAAGCAGTAACATAATCTAACTTATGTTTCAAAAGGTTCACTCTTACTGTTATGCTGAAAAAAGATGGGCAGGGGCGGGGGGCAAAACTCGGAGCAGAGAGACCAGTTATGGGCTGCTGAAGCAATCCTGGTAAGACACGATGGTGGCTTGGACCACGGTGGTTGCAGTGTGGTTGATAAGAAGTTATTCAATTCTGGATACATTTTTAAAGCAAAAGTCTGACAGGTTAAATGTGAGTTATAAAAGACAGTGAGGGGGACTTCCCTGGTGGCGCAGTGGTTGAGAATCCACCTGCCAATGCAGGGGACATGGGTTTAATCCCTGGTCCGGGAAGATCCCACGTGCCATGGAGCAACTAAGCCCGTGTACCACAACTACTGAGCCTGCGCTCTAGAGCCTGCGAGCCACAGCTACTGAAGGCTGCATGCCACAACTACTGAAGCCCATGCACCTAGAGCCCGTGCTCCACAACAGTAAGAAGCCCACACACCACAACGAAGAGTAGCCCTCACTCACCACAACTAGAGAAAGCCCGCGCACAGCAACAATGACCCAACACAGCCAAAAATTTTAAAAATTAAAATTAAAATTAAAAAACGACAGTGAGGAAACAAGGATGAGGTCAAGGTTCATGGCCTCGAAACTGAAAGGATGGAGTTGTTACCAACTAACATGGAGAAAGCTGCAGGTGGAACAGGCTTGGAGGTACTATAATATCAAAAGCCCAATTTTGGACAAGCTATGTTTCAGATGTCTACCGGACCTCCAAGGGAGACAGCAAGTAAACAGTTAGATATACAGCTAGAGGAAGAAATCTATGAGTTGTCAGCATATAAGTAGCATTTAATGTCATTCACCTAGATGAGATCACTAAGAACCAAGAATCAAGCCTTGGGGCACCCCAATGTTAAGCGGTCAGAGAGAAGAGGAAGAACCAGTAAACACTGAGAAGAGGCCAATAGGTAGGAAGACAAACAAGAGTGAGGCATTCTGAAAATCAAGTGAAGAACATATATCAAGCAAAGGAGATAAATCAACCATATCAAATAATATAAGGACTGAGAATCGATCCAATGGATTTAACAATGTGGGAATCACTGATTATCTTAACAAGAACCATTGTGGGGACATCTCTGGTGGTCCAGTGGGTAAGACTCCACACTCCCAATGCAGGGGGCCTGGGTTCGATCCCTCGTCAGGGAACTAGATCCCACATGCCGCAACTCAAGATCCCGCATGCTGCAACTGAAGATCCCGCATGCCACAACTAAAGATCCCGCATGCCGCAACTAAGATCCCACACGCTGCAACTAAAAAGATTCCACATGCCACAGTGAAGATTCCGCATGCCACAACTAAGAGCCAGCGCAGCCAAATAAATAAATAAATAAATATTTTTTAAAAAGAACCATTCCAGTGGGAAGGTGGGAGTGAAGGCCTGAATAGTGTGGGTTTAAGAGAGGATGAGAGGAAAGAAGTTAGAGTTGGCAAGCATGGACAGCTTTCCAAGTTTTGCTGAAAAGAGTTGTAGTCAGCAGCAGGGGTAAATACGAGAAAAAGGAAAAATAACAGCATGTTTCAATGCTGAGGTGTAATGATCCAGTCGTTAGGAAAATGATCATCTTGAAGAGGGTGGGAAGAATTGTGCAGCAATGTTCTTGAGCAGATGAGAAGGGATGAGCTCAAACACATGAGTAGAGAGACTGACTTTAGATAGATGGTCACGGTCCATTGTAACACGTGGAAAGGAAGAACATATGGGTGCCGGTGTTGAAAGTTGGATAGAAGTGGTGGTAAGTGTCTCTGGAACTTCTTTTCTAGTTGCTTTTATTTGCTCAGTAAAGTAGGAAGCAAGGTCATCAACTTAAGAGAATAGAGGAAGAAGTGTTAGAGATTCCAGAGGAAAGAGAATGAATTAGAAGGCTGGGAAAGAGAATTCCCCGGGGAAAAGCAGTCTGATCACTAGGCAGCATTAAGGGTCTACACGAGGTTTGTGTTCATACATTTCAAGTGAGATTAGTCATCATAACTTTGTTTCCCGCCAGGAAGTGCAGGCGCAGAGTTGGTGGAGAGTTGAGTACAATGAAGCAAGAGGCGGTAAAGGTGTTGAGTGAGCAGGACCGTGGAACTGAAGCTGGGTAAAGAGGGAAGAAAGTGAGGAGCAGTGAAAAGGTGCTCAGTGAATTGTTAGTCTTTGTGGAGTCCAACAATTGTTGACATCAGAGGAGAACCAGAAAGATGGGGGAGAGGGGTCATAGAGAAGTTGCAGTAATGGGTAATGATAAAGTCTCTCTGTGGGAATTAGTGGCTGACACAGAGTAGAGGACAAGGTTATTGGAGGAGAGGCGTTGGATCAGTGACATGTATATTTTTTCAAATGCCAGGAATTAAGACGGCGGAAGTGTTAGAGAATAACATTGATCCATCCACAAGAAAAGTCATAGAGAAATGAAAGGATGCGGCCTAGGAGCAAGTAGATGACAGCAAAAATAAGGGAAGTGGGTAAAATAATCTCATGAGGTGAGATTCACCTTAAGGAGGAGGGAGAATGGTCTGGAAGCAGTGATGAATTGCCTTCCTGACAAAGCCTGGCTGAAGACATAGTCCCACCACCCGTGTCCCTCATCTCCCTCTCAGAGGACTCAGGTCGGGGATGGAGAGAAGCTGGTGCCTGTGCTGCAGATGCTGATAAAGAAGTCAGGGAACAAGGCAGCAGTGGAGGCGGCCCTGTGCTTGGGGTTCCTGAGGCCCTGTAGCAGCACAGCCCGAGAGTACTTGCCGCAGTGCCTGCACCAAGGGCCGAAGACCCAGCAGATGCAGGTGTGAGGGGCAGGAGGACGAGCTCCCTGGGGAGGACTGGGGAACCGGTGCTGACTGGCGGGGTCTGGACCCTGTCATCCTTATCCCAGAGAAAAGAAGCTCCCGCAAGGAGCACCAAAGGGTCTCCGTGTGTTTTGTCAGTATGTATATACATATGAGTACAGGGCCGTATGGACGCTAAGTGTACACGTGTCTGTGTACGTTCGATGTGTATGGGTGTTCATGCACATATGTACACGTGTGTGCACATGAACTTATGCTCTCACTCACGAGGCCAAGAGGAGGGAGAAAGGACCCCACCTATTCCTTACAAGTTCTAGCCCTCAAGCCTGTTTGGCCATCCAGATGCCTCTTGGTCTGGTATACCCCAGCCTGCCCTGCCCACCTCCATAGGCACTCAGTATGCTGGTCAAGATAATGGGTGTGCACTCAGCCATGGTCATCAGGACCATCCTAGACCAGCTGTGCTATTCCAGTGTCCTTGAGGTAAGCTCTAGGGCTGCCTAGTACCCTTCCTTCTCCAGGACTAGGACAGGGCTGGGGGATGAGAAAGGGAGTCTGTCCTTCATGTCTTCCCCACCCCTGCCCTCAGCACCGTTTTGAAGCCAGCCAGATGCTCAAGATCATTGGGCTGGAACAGATCCAGGCACAGGGCCTGGAAGGACTCACATTTGACCTGCTCAGGAGGAAGACATATAATGAACCATTCTTCGTAAGTGAGACCAAAACTCCCAAGTCCAGGCAGCTCAAACCTGTCTCTCTACCTTTCTCTAAAGACTCCCCTGGCTTGGTTCTCACCATGCTGCCCCCCAAAGCATCACATTCACCCTAATGCAGCCCCTGTTTTCAAGCCACCTTGCCTTCATGCGGGCCATTCTCTCAGCTTAAAATGCCTTGAGTCATCTCTCCCTCCCCTGCAAGGTGGAAAACTGCCGCATGCTTTCAGTCCCATTGGTAAGCAACTCCTTTCTCCTGCCTATTAAAATACGATCGTCCCTTCCAAGCCAGTCCAAACAACACCTCCTATGGGAAGCTTTCCCAGATCACCAACAACAGAATCACCCTGCCTTCCTCTGTGCTTCCTTGCTTTTATCTTTGTTATAGCTTGCTACAAAACCAGCCACAGAACTGATGAAGACATTTCTCTAAACGGTGAATCAGATTGCGGCTCACCTCTGCACAGAACTTCTCAATCGCTCCCCAGGCCCTCAGAAGGGCTTACACTGCCCTTCACCACCCAGGTCCTGCCTGCCTCTCTAGCCCCACTACACTCCCACTCAGAGCCACACACCAGCTGTGCTTAGGAACACCCCGTCCTGATTTATACCTGCGGTCCCAGTGTAATTACTCAGAGTGCCCCACTCTGAAGAGTCCGTTTGGTCACCTAGCTAAACTGAACTGTTTTCTGCTCCCTAACCTCTCTGTGCTCTCTCTTGCCTCCAGGCTTCTGTACATGCTCTCCCTCTTGCCCGGGAAATCTGCCCCCAGCCCTCTACCTGGTTAACTCATGTTCCACGTTCAGGTTTCAGCTGAGGCATCACTTCCTCCAGGAAGTCTTCCTGGTACACAGACTGAGCTAGGAGACCCTCCTATTGCCCCTACACTTAGTTCAGGAGTGTGACTGACTGTTCCACTTGTCTGCTTTCCCCCCCAGAGCATGAGCTCCTCGAGGCAAGGATCACATATGTAGCACAAAGTAAACATTCAATAAGGTTTGAGAAGCACTTAAGGGTACACCCCTGAATCCTTGTCTCACCTTAATCCCTCTTCAGGCTATGAGGCAGGCTGTTGCTGAAACTGTGGAAGAGCTCAAGATGAAGCCCACAATGATGAACTTGGTGGAGGAGTGAGTGGCTGGGGCTGGGAACTGCCAGGGCCAAGTCCTAGGCTGTGAGAAGGGGACAGAGGGTCAGAGAGAGCTGGGAACCTACGGCCCATTCTCAGCTCGCACGTGCCTGTGCCCTTGGCCAAGTCACTCTCTGACCTCTGGGCTTTTCTTCATCTGTAAAAAGGGGCTGATGATACCTACCACTCAGGGTTGCTATAAAGCTCCGATTAAGGTGAGGACATGAAAGGGTAATGTTCTGGACAGATGCTAGTCCTGATCGTCACTTAGTGCCCCCTGGAAAACTGTAGTACCTACCTTTCCCCTCCCAGCCCCTTTCCTGACCCAAGAAATAAGAAGGGGAAGTTAATAAAATTAACATCACACATCAGCCTTATGCCTGACTCACTCTGGACTGTAAGAAGCAGCCAGCCTTCCTCCCCTCCCCTTAACTGGACCACAACACGCTCACTCCCTTCTCCAGGCAACTGATGAGCTCAAATGCCACTGCACGCCAGGAAGCAGTCATCTCTTTGGTAAGGCCAGCTCCGCTACTCTGACCAGATGTTTTGATGGCAGGGGGAGCGGGCAGTCCAGCAGTTACTGAAGGGAAGAAAGGGCTGTAAAGTTTGGGGAGGTTGTTTGTTTGCTTTTTTATTTTAGAATTCCAGCCCTATCAGGAGTTCAGGAAAAGATTTTCTTCAGGATTGGAGGTGGGTGGTATAAGGGACAGGAGAAGGGTGTGAGGGGCATTGCTTATATATTACATGTAGAAACTATCTTGACTCTTCTGGTGAAAATATTGTACTGGAACCCAATGAAGTGGCCCCAAAAGGCAAGGAAAGTGCTACCTCTGCTGGGAAGCCATATCTCCTCTCCAGGCACAGGGTCATCACAAGGGCACTAGAATGGAAGAGTGTAGACCGGGCATCTTCCTGGGGCCGGCTATTTAGGCGCCCTCATCCTGCCTCTGCCAGGGTGTCCTGGGGATCCGCAGCCCACAAGTGCTCCACTTGGTCCTAGACATGCTGGATGTGGAAAAGAGCCCGTCTGTGAAAAAGAGCGTAAGGCATCCCCGCCCACCTCTTCCTCTTCTCAACCCTTCCTCCAAGCCTCTCCCACCTATCTTCATGCCAGAGGAGAGGGGAATACGCCCATAGACACTGTCCCCTTGACCTCATTCCCCGGGGCCAGAAGGGCCTGTAGGCAGAGCTCCCCCTCCCCTCCCAGCGTTGACCTGAAGTGAGCCAGCCACAGGGCCTTTGTTTCAATGCAGCTACAAGAAACATTAATTCTTTTGGCCTCAATTGATCCCTGGATCCAAAACAAGCTGAAGAACAAGGTTCTCTTTGTATATGAAGTGCCTAAGACCAGCATGAACGTAGAGTTCACGAGGTTCCGGAAAGAGCCTGAGAAACCAGAAGAGTTAAATATCCAAGACTTTCAACTTGCACAGCTGAACCCCTTGTTTCTTTCAAAGTCCAGTGCCACGTCAGACCAACAGAAGAAGTTAAATGCCCAGAAAGGGTCTGGTACCTCTGCCTTTCCGTCCTGTTTCTCTAAACCACAAAAACACAAGTCACAGGCCACAGGGTCCTGGACACAAGGGATCAGGAAACAGCTCCAGATCCTTGCTGAGACCTCCAATTAGGTCAGTTCTTTTGGCTGAGTTCCCACTCTCTCCTTAAGGATGCTTCTCAGGCTCCCCTGAGAAAATAATCTTAATACTTACCTTCCATGAATAAATGAGCATCACTCCACCTACCACTACTGTTCCCTTCCTCATGGGCTGCACTGAAACATAGGTCTCCTCACTCCTGGCTGGTCACTCCCCTACTCAGCCACATGTCCTTTCCATGAGACAAAGCTGCTCTGGGCAGCCAGCCTGCCTTCCTAAATCAAGTCCTTGTCTATGCCCAGAATTTGATGACAAAGCTAAAGCTGAGCCTCTGCCCAGAGGTGGCTGCTGAGGGAAAAATGGGAGAATATCCTGGAAAGCTTGGCTCTTGGACCATTTCCTCTTACTAACTTGCCCCTCTCCGCGTTTCCTATCAGTGGTCAAGAGATAAATTAGGGGCTTCCCTGGTGGCGCAGTGGTTGAGAGTCCGCCTGCCGATGCAGGGGACACGGGTTCGTGCCCCGGTCCGAGAGGATCCCACATGCCGCGGAGCGGCTGGGCCCGTGAGCCATGGCCGCTGGGCCTGCGCGTCCGGAGCCTGTGCTGCGTGGCGGGAGAGACCACAGCAGTGAGAGGCCCGCGTACCGGAAAAAAAAAAAAAAGAGATAAATTAGGCTTAATCAAGACCAACCATCCTCTCTGCTGTATCTTCTCTTACACCTGCTTTCTACCTACCTCAGGGTCATTCCCTTTGACAGACTCTATTTACTCTCTAAGACTGCCTTAGTTTCTCCCTTTACTGAAGGCTTCAGTTTCCCTTTGCCAATAGGACCAATCACACCAATCCCAAAAAGCTACATCCTCCATCAGAAAGGAAAAGCCCAGACTTCAGAGTCAGACAAATTTGAAGTCAAATCCTAGGGTCCATTACTCACTTGATCTTTGACTTTGGATGAGTTACTGAACCTTTCTGTTTCCTCACCTACAATATGAACAGATTAATGTGTACTACTTCTGAGGGCTCCTATGAGGATTAAACAATAATATAAAGCCTAACGGTGCCTGGCATTCCATAGGAGGCACTCAAATGTGGACTTCTTTTCTCTCCTTTCCTCTCTTCAGTGTTGCCATGTGAGCCTGTGGCCACCAGAGATTTAAAAAGTCCTTTTATTTCCTCAGTCTTACTGAGTGGTCTAATGAGAGATCAAGTTCTTCCCATTGAGTAGGAAAGCCCAAAGTGACATAAATGTTCCCTTCTACTTCCCCACATTCCAGGTCCTAGAGTAGTCCAGTTATTCTGAATCCAGCATGGTATATGTCACTGAGATTTATCTGCCCACCTGCCCTACCACTTCCAAATTCATGTTTTGCTTCACAGAGTTGTAAGTAAAAACCAAAAGAGTAGTTTCACTATTCTGGGGTATAAGCAACACTGCCTCCAATAGTGTGGCACAAAGACCAAAGATGGAAAAATGATTATTTTCTTTTGCCCACTCTGTAGGTTTGCACCGGTGAGCAACCTAACCCAAATTTCCCTGGGCCTTGACAGCCTGTGGATACAAACAAGGCCTTATTAACTACATAATTCAGGCTCTCAACCCCTGCAAAGTCCTGCCCACAGATTTCCAACCCCTCCTCTTCCATACTTATGGGTCTCTCCAGGGGATGTCTCATTACTCAGCCAGATACCAGTCTCTGCTCAGTAGGACCTCAATACTAATTTCACCAGTCCTCACCAGAAGATTTAAGGCAGCACCAAGGGGACTTCCCTGGTGGTCCAGTGGTAAAGAATCCACCTTCTAATGCAGGGGACGTGGGTTCAATCCCTAGTCGGGGAGCTAAGATCCCACATGCTGCAGGGCAAATAAGCCTGAGTGCCACAACTACTGAGCTCACATGCCTCAACAAGAGAGCCCACGTGCCGCAAACTGCAGAGCCCACACACTCTGGAGCCCATGCACCACAACTAGAGAAGAGAAAACCCGCACGCCACAACTAGAGAGAAGCCTGCGCGCAACAAAAGATCCCGCATGACTCAATGAAGATCCCGCGTGCCACAATTAAGACCTGATGCAGCCAAAAAAAAAAAAAAGATAAAGAAAATAAATACAATTTAAAACAAACAAAAAAAAAGACAGCACGGAGCATAAAGGTCTGCATAGAGCACCGACTGTCTGGTATGCCACCAAGGTACCAGAGCCTTCCCAGTACCAGAGCTACCTATATCCAATATTCTTAGAAACACGCTTAATCCAAGCTGTGGCCAACTTCTCTCAGAGGCCTGAAATGCCCACTCTTCTCAGCCATCAGTGGATGTTGGGACGGATTTTTGGACACCATCCAAAATGTATGTCCCCCTCTTACCTCTCGTCCCTTTCTAATGGGACCTCTGGATACTCCCACTGATGGCAAAAAAAAAAAAAAAAAAAAAAAGGCTTTATACCCTCTACCACTATCTCTTCCTCAAACATTCTCCCCCATCTCTGTGCTATAACTGAAACCTTGCTCTTGAACTGGCCTCTTGCTGAAATGTCAGGTGTTGCTCATCCTCCTACATTCCTTCCAATGTCACAGTGTCCTGTCATTGTTTCTCCGAGGGTCTTGGCTCTCAAACGAGCTATCCCACCCTCTGGCCCACTTCCCTATTTTCTCTCATTCATTGCCTGAATCTTAGTCTTGCTATCACCATCCCTATGGACAACCATCCAACACCTCAGTTCCTCAGTCCCTCAGCTCAACCACAAAGGTTTTTCCCTCTCTTTCACTTCAGCTACCTACTTCCATGGCCACACTTAGCCCTTGTCATCCCCAGGAATTTCTCCATCTACAAAATCGTGAACATCTACTTTCTGACCCAAACTTTCTCTCTCTCCAGCTCTTTTTATCCCCACTACCAGGCCTCTGAATCTCATCAATAACACTAAGGTCTTGACCTCCCTACATTCTCTGTTAGCCCCCTCTTACTTTTTAAATTTCTACTCAGCTGGGACTCCATCCATCAACCACTATTCTCACTATGCTCATACTTCCTCTATCATCTCTCTCTCTGACTAGTAAAATCCCCAACCCTGAATCAAACTGCCTCTGATCCTATAACCAGGTTGATGTTTATAGTGGAGAAAACTCACACATCCATAGACGGGTTCCCTCAGAATACTTGCTTCCTACCTTAACTGAGTTCTTACTGCTGTCTGGCAAGTTCATGGGTTCCTAGTCACAGCTTCAAGCCTTCTCTGCTCTCTTCACATTTCCTGCCGTCTCTTCAAACTTTCTATCCTATTACTCCCCCGCTCTCAGTAGGCCATTATAATTTCTCTTTGGGGGAAAAAAATAAAAGGCATCAGATGAAATTACCTCAACTTCTTGCCACCTGTTATAAGAATCCTTGTATACAGTAGTTGATAGCACAGGCTCTAAGGCCAGATACTCTGGTTAGTATCCTAGCTCTGTAACTTACTAGAGTGTGATCTTGGGTAAGTTGCTTAACCTTTCAGGGTCTCTGTTGCTCAGTGGCCCTTCTGAAAGCCCCTTCCCAGTAGCAATCAAAATCATTTACACCATTCACCTCTTCTCTGATTTTATATTTAAAAGGAATATTTTCCCCTATACCTCCTCGCCTCACAGCATTGTTACGAGAATTAAATGAGTTAACACATACGGATTGCTTATAATTGCCTGGCATACAGTAAGCTCCCAATAAATGTCAGGCATCTGTTACTACGATTATCAGCATCTGCACTTACCTTACCTCCATTACAGTGCAAGAGGCACTCTCCTCTTCCGAGGCAAAATCGTCCACTAGTGTTCTGGGTGCCATTCCTTCAAGGAATGTGAGTATCAATTTTCCCCATTTCCTTTCAAATAGTGTATAAACATGATCAATTCCCATCCATCTTAAAAATAACCTCCCACAAACCCATAACCCTTTCTAGATGCCTCCTCTCCTTAGCTCACCTCACCACTAATCCCCCTTCATAATCAAGATTCTTAAATAGTTGTCCACACTACCTGTCTCCATTTCTCTAATTTCTATTATTTATTACCCTACTTCAGTTTGGGTTCAGAATTCAATTCTCTACCAAAACTGCTTTTGCTAAGGCAGTAGCTCTCAAAAGGGACAATTCAGCCCCCTCCAAGGGACACTTGGCAATGTCGGGAGACATTTTTGGTTGTCACAACTGGGGGCTGCTACTGGTGTCTTGTGGTAGAGAGCAGGGATGTGGCTAAATATCCTATGTATAGCACAGGGCAGCCCTCCACAACAAATAATTATCCACCCCAAAATGTGAGTAGCACCAAGGCTGAGAAATCTCACGCAAAGATAATTTATAACCTCCGTATTGCTACATACAATGAATGCTTTCTATCCTTTATGTGACTTGGCCAACTCGAGCACTTGACCCCATTAGCTTCTCCCTCCTTGAAGTCCACTCTTCCCTTGGGTTCCACTGACACCTCGCTTGTATTCCCAGTCTGTTTCAGTATCCTCTTCTATTATTATTATTTTTTTTTGGCTGCACCACGTGGCTTGTGGGATCTTAGTTCCCCAACCAGGGAGCGCACCCAGGCCCTCAGCTGTGAAAGCACGGAGTCCTAACCACTGGACCGCCAGGGAATTCCCTATTATCTCTGAAATATTGGTACTTCTCAGGGTTTTGTCCTAGACTCTTTTCTCTCTAGACTCCAAAACCATTAGAATCAATTGGGGCTTTTGTTTTTTAAATGTCCCAGGCCTCACAGATTCCACTGTTCTGGAGTGGAGCCCAGACATCATCTGCATTTTTAAAAAGTTCCTAGCTAATTCTAGTATTCAGCTAAGATGAAAAACCACTACACTAATCTTATTTTAATCATACCCACTCTCATCACTTTAATTACCATTTATATACTAATGACTCAAATCTATAATAATAGTCTTTCATTTAGTCAATACTCATTGAGTACCTACTCTGTGTCTGATACTGTTCTAGGTAGTGGGGTAGAACAGTGAACATCAGAAGAGATTCCCTACTCTCCTGGACCTTACATTCTAATGGAGGAGAGAAATTAACCACAAAAAGATTGTTTCATATAGTGATAAGTACTGTGAGGACATTATAAGAGGTGATGTGAGGGTGACTGGAAGAAGTATTTTAGATACGAAGGTCAGCAAACACCTGGGAGGGAGGGTGGGATTTGACCCAACACTGTTATGAAAAGGAGTCAACCATGTGAATATGAGGAAAGAGAGTCCTGCACAAAGCACATGCAAAGATACTAAAACAGAAGCATGTTTTGTACCATCAAGATTAGGACCAATGTGGTTAAGGTAAGGCTAGTATGGAAAAATGTTCTCCTATGAGGTTGTGGAGACAAAGGCCAGATCATACAGGGCTTGGTAAGCCAAGGTAAGGAACTTATAGCAAATATACAACAGGAGGTCACTGAAAGGGTTTTAACGAGGCATGACATATAGGTTGATTTACATCGTTACCATATTGTTTAGCTGCTGTGTGAAGAATAGATTTTAGAGGGGCAAGATTGTGGGGGACCTATTAATGGGCTATTGCAGTTATCCAGAAAAGTGATGACTGTAGCTTGTACCAGGATTAGAACTAAGAATATAAAGATGGTTTCAGGATATATTTTGGAGGTAGAATTAAAAGGACCTGCCAAGTATGGGATGAATGAAAGAGAAATCAAATGTAAGTTCTAAGTTTTTTATCTGATCTGATTTGGGTAGATTAAGACTGAGAGGAGGAAGACTAGGAAGAAAGAAACTGATTTGGAGATCAGAAGTTCTGTTCAGTCCCAGTAAAGTCACCAAAAAAAAAGTTATGTTAAATACATCCTAGTGGAAAAGTCAAGTAGGCAGCTGGATATAATCCAGAGCTAAGGGAAGAAGACAGACTGGAGACATAAATTTGGTGTAGTCATCACCATATAAAACCCAGGATAAAAGTGAGTATAAATAGAAGAAAGGGAATCAGAACAAACTGAGAAACTTCTAACACGTAAAGGGCAAGTAAAGCTAGCAAACGAGACAGAAGTCAGTAAGGAAGATCAGTGGCACGTAATGTTGAGTGCTGCTGTTCTCTGAGCTGCGGATTTGCACACCCAGCTGCTGACTGAATGTCCCTACTTGGAAGGGACATTCACAAGTGCCCCAAATTCTACTTACCCACAACTGAATTCATTTCCCTCATCTTACTCCCAAACCTGTTTCCTTTTCCAGTGTTTCCTATTTCAATGAACAGCACATCTACCCAACTGCCCAAGCCAGAAACCTCTTTTCTCCCCACTACTTCTGACATCCAGCTAAATCCCATCAAATTTCCCCCTTCACTTCTCAAATCTATTATCTCCTCCTCATCCAGTCACTATCTGAGCTCAGACCTGTGTCATCTCTCACCTGGTATACCATTTTGTCTCCAGTCCAGCCTCTCTACAAGGCAGCCATAATTATCTTTCAGTTGATGCCACTCAGGTCAGGCCATTCCCCTGCTTAAAATCTTTTAATGACTCCCCATATGGAGGCAGGGGGAAAATAAAATGCAAGGACCTTATCCTAGAGCTGGCTTACCTCTCCAGTCTTATCTTTTGCATGCCCATTCTTAAACTTCTTCCTCCAATCACAATGCACTACATACAATTCTCAAGTGCACAGCCTGTTCCTCACTCTTTTAACTCCTGATTTATTAATATTTGTTCATGTCAGTTTTCTGCTGGGAACACCAATTTCTCACCCCAGCCTCTTTACTTAGCCAATTCCTACTCTTCCCTCAAGGTTCACCAAGCTTTCCCAATCCCACATGACTGGATTAAGTATCCTTCCAAACAGCCCTCAAAGCACCCTGTACTATTCTTACTGGAGCACTTATCAGACTATATACTGTCTGTTTGCTTGATGAGCAATAAATCCAGCATCTGATGCAGTGCCTTACCCTTGGTAAGGGTAGGAAAAATAGTTTTTAAAAAAATATCAAATAACACATTATGTACATTGGTATCTTAACCCTGGTCTGTCATACACTTACTCTTCCTTCCTAGCCCTTGGACCCCCATATTCCTAGCGTCTAGAACACTGCCCTAAATAAATGGTTCTCAGCTGTAAACCTGGTTTTTATCAAAACCACCTGGTGATCTTAAGATAAATTAAGATTCCCAGTTCTACCTCCCCACATCCCACCAATTTCTGATCCAGTAGACCTGGGGTGAGGTCTAGGAATCTGGAATTTGACAACCTCCTCTGGTGGTTCTGACATGCAGTCATGCTTGGAAACTACTATTCTAAGTGGAGTAGGAACTCAATAAATATGGTTGCAAGTAACATTTTAATTTCATGAAGTAGAATTCATTTCCTAATTCTTTAGAGTTTGAATCTGCTGTAACTGCATCCTGAGTGTGACAGAACAATGCACTAATGTACAAAAGTCCACAAAACAAGCATCCTTTATTGCAGTATTACAAAACACTTTCCATTCTGGCAGTATTGTACAACGCACTTAGCTTCAAGGGTTGGGAAGGAGAAGGTTGGAAACTAAAGTGGGATATTTCAATGGACATTTCTAAAAGAAAAACTGTCCCAGCCCTCCCACCCAAATAAAAATCCAAATGTCACTTAATTTCACTATGCAAGAAGAGGCCACGAGGAGAGCAGCAGGCAAAACTCTGGCAATTTCACTATGGATCATGTCAGAGACAAAGGAACATTCAAAACAGTCATCAGTATGGTCGGTTGCGCTGATCATTTCTGTAGTCGTTTCTAGGAATGAAAAATAAAGAGCCAGACTAAATTCTAATTTTCTACCAAGAGGAAGCATCAGACACTTCTTCAGGGTGCTGGTGACTGGCATCAGCTTGACAATTTTTATAAGAATGACACCATGCCTAATATATTTCTCTGCTCCTAGAAGGTGCTTACTAAATGTCTAATTTATCAGCTTTAAGACACACAAAGTTCCTAGAAGCCCTGCTATCACTAACTCTCTTAAAATTTTTTCCATCTAGAATAAGGACTCTAAACCACTGTGGTATTTCAGGTCAGAGACTTTGCCATTCCAGCACTCTAAAAAGAAGAGCAATATAGTGGAATAAGCAAGCAAACACTTTCATGTAGGAATTCTGGACCTGCCACTTACTATGCAATCTTGGAAAAGTTACTCAACATTTCCAACTCTGTAAAATGGGAAGTACATCTACCTCTGGGGTTGACAGAAGGACTAGAACTAAAGTATACAAAGACACTTTCACAGGATTTGCCACACAGTAAGAAGTGTTTAATAGATGATAATTACTAATAGCTAACAATTATACAGTGATTACCATGGCCCCATGGCATGGCATGGTTACCATGGCCACCGTTGTAACATAATCTAATGCAACTCCACGAAGGAGATATCATTAGCCCCATTTTACAGATGAGAATACTGATGCTCCAAAGGGTTAAGTTACTTGCTTATCAAGCAGCTAATAAGTGGTGGAGCGAGGATTTGAAGGAAGACAGTCTGTCTCCAAACTCTGTGCTCTTAACTACATGCTTTACTAATTCTTGCTACCCTATATTGTCTCTGGCACAGTAATTGACGTTATTTTACATCACTGGTTATTCAACTTTTTCTGCCTCTACAGCTTTCACGTGCACAGCACACTCCCATCAGTACCACCAGTGATTTTCATCTGGAAAAGGTATAACAGAATTTCCAGAGAAACAACTGCAAGGTAGCACATGTGATTTGAAAAAGCACACTCCTATAAAAGGTGTGCTCTCCCCTCACTTAGATTAAGAATCCCTGATTTACATACAGTTTCAAATCATCTCTCAACCTCAATTATCTTTAGCTATGAGAAAGAATACACACACATTTACCTACATTCATCCAAATATAAAGATCATGAATAAGAATTTCCAAAACAAATTTTAGGAATTGCTAAGCAGGAAACAAACTAAACGGATCTTCTCCAACCTAACTGAAAGAGTTGACAATGGGAAATTCAAGTTCTAAAAAACTGGACAAGAAGAAAATGTGATGAAAAGGGCTCAGACTCTAAAATCTAAGAGCAGTGAGGTAGAAAGGTTAGCATGTACATTCTAATACTCACCTTCCTCCCATTTTGCCTCCATAGCCACCTCGGTCTCCTCCATAGCCGCCGCCACTCCTGTCTCCTCCGTAGCCTCCACTTCGGTCCCCACTGTAGCCACCACCACCACGGTCTCCTCCATAGCTCCCCCCACTTCGCTCTCCTCCATAGCCGCCGCCTCGGTCCCCCCCATAGCCACCACCACGGTCCCCCCCATAGCCACCTCCTCGGTCCCCCCCATAACCACCCCCACTTCTGTCCCCTCCGTAGCCACCACTGCCACTTCTGTCTCCACCATAGCCCCCCGCACTTCGGTCTCCACCATAGCCCCCGCCACTTCGGTCTCCACCATAGCCGCCTCGGTCTCCACCTCTGCCCCCACGACCTCTGTAGCCCCTCTCTCCACCGTAGCCTCTTCCCCGGAAATCTGCAAGGCAGAAATGCAAACTAGTAAGGCCAGCAGAATAATGGAAAGTCTCCTTAATGCCAGTCAGAAGATTAATAGCATGCAGATGCTGTTAAAGGCTGACCCACCTCCTCCTAAGGGACGAGAGTCCTCTGGTCTGGGCTCATTGCACTGATTGCAAGAATTCCTTCGAGCAAAGTTCATATTTCCACATGACCTGAGAAAGGAGGAAAATAAAATGCTCAATAGTTTCCAATGGATTCAGAACCCCCTCTTGTACCTTCCAACCCCAATCCGAACTCTTACATCCACCAAAATAAATGGTATACTTACGGATTAGGGCAGACCCAGTCCCCACTTTTGGGGTCTCCACCTCTCCCCTGAAAGCCTCCACGGCCTCTATATCCTCCACGGCCTGGGGGAAAGTAAGAAGTGAGGAGGAATCAGTAGCAGACATTAACAAAGCAGAGGAAAAGCATCAGACGAAAGAACTAAGAGCAAGTGTTCATCAATAACTGGGCAGTGCCCCCCAAAATTAACCCCTTATGGCAGGACTCCATGATTATTTGATTTGGGGCTTTATTTATTTAGTCAATGCAGTAGATGTGGAAGAAGACCCCAGGGCACACATTAAAGTGCAAATAATGCACTAAAAAACTTCGAAGTCCACTTTCTATAATGCCCTCCTTAGTTTGAGAATTTCAGGGATAAAGGTTAAGTGAGAAGACATATTCCAAATTTAAGGAATTAGACACAACGGAAATGAAAGAGTTACAAGTAACTATCAACATATCAGGGAACTCCCAAACTGGTCAGATTAACTACCTACCTAACTAGGTATCATTTAAACAACTGCCTCCTAATGTCCAGGTGAATAACAAACTGCTTTATATAGCTTTCCAAAGAGATTTCTGGAACCTTCGTCCACCACTTTCTTAGCTATTACAACACCTTATTTACCTAATCTCCTATTCTGTACCTCACTTTTAAGATAGAAGGAAAAAGACCGATAGGGAGAGAGAAGTAGTAGCAAGTTCACACAACAGGGACAGAACATGGACTCAAATCCAAACCTTCTGTGTAATACCCAGGCCTGTGAGCAACAAGTATTTTACCTCGTCGCCCACCTCCACTTCCACCTCCTCTCATGAATTCAGGTCTTCTGGTGGCAAAGGACACTTTAATGATGTTGCCATGGAATTCTTTTCCTAAAAAAAAAAAAGAAATGGTTTTGCAGAAATACTATTCTACATCTCCACCTCTCAAAAATATAAAACTGTTTTAGAAATTTTTAGTTTCAGAGGAATAACTGACATGTCCTCACAGAAATTCAAACACACTAGTGTTCCAAAGAGTCAAGGTAACTGTACTAGAACATGACACAATCTACTGAATAGAGCAGATCTGTCACAAGGAGACAGTCATTTCTTACTAAGCAAAAAAACCAAAAAAAAACCCATCTAAAATTTTACATGAAAAAAGCCAAGTACAGAACAATGTATGTAGTATGCTACCATTTCTTTTTTTTAAAGGGAATGAGTGTGTATGTGCATGCATGTGCACACATATGCCTGTCTATACACTGCCTATTGTGCTTAACTCTCAGTAGGTGAAAAGGTGGAAAGGAAACTCATTTTCTACTATATACTCTTGGTACCGTTTGAAATGTTTTTTACCTTAGACAAGTAGTATCTTTAAAAATAATGTGTGCATATGTGATTATACTTATATACATGCATATATACACATACTCTGCTGTCCCAGGGCCTTAGAGACAGAAATTTTCACTTTATATTAAATAAGGGAACGGACATATAAGGAAAAGGTGCCCAAGGAGTCATAAAATAGTTATAAATCCAGGAGTCTTAGCACTTTCACCGAAGTCCTAATTGTTGTGACTGGCAACCTTCCACAATGTCAGATGGTATGACAAGCACTTTTAAATAGGAAACCCAAGGATCAAGTATTTTAAAAGCTGTAAAAAGACCTGGTGAGAGCTGAACTATGGAGTTACTGTTAACAGGCTCATTTGCCCTATGGGGGAAAGGCACAATAATTTTTGGGGGGAGGGTTCACAGGCCTCTCACTGTTGTGGCCTCTCCCGTTGCGGAGCACAGGCTCCGGACGCGCAGGCTCAGCGGCCATGGCTCACGGGCCCAGCCGCTCCACGGCATGTGGGATCTTTCCGGACCGGGGCACGAACCCACGTCCCCTGCATCGGCAGGCGGACGCTCAACCAATGCGCCACCAGGGAAGCCCCACAATAATTTTTTAACATATCATAAGCTATGATAGTTTTATGATTCACAGAAACTATGACACAAGCAGAAAAGTAAGGGAGAATGGACCTAGCCTTCAAGAGCAAGGTGATGGGGCCTGATTAGGGCAAAAAAGTAAAGAAAATGGAGGTGAGGACAGAGTTATAATCTCATCTGTGAAGAAGTAAAGAAATGCAATTATGTCTTGACACAGGTGCAATAATCTTGGAACTGGAAAAGACCACAAGTGCCTGTCAATCCAGCATAGTTTAGCACTTCACAGACAATGGTGCTAGACTGCCTGAGTTTGAGTCCTGACCCTGCCACTTATTCTGTGATCTTGGAAATTATTTATCTTCTCTGTGCCTGAGTTTCATCATCTGTAAAGTGGTAATAAAAGGGTACATCTTATAGGGTTACTGTGAAGATCAAACTGAGTTAATGCACATAAAGTTCTAAGAACCATGCCTAGTTCATAAACCACAGTAAACATGCAGTAAGTGTTAGTTATTATTAAATTAGGGTACAACAAAAACAGTGAATTTATAATAACATGGGGAAATGACTATGTTAAGACGTTAAGTGAAAAAAAGCATGAGACAAAACTACATTTGGAGTATAATGATAAACTATTTTTAAAAACTGGAAGGAAGGGGCTTCCCTGGTGGCACAGTGGTTGAGAATCCTCCTGCCAATGCAGGGGAACGGGTTCAAGCCCTGGTCCAGGAAGATCCCACATGCCACGGAGCAACTAAGCCCGTGCACCACAACTACTGAGCCTGTGATCTAGAGCCTGCGAGCCACAACTACTGAGCCTGTCTGCCACAACTACTGAAGCCAACGTGCCTAGAGCCCGTGCTCCGCAACAAGAGAAGCCACCGCAATGAGAAGCCTGCACACCACAACGAAGAGTAGCCTCCGCTCACTACAACTAGAGAAAAAAAGCCTGCGCACAGCAACAAAGACCCAACACAGACAAAAATAAATTTATTTATTTATTTGTTTATTTATTTTAAAAAAACAAACTGTAAGGAAAAGTTAATACCAGTAGTTGTCTCTATGTAGAGAACTAAGGATGCTTTACTCCTTTCTTCTACTCTCCCATATTTTCTTATTTTCAGGGGGGAAAAAGTCTTACTGTTTCTTCTAAGTACGTATTAACATTATATTTGAAGGGAAATTAACCTAAATTTAAAAAGAATATAGTCAACCAGGCCAACCCTCTACATCTCTATCAGGGTGGCCTTAAGCACAAAGCGTGACATAAGGAAATATTTTAGACAGAGTTCATCTCATTTCTAAAGGTATGTAAAAACTCTGGCCTGTATTCTCAATAGAATATCTAAAAAAGTAAACATGAAGATAATCACCATCTACGAGAACATATTTTGACTTCAAGACTTTTAGAAAACATTTATCCAAACCACACGTTGAAACAACATGAATGAGGGACTTCCCTGGTGGCACAATGGATAAGACTCTGCACTCCCAATGCAGGGGGCCCGGGTTCGATCCCTGGTGAGGGAACTAGATCCCACATGCATGACACAACTAAGGAGCCCACGTGCCACAACTAAGGAGCCCTGGAGCCGCAACTAAGGAGCCTGCCTGCTTCAACTAAGGAGCGGGCAAGTTCAACTAAGGAGCCCGCCTGCCACAACCAAGAGCCGGCACAACCAAATAAATAAATTTAAAAAAAAAAGAAACTATACGAATGAGGTATACCATCAAACCAGTCAATGGCTGCCTTAGCTGAAGGAGGGTCGTCAAATGATACTGTTGCCTCCCCTTTTGGCTTTCCTGTGTCCTTGTCTGTGTACAGATTTATCATTGGTTTTCCAGTCTTCTTATTTGTCTGAGGAACAAACAAGTGGGTGTTAGTATTTTAAGAAAAAGTGATCATGAACCACATAGATAATTAAAATTTTATTTTTTAAAGGAATTTACATATCCATACAACAAATACTATCAACTTAACATAAAAATGAAGTTATCTGTAGGTTCTGAAAAGGAAAGCTCTCTAAAATACATTAAGTGAAAACCAAACTATAAAAATGATACACAGTATATACTGTTTTATCTATGTATAATTTCTTTAAACCCACAAAAAAAGAAAACATAGATAATGCTCCATATAAATATATACCTTGTAAAACTAAAAAAAAAAAAAAAGACCAGGAAGAATGTTCACCAAGCAAATAAATAAATTACCATTAAGGCATACACACTGGATTTTACTGGGAAGGGAGTGGAAGACAAGAACTGTGTGAATTTTTTACATATTTCATGTGTAATTAATAATTTCTTAAGAAATTTTTACTCTCCAAGGAGGAGAAAAAAAAAGTAATTCCACGGACACCAAAACAAGAGCAACTGCAAACCGATATCAAGCAAATGCTTCAATCTACTAACACTGATCTAAATGCTTTCTAGTTGGAGATGAAAATATATGCATGAAACAAACAGTGCATAAGACACTTAAGTACAATCAAGTTATGAAATAAAGCATTATTATATTGGGCAAATATATAGCTGACATTAAAAACATAAAAAGTTGTTAGTAATAACTTGGGTTTTCATATGTTGGCATTTCAGAATATAAAAATGTTTTCACAATTTCATTTGGTTCTCACAATTTTAGGAGCTAGGCAGAGACTATGTTTAGAGTCCTAAGATTGAAAGCCAAAGCTGTGGAAGGCTGTGGAAAGGTACACAAACGCAAGGAATAAAATCTTCATGTATTTTAGCAAATTTAGCAAAGGCCTACAGGCATGGGTGAGCATGTGCATCAGGGAACTTTAAGAGACAAGCCTTACTGGAGTATGGGCTTATTATGTAACCTATGTATCTTAACCAGAATATGTTAATAATTATGAGATTTTCAACATAAGCCAATTTTTTACTCACCTTGATAATTCCTATTTGTTTAAAGAACTCCCCCACTTGATCTGTAGACACACCCTCCCCAAGTCCTTGTACAAAGATTGTGTTGTTATCTGAATTATCAGATTCTGAATCTATGGGGGAAAAAAAAACATGATTAATTTTACATATTCCTTAGGTTTACTACATCCTGTTTAGTAATCAAGAATAATAATTTATTATTCAATATTCAACTACTTCTGTGACCAAAAGGAAAAAGGACCAATAAACGAAACCTCTTAGATAAACATGCAAAGTGGTCATAACAGTTATTTGGTAGGTCAATTCTCACAACTAAACTTCACGTAAAGTGGATCAAGTCCACACTATACCAAATACATAGACCAATTAAGGGAGATCTTACAAATCTCACTCTTCAGATTCAGATACAGGACTCAAGCTCAGGAAGAGATGAAGAAAGTTAGTATAAAGTAGCATTCCTTTCTTTGGAGAGTTTTAATTCTTTCTGGCTAATCAATACTTTTAAAGCTTTCTAGTAGAAAATTGCCCAAATCTGACACTTTGGACTTCCAAGCAAGCAGAATTGCTGGTTTCCCATTCATTGCAATAAGCTTTATATATACCAGAGGGTAGGGGCACCTTGACACACACCTTACCTTACACGCATACTTTTGGATTAGTATAACAAAATAAGAAAGATGCACATAAATTCAGTCCATCAAGGGGTAATTCAGAAATTGCCATCCATATAGAATACTTTAACATCTTAATAAAAACAAAAGTTCTGATTTCAATATATATTAAAAATTTGGGGGGGGCTTCCCTGGTGGCACAGTGGTTAAGAATCCGCCTGTCAATGCAGGGGACACGGGTTCGAGCCCTGGTCCATGAAGATCCCACATGCCGCGGAGCAACTAAGCCTGTGTGCCACAACTACTGAGCCTGCGCTCCAGAGCCCGCGAGCCACAACTACTGAGCCCGCGTGCCACAACTACTGAAGCCCATGCACCTAGAGCCCATGCTCCGCAACAAGAGAAGCCATTGCAATGAGAAGGCTGTGCACCGCAAAGAAGAGTAGCCCCTGCTCACCGCAACTAGAGAAAGCCAGCACACAGCAACAAAGACCCAATGCAACCAAAAATAAGTAATTAATTTAAAAAATTTTTTTGGCTCAAATAGATTTTTAATCTCTACATAACTTTCAAAAGGCTCCAGGCAGCCTTGAATTTCATTTGAAAATATAAAGGCACATGAAATTAGTGCCCTCTGAGGACTTCCCTGGTGGCACATTGGTTAAGAATCTGCCTGCCAATGCAGGGAACACGGGTTCGATCCCTGGTCCGGGAAGATCCCACATGCCGCGGAGCAACTAAGCCTATGCGCCACAACTACTGAGCCTGCGCTCTAGAGCCCAAGCCACAACTACTGAGCCCACGTGCCACAACTACTGAAGCCCGCGCACCTAGAGCCCGTGCTCCACAACAAGAGAAGCCACCGCAATGAGAAGCCCGCGCACTGCAACAACGAGTAGCCCCCGCTCGCCACAGCTAGAGAAAGCCCACGCACAGCAACCAAGACCCAACACAGCCAAAAAAAAAACAAAAAGAAAGGCACATGTAGAAAGAAAGATGTTTCATAAAAAAGAAAAAGAAAAGAAAAGAAAAGAAAAGAAATTAGTGACCTCTGCCCAGAGTAAGACAATTCTCTCATATATGAATTCAGGTTTCTTAGACCCACTGACCAGACTATCAATCCATTGTAATATTTTCTTAAACACAGCTATTCTACTTCTAATTCCCCAATCATACCAATTGTCTCATACTTGATTTGCAGTAATTAAATAAATAATGCTAATTAGCAGTACAAAATCAAGTATTTCTTCACAAAAGAAAAAGTAGAGAGCATGGGAAAGCACAAACATAGCAATTTTTCCTAGCAAACTTTGCAATCAATCCCCCTGAACTTTTCTTGCTGGTACATCTTTAGAAGTGAAGCTCCCTGGTTCTGGCAGCATTATCAAATCAAATCTTCCTCCTGTACTAACTCTTCCGAACACACACACTTTTCCTTTGAAAAACTGGAAAACTAACATTCTCTTAACGGCAGAGTCACAAACTACCATAAACCTTACCAGCATCTGGTCTGGGTCCATAATCCCTGTGACCTAAGGAAAAAGAAAAAGAAAAAGAAAAAGAAAGCTATTTAAAGTAACTCATAAGAAATCATTTAAAAACAGTAATAATAACCAAGGCATGAAAAGTCAATACTTCCAAAATCCTTGTAAGTAACCATCACAGATTTACAAAGTAAATATATAAATTAAGTTTTATTAAAAGTTTAAGAAATCAAGATGAATGTCAATATTCCCTTAAACTTGTCCCAGACAGCACCAGCCACTTTGGCATTACGCTAGTATCACTTTTGTTAAGCTCTGGTTGTGAAGGCTGATTGGAAAACCCTAATAATTTAAAAACACCACGTCAGCTACCTTTATTAAAAAACATATTGACAAAATCCAGTGAAGGTCTCATTCATTGGTCACCAGACTCTTTCATGCAAATTCACTGTGTAGAAACCCATTGGACTGTTTGAGATCAACTTTGTCTTTTTAATATTTTGAGATATATATTTGCATATATATAATTTTTTTAAGCACACAACACACACCAGCCTCAACAGAGTAAGAAAGGGCTTAGACTACGTCTGCGGGATATTGGTGGCTTTTAGGTTTATATAGCATTTCCACTGAAACATTTTGGGATACTCAGCACTTACCACCAAAATTTTTGAAGCCACCGCGGTCACCACCACTGCAGAGGAAAAATTGAAGAAATGATTTCTTCCTTAGGTCTCTAATGTGCTGAGCCCTGGGCTCAATCTATACTTAACTGTCACAAGTAGAGCGCCCAGGAAAACAGTAGCACCTCTAACTTTCCAGTAAATTTCATTTCATAGACTTCAAAATGTTGTTTTCACCTAAATGTTTTCCCAAGGATCTATTTCCACAAGGGTGCCTTTTCAAGCTTATTACAGAACATACCTAATATACTCTTATTTTAAAATTTTCCCAACCCCAAGCCAAAGGGATAATATTCAAATCCACTTAAACTGGAGGCACAAGAGGAAGAATGCTAAACATTCTTTCCAAGGGGAAAGAAATCATTTAAAAACAGTAATAATAACCAAGGCATGAAAAGTCAATGGGACAAAGTGAGAGAGTGGCATGGACATATATACACTACCAAATGTAAAACCGATAGCTAGTGGGAAGCAGCCGCATAGCGCAGGGAAATCAGCTCGGTGCTTTGTGACCACTTAGAGGGCTGGGATAGGGAGGGTGGGAGGGAGGGAGATGCAAGAGGGAAGAGATATGGGGACATATGTATATGTATAGCTGATTCACTTTGTTATAAAGCAGAAACTAACATACCATTGTAAAGTAATTATACTCCAATAAAGATGTTAAAAAAAATTTCCAAAATCCTTGTAAGTAACCATCACAGAATCACAAAGTAAATATATAAATTAAGTTTTAATAAAAGTTTAAGAATTCAAGATGAATGTCAATATTCCCTTAAAGGGGAATATTTTTGTTAAAGGGGATATTTTTGTTAAATATGAGAAAAAGACTAGAAGAAAAATATAAAGCAGAATGGGAGAGGTAAAAACTTAAGCACTCTGTTCTACTGTGATACCAAACGGTGGGTTTTATGAGATGAAGAAAAAAGTGAGGTAGGTACAAATATACACAAAAGTGAGACTGAACGAAAGCAGTCCTAAAAACTCAAATCATTCAGATATCTGGTAAAATGAGCACTAAAAGAAAGCATAACTTTAAACTGCCCTCCTATTCCATGCCCACTGCAACATGCTAGCTCTCTTCACAGCAGAGCTACTGAAATCCATGCTGCCAAATGCTCTTGTACACCAATCAGCAGACCATATCAGAGACAGAATGCTACATACTCCACAAGAAAATGACTTTATTTGGCAATTTCCACTGCCAGGTAAGTCAATGGCCCTTGTGTGCATAGCTTTATGTAAGAAATCTAAGATCTCTCTTATCAAGAAACTCTTAAAATACTCATACATTGAAAGCTTGTTTCTCTTAACTGAATTTTGTAATCCTCTAAGACTCATGTGCTGACATGGATACAAAAATACCCAAAGTTTTTAGATGGTGATATCTAATTTTCTATTACGACTAATCTTCTACTATAACCCAAGAAACTAATCCAATATACTAATGTCTCTTCACTGCTTAAAAGCCTCTGCTTTAGTAATAACCCTGCCCTCTAGATGGCTTTTCTTGAGCCACCCTGAGAAAAATCATTCTGACTAAAATGAGAAAGAATTTTTTCTTTAGAAGTCTATTCTACTACCTTGACGTAAAAAAAAATTCCCTTGCAACTAGCATAGGTATGGACACACGCATCTTAACTCGCCATTAATTTTTATTTGATGCCCAGGAAATCCAAAAAGGAGAATAACACTACTTCAAGGCTATGCAGACAAAGTGAAGCTCAGGTCTTTCATATATATAGTTTCCTACTGAGTGTCTAAAACCTCTCTTTCAGAACGTCACCCAAGCCCTCCCACCAACCCATACTTCTAAATGGCCTATATATCATAGCTTAACTCTTTAAGGAAAGGAAGCCAAACAGAGTTCTGAGATTAATTGCTAAAAATCTTATTAGAAACAAGATATCTCAGGTTTCTTCAAAGATGATCATTAGAATTCTAAAAATGATGAGAAAAGAGCTAGTGAAAATATTAAATGGGGCTTCCCTGATGGTGCAGTGGTTAAGAATCCGCCTACCAATGCAGGGGACAGTGGGTTCGAGCCCTGGTCCGGGAACATCCCACATGCCGCGGAGCAACTAAGCCTGTATGCTACAACTACTAAGCCTGCACTCTAGAGCCTGCGAGCCACAACTACTGAAGCCCGCGCGCCTAGAGCCCATGCTCCGCAACAAGAGAAGCCACTGCAGTGAGAAGCTCGTGCACCACAACGAAGAGTAGCCCCCGCCCGCTGCAACTAGAGGAAGCCCGCGTGCAGCAACAAAGACCCGATGCAGCCAAAAATAAATAAAATTTTTTTTAAAAAAGAATATATTAAACCCACATTCCTATGTCAGGACGTTAAAGTACCCAGGATAAAGTATTTTTTTTTTAAACAGGAAATTTTCACAATTAAGTGCTGGAGGAGGCACCACTTAATTATTCTGCTGCCATCTTAACCAAATCCCAAATTGTTTATCTGGCCACAATGGAGGGAAAATATGCAATTTCATATATCAAGTAGTTCCTAAAATTTCTATTCTGGCCAGCAATATAACTCTGAACAATTTTTTAAAAAAGGACACACCCCTGGTAAAATATAAAGGATATAAAACAAATGACACTTGAATATGTTTATAATTTCCTATTCCTCCATATAATGGCATTTTAACTTAAGTCATCATTACTGAGCATTTCCTTTGAAAATTCAGCAGCTGAACACTTCAAACACAATGGCCGTAAATATGGAAACACCCATAAGTACATTCGAAAAAGTACTAGTCTTCAAAGTAAGAGTCTCAGGGTATATATAGTCTTAACTATCACTAATCAATCTTGAAAATTTGGACAAGTCAGTAATTCTCCCTAGGCTTCAGTTTCCTCCTTCACAAAGTAATGGTCTACACCCTTACTACCTGAAAGGTAGTCTATGGAATAGCAGCAAAGGCAGAGCCTGGGAGCATCTCAGAAAAGCAAGCTCATCCCAGACCTACTGAATCAGAATCTGCATTTTAATAAGATCCCCAAGGAGTTCATATGTACATTACAGTTAGAGAAGCACTGGTCTAGATGACCTATAATTTTATGTGAGGCTTTCTTTCAAGTTCCAATGTTTCAGTCGCTTTTCTCTTTCCTTATTAAGAAATTTCATATTAATTAATTAGTTACTTACTAGGAAATTTATTATATTAAACACAGTAAATAAACCTCAAATAGTGCCACTATTAAATCAGTTAACAGAAGATGAGCCTGTGGTTAAGAATCTTTCTTCAAATCTGCAATCAAGTTACATGTCCCTTTTCCATAAACTAAGTTAAGGCCCCACTAGCAAATTAAGACACAAAGGCATGTGAACATCTGAGTCAAGATGTTGCCACAACAAATTTGTTTTCCTCCCAGAAAAAGAAGCAAACTTGTACACATAAAGAATTTCTGAAGTAAGGACATTTTAATGTAAAGAAGTAGAGGTATTTACTAGGGTAGAGACATAATATAAGAATACTCAAGGGGTTTCCCTGGTGGCGTAGTGGTTGGGGGTCCGCCTGCCGATGCGGGGGACGCGGGTTCGTGCCCCGGTCCGGGAGGATCCCACATGCCGCGGAGCGGCTGGGCCCGTGAGCCGTGGCTGCTGGGCCTGCGCGTCGGGAGCCTGTGCTCCGCGACGGGAGGGGCCGCAGCGGTGAGAGGCCCGCGTACCTCAAAAAAAAAAAAAAAGAATACTCAAAATTTATGGCTGAGCGCCCCCTGCGTAAGAAAATCAATTGTATATTCTTGACTCAACTACAGAAATCGTTGTCCCAAGTTCAAAACCACAATGAGCAGCCTACTCTAGGGTAGACTCTGAGGGTTCTTTCACTGTTACAGCATTACATATTTAGAGACGACAGTCAGATTTAGTTTCAGGTGCTTGTCAAGAAAGAAAATATACTTTGACAGAATCTCTATTCCCAAAATTTAATTTTTAAAAATCCAAATATATCTATATTCAAGGACTAAAACTGCCAAGAAGTAAAAGGACAATACGGGAATCTTTATTCCCAGAAAATTCAATACACAGAGAGAAAAAGGAACTTAGCTAAATATTGAAAAAGATTAGTTTTTAAAAAACTGTTCTGTGTTTGATTTTTCATACTAGTAATTTACCAACATTTCAGAAGGCCAAGAATCTACCATTCTAGAGCTGCACTATCCAATACAACATTTACTAGCCATATGTGACTACTGACCTTTTGAAATATGGAGAGTCTAAATTGAGATGTACTCTAAATGTAAACTACGAAATGGATTTCAAAGTCTTAGTATGAAAAAAAAGAATGTGCAATATCTCAATAATTTTTATAATGATTACATAAAATATTTGTGATATGTTAGATTAAATAAAATATATTATCAAAATTAACTTCAGCTGTTTATTTTTCTTAATGTGGCTACTAGAAAATTTTACATTACACAAATGGCTCACAGTTAACCCACATTATATTTATATTGGGCAGCACTGGCTGGGCTATCACCAGTAGGAGGCCATTGATCTATTTTAGATGACAATTAGAAATTCAATCTTTTTTGCTGCAACTGCTTTTTCAAAGAAAAACACTGTTTCCTATAGTCCCTATCGTCTTCACGTTTCTCTTCCAAAATTGGAAAGCTGACAGCTTCCTTTGGTCTGAATTCTTCCTGCAGTCAAGTAATCATACAACTTGAGTCTAAGAATGTCATATCCTTTACCACACATCCCACCTTCACCTGCAAACTGTGCCTCTTCTTTAATTATAAACCCAACTAATGCCAGATATTCTTCAAACAGCCCTCAAAGGATCATATTTTCAACCTTGCTATTTTTAAGTAAGATGATTACAAACACAAATGGGAGTGTTGACGAAGACTAACAAAAAATGTTTGGGTATTTCTGGTACTTAAATGTAAAACCAAGTGTAGGGGGAAAATAAGCCCTGAAACTGGTCTCTTTTTTTTTTTTTTTCATTTGAAACACTTCACCCCTATAAATAAGCTAAAAATCACATCCTGAACAAGATATTGTGACACATGAAAATTATATGAACTTCGTATTTCAGTATCCGTAAATGAAGTTTTATTGGAACACAACCATGTTTATTCATTTATATATTGTCTATAGCTGCTCTGGTGCTACAGGAGCAGGGCTGAGCAGCTGCAAAAGAAACCGCATGGCCTGCAAAGCCTTCATTATTCCCTATGTGGCCTTTCACATAAAAAGTTTGCCCATCCAATATAGAGAGTACGTATAATCATTCACATCAACTTCTTAAAAGGCCTTTCATGCACATTCCATTTATTGGCTAAGGGGGTGGGGTGGGGGGAGGGAGGGAGTATACAGACAGCAACTGGGTAAGACCTCTCCCCCAAAAACCCTACCCTGACTTGAACCAGATCACCATCATTTTGACCTAATATATACTGGGCTTCTACACAAGATTTTGTTTGAAGAGGTTCTAAAGTTCAATAAAAAGATTTGAAAATCAAAAACTTAGTTCATGATTCAGTACCTGAGCCAAAAATTATACTGAAATGTTGCCAAAGAGGTTTATCAAAGCGCTTAAAACTGGTACGCCCAGGGTTGGTTAAGATACAGATCTTCCCTCCTTTAGCAGGAGGATCACTCAAGGTCCTTTCAACTCTGATTCTAAGATAAGTCATCTCTCAAAAACGAAAACATATTTTTAAAGACTTCCTTACCCTCCTCCTCCTGAAAAGTGGGGTTCTACCATTCTCAGTCAGACACTGTCATAGTTTCATAGATGATCTATAGATATAATTATAACTTCCTTATGAAGAAAATTAAACCTATGATATGCTGTAAAACATATAGCATCCCAAGGCAGCCAATTATCTAAAACATATTAACCGGAAAATCACATATACCTGTTAGTTATCTTGTCTGGGATTCTGTTTGAGGGAGGGAGGCTATTAGGTAGAGAGTAAGCACCGTACCACTCTACGTTGTTCACTTACATCCACATGATAATGAAGAGGCATACGATATACTTGTTTTACCTTAATAAATTGACTTTGGCTATCAATCAAAAGACACTTAATGTTCAAGTCTTATAAAAATTTATCAAATATGTTTAGACTTTAGATTTGCCAGACCAAAGCACTATACACTAAACAGAGAGAAAGTCAATGAGATCAAACTCCTGGCTCACTTGAAAAATTAACAGTGCTGTATGTAACTGATTTTCTCAGGTCACGTCAGGGAACAGACAAACAGTCCCTAAGAAGCAAAAGAGTGACCTGGTATTGATATAATATTGTCAGTTAACAGGCTGACAATTTCAATTCCCAAGGAACACAAATTATCTTTTAAGCCTGTATATTTTACACACGAAATGTGCAACCTACAAACCTCATCTGAGGACAATAAATGTCAACTACTTTTTCATTCCTATTTTTAGAGCAAAAGCGCTAGACTTACACATATATTTGAAAGTACTTTTAAAGCCACCTTTCATAACATATGCCATAAATACCAAAACCTGATAACAGTAACAATGGAGAAAAGGAAAGCTGAATTAAAAAGTCATTCCTTTTCCACAGCTTAGTCTAGACAAAATATGCAATGGTATGTGACATTGCACTCATTATCTCAATAATTATTCACTTAAGAATGGGGACAAAATAGTTCAGTTACATGAAATCTTCCTCTCATTTGCCAACCCCAGATTTATAATCTGCTATTGCCTCCTAATATTTCCCCTTCCCAAGGGGATTCCAGATTAAAGAACAGCCTCTCCACCTTCCAATCTAGAATTGACTTACCTTGTATTTTCTACACATAAAACACTTGGATTTCCCAGAGTCATCTTTTAAAGGAGGTTAGAGTCAATAGCTCTGGCAGGAAAAACATAGTTAAGTGGTTTAACCACACCATAGTAGGGGACTTTTCTCCATTGGTATTTAATATATACCACATAAACTAACGGCTAACAAAGCCTATTTTGAGGTAATTTATGTGACATCTTAAGACTGAAAATAAGTTTTGAATTTCTGTCCTCTTCTCTACAACATAATCTCTTTTTTAGGCCTCTTCACTAAATCAGATGATGGAATCAAACCAGCTAAGTAACAACAACAAAAAAAAAAGAGAGAGAAGAACTGTAGACATCTGTACCTAAACACTTACCTTGCTCCTGTCATAGGACCTCGTCCGTCCTTGTCATAGCCCCCACGCCCTCTACCTCCTCCCTGTGACCCGCCATATCCTCTATTATCTTCTCCATACCTACTCACATCACGACGGTCATCTACAAAAAAGAAAATTCATACAGACATACATAAACAACTTAAAATTTCTGACAGAGGCTTTCCACAACATAATCTTAAATAGCTCTTTAGGTCACCTGTGACCTTCAGAAAATGGCACATGTGCACAAAACTCAAGTGCAAGTCATCATAACACCATCTGGAATTAAATGTATGAGAATTATATGTGTGTCAAATTCCATTCTACCAAAGTCAGACAGCAAAATGGTGATGTGGATATCACCATTTGATGTGATGGTAATATGGAGTAGTTTGAGTAAAGTACATTAGGTACAGAACTCTAATAAATTAAAAGAATACCCTGATCTTAGGGACTTCCCTGGTGGCGCAGTGGTTAAGGCTCACGCTCCCAATGCAGGGGGCCCGGGTTCAATCCCTGGTTGGGGAACTAGATCCCACATGCATGCCGCAACCAGGAGTTCACATGCCACAACTAGGGAGCTGGCAAGCCACAACTGGGGAGCCCACCTGCCACAACTAAGGAGCCCGCAAGCTGCAACTAAGACCTGGTACAACCAAATCAATCAATAAATAAATATTTTAAAAGAATACCCTAATCTTAAAAGTTATTTTTCATGTCGAAAATATTTCAATGTAAATCAAACACAGACAAGGAATAACTAGATTTTCAAACTGAGAGATATTCAGTGAATATATTCACTGAAGAAGATATTCAGTGAATGAGCTTCCACTCTTACTCATTCACTTATTCATTCATTCAACTATTGAACAAATATTTATCGAGCAGGTACAAAAATGAGTAAGGCAGGACCTTTGCCCTTGAAGCATTCATTTTTATGGCTGATCAGATTCCTAAATATCATGATATATATAAAATGATATATATAAAAGAAAGAATGACTGGTCCTTCTTAGTTGAGGTTAGAGAAGGATAATATAGGATCATAATTTCCTCAAATCACATACAGCACCAGTACCAAGAAAACTGGTAGCATGGACTTCCCTGGAGGTCCAGTGGTTAAGACTCCGTGCTTCCACTGCAGGGGGCACAGGTTCGATCCCTGGTCGGAGAACTAAGATCCCACATGCCGCGCGGTGCAGCCAAAAAATAAAAAATGTTTAAAAATTAAATTAGGGTTTCCCTGGTGGCGCAGTGGTTGAGAGTCCGCCTGCCGATGCAGGGGACACGGGTTCGTGCCCGGTCCGGGAAGATCCCACGTGCCGTGGAGCGGCTGGGCCCATGACCCATGCCGCTGAGTCTGCGCGTCCAGAGCCTGTGCTCCACAACGGGAGAGGCCACAACAGTGAGAGGCCCGTGTACCGCAAAAAAAAAAAGAAAAAAAAATTAAATTAAATTATAAAAAAGAACTGGTAGCAGCAGCATTGTCAAATGATCAGTTGACTGAGACAACAAAGGAAATTCAAAAACTCAGCCAGCAAAAAATCACGTGACCATCTAGAGTCTCCAAGAAGTTCAGAAATATCAATCTAATAAACTAGTTTTGATGGACATGAAACAGAACATATGTTCAGGGTCACTCTAAATTCTTACAAACAGTTGAAATCCTCTGTGGGTCTTTAAATACAGAATTCAATACACAATTCTATGAAGGGAAAAAAGGAAAAATAATAGAGGTCAGTATATCTTACCTTGTGTGTGGTGGCTGTAATTTTCCCTTTGTGAATGGTAGGATTGCTGGTTTTGATTATAGGAATCATGCTGCTGATCATAATTTGACTGCTCGGCATAAGAGCCGTGATGTTGATCATAGCCTGACTGCTGGTCATATGAATCTTGTTGACCATAGTCTGACTGGTCATATGAAGGCGCTCTTCCACCTTGGCTAAACAGAAATCAAGAACTTGAGTGATTTTACAGAAGGACTGTTTACTGCAGCAGGCTGACTGAGACTGATTGCTATAAGAGGCCTGCCCAGCTAGACCTCATCCACATTTACTACCCTTTTCTGGTAGGAATCATTTAGCTCTTTTATCTACAGAATCTTATCACCAATGGAATGACTTTCAAACAACAGTTCTACTATCACTGAAGAGGTGTCACATTATGAGAAAAAACACACACACCTTTGAAAACTGTAGAGAAGCAAGAAAATCACTATGGTTTTTATCATGTCCTTGAATTAAAAAAAAATTAAAGATGACATAAAGTACAGTAATATGTCTGACTCTTTAACAAACATGACACAGCAAGCGCTGACTCCTTTTAATAGTTACACTAAAAGGCTCTATCTCAGTTTTAACAACAATATTATTTAATAATATTTTGGGGACTATTTTCTCATCTTTAGTACATTCTTCTAAGTATCTTCAATAATAGTAAATTTTAGAAAATAGCAATAAATCATCCACAGTTTTAATCTGCTGAGTAAGAGGAAGGAACTTGCTTTGTGATGCCATCTTTTAACTGAAACAAAGTCTAACTACCAAATGAGACTGCTTTATTTTCTCTTGCAATTCAAAAAGAAAATTCTAAGTATGTTCTGAGCAATATGACTATTAATTACCTGCTCTCAGGATGGGAATGTTGAAAGAAACACTTAATTGGATTTGAGTTCTAATGTTTACTCAAAAAAAAGGGGGGAGGACAAAAATGGCCTCACAACTTAATAGTCACATCTTATTCTGTATCAAATGATCAAAACAATCTAATAAAGATCGGTTCCCCAACTCCCTACCCAAAGCACATCACAAAGGTCAGAACCCTAGACCTTCCACTTTAGAATGACTGTCAAACCAAATCTAACATTTCTCTTTGGTCCACATTTATACGTCACATTACCAAAAATGCACCCCTATGAAAAGATTCTCCTTAAATTTAAAACTAGCCAGGCTTGAAGAGCCTTCTAATGTAACACGCTTTCTGGATAGTATTCCCTACGTTTGTACTTTGTAAAGCACAGTAAAAAGTAAGTTGCTATTACTAAAATTAATAACAAGTACAGGCTCCTCAAATCAGAAAATTTTAAAAAAATATAGAAGACCTGTAAAATTGCTAATATTCACCTACCTATATTAACAATTAAAACATTTTTTAGGGTATTTGAAATACGTGCATAGGTTTGGGTCATTTTTTTCTTTAATATTTTTGCCCCTGAAAAGGACATTAAATACATTAAAATGGTTAAAAAATAAAATGGAAATGAAAAGTAAGCATTGATTAAGTCTCCTTTTATAGGCAGGTTTTTATTTCATCTCAGGTATAAAGCAGAGGTTCAAATTTTACATTTTAACATTTAAATCATGTGCATTCGTTTACAGCTAAACTAATTGTACAAATAACCCATCATAAGAATCAAATATCAATATTGACAATTTCCACATTCTTTATAGCACAAAACTGTGAAATTCATACACCATCAACACTTTTCTGGAAAAAAAAAAAAAGTTTAAAGCTAGGACTTTGTTAGTGAAAACTGTTTAATACCCAAAGTGTTATTTCCACTTCCCAACACCTCAGTACTTTTACTGTTTCCTTACCCTCCTGATGATTCCATGTTTTGCTGTGCCTGGTTATTATAAGGTTGCTGGCCATATGAGCTCTGCTTTTGATTCTCATAACCACCATAGGACTGTGAATAACCTAAAGATTGAATGGATATACCATTTAGGAAAGGTTCTGACTTTAAATTTCTAAAACAGCAGATTTAACAAATCAGTCCAACCTGATTGGCTTTGTCCGTAACTGGAGTAGCTGCCATAGTTCTGCCCATATGTAGAATCAGTAGTTTGCCCATAGCCAGAATAGCTCTGAAATTTAGGTAAATACAAGTTTCATTGCATATTTAAGATTAAAACTATTTATAAAGAACTCAATTTATATTTAACCTACTTGTGGTGCTTGTCCATAACCTTGGTTGCCTTGATTTCCATAGGAAGAATAACTGTAAAAGAAAAGTGTACTACTTGAAAGAAATGTGCTAGAATTTAAAAGCTTAAATTAACCCTATCTTCATTTTCAACTTTCAACTCAAGCTTCTTTCCTGAGAAACTGTCGATTTAACTACCTCTTCAAGTCTAAATTGAAAGGTGATAACCAAAGACTGTCAAAGACATAAATGAAATCATTCCCAGACCTCTTAAATGCCAAACACACACCAGAAGTTTTGCTTTGACAATCTCCCACAAATAAACAAAACTTCACCAGTGCTAGAAAATTCCAAGAGAATTATGCTTGGATGGGTGGGAGGCTGGGGGTGGAGGGGAGTGACTACATGGTAGCAAGACCCATAATAAATATCTGAAGCAGAAAAATAATGACTCTTTAAGTTAGAGCTTTAATCAATTTAGCTGTGCTGTGACATTAATTTCTTCCTACCATTTGCCTTAAATTTGTCTCTCACATCCTAGAAAATGCACAGTGTGGCACTAAACATCCAATTTTTAGTGCCTCGGTAATGAGAGGCATGTATATCTTCAGAATACTATCAGAGAACGAAAGTATATTGTATCCCCAGTGTCACAGCATAGGATGGCATAGTCTGTTGACTGACTGAATGAATACATGCAGCTTTCTCAGAGCTGAACTTTCTTTAATTTTAGTGCATATAAGCTTTAACAAGTCAGAAACAAACTTTCTGAATATATACCAAAGAAAAATAAAACATATGCCAAAAAAATCTTACTATTTTAGAGCTATCAAGTGCTAACAGAATTTCTTAACTTTATAAAACATATTTCATTGAATAAACATTTGCTAGTTGCCTACTATGAGGGTCTATCCCACGAGAATTAAAAAGTCAAATCAGTTTTGTTTTCATGAAGCTTAAAACTTGATGACAGAAGGTATCTGAGATGCTCTTCCGAATATCTCACACTGAGCTGCAAAACACTTATACTTCAAGTGAAGGCTGTATTTCTGGTAAGCAGGAGAATCCTACTGCATGTATACATTCACATAAAAACAGACTTTTCTTTTTATTGTGAGCATGGTGAGGATGATTTTAAAAATGCTAAACACTTCTATCCTAGTGCTTCAAGAAAATCCACTCCAGAAAAAACACATTTAGCATATTATATACAATCAAAAAAATTAAATGCTCTTTCTTTTTTTTTTTTTTTTTTTTGCTGTACGCGGGCCTCTCACTGTTGTGGCCTCTCCCGTTGCGGAGCACAGGCTCCGGACGCACAGGCTCAGCGGCCATGGCTCACGGGCCCAGCCGCTCCGCGGCATATGGGATCCTCCCAGACCGGGGCACGAACCCGTATCCCCTGCATCGGCAGGCGGACTCTCAACCACTGCGCCACCAGGGAGGCCCTAAATGCTCTTTCTAAGCTGTTATAGTTCAACTACTTAAATCCTTTCAGTAATTGTTTCTTCTAAATAATTTCTTAAAGGAAACAATCTTTATAATACCTATGAGATTCACTTTAGTCTCTAGGGGGCACCTATATTTACTGATTCAAACAGCCTTTTAAAAAAAGAAAAATATCTTACAGCACCCATGTACATAGGCTGACTCTTTCCCCTTCACAAACTAAGATTTAACTCTTTTAAGACGTCAAGATACCAAAGCTTAAGAGGAAAGCCTGACTAAATTTATCTTTTTTTCTCAGTTCTACTCGTTCATGGTATTATTGAAATGTACGTATACTTTACCTTTGCTGCTCACCCCCAGACTGACCGTAACTTCCAGAATCTAAAACACATAAAAAGAATTTTTAATCTTATTTAAAATTAGGCTTCCCTCAAAGGCTGACTTTAGCTCTTACAGATGAAATGTGATAAGAAAATATCATAAACTACAGAAAGAAAAACTAGAAGTTAAAAATACAGTGCAAGGAAAAATCTGTGCCAATAGTATTAGCTATTTACAGTAACTACAGCTTTGAAAACAACTACTCTACAAACATGTCCTGATGGTCACAAAAACCAAGTGAACAAATGAGAAAGTCAGTGAAAAACCCATCCTTTCAACAAAAACTCAAAAGCTCAAGTTATATTATCTTTATATATAAAAAGACATCTGTTAAAAAAACTAATCAGGATCAAAAAGGGGAAAATACACACTCTAAGATAAATCCCCAGGATTACATTTACTTCATATCCTTGCCAGCCTAACATATACACCATTCCCTTAGACTGGACTGGATTGCTTTGGCAGTCAGCAGCAACAAAAAGATCTCCAAAGACTTGGTAAAAGCAGCTAAGCCACTTGGTATATACCCACACAGCAATACTTACCTCTAGCTTCCTTATTGGCAATAAAAACTACCAAGGCAGGCATGAGTTGAGTAATATATGTCAAAATAATAAAAATAATTTGAACTGTGAAGTTTTCTCAATACTTTAAAATGTCGGTTATTCCAAAAATTTTTGAAGAGGCTCTACCCTCTAGGCTTCTCCTCAGAGTCAAATGAATGACCTAATTTTATTAGTGATGAGTAAGAGAAGAATATCATATTAAATACTCTTTCAACTGCAAAAAAATGACTGATAGTCTTCAACTGCTATTAGGCCCAACCTCATCTAATTTGAATAAAACCATTTGTTGTTGAACAGTTCTGAAAACCTGCCAAATATCAAATCACATCAATGACTTTTTCATTCAATTCATATAAAGCTACAATATGAAAACACTGTCACTGGCTGTATAAGTGGGTGACATCAAATTTGCCACTTTTCTACAGTAGAGATCTCCAATCAGACTGAACAAGAATTTTTTTAATCCTTTACTAAAATATTGAATGAAATACTGACACAAACTACTTCTTTTATAAATTTGGACATAAGGCTACCTGAGATGAAAAAAAAATTGTGCATCACTGCCCATAATAAGATGCCTAGATTTGTAACTAACCAAATAAGAAAAATATGAAAAGGATACAGAATCTAACTGGATCATAAAGAGATTAGATGCATCTATCAAATGGCAAAGGAAGTTAGTTTCAACCAATTCAGAAACTAAAAAGGATTACAGTGGGAGGAGGGGGTGTATGAGTAAAACAAATATACATACACTGGGGATGCATGAAGCTTTAAGTTAAATTATATCCCAAGGCACTGACGTGGGTTCTCTCAGTGACAGAGTCCAAGACCTTATTGTACTTTGGCTCAGGCAAAAATTATAGAAGTACACAGCACATATGTCATATGACCCTGGCTTAAATCTAGTAAGTATTAGAGCTCTTAACCCAGTCACTTCAGCTCTCTGAAATTGTAAATCTGACTTCTTCAGCTGGCTGACTTTAAAACTCTAGAATATAGAAATAAGAGTATTGACCAACAAGTCGAGCTCATAGTGAAAGTAGATGTTTTACATTCACCAGAGAAAATCAGTTTATGTTATTTATGGCATTTTAAACAACTGCTCATTATGAGTACTTGACACTTGAGCCTTGTATCTGGGCCCATGAATTATTTAGAGGTGCTTTTATTTCCAAGTGTATAGGGTTTTGACACTCTTTGTGGTTTTGTCTTATTACATTGCAGCCAGAAAAGGTATTTTCTGTACTATTCCAGGTATTTGTTAGGATTTGCTGTTTTTCACTCTTCCCCTTGGTAAACACTTTTACTTACATAAATGTCTCCTATGTGCTTGAAAAGAACTGTATTATCTAAATGTTGAAAGAATTCTGTATATCTGTAAGATGATGTTAGTTGTTAGTTCTATTATTCATATTCTTACTCTTGTTTGGTCTACCTGATCTATTAATTACACAGAGAAGTATGTTTAAATTTTTTTTAATTCCCTGTTTGACTCCGTATTTGTCAATTTCTTTCACTGAGTGTTTTTTTGCTTTCTACACTTTGAGGCCATATTGTTAAAGCACATAGAAGTACAGATTTACAGCTTCCTGGTGAATTTCCTTTTTTAAAAAATTTCCTTTTAACATTACATGAAGACTATCATTAAAAATGTCCTAATGTAACTAAACAATCTTCCTTTTGGTTGATGTTTGCCTGATTAATATTTTTCTATCTCTATACTTTTAACACTTCTTATTCTGATGTTTTAGGTATGTCACTTTTTAAATTATTATTATTTTTTTTTTGCAGTACGCAGGCCTCTCACTGTTGTGGCCTCTCCCGTTGCAGAGCACAGGCTCCGGACGCGCAGGCTCAGCGGCCATGGCTCACGGGCCCAGCCGCTCCGCGGCATGTGGGATCCTCCCGGACCGGGACACGAACCCATGAGAGCATACATCTAGATCAATTTTTCCCAATGTGAAAATCTTTGTTTTTCAGCTGATGTTTTCATATTTTTATTATTGTTACTTTTTATTTATTCCTACCAGCCTATACTAGACTCTCTACTTACCAGGGTCTTTTTTTTCAACCCCTTAACTTCCTTCTATTGGATTTTCCTTACTCCCTTTCCCCCTCTACTGCTTTGGAAGTTAGACGTTCAAATTCTGTTCTTTTAATAAGTCACTTCGTAATTTAAAGAGCATGTTCAATTCTTAACATGCATTCTTGATAAAGTTCAAAATGATCTTCGACCTCCACTAGCATACAAGAATTTTAATGCTATAATGCCAATCACAGCCTTCACCTATTATTTTGCTTCCACTTTTTCTTTCCGTTATCTTTTGCTTCCTCTTTAAAACTCGAGATTCCACGGTCAATACTTTTTATCTACTGCATTTGCTTCCTCTGCATCTTTTTGCATCCCACTCCTCCCCTTCGGATTTCTTTTATTCGTTCTTTCAGTAAATGCCTGAAAGTAGTATTCTTAGTCTTTTATTTGCGTAAAAAAGTCAAGGTCAAACATTATTTTTCCTCTAAATTCCAAAGATCATTTAGTGGCTTCTTAAAACTTTTTAAGAAGTCTACCAATCTTACCTTTTCTCTATTTCCTCTGATAGGTTTGTCACTGGTATTTCATAATCTGCAGTTTCACATTTATGTATCTAGGTACGAATTGATTATGTCTCATGTTTGAGACTACTGCTTCTTGATCCACCAGTTTTGGAAAACTCTCTACTATCTATTAATTCTTCACCATTTACTCCTTCTCGAACTCATATTAGATGTATGACAGGGCTTCACAATCTATTTCCTATGCTTCTTAAAATTTCAATTTTCATCTTTATCCTTCTGAACTGAATCCTGGGTAACTGTATCTATTTTCTACCTCACTAATTATTTCTTCTGCTAGGTCCATGTGCAATTCAACTTAGCCACTTTTTCCATTTCTAGAAGTTACACGACACTTGGTTCTTTTTCCAATCTACGTAACCATTTTCCATGTCTTGGTCTTAGGGTTGATTACTTCTTTTAGGTTTCTAATAATTTTAAACACATTAATACTCGCTTTCAGACTATCTATTAGAGATTCAAATGCCATTTGTCACTCTTATTTTGGTGAATTGTCTTCCAGAATTCTGTAATGTTTTACTGTGAACTTATGCTCTGCAAGCCTTGTTTTTTCTGTAAGATTCCTCGTGACCTAGGCTCTGAAATTTCCTCAGAAAAGGTTTTTCGTTTGTTTTTACTAGGAACCCCAAGGTTACTGTCAGTCTAGAACCAATTTTTATGTTAAATTTCTTGGCCTGAGGTTTCCTGGACCTCATAACTAATCTAAATGTACACCGAAACTGTATGAAGCACAGGTCCCAAGTTACAAATTCCCTCACTCAAGGCCCAGGCTTCCTTGTTATCTCCTATCCTGGTACAAAGGTTTTTCTAGTTCATTCTTTCACTGAAGATACAGTCCTTCAAACATCCAGGTTTTATGTAAGGGCTCCCATTACACGGCTCTAATGGTCTCAAGGCTGCATCTCCTGTCCTTAGTTATTTGGGCAATAAACTCCAAGTCTCTGAATGAGACCTACACCCTTCTCTATGCCTACCATGCTGGCTTCTACTTCATTTCTGGCAGCAGGGGCTCGCCCTTTGTTTTATGTAAGTTCTTGCATTTTTAGCTATTCGTAGACAGAGGATTTACAAGTTATCTTAGTCTGCCATAGTGCCAAAAGAAGTTTCTTGACTTTGTAATTTTTATATGTATAACTGATATTAGATTTGATTTTAACTTCAAAGATGTCAGACAATTCACATTTGTCTGAGAGTCTGACTCACAATATTTACAACTCTGATTTATTTATTATGTAAGCATTTATTTTATTAGGCTTATAAGTCTGTCCTGTCAGGCACCTGTAGTGGCTGAGTCAATTTGATAAGTTAAATTTACAAGTATAGTTTGGAATGTTTAAAGGACTTAACTAAACTTAATGTCGTTAGTTGTTTAGGGGGGAGTCTGCTCTGTTAAATTTATTAACTTAAACATTCATCAAGAACAAGTCAAAAGCATTATTCCTATTTTTATACAAAGTCGAAAGTATTATTTTTATACACAAATTACAAAATGTACAGAGTATATAACAACACTAAAAGATTCTAACTCTAGTTGACTTAATGTAGAAACAAGCAATTATTAGTTCTTTTTCATATGAAAGTCAATTTTGATGTTAAAAAAACTCAAATTACACAATGACAAGTAACTACTGTCTTGATAATTTTGAAGACCAGTGATAATGGATCACCCAGCTCACACACTATTATGACACGCTGAAAATCCTGGATTTTACAAACGGTACACCTCTAAAATTTAATTTTCCATAAAAGCTACCCAGTCCTACAAAAATAAGCCATTGCTTTAAACCAGTAATTATGTCAAAAATCGAGACAGGTTAATGGTTTTTAATGAGCACTGTATCCATTGAAATGGTAAATTTCTGCATGAAGGTGGGAGAATCTTAAAATTTTTTTTTTTACATCACAGATGGGTTACACACCCTCCTGAGTGTACTTCTATGTACTTCTGTGGAGCTTTACCAGACTTCATTCCAAATTATGCAGCTGGTAAAATATGTACCAATGTCACCTTTGGGGTAAGAAATTATTTCTTGCTTGAGCAAGAATTAAAGAGACAAATTCTGTGCAATTAACAGCCTCTTACATCAGGTAGATGCCCCTTCCCCTTAAAGATCAACCTTCTGGCTTAACATCAATGTTAATCTAAAGAATGTTTGTCATTTCCCTGTCCAACCATTCTTGCTAATTTGGTCTCCTCTCAGCCTGCTGCTTCCTTTTTGTCACATATTTCCACTCTTCGGCAAAACTGGATTACTTGGGGGGGGGGTTGTGTTTTTGTTTTTTTTTTAATATCAACAGGTTCTCCCTTAAAAAAATGTAAAATACTCTGCCAGCAGTCGTTTTCATCCCAACCAATGGGACGTGTTCTGCTTTTCCACCTGAAAAGTAACATGTAATTCTCATGATGGTTCCTAGCAAGTGGTGAGCCGGGTCTTTCTCTGCAGCCTGCGACGTGCCCAACAACAGAGGGCCTTGTGTGGCAGCTTGGACTGCTAAATCAAGAGCAGACCCACGTCCTGGACTTTATATTCTGCTTTCGCAAGATCTAAACGGGCTGTCCTGATAAGACCAAGGCCTCTTTTTCTCTTCCACACAACGGGGGTGCCTTGGTCAATTTAAAGTGCTTGATGGAAGACTGCCTTTCCTTTGGTCCGTATGTTTCAACGTAAATGCCACAGGGACCTACAAGAGCCCATCAATAATAGACAGGGCTCACTTTCAAGCTCGTGCAGGAGATAAACAACTGAAGAGGTGAGCATGACAGAGGAGGGTGAAGAGGAATTATACGCAAGCACCCCCATCTCGAATCCGGGAGGCTGGTGCGGAGGGAATGACGACATGTATGTAGGATTTCGTGTCAGGCAACGTCGTTTAAAAGGGCTCCCAGAGCGTCAAGGCCCCCACCTGATGAATGGGTGAGTCAGGAAGGCCCAGCTCCACGTCACGGATGGGGAAACTGAGGGACGAGGCGGCGAGATGACTGGCCGGAGGCCTCGCTGAAAGATCTGAGGCGGAGCGGAGAACCAGAAGCACCGATTCTCTCCGGCCGATGCTCTAATCACGGGCTCCCCCCGCCCCTGCGATGGCGTAGCGGCCTCCGCCCCCCGATTCACACACCCTCCCCCGGGAGCAGCACGTCGCCTCGGGTTCCAAGGACAGGGCCAAGAGACCGGGGGCTCGAGGCGCTCCCGCCGGGATTTGCAGACGGAGAGCGTTGGGAGCGTGCGTCCCTCCAGTCCAACATGGCGGCGGCAGCGTCCGCCTCCCCCCACACCCCCACCCCAGCCTCCCTCAGGGCCGGAGACTTTCCCGCGGGGCCCTCCGGTGGGCGGGAAGACGGCCCAACCCCGCCGGGCCCCTTCTCGCCGCTGCCGCTGCTCGCTAAAGGAGTCACCTACCCGACATGACTAACGGCCGCGGCGCAGAGCCCCCACAACCCGCCGAGAACAAGGAAAACCAGAGCCAAGCGGCGCTGCGGCCGGAGCCGTACTGAGAGCGGCGCGACAAGCTGGCCCCGAATGCGGGGCTTCGGCAGCCAATCAGAGGGCAGCGGGCGGTACCACAACGCCACGGCTCGAGGGGTGGCTCTGTGCTAGACCGGAACCCAGAGGACTTCCGAATCCCCGTTCCCCCCTTCGCGGACGGTACCATTATTGAGAGGGAATTGTGGAGAGGCCGTACCACTGCCGCGATCAGGATGGGGGAGGGGACTGAACCTACCCGGTACGTCCTGATTACAGTCCTATTTTTCACTTCATTGGATCTAATAGAATTCGAGGTTAGGAAGCGAAAGAGGAGAGCCCTTATAAACACAGATTATATGGTTAGAAAAGGAAATTTCGAATGGTATGTCCTAGTTCGCTCCGCTTGGGCTGCAGAAGGCTTGAGCCACCTGTGGGTGTTGGGAGTTGCTGAGCTCCGGGCCGGAAAGTCGTGACGAACTCCGGGACCAAGTCGCCTCCCGGTTTGTTATAACTAACTTGCCGAGTAACAGACTACAAGGTGATACTGGAACAAACGTGTGCCTTAAAACGAAATCACACACAAACCGGACCCTGAGGATGTGTCAGGGTAGGGGGTCGAGCTTTAGTTTTCGGTGCTAGGATAATAGCTAATTCTAATTGTCGGGCACCTTGCATCATCTTGTTTAATTCTCACAAGAGACTGATGAAATACTATTCCCACGTTACAGACGAGAAGGCAGAATTCACTTGCCCAGGGTCGCACTACTGGTAAATGGCCAATGTGGAATTGGAATCCTGGTAACCAGGCACCACTGCCTGTGGGTCTAACTATTCTGTTGCCCTGCCTACAGGGGGCTCGAGCTCTCGAGTCTGAGGTGAGGCTATGAGAGCTCAGAGAGAGCACACAGGGACATTTTCCCCAAGGGCGACGTGACATCTGAGACAAACCATAGGTGATTTGCAGAAGCTGACCACTTCTTAAGTGGGGAAAAGTGTTTTCCAATGACTTGGGACTTCCGCGGTGGTCCAGCGATTAAGGCTCCGCGCTCCCAATGCAGGGGGCCTGGGTTCGATTCCTGATCAGGAAATTAGATCCTGCATGCCCCAACTAAACACATGGCAACGAAGATGCTGCGTGCAGGCAGCTAAGACCCGGCCCAACCAAATAAACAAATACTTTTTAAAAAAAGTGATTCAATATGTTTGGAGTTTACCCACGAGGGGAGTGTGGTAGGAGATGAAGCCAGAAAATTAGGGGGGCTAAAGAGCTGAGACCTTGTAAAGTACATTAGAGTTTGTGCTTTATTGAAGTCAGTGGGTAACTCCTGCCAGATGATTTTAAAGAAAGATCAGATTTGCATTTTCGGGCTGCAATATGAAGAATGTATGGAGATAAGAGGTGCCTAAAAGCAGGGAGACCGATTAGGTGACCAATGCAATAATTCTGGTGAGGGATCATAGTAACCTGGACTTAGGTTGTGGCTGCGGGGATGGAGGTAAATGAAAAGATCCCTGACATACTTAGGTAGTAGACTGAGCAAGATCTGGTGACCAATTTGGGTGGGAAAAGAAGTGAGAAGTCCAAAAAAAAAAAAAAAAAGAAGCGAGAAGTCCTGGGTAAATTGTGAGTTTCACACCTGGACAAGTGAGCAGGTGGTGGTGTCATTCACTGTGACAGGGAAAAGGAGGAGGGGCAGGCTGGGCTGGAGGTGGAGTGGTAAGTTCAGAATTACTGCCTTCAGGTCAGAAAAAGAGGCATGAGGTCATCTCTCTTCATTATACTAGCAGTTAATGAGAGCTCAGCTCTAGAGGTAGAGGGTCACAGAGCTCTCTAGGCAGGTCCAAATAAGCAAGGCTAAAGAAATAGAAATTCTTTCATGACTAAAAACAATTTAGCCATTCAGTGTATATATTGAGGAAGGCAACCCCAGAGGAGGAGATGGGCAGGAGAGAATTTGGTTATTGCCAGTGGGGGGAGCAGGGAACACGATTTCTAGGTTTTTCTTCCTCTTTTTTTTTTTTATTTTTTTTTTAGTTTATTTATTCTATTATTTTTGGTTGTGTTGGGTCTTCGTTGCCGCGCGCGGGCTTTCTCTAGTTGCGGCCAGCGGGGGCTACTCTTCGTTGCCGATCGCCGGCTTCTCATTGCGGTGGCTTCTCTTGTTGCAGAGCACAGGCTCTAAGTGCGTGGGCTCAGAAGTTGTGGCTCGCGGGCTCTAGGGCTCAGGCTCAGTAGTTGTGGCACACGGGCTTAGTTGCTCCTCAGCACGTGGGATCTTCCTGGACCAGGGATTGAACCCACGTCCCCTGCATTAGCAGAAGGACTCCCAACCACTGCGCCACCAGGGAAGTCCCTTTTCCTCTTTTTGAATTTTTTTAGAATTGGGCTATTTTAAAAGATGGATATACAAAAAGTGTTGCTCATCATCAACCTCTTAAGTTTGTACCACCGTTCATTCATGCATTCTTCGCTCAGCTGCCATCTCCTGAGGTCTACTAGGTGTCAGGCCCTGGAAGACCTAGAAATAGAGGAACAGGAAGCAGGATGGCTCCTGCCCTCCAGGAAGGGCCTTCTCATAACAGGGACACTACAAACCTATGATTCCAATAAACTACTGAACATGCTAGAATTGGAGGGTGCAAAGGGTGGTCTGAAAACAGAGGAAGAGCACCTAGCCTACAGGAAGGGTAGAAGGGTCATTAAGGAAGTCTTCCTGCAGGAGATGCCTCCTAAACTGAGCTTTGAAGAAAGAACAGGAGTTAGCCGGGGGAGTGTATATCAGGAACAGCATGCTCCAGGCAACAAGGGCTGTGTTTGCAGAGACCGGGAGAGAAGAGAGTTCTGGGAATTCTTAGTGATTCAGTCTGGCTGGTCTGTGGAGTTGCAGGGGTGGGGAATGGTGATAAGTGAAAGAGGTAGGCAGAAGCCACATTTTGAAAATCCTTGTGTGCCTTGTAGAGGAGTTTGGATGTTAAATTTAAAACAATAGAGAACTTCTGAGGAATCTAATCAAAGGAGTGACATTTCGTTTTTTATATCCATTATCTCTTTTAAGCTGGACAGCCCTGTGAAATAGATATTGCTGTTATCCACATTTTGTAGACTCAACACTGAAGCTTGGGGAGGTGAAATTCTTTACCAAGTTCACACAGCCAACTAGGGACAGAAACAGAACTCACATCCAGGCCTTTGGGCCAAGCCCCGTGTTCTTTTTACAGTGTCTGTGGTCTCCCAAACTTGAGACAGAGAACTCCTCCCAGGTCTGCATTGTTCTAGGGCTTCTTTCGAAGGGTCCTTCTCTACCACAAACTGACTCCAGATTGACTCCTGTGCCCTCCTGCCTTCCAGGCTTTTGCGAGGATGATTATCTGCTACAAACTTTAACCCTCACTCTATGTATTTAGGGAAGACAGCAGGTACTTTTCATACATCAGCTTTAGCAGAACGCATCCGGGAAGGTCTTAGTAGTGGGTCTGTTTGCCCCTGATCCATTCCTCGGGTCCTCACTTGGGGAGCTGACCCCTGCAAGCTGGTTTCAATTTCAGAGATTCCCTTAGGTGGTAGCTTCCAGCTAGAATGGCCAGGGAGCATCTCGGTGGGAAATTAGGTGGTAGAAGAAAGGGAGGATCAAGGGTTATTTCTCCTCCCCCACCCCTGCTGTCTGCCACAGGAGGTGTCTCAGGCAGCACCTATCTTCTCCAGAGACCCAGTTTCCCTTGGTGACCCTGGCTCTTGGGCTCCATAACCCTACCCCTCCCTTCATCCCTCCAGCCTATGGTAGGTAGAGTCTTCTCACTGTTGATAATTTCTGAGTTGCCTCCACCCTGTTTGGCTTCCCAACTCTTCCACCACTGGTGTAGGGCCTTGTAGGACGCCGCAAGGACTGTGAATTTACTCAGAATGAGAAGGGAAACCAGTAGAGGGAGCCATTTAGCAGAGCGCCAATGGGATCTGAGCTATTTTACCAGGATTACTTTGGCTGCTATCTTGAGAAGAGATTGTAGGGAGCAGGGAGAGGTTATTACTCCCACCACAGTAGAAACCAGACCCCAGTGATCTTTTGCCTGTTTCAAAATCCTGTGGAACTCATAATTGGACCACATAATTCAAGGCTTGCCTACCCGCTCAGAGGCCAATTTGTTCTGTAGTTGGGTTGCATCATTCATCTCTGAACCCCCCGGTGCCTCATACAGCACCTGAAACAGTAGGCACCAAAAAAAGTGTGTGGGGGGGACTTGAATGAATGAATAAATAAATGATGAAAAAATGGCATGACTTGTCTAGAAACTCCTCAAGCTCAAAAACCTCGTCCAGGACTTCCCTGTGTCTCCCATAGGGCACAGAGTAAGTGTTTGGTGAGTATTTGTTGAACACTGTAGGCCTGCTCTGTGCCAGGTGCCCTCATCACCCACCCCCACCCCACAGAGGGGTCCCTGGAGCCCCGCACCTCCAGCCTTCGTAGAGAGCAAGCCTCCCACGGAGATAAGACTGACACTCCACTGCAGCACGGCGGGAGGAGGCTCCTTGTGAGTGACCTGCTGCCCTGTCCTCTGGACAGAGGCAGGCACTTCCTGTTTGGGGTGGAAAGGAACCAGACACTTTCCTGTTAGCAGGTCTTTTAAGCAAAGCCACAGATGCTGAACAGGTCCTGGCCCGGCCTTTCAGGCCAGATGCCTGGAGGTTAGACGGCCTTTATGTAGAAGGGAAGTGGGGCACAGGGCCAGATTGGCCAGCCTTTTATTGTGTTCCTGACAAGTCCCCTGGGTCCTGGTGTGAGTAAAAAACAAACCAGAAGAGGCTGACGCCCTGCAAACTGTGATGAGGGTTAGGGTTGATGGGGCAGCTCTGAGCCAGAAAGCATTGCTTGGGGTGAGTTAGGTGTTCATGCAATTGTCCTGGGGCAGGACAGGCTTGTGTATGTCGTGTGCATATGAGTGCATTTGAGTGTGAAACCCACGTGAAGAATACATGCAAGTCGCTTATGTCTGTGCACACAATCCCCAGCACTTGATAAGACTGAACAGTAATTAATTATCTAGCTTGCTCCCCATAGCAAATCAGGGTAGTAGAAAAGGCAGGAATTATTACTGTCCCATTTTAAATGGCAGACACAGAGAGCGTAGTTGACTTGTAAGGGTCAACAGTGTGTGAAAAAGGCGAGATTCAAACGCAGGTCTGTGTCGCTCCAAATCTCTTGCTTCTTCCAGTCCCCTAGGAACATGGCAGGTGTGTATGTACAGGGTGGTAGAAAGGGAGGTATACTTGTGAGTGTGACCCAGGCTGATGAGACCACATCCACCTGTTCTGGAGAGAGGAGATCTCTCTTCCAGAGGTGGAGGTGTTTGCTAGAAAGTTAGGGCTTCCAACATTGAATCACAGCTTAAAATGCACAGAGGTTATGGTCAATAATAATCCAGATAATCACAGCTAAAGTCCTCGCATCTCTGGAGAAGCCTCCTCTTCAGCTCTCCCAAGCTAATCTCACATCCTCATTATTCCTCTAACTCGTTGTGGTTTTCAGAGGTTGATCCTTCCATTGGTGCTTTTCTCCAGAGCTCAGAATTCCTTCTGATAACATCTACTTTGTGTTCTGCATGTTTCCTGGGGTGAAGGACGGGGCGGAGACAAAGCTGATTGTTCCTCAGATGAGGAAGAGAGAAACTGAGGCCCAGAGGGGCCTTGTCTAAGTCCACACATCCTGGCTGATTCAGGGGGTCCTGGTCAGGACGGGGACCCAACGGCCAGCTGTTGCCTTCTGTCAGGGAGGAACGAGTGACTGTGCAGCTGCCAGCTATTCCCCTGGGCAGACAACTTGCCCAGGCCCTGGCATGCATTCCTCAGAAGTTCTATCCACTCTGGGAGGGCTGGGAGGCACTGTGGATCTCAACCGAGCCCCAGTCCAGGAGGAGGGAGGGAGAGGAAGCCGCTCTCTTTGAAGAGGAGCTATGGAGAGGACTGACAGCTAGTTGGGTCAGGAACCTGCTAAGCCAAGATGGGGAGGGAGAGGAGAGAGCCAGAGTTTTCTAAAGGAAAACCTAGAGCTATTTGCCTCTTAAACTTTTTTTTAATAATTTTTTTAATTCTTATTTATTTATTTTTGGCTGCCTTGGGTCTTCGTTGCTGCCCGCGGGCTTTCTCTAGTTGCAGAGAACAGGAGCCTACTCTTTGTTGGGGGCTTCTCATTGCGGTGGCTTGCTTGTCTTTGCTGCGGACAACCGGCTCTAGGCCCACGGGCTTCAGTAGTTGTGGCTCGCGGGCTTAGTTGCTTCGCGGTATGTGGGATCTTCCCGGGCCAGGGCTTGAACCTGTGTCCCCTGCATTGGCAGGCGGATTCTTAATCACTGCACCACCAGGGAAGTCCCTCTTCTTAAACATTAGTATCTAGTATTTAGTGATCCAGCAGGTCTGCAGTGGGACTCAGGAATCTGAATTTTTAACAAGTGGCTCCAGGTGATTCAGTGCAGGTGTCCAAGAATCACATTTTTTAAAAATGAAATCTACAATTGACTTTAATGTACGTCCCTAAGTAAGAACTTTTTCTTCTTTTTCTTTTTTTGGCCATGAGTTATGCAGGATCTTAGTTCTCTGACTAGGGATCAAATCCATGCCCCTCAATTTCCTCATCTGTAAAATAAGGATGCTTATAATAGTAGCTTTCTCATAAGGAAACTGCAAAGATACAATAACATGATTTATGTGAGGCACATAGCACATACATGGTGCATGTTAATTCCTCAGCAGGTATTAACCATTATTATTTGTTCCAATTCCTCCTTCCCACCTCCACCCCCACTCCCACCAGAGGAAGATACAAGTCCTGATTGGATTAATATAGGGACTTGTCACCACAGTATTGTTTTGGATGTGGGTAGTCTTTGGACCTTGCTTTGAGGATTCCTGCTCCAAAGCCGTTCTCCTCCCATCACTCTTCTGATACCCTTGCTGTGGATAATTTCTTTCCAATAAACTACCCTGCCTTTCTCATCTCTCTTTCCTTCTCAGTCTCCCCGCCAATGGCAAACAGCCCTCCTTCACATCATCCAAAGTGATTTGGCTCAGGATGTGTCCTGGAAAGTAAAAACATGCAGCAAGTCAGTTGTGGAGCTGCGAGTAGGCCCCAGGATTCCTGAAGGTCACAGAATTTGGTGCTCTGGGACTTATGAGTAAGCGTCATAGGCATCAGGGAACTGAATCCTCCTGCTCCCCTCATTCTAACCACGGATACACACTGTCTTTTTGGGAAATAGACATATCCTGTACAGAGGTATGGTTGAAGCCCAGGGTGGATGTGTGGGCAAAGAAAGCTCTGCTCTGCATAAGCTCTTGCAGGCACTCACAAGCAGGAATGGAGTGGGGAGAGGTGAGGATGAGATGAAATAATCCAACCAAGGACACAAAGGGAAAGCAGAGGAAGTCAACTTTCGAACACAATAGTGGTGCTAGTTTTCAGGTCCCTGGACCAGGGCTAACCTCGGATGCAGAGAAAGGCAGGGTCAGTTCTCTGGGTGGCTGAGCCTGTCTCCTTCCAGACACTCAGCCGCCAGAGAACCCCTGCTTCCTGCCTTCCCCTGTCCTCCCAGTGCAGCTGAAATGGAGAAACCCCAGGGATGTGCTGGAGGAAGGGATGGCAAGATTCTCCCTGGAGAACAAATTGGCAAACCTGGGTTTGACTCCAACTTGGCCCACGGTGTCCTTACCAACTGGTGCTCCTCAGAGCTTCCTGCCCAAAAGCAGAGCCACATCTGACCTATCAAAATCCATCTATTAGTCAAGGGCACCATGTGCCATGTCATAACTACAACCTTCTGACACCGCCCCCCCACACACATACATGCACTCTCTAGGATTGCTAGATAAAGCAGAGGATGCCCAGTTAAACCTGAATTTCAGATAAAAGATGAATAATTTTTTAGTATAAGTATGTCTCAAATATTGCATTGACACATATTTATACTTAAAAATTATTTGTTGTTAATCTGATATTCAAGCTACCGTACTAGATTTAGCAACCCTTCTCGATGCTGAACCCTTCAGCATCTCCCTCCCCCAGGCTCACTGCAGGACTTTGCCTGAATCTGTAGCTGTGTCCATCTGTTCTGTCCTTAGCTGAGAACCTTGGTTCCAGTCTGCCCGCTAGACTGAAAGCTCTCTGAGGGTAAGACCCAGGCCTTGTCCATCTCCATTCCAGGCAGAGATGCTCCCTATAGATGTGCACAAGGGCACCGGCGGAGAGGGGACATGAATTTACAAAGAAATCCACCCTCAACTCTGCCCGCAGCGGAGCCCTTGCCGGATTGTGTCTGAGCCCTAGAAGGGCGCCTTTTTCTCATTGATCTGCCCAAAGGAGCGCCTGTTTCTAATTGGTTCGCCCAGAATGAGTGTTCCCTTTTCATTGGCTAGTTGTGGGGTGGGCGTGGCCTATTTCCAAACAGTCCGCCCCAGGAACGCCTATTTTTGATAAGTCCAATCATTTCTGAGAAGTCCAATCAAAGAGGCGCCTTTTAAAAATTCCTCCGTCCAAGTAGCGCCTTTCTCTAACAACACAGAAACATCTTGTGCACTGCTAAGGCCCTAAGACTTCGGATAACACTGCATTACATTTGCTTAGCGCTTTATAGATTCCAGATTACCTTTACACACATTAACTCATCTAAACCCCACATCGACCCCCAGAGGTGGGTATCATTTTGCCATTTGCCTTTTACAGGTTAGCAAACTGAGCCTGGAAGAGAAACAGCAACCCGTCTGCAGTCACTAAGGCGGATAATGAAAACAGTTTACTTTTGCTCAGTACGAGTTTGACTAAGCTTTTCACGTAAATCATCTGTCCACCCTTACTAGGACTGTGTGGGATATATAAAGCCAGGCACTTTACACTCATTTTCTCAATCTTCATGCAACTCTGGAAACTAAGTATTATTCGCTATCATTTCATTGATGAGAAAATTGACGCTCGAAGTAAATTCTTTGCCAAAGGTCACACAGCTGCAGTCTACCTTTTACTGATATAAAATGCGGACTGCATGGTGCCAGGTACGGTGCTCAGTTATTTACAGGCATTCTCTCATTAAATGTTCCCTATTATCACTTGATGTCGGTATTCTATTATCCCCATTCACTGCTGAGAAAAATAGGTTCAGAGAGGGTGAGTGACTTGCCCAAGACCACACAGCCAGCAGGTGGCTGAGGCAGGATTCACACGGCTAGCAAAGAAGCAGATCTGGAGCTCAAATTCAGTTCTTCTGACCCCAGCCCAAGGCTCCTTCTCTCACACCTCAGGGCCTCGGTCCCTGCCAGCCCGGCTGAAGCCATCAATGACCCTCGGGTAGGCCAGAATCCCTCTTCATCGAAGCCTTAGGTAGCCACAACCGCCAGGAGAAGACGTTTCCTCCCCTGTCCTCCCCACAGAGATCCGGATCGACTGGAGGTGGCCGACTAGAGGATGGCTTCGCAAGACGACTGGCGCGGGGCGAGGCCACACAGCCTGCGGAAGAGGCTCTAAGCACCGCCGCTTGTTCCAGGAGCCGAGGCGTGTGGGTGGGACCGGAGGGCCGGGGTCCCGCCTCCTCCTCTCTCTTTCCCCTCCCTCCCTCGCCTCTAGGTCACTGGGCCGGCGGACCCGCGGGCAGGCACTGCCGGGCTGGACGACCTCGACCCGGCTCCCGGCGAAGCGCCGCGGAGGAGCTGCCCGGCGCGCGGAGCCCGGGTACGGGCGAGCCCCTGCCACCTTCCCCTCGGCGCTGCGCCGGCGCAGAGCTGGAGCATCCGCGGGGGCCCGGGCACGGAGGACCGACGGCCGGCTGCCCCGCGCACCGTGCCCAGCGCCCAGCTGCAGGGGCGGCGGCGACATGGCCGCGCGTGTCGGCCTCCTGCTGCGCGCCCTGCCGCTGCTGCTGTGGGGCGGCCTGGACGCCCAGCTCGCCCAGCGAGTAGGCCAGGAGCTGCGCAGGGAGGCGGAGGTACGCGGTGGGGGGGGGCGGAGAGGGTCCGCGTGCTGGAGACCCGCCCGAACTTTGCAGTCAGGCCACCCAGCCGCCCCATCTGAGCTGACCATCGGCGTGACCCTCCCTTGTCCTCCGCACCCTTCGCACTTGCACACAAAGAGCCTGGGGCAGCATTCTCTCCCCTCCTACTCCATCACCCTACCCCACCCCCTAACCCCAAGCCAGGGCTGGAACCACACGGGCAGGCGGATCTGCACTGATTTCCCAGGACAAGGGGAAGGGGCAGCGAAAAGATAGGATAGACATGCAAGAACTGAGGGAGAGGGAACCCCTACACCCCAGTTTAGCGCGGAGCCACTGTCCCTCACCGCCTAGTCTGGGAGACTTAGCAGTTCATTCATCACACGCCCTCCCCAGGTGTCGGACGCTGCGGAGACTCCCAGATTGCTCGCGAGACCGTACTGCTCTCTGGCCCTGGCCGGGGACACGGGAAACAGCTCTGGCTTCCTGGGCCGGTGCTGCCCTGACCAGCTGAGGCTAGTGAGCGCCCAAGCTCAGAACTTTCTGCATCTGTAAAATGGGTGAGAGTAGCACACACACACTCTCTCTCTCACTCTTTTTTTTTTTTTTTTTTTTTTTTTTTTCCGGCTGTGCTGCGCAGCTTGTGGGATCTTAGTTCCCCGACCAGGGATTGAACCCATGCCCCCTTGCAGTGAGAGCGCGAAGCCCTAACCACTGGACCGCCAGGGAATTCCCAAGAGTAGCATACTCTTAAATTGCTTCTAAGGAGCTTTAAACAGTGCTTCAGGACTGAACTGGAGAAAAGGGGGTGGGGAAGTGGAGGTGAACCTTAAAGATTTCCCATTTCATTTTCCTCCTTTGGACTCAACTGCTTGGTGTAGGTTGCACAAGGGGAATTTTTGTGAGGTGGGGTTAGAGGTGAACTTGGGGCGTCTACTTTCTAGATACAGGTGATTGTAATAATACACCAGTTTCATTTCTTTCTTCTCCAAAGGAATATCACTGTGTTCTTATCTCTTCTCTGGATTAGAAACTGGGGTCGCCACTATTTTAAGGAGAAGGGAGGCAAATAAGTTTTAAATGACTGAGCCCAGCATTTTGCCCTGAGACTCTTACAGAGCATCATTCCTGCTGTAAAACTGCCAGTTGTGAGCTTTTCAGTATCCCCACTCCCCTCCCCTAGAAGAGAGAGACATGCTGAATTTAAGAACCCTGAAAAATGAGGAGGACCGCCTCTGAACCACTCTTCCTTCCACCAGCCCTTTCCCATTACTGCTCTGGAGTATTTGGAAATGACCCTGCTTCCACAAGGGGGTCCTCTCTCCAACTCCTTCACTCCCTCCCCATCTAAGCACTAGTCTCTTGCTCTGTGCTCTCTGCTTTTGTACATTCGGGAATCACTTTGCTTCTCTGAATTTAAAGTCTTACAATATCAAGTGCAGAGTCCTCCTGGCCCCAGGAGAAGGCTTCTGTGTACCAAGCCAAGTCTTGTTAAGAGTTCCAGCCCACCTCCCCCCAGGTCCGGGTCCCAGGCAATACTTGGCTAGAGAACAGAGACCCTATCTCTGCCGCCCATGCCTGCGGTGGCCCCAGATGGAGAGAATTTCATCTTGGGGTGTGCTTGGGAAATGTAATATCTAGCCGATTAGATCTCTTTCCATCTATTTAACATAACTGGGGGAAGGGGATTTTTTTACCTCTGAGAGCAGGAAATATTTTAAAAGCATAAAGAACTCTGGAAATGTGTAATGGGGGTGTGTCCCTATATGCATATATATATATGCAAATTGTGTGTGTGTGTCGGCATGTCTATATGTATTTCTGTATATGGTCAATTGCATGGGCTTCAGTGTCAGGCAGACCTGTGTGCAAACCATCAGTAAATTATTTAACCTCTCTGAGCCTCAGTTTTCTTCTCTGTGTTATGGGGGTTAGTAATGCCTATTTCACAAGATTTTGGTGTGGTTTCATGAGATAATGTATATGAAATACATTCTAGGCTCAGCACGGTACCTAGTATGTAGAAAGCAGTCTATCAAAGGAAGTTGCTCTCAATGTTGTTCTTGTTATTTTAGAAAACAGAGCTTCAAATTAAAGTCCTGGCTTGGTGACTAGCTCTCCTAAAACAATAATACAGGACCAAGTATGTAAGACAACAATTTTCAGCATTTGACAACAGGGCTATAATTCTTAAGAGATGGTGTTGCAGTTACTATGGCTACATTAAAATTACTTCAAAATTCAGTGAGGTAAAAGAACCATGTATTATGTCCATAGATATTGTGGGTTAGAATTTCAAACAGGGCACATCAAGGCAGCTTGTCTCTGCTCTGCAGTGTCTGGGGATGGAACCATCTGGAGGCTGTTTACTCACCTCTCTGGCAGTTGATGCTGGCTGTCAGCTGGGGGCCTCAGTTCTCCATGTGGGCCTATCCACATGGTCTCTGCATGTGGGCTAGTTTGGCCTGCCTCCAAACCTGGTGGTTGGGTCTCCAAGCTGAGAGCAGAGAGAGAGAGAGAGAGAGAGAGAAGAGAGTGAGAGAAGCAGAAGTTGTATCTCTTTGTGACTTAGACTAGGAAGTTGCATAGCCTCACTTCTGCTGTACTCCACTGTCTGGAGTCACAAACTCCAGGTCAAGGGGTGGGAACACAGACCCCACAGTTGGTGGGAGGAGTGCTGAAGTCACATTGTAAGGAGAGCAGGAGAATGAGAGGTGTTGTGATCATTTCGGGAAATACAACCATCCACAGAAAGGAACCTGCACAAAGTGCGCCCCCTGATCACCCTAGCTCTTTGCTCCGGTTCATTTCCCTGACCGCAGTGCAGGGAACCAGACCCCAAACAAAGCACAGCAGTCCTGCTGAGCTCATAGACAAAGGTCAAAGTTCAGGAGATGGAAAGAAAGAAATAGTAAAACAGCTGTGTGATCTTAAGCTTGTCTTTCCCCTTCTCTAGTCAGCAGATTCCTCTTCTGTAAAATAAGGGAGTTAAATTTCTTAACTGATTTTTAAGATTCTCTCCAGCACTAACATCCTTTAACTTTGGTATGTTTGTACGCCTTTGCCTCTCTGTGTATGTGTGTATACATTTCATCTACCTATGTCCATGTCTATCTATCTGGCTGTCTCTGTGTGTATTCCTGTGCCCTGCATGCATGGCTCTATGTGTCCCCTGTGTGCACACAAAGGAATAAAATCGATGGCTTTCCAGAGTGGGCTTTGCCTGGCAGGGGACTGACTGCTTACAAAGCTGCATTGTGAACAAGTTCATTGTTGCCCACTTAGGAAAACTAGAGCTGCTCACATCAGTGATCAGGAACAGCCTCCGCTGCTGAGTTGCAAGATTGAGAGTTAATGAATGACATCATCACCCTGGCCCCCCTCCCATTCCCAGCCAGGCCCTATCCTGTTCTTGGGCAACACAGACTGTCCCGAGAGATCTATCTACCATGCATTGCTTGGACCTTCCTTAGCACAACCTGGCAATGTGTCCAGGACCTGCCTTCCACTCAGTAATCATGCATATCTGCACGGCTATTCCCAGTGTGCCAGTGCAACAGGAAACTGGGTAGTTTGTTTCTCCAGGGAGACACTGGAGCTTCTGTGGAGTATCCACCACCAGGTGCAGTGTCTGTTTCTCATACCACAGATCCATTCATTTTATTTTGTGTGAGTCAGAAACCCAGAAGCCCGGACATGGAAACCTTTCCCAAGAGCTCAGCTCAGTGATTCATAGGGTGCAGACAAGGCTCTGAAGTGTCCCAGAGGACCACAAGTTGATGGAAAAGCAATTGCCAAGCCAGTCTAAAAACCAAGACATCTATTAATAGTAAAAGCTGGATGGTGGAAGCAGGAACATAGAAGGGAGAGATTGTTGGACAACTCCTCCTAAACACAGTCTTGGTTAGGGCATTATTTTGTGCCTTAAACTTTGCCCCACACCCAGTGAGGACCATGGGTCCATACAGTCTGGTTATTTGGCATTAGCAAAAAATATAAGATGGGATCTGGATGGAGACTAGCCAGCTAATGTTTTCCAACTTCCTTAAGGGTGGAAAATGAAAGAAGCCACGGGGATTACAGTAAGAGTTATCTAAGTTATACCTAGACAGAACTTTGTGAATATGGGACCAGGGACAAGGGAAAGGAGAAGAGGAAGGGAGTCAGACAGAAGGGAAGGGGAGGTCTTTGTCCAAAATAAAGGAAAGGGGCGGAGCTCATCCCACTGCCTTGAGAACTTCAGTAGGTTCCAGAAGTCAGAGAGCAAAAGCAATACATTCTGGAAGCAGATGTTTGCCTTTGTGAAGAATATCCTTGGGTGCTATTGAATACCTGTGGCTTGTCAGAGGGCCCCTGTGGATTGTCATGGGAGATGTGATCCTAGCCTCTTTGGAGTCCCCTGCCTGAGCAGGTTCTTCCCTCTGCTCCACCCCTGGGCCTGCTCGTGGAGGAGACAGAAGGAATCCAGCTAGAAACACCCCCAGTTTTACCTTTTTTATATTTGAGGGCGATCTCCCAGTGGTGAGAGCAGCTTGGACCCTGCTCCTTCGGTTTTAAAGCCTCTGAGTCACTTGCTTAAATGTGAAATAAAACATCCTGGGATAGGTGTCTGAGGACTTAGATTCAAGTATGAAACACTATACTCCCTTGAGATTTACCTTCCTCATCTTTAAAATGGGAATAACAACACCTGTCCTGCCTATGTTCTTGCAAGGTAATTGTGAAGCTCAAAGAAGATGAGATACCCCGAAAAGCTTTACAATAGGTGAGAGCTCACTGCTCTCCTGATTACCAGAAAACATTTTTTTTTTTTTGCGGCATGTGGGCCTCTCACCATTGTGGCCTCTCCCGTTGCGGAGCACAGGCTCCGGACGCGCAGGCTCAGCGGCCATGGCTCACTGGCCCAGCTGCTCCGCGGCATGTGGGATTCTCCTGGACCGGGGCACGAACCCGTGTCCCCTGCATCGGCAGGCGGACTCTCAACCACTGCGCCACCAGGGAAGCCCCAGAAAACATTTTTATTTATGGGGCTTGCCAAGGCAGAACATCAACTGCCACCCCCTGCATCTTGACTTGGCTAATAATGCCACAGGTGTATCAGATGATAAACACAATCACACAGAGTCACTATAGAAAGATTAGAATCATAATGAAACATAATATGAGAAGTAATAGATCATAGGTGAAGCAACATGGTTTCTGCATGAGCTTGCAATTTTTTAATTCTTGGTTTCATTTTTGCTGCTGCAATTCTTTGATATGGAGGATGTCACAGCCACTCTGTGGACAGGAGACTGGAAGCTGACCCCTCCTAGACTGATCTACCAAAGGTCCCTTCCAGCAATGAGGCTCTGTGACTATAAATGGAAAAATAATGTTTTTAATGGAGCAACTATCATAAAGCTTTCCCAAAGCCTCTTCTTGCTGGATTGTCACGACACTCCTGTGAGAAACATAAAGCAGTATTCCTACCCCCATTTTATATTTTGAGGCACAGAGAGGTTAAGTAGCTTTGCCATAGTTCACATAGCTAATCAGTTGCAGAAACAAGGCTACAATAAGAGAAGGAGCTGGAGTAGATCTTAGCTCTAATCCAACCCCCCCCCATTTTATAAAAGAGGAAACTGAGGCCCAGAGAGGCACAGGACTTGCTTAAGGACACACAGTTCACAGCAGCACCAAGAATAAAACTCAAGACACTCAGTCCAGGGCTCTTGCCCTGCGGCATTAGTGACTCAGAGCTCCGGGATTCATTTTGCTACACCTCATTGCTAGCCTTGCCCTGCTCAGTAATGGCCAGAATTTCCCCTTCCTTCAGGCACTGAATGGGCTGGGCTCCACACACACTCCCAGGACAAGTCAGGACGGATAAGGACTAGAACCCCCAGAATTCTGATGCCTCTCAGCTTTCTGGGTCTGGGGAGAACCGTCTTCATTTTCCCCAAACACCACAGCCACCCCCAGGGCTTTGCAGAGGCGACTCCCCAGGGAAGTGGCCCCAGCCCTGACCAAGTGGGTGAGGCAGGTGGGCGCAAGCTTTCAGACCTGAGCAAGGTGAATCACTGGAGGGGCACAGCCCTCCAGCTTCCTTTCCATGCAGCTCCAGCCCTGGGCTCCATGGGAGAGACGATGTGTGGAGGACAAGTTAGAGAGAAAACCTGATGTTTGAACTGTGAGGCAAAGAGGAGAAGCCTGGGCATGGCTTCCCTGAAGGGGGACAGCGGTGGTCCCAGGTGGAGCTCGGAGAGCCCCCGAGAGAGCACAGGACACCCTCCCAATCCTGCGTCTTCTCCTGGGATCCCTTTGCCGCACTGTCACCTGCCCTACACCCCTGCTCTTTCTCCCAGGCAGACGGGCATTTCTCTAACCTTTGTAGGGGAAAACAGGCACGGCAAATGGGCAAGCAGAAGAGGGTTAGGGAGGGCTGCAGGAGCAGAGGGCATCTCAACCCTGCCTCCTCCTCACCCCGAGATGTGGGTCTCGCTCCACTCAACAGAACTTTAGGACACTCAGTATTAAGGGCCCCCTTCCTGTAATTAAAAATGTTTTAAGATATGTGCATAGTAAACATAGAATAAATATAAGGGAGTTCTTAAGTCCTGATAACCCCCATCATAACACTTGGGTGCTTTTATGGAAATATTAAGTGTCAAATTCTTAACATTTCTTTTACTCATTCTTTTGGTGTCTCTTGGCTGGTGTCCTGGATACTTTCTTACTCTGCCTTCTGGAAATTCAGCTCTGCCTTGAAACCCACAGGTCAGCCCAGGACTTCCCCTCTGATGGACCCCTGAAAAAAGCCTCCACCCCCATCCTGCTCTCCACCCACCTTGCCTGCCAAAGTCCCAGGCACGGCAGCCCAGCCAGGAAACAGGAGACGCTGCTAGTCAGTTTCCCCTGTCCTCCCCCTGTGTCCAAGGCTTCCAAGTTCCTGAACCAGAGCCAAGTCCCTGATAAGGGCTGGGTGGGTTTGGGGGGAGAGGCACAGGGAGTGCCAGCCTGTTAGCCTGTGACCCAGTCTCTCCCAAGTCACTCACTCAGCAAAACTGCTTCTAAGGAAACAATTCTCTGACTTCCTTTAGAAAGCCACTCTGTCCATCCTCACCAAGGGACAGGGAGGAGGCATGGAAGAGAACCAGGCACCTGGCTGGGGTGAGGCAAGTCTGAGATAAAGCACCTAGAATAACAGAGGTGTAACTGCCTTGTTCAAAGCACTTGCCGTCTTATAGATGGGGTGCATTCCAAAAGTCTCTTGTTAATTTCCCCACTAAGGTAAATCAACCTGATCAACTGTTTATTGAGCATTTACTATATACCAGACAACTATGCTAGATGTGCATTGCTATGTTTAATCCTTCTGAGAATCCTGTGGGGTTATTTCTGTTCTCACATTGTGAGTGAAGAAATGGAGGCTCAGAGAGGTTAAGTAGTTTGTCTCTGGCCACCCAGCAGAGTCATGGTTGGGAATAGGTTCTTGATTCCAAGACCTGTGGCTATTCTATGATGCCACACTGTGTTGAGCAGTAAAGAGTCTTCCAGATTAAGCCCCTAGAACTCCTTTAATCCATTATGCATCCCCAAATGGTGTACCTATGCAAAGGGAAAGAAGAAAACAATAGTGCTGAAATACTAATAAGTTAGCGCAGGAAAACAATAAAATGGACTTGGAAGGAGTTTGTCTAGAATAAGGGCTCCTTATGGAAAGTGGCTTCATTGAGAAGAGGATGTGGAGGTCTCTGGAGACAGATATAACGAAATCCACAAAACGGAGGCGGGATACTTGCAAAGGTTTAGAGGCTTGCCGGTCCTGGCATTTAGCGTCTGGTTTCATTCCCAACTTGTGCCTTTTCCTTGACGCAGCAGCTATGATTGGAGTTGATCTGAGTTAAGAAATACAGCAGAGAAGAAGGAAGACAGAAAATTATTTCTGGATAGGTAACACAGCAAGGAGGGGTAAAAATGAAGAGTCGATGTGTGACTGTATAAGAATTCAGCAGCCCAGGGTGATTTTTTTAATCCATTGGTGGGGCTTTATGAGTGAAAAGGGCAAGCAGGGAGCCGAGTGCATCATTCCCCTGAAGGGCAGGACTGCTGATAGGGATGGGCAATGAGTCACACACTTCTTTCCACTGGCTTCCAAGAACTGTATCCAGCTGATCTGTGGTTGGCTTGGAACTGAGTCCAGGTTCTGGCTTTGATGCCAGGACTCTTTCTGCTATAGCTCATAGACCTTGTTGGGAAAAGGGATGAGCCTGGGCGTGATGTATGTGACATGGACCCTCGGAGACCCAGGGAGGGGAAAGGGTGCCATACCGTGGGAAAGCTGACCTTTCTCTCTCCCCCAGGCATTCCTGGAGAAGTACGGATATCTCAATGAACCCGCCCCCAGTAGTCCCGCCTCCACGCGATTCAGCAATGCCATCAGGTAAGACAGAGGGATGTGGAGGACTTGGTGGTGCTGGAGTGCAAAGCTCCGGTCACCTCCTCCCTCCTCTTAGAAGGCTGGTCTCCCACGTGTGCCCAGGGGGTCACACTCCATTGCTCCCTCCCTTGCCCCAGCATCCTGCTGTCTCCAGGGAAGCTCCCTGCATTCATCCCCACCGGCCAGCCTCGCACTGTGGTCCTTTATCTCAATTCCTCCTAACAGGGAGTTCCAGTGGGTGTCCCAGCTGCCCATGAGCGGGATGCTGGACGCCGCCACGCTGCGCCAGATGACGCAGCCCCGCTGTGGGGTGGCAGATACCGACAGCCAGGTGGCCTGGACCAAGAGAGTCAGTGCCCTATTTACTGGACGTCGGGCCAAAATGAGGCGTAAGAAACGCTTTGCCAGGCAAGGTGAGCACTGTTAAAATCTAGCTGGGCTGGGATTCCCCAGCATCCTGAAGCCCCATGGCCAGAAAAATACGTCTCATCCTTGGACTGGGCTCTGTGAATAACCTCGCTCCCCTAGGGTGGGTGAATAGGACCTCTCAACCCAAGGACCATCTTTGTGAACACAGATATTTAAGTCAGAATTATGCCTAAATTGATGAATTTTCTTTTTGTTAAATTTTTCTTTATTTTTTCATTTTAAAAAAATTATTTATTTATTTATTTTTTGGCTGCGTTGGGTCTTCGTTGCTGCGCATGGGCTTTCTCTAGTTGTGGCAAGCGGGAGCTCTCTTTGTTGCAGTGCGCGGGCTTCTCATTGTGGTGGCTTCTCTTGTTGCGGAGCATGGGCTCTAGGCCTGCGGGCTTCAGTAGTTACAGCACGGGGGCCCAGTAGTTATGTCTCATGGGCTCTAGAGCGCAGGCTGAGTAGTTGTGGTGCACAGGCTTAGTTGCGCCATGGCATGTGGGATCTTCCCGGACCAGGGCTCGAACCCGTGTCCCCTACACTGGCAGGCGGACTCCTAACCACTGCGCCACCAGGGAAGTCCCTAAATTGATAAATTTTCATTGTGCAAGTATTTTCCAGAGCAAACCCCATCAAGCCCACTTAATGCCTTGATCAATTTGCTATGTAGGGCAGTTAAACCATTGCCAACATTTTCCTTTATATTTGACTGAAGTCATTTTCATCAGAATCGATTGTTTTTTCAAGAGAATTATTCAACAAAGATGTGATTCATTGATCAGTTTTATTTTGACCACGCCACATTTTTTAACAGCATTATGGAAATACAATTCACATACCATAAAATTTACTCAAAGTGTACAGCTCAGTGATTTTTAGTATATTCACAGCATTGTGCAACCATCATCACAATCTAATTCCAGAACGTTTTCATCACCTCAAGAAGAAACCCCATGCCCAAAATGAAACAGTCACTCCCACTCTCCCTCTTCCCAGCCCCAGGCAACCACTAATCAATATCCTCTCTGACTCTGCAGATTTGCTTATTCTGGACATTTTCACATTACAGTTTCTGCCATTGTGGTTTTCCTTGTGTAGTTTTGGGTTTTTCCTTCCCTCCCCCCCCTCCACTTCCTCCTTCTTTGTCCAAATCCAAACTTCCAGGATCAGATGTTACAGATCTGTGATTTATGAAGGAGATTTAATTCTTCTATCAATTCTTCATCAATAACAAGTTTAACTGTGTGTAATTTTTTTAAAATTTATTTATTTTAGGCTGCGTTGGGTCTTTGTTGCCGCACGCGGGCTTTCTCTAGTTGCGGCCAGCGGGGGCTACTCTTCGTTGCGGTGCACGGGCTTCTCATTACAGTGGCTTCTCTTGCTGCGGAGCATGGGCTCTAGGCACGTGAGCTTCAGCAACTTCAGTAGTTGCAGCACGCGGGCCCAGTAGTTGTGGCTCGCGGGCTCTAGAGCGCAGGCTCAGTAGTTGTGGCACACGGGCTTAGTTGCTCTGTGGCGTGTGGGATCTTCCCGGACCAGGGCTCAAACCTGTGTCCCCTGCATTGGCAGGTGGATTCTTAACCACTGCACCATCAGGGAAGCCCTAACTGTGTGTAATTTTAACATCTTGTTTGTACTAAGTCTAGTTTTCTCTGCTCCGTTTTCACAGTTTTCAAGACTCCTAACAAGATGGGGTTGCTCAGTCAGGTTCTCATCTCATTCATTTTACTGTGAGCGCTTAGGGCCATTGCCTCTTTTAATTTGCATTAACTACTCTGGCTGACAATACCCATTATGAAGAGAACAAGCGGCACACTGTTGTTATTTCTTAGCTAATTCGTAAGGAAATTGTGAGCTGTTCTCAGCTGTGGGAGGATGTCTGTTTCCAGGTACTTGCCAAGCCAGCTCCACTGTGTCTACACATCCAGCCACTCTGGGTCCCCAGTACTGCCTGACCGCATTCTGGTAAAACAAGGAGGAGCGATGGGGTCCAGACTCTGGGCTCAAGATGTCCTTGGTGTCAACCTGTTCTGCATCCCCCAGTGTTTCTGGACGGCAGTGGGGAAGGACAAGGTAGAATGGAGGAGCGGTGTGAGCTGGAGCAGCATCCCTGGATCCGGAGCTCTGAGTTTAGCTGTGTGACCTGGGCCATGTCACTATGCTCTGTTTCCTCATCGGAAACAGCTTGTTCAGGTTGCAAAGGAGAGGCGCTGATTACTAAGGGGAAAGGCTTGTTGTGAGAATGTGGTGGAAAATGGGGCAGCCCCGGATAGTCTCAATAGCGACACTTCCAGCCTAGAGTCGATGTCCCAGAGAATTGAGATGATGCTTCCTGGGCACTCAGGACATGACCTGAGCATGAGGGATGCTTCCTCCAGGCAGCATCTCTTCTTCTCATGCCCTAAGGGAGGAACTGATCGAGTCCGTTTGTCACTATCCAATTTGGAGCATCCCTTTTGGACAGAAATTCTCATGCTAAGGCACCTCCCTCTCCATCTCATTATCTGACACTGACCCCTGGTCCAGACAGCAGTGGCCAGACTAGACAGAGAATTTCTCTCTTATTCACAACATGAACCACACAGCAGCTTGAATTCTTTACCTCCTGGGTGGGAAGACATTCCCTAGAAAAGAGCTGTGAGCTTGGCAGGCACCATGCACTTCCTATGCCTTAGGAAAGAAAATGTAATAATAACAGTTAATACACACTGAGCCTTTATGATCATGCCAAGCATGGTTCTAAATGGATTAACTCATTTAATCCAATAACAACCCAATGAGATGGGTACCATTATTATCCTCATTTACAGATGGGGAAACTGAGGGACAAAGAGCTTGAGCAACTTTCCCAGGGCCACATAGCCAGAGTGTGGCCAAGCCTTCTTTTCACTGGGAGGACTGAGTGATTGCTGGATGTGAAAAAACCCAGAACATGGGTAGGGGCGTAAAACATGATGTGGATTTCTAGGCCAGTGACTTTCCATTATGTGGGTAAATGCTATACCGATGAAATTGGGTTCCAGGTTTGCCAGATAAAATACAGGATGCCCAGTTAAATTTGAATTTCAGATGAACAACTTAACTGTTTTGTTTTCACATACTTATACTACAAAAAGTATTTGTTGTTTATCTGAAACTCACATTGAACTAGGCGTTCTACATTTTCATTTGCTAAAGCTGGCAACCTCATTCCAAGCACCAGCTCCGGACTCTGTGCCTGCAAGGCTGATCTTCAATGTCCCTGCTCCCTCACACAGCTGGTGGAGGTGGGGAGCCCCGGGGCGGGGAGGGGGGTGTATCTGGGTGGAAAACGAAGGAGCAGGGATATTTATTGAGCACCCACCACATGCCAGGCAGCTTTGTGCTGCCTTTTCATTTGCTATTTCACTTTTACCAGGAGGTGAGTCTTACCAACCCCACTTTGCAAGTAAGGAAACTGAGGCTTGGAGAGAGTCTATAATTTGATACGTGAGGTTGTAAGCAAAGGGACTGGGATTTCAACCCACGTTCTCTCCACAGTATCAGTTGCCTGTTGGGAGTCAGGATTCCAGGGTCCCCCCGCCCAGGCAAGGAGTCTAGCTCTCTGCCCTTCCCCATCTCCTTTTCCTTCCCTCTTCCCTTTTGAACTTTGGAGCAAGGGTGTGGTGGGTGCAGTGCCAGGTGCTGCTGTGGCCTGAGGGTTGCCATGGAAACCAGCCCTGCCTGGCCAGGAGTTTGGGATGGGGACCTGAAGTGGCAAGCCTGCTCCAAGGACTCAGACCTACAAGAAGACAGGGACGAGGGCTCAGGCTGCTGGCCAGGCGGTTCCTTTCTCACCGGCAGCCCCACCAAGGACCCCCCATCCAGCTCTGCTCTCAAAGAAAATTAGTCTCTCAATACCAGTCCTATCTGTCCTCCCTATAGCCTCCCCACTTCTTGCCCATGGAGTGAGGGGCCTCCCTAGCTGCAAAGAGGCAGAAGGAGCTGCCTCACACGTTTCTAGAAGCTTGAAGGTTTTGGGGGGGTGGGGGAGTCTGAGAGTTGGTCACCCATAGCAGGGTGTGAAAGAGCCCAGCGCCAGCCTGCCCTGTGCCTGGTGAAACTTACAATTCAATGAGAAGTGTTACTGGTACCTCGTGAACCCTCAGGCGGCGCCTCTGGCCTTCCTCCAGGCCCCCCTCCTCTGCCTTCCTTAGAATCCTTCCCTCTTCCCTCCCTGAGGGTTGGTCACTGGCTGGGAGGGGTTGGGTGGCTGCCAGGCCCAAAGGGGTGAGAGAAGGGACACTCCCAGCCCCACTTACATGGAGGATGGAGGGGGAGGGAAAGTGTGCTCAGCTCTTCTGCCAGCTGGAGAATTCAGGAGAATTTCAGCTTGCGCAGAGCCCCTGCTTTGACCCAGAGGAGCGATGTGTAGGCAAATTTATAAGCCTTGAGTCTTAGCAAACGGGCCTGCTTATCTGTGTGGTACAGTGGCCGGCGCACTGGATTTGGTGTCGGGGCCTGGGCTCAGGGCCTAGCCCCGCCACTCACTCGTTCTGAGGCCCTTCCTCCTGGCCTCAATTTCAGCAAACTAGAGCAGAGAGATGGACAAGGCGATGGCCAAATGTCCATGATGTCACTCCTCCTACCTGGTTCAGGCAAGGGTACCCCCAGGACAAAAAGGCAGGAGATCTGAACCTTCACCTGCCCCCCAAGGGGAGAGGGGGCTCTGTCCTCTGGCCTGGCCTCCTAGCACAGCCGGGCCTGCCCTGTCCACCCATCACCTATGCTCCAGGGACTCTGGTCCATTTGGGAAACTGAGACCCAAAGGCAGCATGGTTCTCGGCTGCTCACGGGAGTCCTGCCTCCAGAGCTGTGAGTCTTCCACAGTTTCAGCCCCTGAGCTTGCAGGGCTCAGAAATAGCCCACGAAAAACTCTGGGGTCTGGACCTTCTGAGCACCCTGGTCCTGGGTGCAAGGCGAGCTGCAGAGGGACACGGCTGACCTGGGGCTCGGGCAAGAGGCCAGAGTCTCAGGCCTCAGGGAGGAGCTGCAGTCTGAGGCAAAGGAATAGGAACTCTTAACAAAGTGGAGATGGAAAAATCTCTCTCGGTCAGTGACAAACACACCCTTTGTTCTTATTTGTTTTCACCTCAGAGCTCTGCAGAGTCCCTGAGGAAGTGAGGGGGAGGGCCAGGGGTCAGAGAAGGACCTCGAATAAATGGGCCTTGTGGTCTCTAGTCAGCAGCAGGCCCAGGGCACGGGAAAAGGAGCCGGCAGGAGGGTGTGCGGGGTGGAGAGGAGGAACGGGGAGAGGGCAGTCATGGCTGTGGCCCCCGTGGCTCCACCCGACGCAGTAGACAGGGGCTGGGATTCGCTGCCAGCAAGAGATGCAGCACGGTTTTCAAGCTCAGCCCAGATTGTAGGGAAGATGGCCCCAGACCCAAGACTCCTTCAGGTTGGGGACTCTTCCTGGGTAGAGGCTGCTCATCCCCTGTCATACTGGAACCTCCCCAGGTCGAGCCACTGGACTAGGGACCGTGCAGGACAAGGGTAGTCTTGTCAGTCTGAGAGCAGTGTCTCCACAGCCAAACAGTGGGCTTCCCATTTGGGCTGTGTTTCCTCCATCACATCAGGGACTTCCTGGAGGAGGACCTCTCTCCCCATCAAAAGGGTCCGCAGGGAGCAGCCCCAGGCTCTGCAGCAGGTGTGACTGATGCGGCCTCTCTGGGTGGCAGGCAGCAAATGGTACAAGCGGCATCTCTCCTACCGCCTGGTGAACTGGCCCCAGCACCTGCCTGAGCCGGCAGTTCGGGGGGCCGTGCGTGCCGCCTTCCAGCTGTGGAGCAACGTCTCGGCACTGGAGTTCTGGGAGGCCCCGGCCACAGGCCCCGCTGACATCCGCCTCACCTTCTTCCAAGGGGACCACAACGACGGGCTGAGCAACGCCTTCGATGGCCCAGGTGCTGACACAGAGCCTCTCTCCCACACGGCAGGAGGGAAACCCAACTAGGAGAGGCAGTCTGGGGAAGGCAGTAGAGCCTTCACTCCCCCTTTGGCCTTGGCCAAGCTGCAGCCCCCTCTGAAGAACCTTCAGTCTTCCCATCTGTAGAATGGGAACAGTGGTCCCTGCCCTATTAGGTGCCTCATGGCTGAAGGGACGGTCACATGAGGTTCTCCATGGAAAGTGCTTTGCAAACTCTAAAGAGTATTATCTCTTTTGGGAGAAACTTCTGGGGTCTTGTCATCCATCCCCTGCCTCTAGTCAGGCCTGTGCCTCTCTTGTTCTCCAGGAGTGGATGTTCTCCAGACCAAGGCTCTAAAAACATCCAGAGGCCACCACAACCCCACTCCCGCCCTCCGACCACCCACTGCACAGTCACTGCCACAGGGCAAGAGGCATTCTACCCTCTCCCTGCCACCTGCTTCACACACCCACAGCCCAGACTGTTCTCCTGTTTGCCCCCGACCTAAAGGCTTACGGCCGCAGTGTAAACCACTCTCCTCCCCTTCTGCCCAGCACTAGCCTTCACAACCTGAATGCAGGCCATCCGTGCATCTCCTCCCCACTAGTGAGGTGAGGAGACCTGATCAGACCCCTTCAGGGTGGGGACTTAAGCCCTTATGTCACCTGGGTACTTGGGCCCCACCTCTCCTGCTTTCCATCAAGCCCACTCAGAGCAAAGCCCACTTTCAAGCCCTGCTGCTGAGACCCAGGGTAGGACTGGGAGAGATTTAGGCTCTTCAAGAATCCACATGTAGGGCTTCCCTGGTGGCGCAGTGGTTGAGAGTCCGCCTGCCGATGCAGGGGATACGGGTTCGTGCCCCGGTCTGGGAGGATCCCACATGCCGCGGAGCGGCTGGGCCCGTGAGCCATGGCCGCTGAGCCTGTACGTCCGGAGCCTGTGCTCTGCAACGGGAGAGGCCACAGCAGTGAGAGGCCCGCATAACGCAAAAAAAAAAAAAAAAAAAAAAAAAAAGAATCCAACGTAGTACACACACGTGCTTGCATGTAACTCACTTCACCCACAATATCTCCATGAGACATTGATATCCATACCCAGGTCCCCAGGTGGAGTCTGGTCACTAAGACAGCACTGGACTGGGAGTCAGCTCTCTGACTGAGAGAGGTGTTTTGTCTGAGTTTATGTCTTCTCCCTTCGAAACCCGCCCATCTGTCTCCCAGGATTATTGTGAGGGTTAAACAGAAAGGGCTTACATGGCTCGAAACAGCTTGGGGCATATTCAAAATTAGAAGCGTGTATTCCTCCTACAAGTGGCCGGCTCTCCAGTCCCCAGGAGGCTCCCTTTAAAGGCAGCCTCCCAACTTTAGCCAGTGCCCTCTGGCCTGGGCTCCGAGAAGGCAACGCCAGAAGGACCTTCAGTGGGCTTCTAGGCCAGCATCATTGCAGTGCTGTTTGCCGACTCCTGCGGAAAGTGAACTGTGAGGGGGTAGGACCCTAGAAACTGCAGAATTGCATCTGGGGCCCACTACCAGCTTGAGAATCGCTGATCCAGCCCACCTCCCTCTGCTCACTCCTATTACAAGCAGGGAAGCAGGGAAGTAGAGACCCACACAGGACCCTGGCAGAGGGAAGGCAAGAGTGAAAGGACGCAAGAATATACAGACTTTTTTTTTTTTTTTTTTGCCCCACTGCGTGGCATGCGGGATCTTAGTTTCCTGACCAGGAATCCAACCCGTGCCCCCTGCAGTAGAAGTGCAGAGTCCTAACCACAGGACGGCCAGGGAAGTCCCCTATGTACGCTTCTCTCTCTCTCCTTTTTTTTTTTTTATAAATTTATTTATTTTTGACTGCGTTGGGTCTTCGTTGCTGCACGCAGGCTTTCTCTAGTTGCGGCGAGCGGGGGCTACTCTTCATTGCCGTGCACGGGCTTCTTATTGCAGTGGCTTCTCTTGTTGCAGAGCATGGGTTCTAGGCACGCAGGCTTCAGTAGTTGTGGTGTGCGGGCTCAGTAGCTGTGGCTCGCTGGCTCTAGAGCTCAGGCTCAGTAGTTGTGGCGCAAGGGCTTAGTTGCTCTGCGGCATGTGGGATCTTCCCGGACCAGGGCTCGAACCCGTGTCCCCTTCATTGGCAGGCCTATTCTTAACCACTGCGCCACCAGGGAAGTCCCCCCTATATGTACCTATTAATAAATAAGCTATACCTACCCATAAACACACTCAGCACCCAGATCAAGAAACAACATTACCAACACCCCAGAAGTCTCATTAAGCCCCCTCCGGGGGTAGCCACTGTCCCTACTCCTAGATCTCTTCGAAAGTAAGTAACGGTTATTACCTGCGGTAGACACTAAGTATTACATGTAACATACACAAGTACACACATCCCTTTTTAATACTCAGAACAACCCCGTGAGGAGCAACTCCCTTATCAACATGCCCACTTTTCAGATCTAAAATCTAAAAGCTAAGACACAGAGAGGTTAAGCTATCTGCTCAAGGTCACACAGCTAGTAAGGGGATAAAACCGGGATTGGAAGCTAGGCAGTTTGGCCCCGTGCTCTTTGTACACCACGCTCTCTCTTAGGCTTCCAGGCCCCATAGCCTAGTCATCTGTTCATTGCTCCACACTTCAGCTTCTGCCAGACTTAATTAGGAGGGAAATTACTCATCAAAAAAGCATACACACGCCAATGGCATTTGCGCCGGGCGGTGGGAAGTTGGGGGGTGTCGCGGGCGGCGGCTCCGCCTGACCTCCTCGCCGCCTGTAGGCGGCGCCCTGGCGCACGCCTTCCTCCCCCGCCGCGGCGAAGCGCACTTCGACCGCGACGAGCGCTGGTCCCTGAGCCGCCGCCGCGGGCGCAACCTGTTCGTGGTGCTGGCGCATGAGATCGGCCACACGCTCGGCCTGACCCACTCGGCCGCGCCGCGCGCGCTCATGGCGCCCTACTACAAGAGGCTGGGCCGCGACGCGCTGCTCAGCTGGGACGACGTGCTGGCCGTGCAGAGCCTGTATGGTGAGCCCCCGGCGCGCTCGCCACTGCGCTCTCCCCTGCCCCCTGCGCCCCGGGATCCCCAGGGCTCGGACACCGGCTCTTCAAATAGGATCGCCCATTCCTAAGCGCAGGAAGCTGGCCTCCCCATCACTGGTCCTTCCCGATGCTGAAGCTTCGGGCTCCCCTCAAATCTTGAGAAACCTCATCTCCTGCTGTGCTCCACCCGCATGCCTGGCCTCTATCATCCCAACCAATTCCTGGGCACAGCCCTCCTCTGCGTTCCAGTTGCTGATTCCTGCCCAACCTGGGCGGCGCAATTCCTCTCGTATCCCTGCCCCATCACCCAGACCCAGTCCTCGGTCCCACCCAGACCCCAGAGCCCTCATTCCTGCTCCCAGCTCCAGTGGCTGTCCCCCAACATTTCGCTCTCTGTGAGCTGATGCCCACTTTTCCCCCAAGCCTGGGCCTCTGCCTGGCTGTGGACTTAGACAAGGTCTTCTCCTGCAGAATGAACTGACTGGTGCTTCCCAGAGATTTATCTGGACCCCAGCCCGGGGCTGTGACCCTGAGTACCTGGTGTGGTGGGCAGGGCCAGGATCCCTAGGATCAAGTCACCATTCCATCCCGGTTAGCAGTTGCTCTTGGGCAAAGCACTTCCCCTTTTAAAGCCCTCGGTTTTATCTTCTGGGGGGAAAAAAAGCGGGGGGATAATAATTGAGGCCCTGCTTACCTCCCAGGGCTGTTGTTCTGGTGGATATGAACATGCTTTGTAGCCTAAGAGACCTACACAAAGGTAGTAATAATAGCTGCTATTTCTCGAGTGTCTACCATGGGCCAGACGCTTAACACACCCATGAGGTATCTTTTTATCCACAAATGAGGAGAATGGGGCTCAGAGACGTTAGATAACTTGTCCAAGGTCACCCAGCTAGGAAGGCGCAGACCAGGATTCAGGAGCTGGTGCCGAATTCTAAGCCTGTTGGAATCTGCCTCATTCTCTTAAGTGAAGTATAGCGATGCCATTATTATAACTGCTGTAATTATCACAGCCCAGGCCCCTGAACTCTGCCCTCATGCCGTCTGCATTGTCCAGGACTCAGGGAAGAGGACCCTCTGCCCTTTTTAGTTCCAAACCCTTGTTTGGTTCCCCCACTCCGATTTTACCCTTTTCCAGACTGTTCGGCAGGAAAGAGGACTTCCGAGTTTGGTGCTATGGTTATAACCAACAACCAAGGACAACTCAACCCCCCACCCCTGCCCTCCTTCCCTGCCCCTCCTGTCAGATAATGAAGTGAACCAAGGGGGAGGTCTCGAGCACTCAACACACCCCCAACCAGTGTGCGTTCTCTCCCGCTTCCCTCCTTCCCTGTGAAGGGAAGCCCCAGGGCGGCTCAGGGGCCATCCAGCTCCCCGGAAAGCTGTTCACGGACTTTGAGGCCTGGGACCCCCACAGACTTCAAGGAAGGCGCCCCGAAACCCGAGGTCCTAAATATTGCCACTCTTCCTTCGATGCAATCACTGTAGGTAAGATGGTCCTGCTGGTTCCTTGCTTCCTTCTTCCCTCCTCCTCCTCCACATCTCCAGGCGTCTCCGGAGCTGGAGTACAAGGTTGGGGGATGAATTATAAAATCCAGAAATCCCAAGTCACAAGCATTCTGCAGGGTAGCAAGCCCACGCCAAGCAAAACGCTGCTTCCTCCTGCACTTCCCCTCTGCCCCAGCTGTGCATGCTGTATCCTTTCTGCTGCATCCTCTCTCGTCAGTTTGGGAAGCTGGGTTCTAGGGAAGCACCTTCCCTGGAAAGAAGGCAGGAGGCTGATGGTCACTCCTCAACCTTCTCTTGTCTCCGGGCAGATGGGCAACATCGACTGTACATATTTCAAGGGAACCAGTTCTGGGAGGTGACAGCTGATGGCAATGTCTCAGAGCCCCACCCACTACAGAAAAGGTGGGCAGGGCTGCCCCCCCATATTGAGGCTGCCGCGGTGTCCTTGGAGGATGGAGACTTCTACTTCTTCAAAGGTACCAGCCCTGGGGCACATGAGAAAACTGAAGCCTAGAGAGGGGAGGAGTCTGCCCAAGGTCAAAAGAGGGGAGGAGTCTCAATTCCATTCTGAACCTGTGGCCCCAGGAACTCTCCCAGGAGATTCCTTTAGTGATGGATTGGGGGGCACAGGTGTCACGGTTGTCCCAGAGAGACAGCGGGTGGGAGAGTTTCAGAGAAGAGTCTAGAGGGAAGCAGAGGATGGCTCTGAGCTCTGCAATACAGCAGAAGGACAAACCTTCCTTGGAATCCTGGCTGTGTGAGTCTGGGCCTGTCACTTAACTCTTGGAGCTTGAATTTGTTGAACGGGGAAAATAATCCCTCAGGTTTGTTGGGGAAGGAGGATTCAAAGAACATAATGTCTGAGGACTGTACAGTATATTACTCGAGAAAATTGTGTTCACTCATTGATTCAACAAATATTGAGTGCCTTCTACAAACTCGGCTGGAGGTGTTGGGATACAGTAGTGATCAAAACAGAATTCCCTGCCCTCACAGAACTGTTGGTAGTAATGGCCGTGGAGAAAGCCCCTGGACTTCCCTGAAGTCTACCTGGGAGGGCGCGTGCTTCCTGCCTGGGGTGGGGAGGTTCCTTCAGAGCAAGCTGCCCTCTGCGGACACCTGCTGGAAGTGGAGGCCACAAGAGTCCCTCCTCTACTGTTTACAACTGATCTGTTTTGATGATCACGAATACTGACCACCTTGGACTCCAACATGAAGGGGAGTAGGAATATGGGGGGACAGAGGCGGGGTGGAGGACCGAAGGGCGAGCGCACCAACTCACGCTGGCTCTGCCGCTGTCCCACAGGGAGTCGATGCTGGAGGTTCCAGGGCCCCAAGCCGGTGTGGGGCTCCCCACAGCTGTGCCGGGCAGGGGGCCTGCCCCCCCACCCGGATGCGGCCCTCTTCTTCCCTCCTCTGAGCCGCCTCATCCTCTTCAAGGGTGCCCGCTACTACGTGCTGGCCCGAGGGGGGCTGCAGGTGGAGCCCTACTATCCCCGAGGCCTGCAGGACTGGGGCGGTGTCCCCGAGGAGGTCAGCGGCGCCCTGCCCAGACCCGACGGCTCCATCATCTTCTTCAGAGACGACCGCTACTGGCGCCTCGACCAGGCCAAACTTCGAGCAACGCCCCTGGGCCGCTGGGCCACAGAGCTGCCCTGGATGGGCTGCTGGCACGCCAACTCGGGGGGCACCCTGTTCTGAAGATGCCCCCACCTTTTAGTGAATTGCTGGCGCTCTCGTGGCCAACGTGTATCCCCAGCCCCAAGGGCAGACCCTGTCTGGAAGCCTCTGAGCCTCCCTGCAGAAGTCCGATCTGCATTTGTTCCTTGGAGAATGTTTTTGTGCTGTCAAGACATTGATCTTTGTGGGATCAATTCAACGAGAAGCCGAAAAGGCTCCCAGACCCCACGGCCCTTTCCCCAAAGACTCATTCCTCCCCAGGCCTTGGGGATTTTGTTTCTTCCCCTAAAGGTGCAGTTCCTGTCCATGAGGCCACAGCACTGGGCAACCAGGAAGGATGCAAAACTCAATGGACAAGTTGGGACCACTTTGCAAGACTGTCCCTTCCCCTCAGGACCTCCTGGCTCAGTCCTTGGAGGATTGTGTCTTATTTAATCAGAGGCCCCACCCCCAGGAAGATTGGATGGATTGAGTACAAGGGTCTCCAACCTCAGGGGTGTCAGGACCCAGAACAAGAAGGAGACCGATGCAGGCCTGCTGGGCCCTGTTTCTTTCAGGGGTTGGGGGGAAGGCTGGAATAAAGAGGTGCTCCCAGCTGGTGGGCCTGGAGGGGGGAAGCAGCCTTCCTTGGACACGTTTCCAGTGAGAGCGGGTGGGTATGGATGCTAGGGAGGCTGCAACCATGTTCTTCCGGTCAAAGCCAGGACCAGTGAGTTGTGCGTGTGTGTAGTTGTGATGGGGAGAGGGGCCCTGCCACTCTCCTCAAAAATCAAAATATCCTTCGCCCACCTCATCCCCCAGGCCAGATGAAGGACCCTGTGTGGCAGGAGGAGGACAGGGGCCTCTCTGGAGGTCTGCACAGCTGCAGTCGCTGGGAGCTCTGCAGGCCGGGAGAGCTTCGTGCTCACAATGGCCCCATTCTCCTGGCCACGCACGAAGCATTCCAGGAGCTCCCGCTGGCCGGCCGAGAATAGCTGGGATTCCTGGAGAAGGACCCAGCTCCCCGGCCTCCCAGTCTTCTGTCTCAGCGGCTTCTGGGGCTGGTTCTCTCGTCCTGCCCCCTGCACACCTGCCAGTGCCTCCTCTGCACACACACTGACCTCAGCCAGACCGGGCTTCCCGCGGGAGGGGAGGAAGGTCCGGCCAGCTTCAGCCCTCAGCTGCCAGTGGGCATTCCTGGCCCGGCAGCTTCATTTTCTTCTCTGCGCGGTGGGGAGAATGGCCTTTGACTGCCCTTGGCTGCAAGTGCTTTGCTCCGCCCCGTCCGGGGGGAGTTGCAGGGAGGAGGCTCTCCGCCTGCCCTTTTCCCTCTGGCTTGAACCCGGGGAAGAGGAGGAGGGTCGATCTTTATCCCACGCCCCACCTCAAGGCACTGACACTTGGATTAGGAGCTTTATTGAAGGATTTGAGGGGAGGGGCACGTTTCCCAGAGGGGTTATTTTCTCTAGGCGACGCCTCTGCTCACCGGGCCCGAAGGACGTGAAATACCCCAGAGATGAGCGTGAGGCTGTACCAGGGGGCGCGACTCAGGTGGGCGGTGGGCACTGCGTGCTGACCCGGGCGCGGGGGCCCGCGGGAGGCGCTGTTGGAGGAATGGAGCTCCAGGTGATGTTGGGCTCCGCATTGATGACAGGTGGGGCCGGTCATCAGCGGTGGGCCTGCTGGGCTGCTCGGATGGGCGGCGCTCCGGGAAGGCGGTTCTCAGGCACGTGCTGCAGAGCGCTCCGCGTCGGGGGAGAGGAGAGGGTGGCGGGGAATTTGGAATCAGGCGAGGATGGAGGGCCACAGAGGCCGGGGATTGGGGAGCGCTCAAAGGCCCACGGCAGCCCCCGCGCCTCCAGAAGCCCGCGCCTCCCGCAGATCCGGGTGCTCCAGAACGCAGTGCGCCACGTAGCTCTGCGAGCTGTGCAGGTTCTTGCACTTCTTGCAGAAAAGGATCTCGCAGTGCGCGCAGCCCCCGCCGCGCAGCCGCCGCCGCCGCGTCTCCAGCACGCACGGCTCCTCCGGGGGGATCCGCTTCCTGCGGGCGGGGGCCGGGGCGCTCAGGACACCGCGCCGCCCGCTCCCGCCCGGGGCCCTGGCGCCAGTGCATCCTGCCCCCGCCGAGCGGCGCGCCCTCACCTGTTGGCGGGAGGGGCCAGGCCGCCGAGCAGTGCCAAGAGGCTGAACCAGCTCCAGAAGCCGCTGTCCGCGCGCCGCAGCAACGCCACCTGCTGGGTGCTGGACTCCTGGCGCAGCGGATTGTTCAACACGGAGCCCCGCTCCCGGCCCTCGCCGCCCTCCGCCTCGCCCTCGGCCGCGCGCTCCTCCGGCGGCCTCTCCTCGTCCTCCTCCGACACCCCCTCCGCGGCCTCCGCCTCCGCCTCCGTCTCCGTCTCCGCCTCCGCCTCCGCCTCCGCGGTCCCGGGCTGCTCCAGCTCCTTTTTCCACAAGGTGGTCTTCACGCCTGCGGGGGCGGGGAGGAGGTCAGTGAAGGGCCTGGGTACCCTGGTACCCTGACTGTTGCCCACAGCCCGACCGACCGCCCCCCTCCCCCAAAATAGGCAGGCGTTCGAAGGACGGTGCGCACGAGATGCCGGGAGCCAGCAGGATTCCAAGAGAGGGTTACAGAGTGTGCAGGATTTCCTGGGCAAAGGAGGGCCTGATTTCCTAGGTCCCCGCACTTCCTAGCTGAAGACTCGGGGCAAGTCACGTTGCTTCTGTCACCTCCGTTTCCCTATCTGTAAAATGGGAAAAAGTAGTGCCTATCTGAAGGGTTACTGTAAGGCAGGTATCAGATCGAGTGTGTTTGAAGCGCCTGGCTCAGGGGCCGCGGGAAGCCATCAACAAACAGGTGCAATGAGCCTTGCGAACCCGGAGGAGATGGCGGTTCATCACCACCTTCCTTCTAATTGGCTCCGGGGTGGGGGCTGATCTCTGTGCAGGCTGTCAATAAACATTAAGTGCACTGATTGGAATTTTAACAGGTGGTTTATATTTTGTTTTCTGGATGGAACGGGACTTCCGTCTTCAAAGTGGGCCTTACCTTAAGAAAGCCCAGCAACACCTGCGGCGGGGTGGGCAGGCAGGTGGGCACACAGCGCCTCTGCACTGTTAGAAATGGACGCCTCCGATGAGCAAAACAGGAAAAGTGCCCCTTATGAGCGGACTAAATAGAAGTTTTCTTGCCTTCCCACCCCATGGGCAGACCGATTAGGAAAAGGCTGCCCTAGGGGGGAGCCAATTAGGAAAAGGCATCTATTCCTCCTTCTAGGCTTGACCCGAACTGCCAGCTGGATTTCAGCCACAACTGTCCCCCTTGCTGGTGTTCAGGACACAAACTCCACAACCCCAAGCGGCAGTCCTGGCAGGCGGGAAGTTCCTGGACTGATGTGAAGTGACCCGGCCTCTGCGGGTAGGTGTCCACCACTCACTCAGCGAACACTGACCCAGCCCCACCATGTGCCCTGCTGTCTGCTCGATCTGGGAAGCTAGACTTGTAATGAAAAAAAGGGGGGAGGAGGGCAGGGAAGACACAATTCCTGGGGTTTGCCCTGGAAAGGTCTAGAAATTTTTCTATTGATCCCTGCCCATCATGATTAAAGAGGTTGGAGACAAAGCAGAATGATAATAAAGCTAGTGTTCCAGCCCACATGTATTGAGCACCAACTGCACGTAGTCACTGGGCTAACCTCTTCATACATCATGCCCCCCTTCATCTTCCCGACCCTCTCAGGCAGGTGACGTGGTAGGTAACGGAGGGGCCTCTGAATTTCAAGACTTTTGAAACCTTTCAAGAAAAGTTGTTTCAAACATTCTGCCAGTTCTTGGTATTGCTAAATGTGGAGAACCAAGATGCACTGTACTTTTTTTTTTTTTTTGGCCACACTGCGTGGCATGTGGGATCTTAGTTCCCCAACCAGGTATCGAACCTGTAGCCCCTGAAGTGGAAGCCCAGAGTCCTAACCACTGGACCGCCAGGGGAATTCCCAAGGTCCACTGTACTTTTGTTTAGGAAAACACATGAAGGAGCCTTCTGGTTGTGAAAGGCCAGACGTAGTGCACAGCCAGAAAGGGGTGCTGGGAACATTTGGGGAGGATAAGGAATTGGAAAGGAAGGTTGGGGTTTGGGGGCCCAGACTATGGAGTTTGGACTTTGTCCTTCAGCAGTGGGGAGCCACTGAACGTTTCTTTTTTTTTTTTTCCTTTTTTCTTTTTTTTGCATTACGCGGGCCTCTCACTGTTGTAGCCTCTCCCATTGCAGAGCACAGGCTCCGGACGCGCAGACTCAGTGGCCATGGCTCACGGGCCCAGCTGCTCCACGGCATGTGGGATCATCCCAGACCGGGGCACGAACCTGGGTTCCCTGCATTGGCAGGCGGACTCTCAACCACTGCGCCACCAGGGAAGCCCCACTGAACGTTTTGACACAGGGATGTGCTCAGAGCCATCCTTTAGGATGTTCCCTCTGACAGAAGGAGACAGAGAGAGACCTACTTAGGAGTCATTACAGTGGTCCAGGCCAGAGAAAAGATCCGAACAGCAGCAGGTGAAGATGAGAGAGCAGATGTCAAGAATATTCAGGAAAGAGAGAGAAGAGGGCTTGTACATGGATGGGTAACTGAGAAAAGATTGGGCTTCTACTCTGGGGTTGCCATGGTGATGGGTTGATTGGTCCACCCTGGAGTCAAGAGACCCTGTCCTCCGGCCCCACTCACCGTGTTTATCCATTCTTCCCAAAGCCGTGCTGCCCTCTTCCCTTGATCAGGCACTGGGATGAGAGGGAGTTCCCACAGAACTTGGTCTGGTCTCTAGGGCCTCTGTTGGATTATGAGGGGGCGGGGCTAGAACTCCACCTGCCCGTAGGGTTCCACCCCAGAATAGTTGCCTTTTCTAGAGATTCCAAAACACCCCCAAACAGTACCTTTTCTCTTGGGAAGGTATTAAAGGGGATAGAGAGCAACTTTGGCCCCCAGTAGACTGGGGTCAAATCCCAGCTCTACCACATAAACATAAAAGCTATTAGCATATCATCTCTCTGAGCTTTAGCATATTATCTCTCTGACCCTCCGTCTCTTTATCTGTAAGTCAGAGATGGCGGTGCAGGACGACTTTACCTGGCCCACAGAAAACACTTAAAGCATTATGCTTATTTGCATCACTACTTTCTCCTTCTGTTCTATCCCTGGCCTTCCTCACCCTTGCTCCCCACCCCCACCGACTTCCAGCTCATTGCTTTAGCTCCGAGAAGCACAGGACATGGTGTGACGTTCTGTCGGAAGCAGAACTCCGGCAAGAGCTGGGTGTAGCTCCTGGATGTTCTGTATGTGTGTGAGAGAGCTGGGGCTGGGGAAGGGAATAAAATCATAGAAACTGGGGAGACTCCTTCTTTTCCTGGCCTGACCGTGGGGTGTGTTGGCAGAGTCAGGGGTATGGAGGGGGCAGAGGATGCAAACCCAGATCTGGAGGGTCTCCGTCTGATGGGATACAGTTGCTGGAGTCAAGGAGATACCAGTCTGATAGGGGAACATGATATGGTCCTCCATCCAGGTCTGAAGCGGGGCAATGGGGTCTCTTCCTTCAGGCGTCTCCTAGTTTGGTGGAGCCAGTTTGGTGGGAGGTAGAACAAAGAGAGCAGACCAGTCCCCAGGAATCTCATGGGGGCAACACTGTCAAGAACTGTAAAGAGTCTAAAATTTTACCCTACTTGCAAGTTAGCCTGCTGTACTTTCATGGGTGCTGCCAAAAAAAACATGAGACTCCTGGGTTGGAGATAAAGGACCTCATTGCTCAAGGCACAGCAGCATCAGCATACCTGTGTCATCTCCTCTTGGCCCACTGTCCCAAGGGTGCTATAGGGATGGGTGCCAGGGAATACCTGCATATGCAGTCATTTGCATTATAAGAGGAACCCTGAGCTTAGGGGACCCTAATCTTTTATACTGGGCAGTAACCAAACCTCTTCTTTGCTCCAGAAAAAGACACTATCTCTACTTCCAAGGTTGTTCACTATATAAACACCCTTGAAAAGTCAGTACCTCTGCTTGCAAGACATGCAAAAATAGGAAAGACCCATGCAGAATTGTCTCCCCCAAAAAACCCCATTTTCCTTACATTTACTAAAAGAGCCTATAGCCACCTTGGCTCTTTTTTTTTTTTTTTTTAAATAATGTGGTAGCATGCACATTACTTTTTTTGAATTTTATTTTATTTTTTTATACAGCAGGCTCTTATTAGTCATCAATTTTATACAATCAGTGTATACATGTCAAACCCAATCACCCAATTCATCACACCACCACCCCCAGCCCCCGCCGCTTTCCCCCCTTGGTATCCATACGTTTGTTCTCTATATCTGTGTCTCACTTTCTGCCCTGCAAACCGGTTCATCTGTACCATTTTTCTAGGTTCCACATATATGCGTTAATATACGCTATTTCTTTTTCTCTTTCTGACTTACTTCACTCTGTATGACGGTCTCTAGATCCATCCACATCTCAACAAATGACCCAATTTCGTTCCTTTTTATGGTTAATATTCCATTGTATATATGTACCACAGCTTCTTTATCCATTCATCTGTCAATGGGCATTTAGGTTGCTTCCATGACCTGGCTATTGTAAATAGTGCTGCAGTGAACACTGGGGTGCATGTGTCTTTTTGAATTATGGTTTTCTCTGGGTATATGCCCAGTAGTGGGATTGCTGGATCATATGGTAATTCTATTTTTAGTTTTTTAAGGAACCTCCATACTGTTCTCCATAGTGGCTGTATCAATTTACATTCCCACCAACAGTGCAAGAGGGTTCCCTTTTGTCCACACCCTTTCCAGCATTTGTTGTTTGTAGATTTTCTGATGATGCCCATTCTAACTGGAATGAGGTGATACCTCATTGTAGTTTTGATTTGCATTTCTCTAATAATTAGTGATGTTGAGCAGCTTTTCATGTGCTTCTTGGCCATCTGTATGGTATGTTTTCTTTGCAGAAATGTCTATTTAGCTCTTCTACCCATTTTTGGATTGGGCTGTTTGTTTTTTTAATATTGAGCTGCATGAGGTGTTTATATATTTTGGAGATTAATCCTTTGTCCGTTGATTCGTTTGCAAATATTTTCTCCCATTCTGAGGGTTATCTTTTCGTCTTGTTTATGGTTTCCTTTGCTGTGCAAAAGCTTTGAAGTTTCACTAGGTCCTTTTTTTTTTTTTTTTTTTTTTTTTTTTGTGGTACACGGGCCTCTCACTGCTGTGGCGTCTCTCGTTGCAGAGCACAGGCTCCGGACGCACAGGCTCAGCAGCCATGGCTCACGGGCTTAGCCGCTCCACGGCGTGGGATCTTCCCAGACCGGGGCATGAACCCGTGTCGCCTGCATCGGCAGGCAGACTCTCAACCACTGCGCCACCAGGGAAGCCCCCCATTTTTTAATTTTTGTTTTTATTTCCATTACTCTAGGAGGTGGATCAAAAAAGATCTTGCTGTGATTTATGTCAAAGAGTGTTCTTCCTATGTTTTCCTCTAAGAGTTTCATAGTGTCCAGTCTTACATTTAGGTCTAGAATCCATTTTGAGTTTATTTTTGTGTATGGTGTTAGAGAGTCTTCTAATTTCATTCTTTTACATGTAGCTGTCCAGTTTTCCCAGCACCACTTATTGAAGAGACTGCCTTTTCTCCTTTGTATATCCTTGCCTCCTTTGTCACAGATTAGCTGACCATAGGTGCGTGGGTTTATCTCTGGGCTTTCTATCTTGTTCCATTGATCTATATTTCTGTTTTTGTGCTAATACCATATTGTCTTGATTACTGTAGCTTTGTCTTATAGTCTGAAGTCAGGGAGTCTGATTCCTCCAGCTCTGCTTTTTTTCCCTCAAGACTGCTTTGGCTATTTGGGGTCTTTTGTGTCTCCATACAAATTTTAAGATATTTTGTTCTAGCTCTGTAAAAAATGCCATTGGTAATTTGATAGGGATTGCACTGAATCTGTAGATTGCTTTGGATAGTACAGTCATTTTCACAATATTGATTCTTCCAATCCAAGAACATGGTATATCTCTCCATCTGTTGGTATCATCTTTAATTTCTTTCATCAGTGTCTTATAGTTTTCTGCATACAGGTCTTTTGTCTCCCTAGGTAGGTTTATTCCTAGGTATTTTACTCTTTTTGTTGCAGTGGTAAGTGGGAGTGTTTCCTTAATTTCTCTTTCAGATTTTTCATCATTAGAATATAGGAATGCAAGAGATTTCTGTGCATTAATTTTGTATCCTGCAACTGTACCAAATTCATTGATTAGCTCTAGTAGTTTTCTGGTGCCATGTTTAGGATTCTCTATGTATGGTATCATGTCATCTGCAAACAGTGACAGTTTTATTTCCTCTTTTCTGATTTGTATTCCTTTGATTTTTTTTACTTCTCTGATTGCCATGGCTAGGGCTTCCAAAACTATGTTGAATAATAGCGGTGAGAGTGGACATCCTTGTCTTGTCCCTGATCTTAGAGGAAATGCTTTCAGTTTTTCACCATTGAGAATGATGTTTGCTGTGGGTTTGTTGTATATGGCCTTTATTATGTTGAGGTAGGTTCCCCCTATGCCCACTTTCTGGAGAGTTTTTATCATAAATGGGTGTTGAATTTTGTCAAAATCTTTTTCTGCATCTATTGAGATGATCATATGGTTTTTATTCTTCAATTTGTTAATATGGTGTATCACATTGATTGATTTGCGTATATTGAAGAATCCTTGCATCCCTGGGTTAAATCCCACTTGATCATGGTGTGTGATCCTTTTAATTTGTTGGATTCTGTTTGCTAGTATTTTGTTGAGGATTTTTGCATCTATATTCATCAGTGATATTGGTCTGTAATTTTCTTTTTTTGTAGTATCTTTGTCTGGTTTTGGTACCAGAGTGATGGTGGCCTCTTGGAATGAGTTTAGGAGTGTTCCTTCCTCTGTAATTTTTTGGAAGAGTTTGAGAAGGATGGGTGTTAGCTCTTCTCTAAATGTTTGATAGAATTCACCTGTGAAGCCATCTGGTCTGGACTTTTGTTTCTTGGAAGATTTTTGATCACAGTTTCAATTTCATTACTTGTGATTGGTCTGTTCATATTTTCTATTTCTTCCCGGTTCAGTCTTGGAAGGTTATACCTTTCTAAGAATTTGTCCATTTCTTCCAGGTTGTCCATTTTATTGGCATAGAGTTTCTTGTAGTAGTCTCTTAGGATGCTTTATATTTCTGCGGTGTCTGTTGTAACTTCTCCTTTTTCATTTTTAATTTTATTGACTTGAGTTCTCTCCCTCTTTTTCTTTTCTTTTTTTTTTTTTTTGCGGTACGCGGGCCTCTCACTGTTGTGGCCTCTCCCGTTGCGGAGCACAGGCTCCGGACGCGCAGGCTCAGCGGCCATAGCACATGGGCCCAGCCGCTCCACGGCATGTGGGATCTTCCCAGACCGGGGCACGAACCCACGTCCCCTGCATCGGCAGGCGGACTCTCAACCACTGTGCCACCAGGGAAGCCCTCCCTCTTTTTCTTGATGAGTCTGGCTAATGGCTTATCAATTTTGTTTATCTTCTCCAAGAACCAGCTTTTAGTTTTATTGATATTTGCTATTGTTTTATTTGTTTCTATTTCATTTATTTCTGCTCTGGTCTTTATGATTTCTTTCCGTCTGCTAACTTTGGGTTTTGTTTGTTCTTATTTCTCTAGTTCCGTTAGGTGTAAGGTTAGATTGTTTGAAACTTTTCTTGTTTCTTGAGGTAGGCTTGTATAGCTATAAACTTCCCTCTTAGAACTGCTTTTGCTGAATCCCATAGGTTTTGGATCGTCGTGTTTTCATTGTCATTTGTCTCTAGGTATTTTTTTATTTCCTCTTTGATTTCTTCAGTGATCTCTTGGTTATTTAGTAATGTATTGTTTAGCCTCCATGTGTTTGTGTTTTTTACGTTTTTTCCCCCGTAATTCATTTCTAATCTCATAGCGTTGTGGTCAGAAAAGATGCTTGATATGATTTCAATTTTCTTAAATTTACTGAGGCTTGATTTGTGACCCAAGATGTGATCCTGGAGAATGTTCCATGAGCACTTGAGAAGAAAGTGTAATCTGCTGTTTTTGGATGAAATGTCCTATAAATATCAATTAAATCTATCTGGTCTATTGTGTCATTTAAAGCTTCTGTTTCCTTATTTATTTTCATTTTGGATGACCTGTCCATTGGTGTAAATGAGGTGTTAAAGTTCCCCACTATTATTGTGTTCCTGTCAATTTCCTCTTTTATAGCTGTTAGCAGTTGCCTGATGTATTGAGGTGCTCCTATGTTGGGTGCATATATATGTATAGTTGTTATATCTTCTTCTTGGATTGATCCCTTGATCATTATGTAGTGTCCTTCCTTGTTTCTTGTAACATTCTTTACTTTAAAGTCTATTTTATCTGATATGAGTATTGCTACTTCAGCTTTCTTTTGATTTCCATTTTCATGGAATATCTTTTTCCATCCCCTCACTTTCAGTCTGTATGTGTCCCTAGGTCTGAAGTGGGTCTCTTGTAGACAGCATATATATGGGTCTTGTTTTTGTATCCATTCAGCAAGCCTGTGTCTTTTGGTTGGAGCATTTAATCCATTCACGTTTAAGGTAATTATCGATATTTATGTTCCTATGACCATTTTCTTAATTGTTTTGGGTTTGTTTTTGTAGGTCCTTTTCTTCTCTTGTGTTTCCCACTTAGAGAAGTTCCTTTAGCATTTGTTGTAGAGCTAGTTTGGTGGTGCTGAATTCTCTTAGCTTTTTCTTGTCTGTAAACCTTTTGATTTCTCCATCGAATCTGATTGAGATCCTTGCCGGGTAGAGTAATCTTGGTTGTAGGTTCTTCCCTTTCATCACTTTAAGTATATCATGCCACTCCTTTCTGGCTTGTAGAGTTTCTGCTGAGAAATCAGCTGTTAACCTTATGGGAGTTCCCTTGTATGTTATTTGTCATTTTTCCCTTGCTGCTTTCAATAATTTTTCTTTGTCTTTAATTTTTGCCAATTTGATTATTATGTTTCTCAGTGTGTTTCTCCTTGGGTTTATCCTGTATGGGACTCTCTGCACTTCCTGGACTTGGGTGGCTATTTCCTTTCCTATGTTAGGGAAGTTTTCGACTATAATCTCTTCACATATTTTCTTGGTGCTTTCTCTCTCTTCTCCTTCTGGGACACGTGTAAATCAAGTGTTGTGTTTAATGTTGTCCCGGAGGTCTTTTAGGCTGTCTTCATTTCTTTTCATTCTTTTTTCTTTATTCTGTTCAGCAGCAGTGAACTCCACCATTCTGTCTTCCAGGTCACTTATCCGTTCTTCTGCCTCAGTTATTCTGCTATTGATTCATTCTAGTGTATTTTTCATTTCAGTTATTGTATTGTTCATCTCTGTTTGTTTGTTCTTTAATTTTTCTAGGTCTTTGTTAAACATTTCTTGCATCTTCTTGACCTTTGTCTCCATTCTTTTTCTGAGGTCCTGGATCATCTTCACTATCATTATTCTGAATTCTTTTTCTGGAAGGCTGCCTATCTCCACTTCATTTAGTTGTTTTTCTGGGGTTTTATCTTGTTCCTTCATCTGGTTCATAGCCCTCTGCCTTTTCATCTTGTCTATCTTTCTGTGAATGTGGTTTTTGTTCCACGGGCTGCAGGACTGTAGTTCTTCTTGCTTTTGCTATCTGCCCTCTGGTGGATGAGGCTATCTAAGAGGCTTGTGCAAGTTTCCTGATGGGAGAGACTGGTAGTGGGTAGAGCTGGCTGTTGCTCTCGTGGGCAGAGCTCAGTAAAACTTTAATCCGCTTGACTGCTGATGGGTGGGGCTGGGTTCCCTCCCTGTTGGTTGTTTGGCCTGAGGCGACCCAACACTGGAGCCTGCAGGCTCTTTGGTGGGGCTAATGGCAGACTCTGGGAGGGCTCACGGCAAGGAGTACTTCTCAGAACTTCTTCTGCCAGTGTCCTTGTCCTCATGGTGAGCCACAGCCACCCACCGCCTCTGCAGGAGACCCTCCAACACTAGCAGGTAGGTCTAGTTCAGTCTCCCCTGGGGTCACTGCTCCTTCCCCTGGGTCCTGATGCACACACTACTTTGTGTGTGCCCTCCAAGAGTGGAGTCTCTGTTTCCCCCAGTCCTGTCAAGAGTCCTGCAATCAAATCCCGCTAGCCTTCAAAGTCTGATTCTCTAGGAATTCCTCCTCCTGTTGCCGGACCCTCAGGTTCGGAAGCCTGACGTGGGGCTCAGAACCTTCACTCCAGTGGGTGGACTAATGTGGTATAAGTGTTCTCCAGTTTGTGAGTCACCCACTCAGCAGTTATGGGATTTGATTTTGTTGTGATTGCGCCCCTCCTACCATCTCATTGTGGTTTCTCCTTTGTCTTTGGATGTGGGGTAACGTTTTTGGTGAGTTCCAGTGTCTTCCTGTCAATGATTGTTCAGCAGTTAGTTGTGATTCTGGTGTTCTCACAGGAGGGAGTGAGAGCACGTCCTTCTACTCTGCCATCTTGGTTCAGGCTCCTACTTTTTTTAAAAATTAATTAATTTTTTTGGCTGTGTTGGGTCTTCATTGCTGAGCACGGGCTTTCTCTAGTTGCAGCGAGCAGGGGTTACTCTTCATTGTGGTGCGAGGGCTTCTCATTGCAGTGGCTTCACTTGTTGTGGAGCACAGGCTCTAGGCATGTGGGCGTCAGTAGTTGTGGCATGTGGGCTCAGTAGTTGTGGCTCGTGGGCTCTAGGGTGCAGGCTCAGCAACTGTGGCACACGGGCTTAGTTGCTCCATGGCATGTGGGATCGTCCTGGACCAGGGCTCGATCCCGTGTCCCCTGCATTGGCAGGCAGATTCTTAAACTGCACCACCAGGGAAGTCCCAACCACCTTGGTACCTGATTGCAAAATTCAAAAGCTTACTCTGGCTAATTTAAAGAAAAAAAATAGAGCTCACAGAATGGCTGGAAGACTTGACAATTGGAAGTCAGGTTCTCTCTCTGGGGCTGGGCTCATCTTCCCTAATTTCAAGAAAGCCCTACCTAATACCTGAAGATAGGATTTTATTAGCAAGAATGGAAAAGAAATATCTCCTCTGTATTGGGGTAACCAGTCTCTAGAATGGCTCCCAATGACCCTTGTCTCCTGGTATTCACACTCTTATGTAGACCCTTCCCAAATGAAATAAGGCCAACCTGGGTAATTGATAGGATATTGTGGAAATGACAGAGTGTGACTTTCAAGGCTAGGTAATAAAAGACCCTGTGGCTTCTGTCTTGCTCCCTCACTCTAGAGAAAGCCAGCTGCCATGTCTTGAGGACACTCAAGCTACCCTATGGAGAGGTTCATTACACTCAGGAACTCAGGCCTCCTGCCAGCTTCAGTTTTCTTGTTTCCTCATCCATAAAGTGGGTACAACAATCATCATCTTGATGCCTTTAAAAGGTAATTGAGGGACTTCCCTGGTGGTCCAGTGGTTAAGACTCTGCGCTCCCAACGCAGGGGTCCCGGGTTCTATCTCTGGTCAGAGAACTAGATCCCACATGAATGCTGCAACTAAGAGTTCTCATGCCACAATGAAGATCCCACATGCTGCAACTAAGACCCAATGCAGTGGAAGGAAGGGAGGGAGGAAGGAAGGAAGGGAGGAAGGAAGGGAGGGAGGGCAGGAGAGAGAGAGGCAGAGAGAGAAAGACAGAATGAAAGAAAGTGAAAGAAAATTACCTTCCAAAAGGTAAAGAAAAGCCCTGCATAATCTGAGACCCTATTTCCTCTCTTCCTCAGAGTCTACCTGTCATTGCTATTCCTGGGATATGCTAACCATCCCCCTGCCTAGAGTTTTTTTATTTTTTTGGCTGAGCCACATGGCTTGCGAGATTTTAGTTCCCCAACCAGGGATTGAACCCAGGCCACGGCAGTGAAAGCGCTGAGTCCTAACCACTGGACCTCTGGGAAATTCCCCTGCCTGGAGCTTTTGCACTGGCTGTTCCCTCTGCCCGAGTACCCTTCCCAAAGATATGCTTCCTCACTTCTCTTAGGTCCCTGCTCAGTCATCACCATATCAGTGAGGCCTTTCCTGACCACCTTATAGAAAATACCTCCCAGCTTCTCCTTTAGTCCTTTGGTTTTCTCCCTGGTATTTATCACCATCTGACTTACTATAGACTTGTAAGTTTGTTATCTGTCATCCAACACCCACCAACATATAAGCAGCCTCCATGAGGTCAGGGACTTCATTTATAGCTACACCCTCAGGGCTATAATAGTGCGTGGCACACAGTAGGTACTCAGGAAATATTTGTTGAATGAATGCATTGCTGTGGCCATGGGGTGAGGTATTATGATTGGCAGCCCACTCTGGAGGAATCACGTGGGTAGAGTGGGAGGGGTTCTCCAGAGAAAGTAGGGAGCATGGTGCACAAACAAGGCTGCTGGGAGAATCAGTGAGAGCTGGGACCCCCCCCCCAGTCTTACTAGTCTGATACTTTCCACAGTCACGATTCCTCTATTCTTCACAACACCCTGGAGAGGTAGATATTATTATTCCCATTTTATAATTGAGGCAACTAAGGCACAGAGAGGCTAGGCAGTATATGAAGGTCACAGAGGGCTTCAGGAAAGGGTCCAAGGCCAAACTCATGTGTATGGACTCTATCGCTGCATCTATTTCATCCCTATCCTACGGTGCTCACTAAACACCAAGGGGCATGGCATCCCCTGGCCCTGCTTCTCTCCCTCATTTCCCAAAAGCCCCCACCAGTGTCAACCAAGTGAGAGAAGCCAGCCCCAGCCTTCCTCTGCTCCCCAGGCTCCAGGGCAGGCAATGCCAGGAAGGGTTAACGAGGAGTGTTTGTAGCAGTCACTGTCTCCAAGGAGAGGAAAGCAGAGTGGAGAGGCCGACAGCCAGACTCCAGGCCGGCCGGTGGCGGGTGGGATGCAGCTAGCACAGCCTGTCCAGCCCTGGGGGGAGAAAGGAGCGTCCTCACCTCCATCTGTCCTGGGAGGTGGCGACCTCTGAGAGGACTGGGCAGCTGGGGTGCGAGGCCACTGCAGGGCTACCAAGTAGGAAAGTTCTGGAAGGGACTGAGGAGTGGGGGGGGGTGGGGGCGGGCCTGGCCCAGCCCAGTGGCGGCAGGGACAGTGGCTGAAGCCAGCGGCAAGTAGCAGAGCCGTCCTGGGCTCTCAGAGGGCAAGGGGAACCCCTGAGTCAGGGAGAACCAGCCAAGACCCAGCAGGTGGTAGGAGTGAAGACACAGCTGTGGGAGAGAGGAGGCACCCGCCCCTCCCCCGGCTGGTGGTCCAGCCATGTCCCAGCCTGGGACTGGCAGGAGGAGGCCTGGGACCCCGAGGCCTCCAATGTGCAGCATCCGGCCCTTTAAGTCCAGTGAGCAGTACCTGGAAGCCATGAAGGAGGACCTGGCCGAGTGGCTTCGGGAACTCTACGGGCTGGACATTGACGCAGCCAACTTCCTGCAGGCACTGGAGACGGGCCTGGTGCTGTGCCAGCATGCCAACACCGTCACTGAGGCCGCCCTGGCCTTCCTGGCTGAGGCACCTGCCCGAGCCCAAAAGATTCCCCTGCCCCGGGCCGGGGTTTCCTGCAATGGGGCCGCCCAGCCAGGCACCTTCCAGGCCCGGGACAACATCTCCAATTTCATCCAATGGTGCCGCAAGGAGATGGGTATCCAAGGTAAGCACCCTGGGCCCCCCTCCCCAGACCCTTATCTTGTCAGGCGTCAATCTCTTCTCTGAGGCTCAGGCTGCATCAGGGGTCAGGAGCCATGGTCCTCTTTCCAGATTTGCCTTGGGCCAGCTCATTCCTTTTCATGCCTCAGTCTCCCAATCTCATAGGAAATCCCCAATAAATAAATGTGTTGATTGGATGATTCGAGCACCTATCTCCTTTGGGTAGAGTGTCGTGCTGGGCACCGAGCGCTGAGAGGGCTGAGAACCAGTGCCAAGAAGTTCGTGGCCCAGGAAGAGAGACAGCTGAGAAGATGCATAAATTACAGCCCAACGTGGTAGAAGCTCAAGTAGAGGCATCTGTGCTGGGAGACAGAGGCGGAAACAGCCACTTGATGGGCCTGGAAAGACCATATAGTGGATGGAGATTTGAGCTGAGTCTTAGAGAATAAAAGGAAATTTGGGGGACAGGGAGTTCTAGGCAGGGGGGCACAAAGAAGGAGTGTGTTTGGGCTACAGTGGGGGGGCGACAGGGGACGAGGCAAGTGGATGTTAGGGAGGCGCCAGTCGTGTTTGGGGCTTCCAAGACTCTAGGACTGATATCAGGCTCCCTCAGCTCCTTGGCCGTGGACCCAGCAGGGGGGATGAAGCTGGATGCCGCACCATCCTTCAGACCAAAGGCAGTGGGGGTGTGGCAGAGGGAGGGGTCAGGCCTGGCCTACCTGCCGGTGGCAACAAAATAGAGCAGGACTGGAGGGTTGATAAAGGCCAGTGTTTTATCGGGCACTTACCACATGCCAGACATTGCCTGCAAACACATAACTATCCCTACAACAACCCCATGAAACAGACTACTTTCCCGTTTTACAGAAGAGGAGACTGAAGCTGGGACTAGCCCAAGGTCATACATCCGGCGGGTGGGAGCGTCAGGATTCCAAAGCTGGCAGTCAGGCTCCAGAGCCTGTACTCACCCCAGCCTGGTTATGTGTGGGCTGGGAGTTGAGTCTGGGGTGCCTGGTGGTTACTGGAGGTGAGAGGCGCGGATGGGAAGCAGAACAGACTGCTTCTTGCTCCTGGACCCATCCTGGCAAACAGAGCGGGGAGAAGGGCAGGTGGAGTTAGGCTCCTTTGCTTGGCTGTGTCCCCTCTCTCCCCCCCCCATAAGGCAGCCACCTCGTCTTGCACTCAGTACCTGAGCAATTCTGTCCAGACCCTCCTAGGGGCTGGCTTGCCGCCCAGAACCTGAGATGCAAACCCCCATCCCCCATGCCTGCGTCCGCGCCCTGGTCCAGGATGGCCCCAGGCCTCTCCCACCTGCTCCGCTTGCTTGCTCCGGGCAGATCAGCAGGGATCTCAGGCTGCCTACCCTCCTCTCCCCTCTCCCGCCCCGGCCAGAGGTGCTGATGTTCGAGACGGACGACCTGGTGCTGCGCAAGAACGTGAAGAACGTGGTGCTGTGCCTGCTGGAGCTGGGCCGCCGGGCTCGGCGCTTCGGCGTCGCGGCGCCCACCCTGGTGCGGCTGGAGGAGGAGATCGACCAGGAACTGAGGCTGGAGCTGGCCCTGCCCCCGCCCGACCTCCCGCCGCCGCCCGAGCCCCCCACGCGCCCGCCCTGCCACTTCCGCAACCTGGACCAATTGGTGAGGGCTCCGGGCACGCCCTCGGCCCCGCCTTCCTTCGCCCCGCCTCCCTCTCCCCCTCCGAATCCGGCCCCTCTGAGCCACCCCCTTCTTCAGCCCCAGTCCCCTCCTCGACGCTCTCTCACCGCGTGGTTGTTAGTAAGTCGTGTCCACTTGGAGCCTCGACGCTCATCGTTTTCTTTATGAATCCAGCACCCTACGCCTCTCTCGTTTAAACCCCGTGGGACGGTTGTTAAGAACGCAGAACCTTTTCTGACTGCTTGGTTTAAGTCTTAGTTCCACTGCTTTGCAGCCGTGTGACTTTGGGCAAATTACTTGCCCTCTCTGTGCCTCAGCTCCCTTATCTGTACTGTGGGGATGTAACCGTGCCTACCTTCCACGACCGCGGTGGCTGTTAAGATGAGCCAGCGCACGTGAAGCGCTCAGCCGGTGTCTGGCACAGAGGGTCCTATCCTGGGAGTTAGCTCTGTGACTAGGAATCATTTCTACCACCAAGGAATCGAGCTCAGGGAGGTTTCTTACCTTGCCCAGGGCCTATAGTGCGGTGGAGGCAGGATTCCCACCCAAACCTGTCAGGTTCCAAGGTCCACCTTAACCATCACATTCCGCGGCCTCTGTCAGCTGACTCACGAGGGTGCTGGGCTGTAGGTGACCACTCAAGGTCTTGTTCTCGTTGAGCCATTAAAAGTCTTCTCTACTTGCTTCTCAGCCCCCAGCCCTGACTCAGCAAAAGCCTTGGGGCTGGGGGGCAGGCAGGCCGCCCGTTGGGCTTGACCCAGCGTGCAGGGGGAGCTTGGCTACCTGGGCAGAGGGGAGGGCTGAACCCATTGCCCACTGCCCGCAGGTTCAGAGCCTGGTGAGCCGCTGCACGTGCCCGGTTCAGTTCTCCATGGTCAAGGTGTCCGAGGGGAAGTACCGCGTGGGAGACTCCAACACCCTCATCTTCATCCGGGTAAGTCCCAGGTCGGGGGTGGAAGGCCCTCTCTGGGGTCGGCAGAATCAGGTTTCCTTCCGTGGGACTTTGCCCAGGCCTGAAGGCAAGGACAGGAAATCACCATTCATCCCCAGTTATCAGGGCTTGGGGCTTTCCTTCTCTCCCTTGGAGAATTCCAGAAGATTCCTGACAAAGTTGGCAAGCATGTCCCCTCCTCCCATGAGGGCAGCCAGAACCAGAACCCAACCCCCATCTGCCTCCACCTTAGTTCAGAAGGGGGTCTCCCCAGTCAGAAGTGAGGATGAAGCGTGCTCCCACTTTTCCACCCACAGGCTTGGTCACAGCAAGGGGCCTGAGACCCCGTCCCCCCCCGCCCAGTTTGTGTTCCCTGCAGGGCCCAGCCACATCAACCCCGCGGTCCGCGGCTCACATACCCAGCTTGGTGCCTTCTGAGTGGCAGTACAAGTCTGAACTGTGCCTCCCACTACTCCCCACTCCCCACCCCCTCCACCCTGCCCCATGCCTGGCCACCTGGCCAGAAACAGTCTGCACCTGGGGGTTTGGCCAGCAGCTCAGGGGCACAGCTGAGCCTTCTTCTCCTTGGGCCGGGCCACACCTGGGGGCAGAGCCCGCTCCCTGGGCCCTCACCCAGAGCCTGAGCCAAGAGCTCTGCGAAGCAGGTGGGGATGGATTGTGGCGCCCCGTTTCCACTAAGGAAGTGGAAGCCTGGAGAGGCTACATGACCTGGAGTGGAGTCGGGCCAGGATTCCTGCGGGTCCTTTAACACACACACCACGAGAGCAAAGCCAGCGCCCCCATTTCTGATACAAACGTGCCCAGGTGTCAACCGCTTCCCAGTGAAGGGAGAGGAGGGAGTCGGGAGGTAGACTACACAGTGCTTGGGAGATCCCTTGTCTCGCCGTGGGGCAACTTGCTGTTTGTCAGCTTGGCCTCCACCCTTGACAACATGTGCTATCTGATGCCAGTCCTGGAGGGGACTCAGGCTGCAATATAGGCACGCTCCCAACTACACATGTGTGCATGTGTACGTGGATGGGAGCAAGGGCTGAAGGCCTGCAGGCTGGTCCATGGAGAGGGGATTCCCTCACCCTGCCCTCCACCTCACCCTTGCCCCCTGCAGATCCTCCGGAACCACGTGATGGTGCGTGTGGGGGGCGGCTGGGACACACTCGGCCACTATCTGGACAAACATGACCCCTGCCGGTGCACATCCCTCTGTAAGTCCCCTGAGAGTCCCTTCCCTATGACTCCAGGTCGGGAGGCCGGAAGCAGACGCGGGAGGTAGGCCTGATCTCCAGGGGCAAGAGGTGTGCAGGGGATGGAGGAAGGAACAGGTGTGGGTGGCCTCTCAGCTCTAGGCGGAAAGCGGGCCAGCCACGGTGCAGTACCAATCTGAGCCACAAGGTGGCGCGCCAAACACACAGAGAATCAGCATTTGGTCATGAGTGCATGTGGGCAGGGCTTAGGTCTGGCTCCGATGGAGGCACCAAGCATGACTTGGAAGGGTCTTTAGTCTTCCCGTAATCTCCATCAGCACCTCGAGCTACCCCAAATAAGCATGCAATCTAAGTAAAAGATGTGGACTTGCAGCTTTAAACAAGTCCCCCAGCCAGGCCCTCTGACCAGATTCCATCCCCTAAACCCCTCCCATGAGGAAATTCTGGTGCTTGTCACTGTCACAGTAGGTCCCACTGTCTCTAATGCGGGATTCAGGGTGTGGGACAGCTGGGGGAGGGAACGGCGGACCCCATCAGCTGGGGTTTAACCCTCTCCTCCTCTCCTGTCTCTGGGGGGCTCTGTTGGTAGCACACAAGACGGGCAGCTTCCTGAAGCCCCCTGTCCCACCGGTGCAGCATGAAGTGAGCGTGGACGATGGGCCCTCACAGCCCCAGCCTACAATGACCATCAGCCGCTCCCAGAGCCCCCTGCCCTCCGTGGACTGGAAGACATATACCGCTTCAGGTCGAAAGCTGAGGCCCCCTGTCGCCTCCTCCCCTGCACCCCACCGTGAACGGAGAGCAGGGGCAGGGATCCTCAGAGGGACAGCACCATTCCCGAGGTACTGGCGAGGGACAGGGCAGGGCCTCTTCCTGCTTTGGAGTCTACATTCTCAGAGGCCACCCCACCCCAAGATAAGGGGAGCAGGTCTCCCAGCAGTGCCCCTATCCCAGCAAGACCTCAGGTGTTCAGAACCAAAAAAGCACCCAGTACCTTTAGGATCATCTAGTTACTTCATACACCCTCCCATTTCACAGATGAGGAGGCTGAGGCCCATAAAGGAAACAGACTTACCCAAGGTCCCTCTGCCATTTCATGGTACAGCAGAAACTAAGCCCCTCCCCACCCAAGACTGTTGACCTGTAGTTGTGGGATCTGAAGCAGCCTGGGGTCCAGACCAGGCTGCTTTCTATCTGCTACACAAGGAATGGGGGAGGATGGACTTAAACAGTATCTGCTGTAAGGAAGAGTCTCTGGCAGGCACGGGGGAGAGGGAGCATCTGCTTCATTCATCATGAAGTCTGACCCCCTGGGAGTTCTGGCTGGGGAAAGGCCATCCCTTCGCAGAGCCAGGGGACTGGGAGCCAGGGGACTGGATCAGATAACCCTGCCGATGACCTATGATTCTCCCTTTCAGGTGCCAGGAGAAGTCACTCGCCCCGTCTTGGAGGCAGCTGCCAGCTGGGGACAGCCCACCCAGCCCCCAATCCTCACCTACTCCCAGGGGCCGAGACACACCGTGCACCTCCTCAGGGAAGAGGGAGGACAGATACCCCCCTGAACTCCCCAGGAGAAGGACTCCCACATCTTGGGTCCATGAGGAGACAGACAGCTGGGGAACTCGTGCCAGGACCCCCATCCCCCAGGGACTCCAAGCCCCTGAGGCCACTACCACAGGGACACCAGCAGGAGGACCATCTCCCCTGCCTTGTTCCTCCAGCCCAGCCAAGCCTGTGGGCCCCAGGCCACCACCCCGGGGTGAGGCCGAGGGTGCTTCCTCCCAGCTTAGGGAGACGGCACCTGTCCATTCTCCATCCCCCGTTAAAGGACCCACCAAGATCCTGGTCCGGTTGCTCCCAGCTTGCCCCCCGACTCCGGGAAGAAGCTTTCCAGGGACTGCAAGTGGAGGTCCCGGGGCAGAAGTGGGGAGAGGGCCCATTCCATTAAGGGCCGTCACCGGGGACCTGTCTGGGTCCAGACACGGGAACTGCTCTGTGGAAGAGAGGCAAGAGGACCAGAAGCTGGACGTCCAGGTGACAGCAGGGGCCGGGGAGCCCTGGGACCTGGGCCCACAGCACCGGGAGGGGAGGTGCGCTCCGCTGCCCTGGGGTGGGATCAAGGAGCAAGCCATCTGCCACAGCCTTGGGGAGCAGCTTTTGGCCAACATGAAGCTGCTAGCGGTGGCGGATGTCTGCCCCCAGGGCGCAGGGTCTGGAGTCGTTCCTCGCAGTGGAGTCTACGTGCCCAGTCTGGGTGGGCGGTGGCTTGAGCCTGGGGGTCCTTATGACAGAGTCATCCAAGAACTGGCTCGGGGCCCCCCACCCCTCCTTAAGGTGGACCTGGGAGCCTGGAAGGCAGCCCCTACAGGCTGCCCTAAGCCGGCTGTAAGTGCAGGCCCAGGAAGCCCAGAAGGGAAACTGGGAGCCGAAGAGAGTGGGCTGAGGACAAAAGCAAGCCCAAGTGCCAAGGGTGCCGGGACAATGAAGGTCCCAGCTCAAGGTGGGCAGGACTGCTCAGCCCCTGCTGTGTCTGCCACCCCAGAGTCCTCCACACCTGCGCCCTCCGCCCCCAGTTCTGATAAAGCCAAGGCATGTCCAGGCAAGGGCAAGAGAACACTCCGGAAGCCCCGGAGAGTCCCATCCATCTACAAGCTGAAGCTCAGGCCCAGGATTCGGCCCCGGAGAGACCACAGGCCTGAGAAGCAGCCTTCACGAATCCCCAAGCCGTTGACCTACCTCCACCTGGGTCCAGCCAAGGCACCCACCAGGGGCAGGCTGGTGAGAGCAGTGCTGGGCAGCAACGGAGGGAAGGCAGCCCCGGGGGATGGAGCCTCGGCGGGGGAGGAGGAGGAAGGAAAGGAGAGGAAAGGGCCAGCTGCACCACTGGCGAGCAGCTCCCAGCCTTTGGAGGGCCAGGGGCCTCAGCAGCTTGATCAAGCCCCCGTCTCACCTGAGGAGGAGTCTTGGGTGTGAGAAGGCGCTTCTCCTCCCCGAGCCTGTGGGTATAGGGGAGGAGGGAAGTGAAAAGATGCCCGTGTATTCGTTGCACTCCCAACTGCAGGAACAGAAAGGAAGGTCCCTCACCTCAATACAGGGCCTTGGCCAGGAGAGTTTAGAAGACAAACAGAGACTCCATCTGGTCGGTTGAGCAGGAGGGCAACCCATGAGTCCCAGTCCAATTCCAGGGTGGCAGGGCTACCGTCTCCCAGAACAGCCCCCCACATTCCTGCGCTCTGTCCTCCGGCCATGCCCATTTCCACAGCTCTTACAAGTTATTAAACATGAGCGGGTCTGTCCCCGAGCCCCCAGCTCCTGAGTCCTTCGCTCCACCACGGTGCAGGACGGTGTAGCAGCATTTTCCCGCTGGAGGGGAAGAGGGGGAGGGAGCCGGGGTGAGAGACGTTTCCCCTCTGCAGCCCCAGCCAACCTTGCCAGACAGCTCTTCTCTCCTGGAAGAGGCTGCGGCATCAGCATCACGGACAGGGACAAGGTCACCCCACACAGGCTCCTGCAGGACTTCAAAACTTTGCTCTGGGGGTTGGGAACTGAGATCACCGAGTCAAGAGGGATGGCTGAGGGCATTCCTTAACACATCGACACCCCTGGAGTTATGACAGGTGTGGGCCGGGGGGCTGCGGAGCCTCGGCCGTGAGTGGGAGGAAGACACAAAGGCAGAAGCTGGGATTGAGTCCACTTCTGAAAGTCTTCCCAAGAAAGCGGCAGAGGGAGATGTTATGCTTCTCCTCTGAATGGTTTTGACCACTTGGCGGGGTAGGCGGAGGGGAGATGAGTCCCCAGCTCTCTCCCTTTCCCTTCATTCTCCTGGTGGGCCTGGGCTTTAGGACTCAGGCCACCTCATCACCCAGACTGTCTGTCCCTCCAGAGCTCAGCAGCCAGAAACCCTGTAGGGAGTCCCTTCCTTCCCACGGCAGGAACTGAGCCAACACCTTGGTACAGAAACGAGGGAAAACACTCCCTGATTTTTAATTTGACTTCTGATCACAGCGCAGTGGGCGTCACACACACTTCCAGACCCTGTGGTGGGAAACCCTGGGGGAGGGAGGGCAGGGGGCAGGACAGACACTCAGAATGGGGGCAGGAGGAACCAAAATCAAAGATCCGGGGTGAAGCCGGGGTGGGAGGGTGGGTGAAGGGGGCCAGCCAGGCGATACATTCCAACGGCTCCCGCAGGGGGCAGCCAGAGGCCTGGGTCCTTCACCCTCCCCTCAGGTGCCTCAGAGCTGGGGGTGACAGTGATGGGGCAGGTGAGATACTGTCACCACTCACCCCATCCGCCTGGTGAGTCAGGGGGCAGGGATGCAGGGGATAAAGGGGGGCAGCCCCTCTTCCTTACCCTCCCAGCCACTGCAAGGTGTGGGGGGGAGGGGAGCCACGTCCTCTGCTTCAGAGGGAGGCTCAGAGAGGGCAGGTCACTTGCCCAAAGTCATGCAGCACAGCAGGGACCAGAACCCCAAAATACTGGACTGCCCAAGGCCAGGGCGGTCACTGTCGGGCTGCGTTACCCGCAGTGGGTGGAGTGGGAATCACCTGGGGAAGAAGAGAGAATCGAAGCTTCCCTCTCACGCTGGATCTGGATGAGAAGTTCGCCACCCATGACGCCTCCCCCAGACTCCTCTCCATCACCACCCTGAGCTACCTGGTTTTCTGGTCTACACGCCACAGCTTGGCTACATCGAAGCTAGGCTGTTCTCTCCGTCTCTATTCTAACATGGGACCTCGCTATCCTCCCACCAGAGCAGGGCTGAGGGCTCAGCCTCAGGGAGAACTTGGCTAGGCGGCCGGGGACTCGCACCATTTCTCCCGCCCTCCAAACACCCCAGTAATCCCGCAGGTCACTCCTAGTATCTTCATTACTTTTGTTATTTCTAAATCGGTACAAAACTGACAGTGATCAGCTCCGGTGACAAGAGGTAGAAACTGGCCAGGGAGCCGGAGAAAATGGGGCGGGGTGAGTCAAGGCATGGGGCCAACTGGCGTTGGGACGAGGGGGCATCAGACCCTGAGGGCCTCCATCTAGGGGTGGGGATGCCGGTATATCTCCCCCAAGCATAGGGGTTCCCATAATCCTTTTCCCGGCTCTGCCCTTCCCCAGATCAATCAGGGTAAATCTGAGATTCAAGGCGGGCAAGGTCTGGGGCAGTCAGCTTGGGGTCAGATGGGGAGACACACAGAGTCTTCGCTGGCACGACCTGACGGCCTCCCTCCACACCCCGCCCACCACCAGACACCCCCCCTCCCCCCCAAACATCCTCCAGTCTGGCAGACCACTCAACCCAGAAGGGTGTCGACAGAGGGCTGGAAGCTGGCATCATGGAAATAAATCTGTCATTTGGGGGCATTCCCTCTCCGCACTCGGTCAAGAAAAAAACGTTGAACCCAGGGGGGTGATTTGACTTTAGGGTCAGGAAGTGGGTGAGGGGCACCCGGCAGGGACGGACCATCTAGTTAAGGCTGGAAGGTAGCTTGTTGCGTCTATTGGGGCTGTTGGGCGGGGAGGTCTCCCTGGAAGCGGGGGTGCTCTGCCTTCTCCCCCTGACTGATCCAGGACCTCAACCCTCGGACCCCGGTTGTGGTCCCTGGGCCACCCGCATCGCCCCGCCCCGTGCCGGTGGTGCTGACGGTCAGAAGGCTGGCCTCACGAAGAGGTGCTGCCGGGACCTGCGACAAGGGGCTGGATGAAATGAGAGCCCTGTGAACGAAGCTGGAGGTGGCGAGGGTGGGTAAGACAGCTGAGGACCAACTGACGCTTGGACAGACAGACAGACACGGGAAAAGACGACGCGGAGCAATGACAGACACACTCTCTGGAGGAGACGGGTGCGGGCCCGGCCAAGGCAGCACCTCTCCACCCCCGCCCTCCGTGTCACGCGCTCACCCCCAACCCCCAGGGGCGGCGGCGCTCCTAGGGGCCCGGCCGGGCTCTGCACGAACTTCAGCACTAAAGGCGGCCGTCCCAGGAAGACAGACGCGGGAGGGGGGGGAGGACGGAGCAGCTAAGGGGAAGCCCCCTCTCGCCCCCCGCCTCTCCCGGGGAGGGCGTGGCTGCGGGGGGCGGTCCAGGAGTCCTCTTCCTGCCCCTCCCCGCCCGGGCTTGCCGGGGCTGCGGCCCGTGGGGCGCGGCGTCACATGATGGCGCAGCGGTTGCGGCGCAGCGCGCCCTGGAAGCGCAGGGCGGCGTGCACGTGTTTGCAGCGGGCGCAGCCGACGCTCTTGAGCAGCTCGCTGAAGAGCAGCAGGATGTGCCAGTTGTACTTGGCCGAGCACTCCACGTAGCCGCACTTCCAGGTCTTGCGCACCAGGTGTGACACGTTCCAGCGCGGGATCACGCGTCCGCGCTGCAGGTCCCTCTTGTTGCCCACGATGATGATGGGCGTCTCTGAGGTGCCGATCACCCTGCTGGGCGAGGTGGGACTCTCAGAACCCCCCAGTCTAGTCTCACAACCTCCCCCCCCGCCCCGGACTTCAAGAAGGGCGGGCTGTGCCTGGTCAGTACTGCTACTACCATCCATCTGTTCCAGGCGCAGCGCTAACTGGCGCAACTGATCCAAAAGGTGGGTGTCAATGTTCACCCCATTGTACAGATGAGGAACCTGAGCCTGGCTTAAAGTCATGCGGCTGAGGCGCCCTGGAAGTCTCCTTCCCCTAGCCTCTGCTCTTAACTACTGCACTAGACTAGCCACCCCATGGCAAGGGTCCCAAAATGAGTTAACAGAAACGGGGACGGCAAAATGTCGTGAGTGTGTTTGAGTATGTGTGGGAACCAGAGGCACGTGATCTGTTTCCCTCCCAGTGCACCCTTTTCACAGGAAGTGGCCAGCATAGGGGCATCCACTGAGGTGGCAGTGGAGTGTATCCTGGCCCCTCACCTCGTCTCTAGGATCTGCTGGCGGATGGTCTTGACGTACTCAAAGCTGTCAAAGCAGCAGATGTCGTAGACCAGGATGTAGGCATGGACGCTCCGGAGTCCCCTGCAGCAGGCGTCTGCCCACTCCTGCAAGACCCCCAGCCAGCACCAAGGTCAGAGCAGCCATAAGGGCTCCCCTTGCCCCCAGCCACCTCCTGCCATACACAGCACTCTCACCTGCCACTGCACCCTAAGCTTTGCACACTCACCGATCCCCAGGAGGCCAGGCTCAGGGCACAACGGCAGAGCTCAGGTGTGGCTTCCCCACCTCCAAGCCAGGATGGGGCAGGGCCGCTGCCTGTCCTGTGCACTCCTGGAGCTGAGATCTGCCTTGTCCCATTTTGTCCCCCAATCCATCCATCCAGTCCTTTGTTCGATTACATTTATTAAGCGCCTCTACGAGCCCAGCCCTGAGCTAGTTGTTGGACCTGTTGAAATCCTCTCTATCTTCCCAGGCCTCAGCTCAGATGCCTCTTCCTCCTCTAAGAAGCCTTCCTGCAAGCAGGGGACTATTCCCTTCATCTTCTGTGTTCTAAGAACAGTTCAATTATACCTTGGTCAGAGCTGTTTCCATTCCCAGGTTCCCACTTCTGCTGTGAGCTCCTGAGAGGACCAGAGTCCAGCCTTCCTCATTTTTACATACCTCCTCCTCCTAGGCTCTTTAATTGCACTACCTAGGCTGGTGAACTCTCTGCGGTCCTGAATCCCACCTGGTCCGTGCTGGAATCAACCCAATTCCTGCCGGTAACGCAGCCCTTAGATTGCTACCTGATGTGCCCCTTCTGTTTGCTTCACTCTGCCCTCAAGGTTGAGAAGAAGGAGGCCTGAGGAGAAGAAGGTTGAGACTGGATGCCTAATGGGGGCTGATGTAGAGCAGGGGCCCCAGGGCAGCTCCAGGGAAATGCAACTTCCTGAATGCCTGTGGCAAATTCTCTGGGAAGGGCCCGCAGCTCAAGCTGAACAGGCCCCAGGAAGCCTGAGTGCACGAAAGAGAAGATTCCATAAGAGATGAGTTAGCTAATTAACCTGCCAGCAGATGAGAATTGCAAGGGCAGCAGCAGAAAGCAGCCAGAGTGTGGGGAGAAGGGCCTCCCTGGAGTTTGGGGAGGCAGAGGCCTCCCAGGACGAGGGGAACTGGGGTTTTCTCTAGGAACTAGAGCCCCGGCAAAAGACTGGAGGGAGAGGCAGGCATATCTCCTGTGCCAGCTTATGAGCTGAATTGGGGTAGGGATCAGCCATGGAGGACTACAGCTGGTTCTACGCTGCAGAGAAGGATTAAAAGGGGAAAGACTTGGGCGACAGTGGTGGAGAGTTAAGTCTGACTCCAGAAAAGCACTTCCCGATTCAAAGGCTTAGAAGCTGCTGCAGTGGATTTCTCCAGGGAGATGATGTGGCATCTTTCCTTTGTGCTGAGTTTTAACTTTGGTGCAGGGGGAAGATGCTGAGGACAAATCTAAAATCATAGGAAACCATGAACTGGTTTCTCAGGCCAGGAAAGACTGTATTCCACTGGACACAGGACCTCTGGGAGCGTGGGACCCCAGAGTGTATGCCATTCCTCCTCCATCCCATGCAAGGAGCGGAGATCAGCAGGAAGTGGGAGGGATGGGGAAATAGGCAGAGAGGCTCCCACATTCTTCCAGCTCTCTGCTGGGGAGGGAACAGCTGCCAGCCTTTGAGGGGGACAGCCCCACCTCTCTCCCAACATGCTACCTCCTCAAGGGGGCCTCCAGGCTGCCTCCCACCCGCTCCTCTCTGGGGGCTCCTAAAAGGGAGAGGAAGAAGGCTCCCGATTGGCTGGGTTGTCCCATCACCCCTGGTTGAAGGGAGGGAGTAAGAAAGCTCAGCTTGCCTTCCAGCCAGCTCCACGCAGCATGCCAGATGGTAAAAGACCATCTTGGGGCTGTATCAAGACAGAGAAGGAGCAATGGAAACTGAGTCCAGTTCCAAGGACACAGGAGCTGAGGGAGCCTCAGCCACCTGGGTGCCAACCATGCATTTGCTGCTCATTCCTTGGGTGAGTTGCACATGCCCTCTAACCTCAGCTTCCTTCTCTGATAGGAGAGAGCCTGCAGAAGCAACAGCTGAGACTCAGACCCTAGAAACGCCGCTCTCCTGGGCTGGATCTCATCTGGCATTGGGGAAGAACGTATTCTTATTTTCAGACAGTAACCAGTGGGATTCTACTATTTGATCTTTGGGGCATGCAGGATCCTGTCTCAGCATTTCTTTGCTCAAAGTCCCTTTCTTGTGCTTCAGGGGTAAAGTCTTGGACATCCTTGGAGAGTCCAAAACTCAGGGTCAATCCTGAAGAAAAAGGCCAATGATCCAACAGAAAGATGGGCAAAGGCATTAATAGTTTTCAGAAAAAGAAAGGCAAAGGCCCTCAAACATATGAAAAGATGCTCAACTTCACTCATAAGCAGAGATGTAAATAAAAAGTACACTGAGATTATCCTATCTCATCTATCAGACTGTCAAAAATCCAAAAGTTTGACAATACACTCTGATGGCTTTAGGGAAACAAGCGCTCATGTAACATCCCTCACAGGAGCACAAACTATGCACCTTAATGGTGGTGGTGGGGGCGGCAGGGTGGAATCTGGCACCTTCCAAACTCCAGTTGCATTTATCCTTTGACCTAGCAATGCCATTTCCAGAAATCGATCCCACAGATATGCCTTCCTGTGTACAAAATGACTATTACAAGGCTATTCACTGTGGCACTGTTTTGAAGCAAAAGTTTGGAAACAACCCACTTGTCCAACAAGAGGGGACTTCATAGTACATCTTTCCAATGGAATACAGTGTAGCCATGAAAAAAGAATGAAGAACACCTCTAGATACTGACATGGAAAGACCTCCAGGTTAAAATGTCAAGCCAAAAAAACAAACAAAGAAAAAACCCAAACAAACAAACAAAAGGTGCAGAACAGTTTTTTTTTTTTTTTTTTTTTTTTTTAATGCAAGAAGGGGAGTGGAATAAGGATACATTTTCTTATTTGTGTAAAGAAAACCTGGAAGTGTGAATAAAAAAACCAATGAGAATGGCTATAGAATGGGGCAAGAACTGGGGTAAAGAGAGCAGGGGTGGGACTGAGATTTCTTTGGGTGTACTTTTTGTTTGTTTGTTTTAACAAAGTTTGGGCTTTTAAATTGTATCTTCCCGATTCCAAAATCGAAATTACAATTTAAACACACAACAAAATGTGAAAAATAAACCCAGCTCAATGCACAGGACCAGAGCGGGATCTGAGCATCCACTCAGGCTACTGTTAGTCTCCTTTGGAGGAGAAATAGAACACCTGACCTTGGACCCACTGCCCTGACCTCACTGTTTCCAAGGCGTGATGTGTGTGGATCAGGCTTTTGTCTTTGGTGCTGATGCTCCCACACCTAGGATGGGAGAGACAGGTGTCCCCGAGGTTGGGCGAAGGTCCTCCTGCCCAGACTTGCTGACACAGTGCTGAGCCTGAGCCCTTCCCCAGCCCCCAGGCCCACCCGAGAGATTGCTGTATTTGCACAGTTACAACTAGTTGGCCAAGCGGTGGCCCCTGCCCTCCGGGCCTCCACCGTGCCTAGCCTTCCTGGAGAAACTCTGCGCTCTGGTCAGGGGCTTCTTTGGTGAGCCAACATGTCTAGGGCTCAGCTTCCCCCTGCACCCGACCCCCGCTCAAGCCAGAGGTAGAGAGCAGGATGAAGGACCCGGTCCTGCAGGCTGGACCCTGTAAGCCAGGGCACTGGGGACATCTGAATCCAACCCCTGCAGGAAAGGCTGCCCCGAGGGCCAGTCCTGAGGTCAGGGGACAAAGCATCACTTAAGAGAAAAGGCCCTTGGGCAAGAGATCTGATTGCGGTCTCCAATCTCTGAGAACACACCTTTCCCAGGTCCCAGCCTTTTCTTCTGTGGTCCCTTCTACAGATGACGTGGGTCTGAGGCCATGGGAGGCACTGCCCAGAATATTAACAGGCATCCGGCGCTCTGTGCCTTTCTCTCCACTGCCCCTTACCTGCCCAGATCCTACCTGAGACATCACCTCCTGTGAGCCCCACCCTCACACACCTTCGTGGGATAGATGCCCCTTCAGGGCTGCCTCAGTTCCCCGCATCCCCTGCAATCACGACACTCATGGAACTATGTAATAGTTGAGCGTTTGTCTTCTCACCAGACTATGAGTTCCTTGGGAGCAAACTGCTCTGTTCTGAGCACCATTCTACCCCGGTGCCCACCACAGGGCCTGGTACACATGAGACATTCATCAAATATTTGTTGAATAAACCAGTGCACAAATGAATGGATTCCTGGCACGGCTCTAAGTAGGGCGGCCCGTGGTGCAGCGCGGAGTTCTCAAAGCCAGCAATAGGGCCGGAGCCAGAAGCGGGTTGGGGTCCAGGCTCTCCTCCACCCTGTCCCACCCCCCACCCCCACCCCCTACCTGCAGCGTGTTGACAGGGAAGGCGCTGATGGGCGGGAAGTCGAGGATCTGGAGGTTGTGCACGTGGCCGTTCATGACGACAGCAGGCAGGTAGAGGCGGCGGGCGGTGGTGGGCACGCAGGCCTCGCTGAACTCGTTGTACAGGAACTGGCGCACGATGGCACTCTTGCCCACGCCTCGCGCCCCCAGCACGGCCACCCGGTAGGTGGAGACCATGCCTCCCGCCCCGCTCCGCCACCTCGTCCTCGCCGCTGCCTGGGGCTCCCCCGGGCTGCATATTCCAGGGGCTGGGGGCTCAGCCACCGTCAGGACCGATCATCGCCGCCCCTGCTTGCCCTGGGCCCTCCGCGGCCTCCGCCTGGACTGTGGGAACAAGAGGTGGGCTTGGTGGGGCTGGCTTCTCCTTGGACATATCCCGTGCTTTTCTACTTCGGGGAACGTCACTGGAGCTGTTACCACTGCCACTTGGGATGCCTTCCCTTCCCCAGAGCCCCTGTCCCATCTATCCAGAACCTCCCCGTCCTTCCTTCTCCATTCTCCCTGCCGTCCATCCCATCAGTGGGAATCAATGTTTCTTGACTTGTATTATGACCTGACTTTTGGCCGGTCCGACTCCCAGACCCGGGCAGGCCGCAGAGTGGAAAAAGCACTAGACTTGGCTTCAAGTCCCAGCCTTCCCACTGAGCCCGGGGCAAGACAGCAACGCCTCGCAGCCTTGGTCTCCTGGTCCTCGGGGTGAGACCAGGCCAGTGTGTCTCCGTGGAGGCAGTCCTGGCATTTTGTGGAGAGAGAATTCTTTATGGAGCAGGGCATTTCACATCCCCAGCTGCCTGGAGGTACTTGCCAGTAGCAGCCTCTAGTGACCATGATGACCCAAAATGCGCTCCCCCCACCTTCCCAAGCACCCCCTGCTGAGAATCCCTGGACTGGCAGATGGCTTTGGCTCTGGTGCGTGACACTTGTGGAGCAGTTACTCTAGGTCAGCATGCCCACGTGGTTATCCTTAGTCGATACAATATCCCCAGGTGATACGTATTCCCACTTTGGAGAGAAGACCCAGAGGGAGGGAGACATGAGCCCAGGCACACAGCTGGGAAAGGCGGCTACTCCTTTCTACAATGTCGCAGTACTTCAGCTTCCAAGTTTAATGATTCTAGCTGGTGCAGGCCACAGGCCAAGGGCTGGGTCTGATTATCTGGCAACCCCCTGAGCTCAGAGGACCTGGCATGCAGCAGGTGCCCGGTAAAGGGCTGCTACAGGATTGAACCTTGACATGGATTCGTTAGCTCCTTCTTGCTCCGTTTCAGTGACTTTAGAGCATGGGTATAAATTCCAGCTCTGACGTTTCCTGGCTGTGGGTCAGAGGCAAATCAGCTGCCTGATCTGAGCCACATTCTGCACACTTATAAAGAAGGATCATTAGCCTCTACTGCTGAGATAATCCAAGTAAACCTCTTAGCCAGGTGCCTTCTCTTTCTGTTGAGGATGGTGACCAGGGAGGCTGGTACATGCCTGAGACCTCCTGTTTGGGGACTATTCCCAGGAGGGTGACACCAGTGCCTGCTAAACGGGTCCAAGGCAGATGGGTTTGCTGGGTTTGGATGGGGCCATGCTTTCCAGCACATATGCATGTTTCCTCTGTGGATGCATGCCCTTTCCACATATGCACAGCTCACAGCAGAATGTCCCTCAGTCCAGTCCGTCCTGGTTCAGAGGACCCAATCCACAGGGCACGTGCACATACAGCATAGTAAACCAACGGCAGGATCTGGAGTGAGATCCACCGGCGTTGGATTCTCTGCTCTGCCGCTCACCTGAAGTGTGATCTCGGGCAAGGAACGTCATAGGGTGTTGTGAGGCCATAGGATGTTGTGAGGCTGGAGTAGGTGTTCAATAAACAGTGGCCATTGTTATGCACAGGGGTCCTTCACTCATCGAAGGCTTTCCACGATCACAATGGGACCTCCTAGCCATCCCAGATGGGTCACTCTGCACTACTGCACTGTTGCTCACGTACATGTAGAGTGTGTGTGTGTGTGTGTGTGTGTGTGTGTGTGTGTGCATGCAATTCTCCCCATTTTATTGAAGGTAAAAACAAAACCAAAAAAACCCCACAGATTTAGGGACGTGAAGACCACATAGCCAGTTGAGCTGTCAACTAAGACTAGGACTCTCATCTTCCTGTCCCATGCAGTGTCCCTTCCCAACAAGTGCTTCTCTATTTCTGTGAGCTCCCAACTGGGGGAAGTACCAGCCCCTCCTCCCCATAAATCCCTCCAGGGCCCTGGGCTTCTCAGGCATCCCTGGACACTGTCAGCATGGCAGAGAGCCTCAGCTGGGTTAATTACATAACCAGCACAAGCAGGTGGGGAGGGGGCACCTTAGGGGAGGAAGAGAAGGCAAAGAATGCCAGAAGTGTCCCGGCCTCCCCCTGGGTGTGGCAACTTAAGAGGGATCTAGGATGTAGCCTACCTGCAGATTCTCCTGCATAACCCATTCCCTGCCCTGAAGTCAACCCTTTCTGGGGGAATAGCTGGGAAATAAAAGCGGGGCACAGCGCTAGAGCCAGGGAGGGTGTGCCAGAGAGGCCCCTAGGCTGGGGACAGCCTCCTGGAAGCCACCAGGCCCTGACTCAGAGGTGACTGGTGTCCCCTCCCGCTTCCCAGGCGGGAGTCCTGGGTCTAAGTGTTTGTTAATGCAACATCCCCAGCTGGGTGGGGGTGGAAGAGGGCTGTCCGGAGAGGCAGGGCCCAGGCCCCTGAGCCTCCCTCCCCAAGGCCTGTGCTCTGCAGTGAGTCTGCAGACAGCGCCCGGGGACATACACTGGGGCCAAAGCCTGCTTCTGGTTCCTCTCCCCTGGACCTGGACGCCTGAGTCCCAGCCCCAGACTGAGGGCGGGGGCTTTGCAGGTCCCGTGGGCCGAGTCACACGTCTGCCCGCTGTCTGTCCCCATCACATTCATGTGGGAGTGGGTGGGTGCGGGCGTCGGAGGATGCTGAGCTCCCTATGACCTGATTGGTGGGAGTTCTGGGTGAGGGGGATGCCAGAGCCCAGCCTGCTCTCCGCCTCCAGCACCTCGCAGGCAACACCCCCCACCCCCGCCAGCACCAGCTCTCACGTGGCCGCCCCGCGCCGCTTCCCCGCCAGTCCGCCGGCCCCCACCTCCCTCCTCGCCCCCGTCGCCCCCGCCATTCCCCCACCGACCCACCCCGGCCCCGGCCCGCCCGCTCGCCCAGCCTCCCGCCGCTTACCCGGGGCCGTCCTAGCTACCCCCAGCCCGGGCCGGCCGGCCGGTGGGGCCGCGCTCCCCCCGGGCTCCGGTGCTGCCCCCCCGGCTCCCCGGCCCGGGGGGAGAGAGGTGGGAGCGCCCCCGGCTGCGCAGTCTGGGCGGGCTCAGGGCGGGCGCGGGGGGGCAGGTGCTGGCCGCCGAGTGGGTAGGACACCTCCAGCCCGGTTCTCCCTCCGGAGCGCGCCGCCCGCTCGCGCTGGGAGGAGGAGGAGGCGGGAGCGGGGCGGGGGGCTGGGGGCGGGGGGGGCGTGCCCCACTGGCGTTCCGCTGGGTCCCTGAGCCTGCCATATTCGCTTGGGAAGCCCTGGACAAATTCTTTAATCCCGAGCCTCGACCTTCACCCCTCCCGACTCTCCCTGCGGTATTTTTAGCTCTAACCTGGAGGGCTGGGAGAAAGGGACCGGAGAGGCCCTAAAGCCTTTGGCTTCACTCCATATCCCACCCCCGCCACACACCCCAGGTTCCCTCTCTAGGTCTCTTCTGACCCTTCCCAGTTCAGTCACTGGATGGGCGCCCACTGTGTGCCTTGCACCGTGTGCTAGAGAGGCATCCAGACTCCTCTCGGCCACCCCACCGGAGGACTGCGAAGGGTGGTCACTTTCACCCTTCACTGCAGCAGGGAAAGAAGAGCAGGCTGGCAAAGCAAAGCTCATCCCGGGCCAATGAATGGCCTCCATCCCCGGAAACGACTGCTCCCCTCTCCTCTCCAGACGGGGTGATACCAGCATTTGCCAGGGGAGAGGGCAGAATCGCCCGTGTATTTATTCTAAAACAATCGTGGTCAGTGTCATTCCTCACGGGTAGCTAACATTTAATGAGTATGTGCCAGGCAATGTGCTCCCAGCTTTGCCTGCATCTTCACAGTTAACGCTCACAATACTATGAGGTAGATTCTGTTTCCCCCGTTTTACAGATGAGATCGTTGAGGCTGAGAGAGGCTGAGTGACCGGTCTCACTGGAGTGTAAAATGCGGAAGACAAAAATTGGGAGTCTCTAGCGGGGCAGCCGCTGACGACCTTGGCCAGGGGCCCACGTGGAGTGAATCTGTGATGGGTGCAGAGTCAAGGTTGTGGGGAAGGGCGGAGGGAGCAGGCCACCTAGTGAGAGGAGTCAGTGGAGGCTTCAGAGGAGGCAACTTTCAAGGAAGAAGCCTTGAAAGAAGTGGATTTCGGGTGCCAGGGTGGGGGAGGGTGTGGAAGAGGAGGGTTCGGATGAGAGAAGTTGGGAGCAATTACAGGGGTTTGAGAAGGGGGTCCAGGACACAGACAGGCACGGGGGCGGGGGCGGGGGGCTGGAAGCACAGGGAGAGGAGGCTGAGAGGTTGGTGGAGGTGAAGTCACGAAGGCCTTGATTGCCGAGGAAGGAGTTGGGATCTAGCCCTGTTTGGCTGGGACAGCCTGTAAGGGTTCTGAAGCAGGGCAGCAACCTGGTCAGAGGTGCAGGGAGGAGGAGGGGGGGGAAGCTGGGAGAGATCTCCCAAGTGCTTTTACCCCTGGACCCAGCATCCCGCACTGTGACTTCCTATTCTTCCTAGTACTAGTGGGCTGAGCACCCTCCCGGTCGCTCCCCGTCCCTCTCCTGTCCAGACAGAGTTCAGAATCAAGCAGATCTGGATTTAGGTCCTGGCCCTACCACTTACTACGTGACTGAAGGCAAATTACTTGAACACTCTGAACTCTATGCCTTATTTGTAAAATGAAGAGGTGATCAGTTGTCCCCACAGCATAAATGAGCCTGTGGTGTGTCGAGTCTGTAATGCAGTGCCTGGCGTGGAGTCTCACTGTGTGGCCTTTTGTTTTTCTTTTCTGTTTTAGAGGCACAGCCATTCAGAGGGAAGGTTGAACGTGACCTTGGGAAAGCATTTCCATTTATGCTGAGACGGCTCCCGGGTGCTGGGTAAGGCTTTGAGGAGAAGGGCCCGGACAGCTAGAAGCAAATGCAGGGCTGAGAAGGAGACAGGGGGCCCCCTCCTGGAGCGCCACTTTCGTTCTGGAGACATCAGATTTACGGGCCCTGTGGAATTGCAACGTCAACCAAGTCAACCAAGAGACTCCTAACTTGATTAAATCATCCAGGGCACTACCAATCCCCCCACTATATTTGAAAATCTTTCATCCTTACCCCGCCCAAGGACCCCAGAATTTATGTCTACTCCCCCAGGCTATGGCCCGCCATTCTGGTTCTATTTCAGCCCAAGGGAGACTAGAAACGAGAAATCATGCAATGCTCACACACACCTTGCGCCAGGCTTCTCAGAATTCTCAACTTAGCTATACTAGGAGAACACAAAGCCACAGGTTCATTACAGGGCCTCACACTGGCTTGCAGTGATAAGTCAGTTAAAGCATTATATCTTATATAAAAAAACAAACCCATAGCATTAACATAAAATGCAAAATGTGCCTGAATTTAAGGCTCGGTTAAATCATCTTGGTTTGCTGAGAGTCACTTTGGTCTAAGGATGTACGCCCCTAGAAGCCTGTTCACTCTCTTCTGTGATTAGGATTACCTTGGTGAAAAAACCTGAGAGGCTCTGTCCTTAGCCTGTGGCTCTGGTTCAGCTGAGGATGCCTGAGGTTTAAGGGGATGGAATGCATGGGCCCACCCGCAGCATCTGAAGCCCAGACACAGACACAGAGCGGGACAGAGAGGACGAGGACCCGAACCTGCCACTCCGCCGCCCTTGCTCCATCGTAGCCGAGGATCCCGCTGGCTTTCAGAAGCTGGCTAGCCAGATCCTGGGGCCTTTGACCGTAAGTGGAGAGTGAATGAAACAAGGGAGGGAAAGCCAGAGGCTGGGCTAGACTTGAACATCCTCCTCTAGTACCTACCCAGTGGGAGAAGGCGGGTAGTAGAGTTCTCTCAGTCCCGGAGTGTTGGGGCAGTCCTGTCTCAAAAGGATAATTCCGGAAACTAAGTCCATCTGGGTCTAACCAATCCCTAAATGAGTCTTCCTCTTGCTGGCGGCATCAAGAACGGCAGGGCAAAAGCTAAACGAGAAACTGAGATGGCAAGTTTGGAGCCAACTCGGAAACTGTTCAAGAAACATCCCTGTTGCTAATAACATGTCTGGGGGCTGGTGGGGATTCTAGGATTAGTGTTCAGGAGACAGAAATGGGTAACAACGGGGGAGGTGTGATCTTTCCCAAGTGCCACACCAGGTATTAAAATAAACAGGCTCTTGCCTCCTGGAGCTGGGGGTGGCAGGAAAAGAAATCTGGGTCCAAGCAAAACCAGAAAAAGCATCAATGCATGAGGTGGGAGTAGGAAGGCTCCAACCCGGGAGTCCTCAGCTGTTCTCTGGCCTCAGAAACAATGTCCCTTAGATCTCAGTATTTCTTCGTTGCCACTGGTGGCGGGGGGCGGGTGCAGAGAAGGATGGTGCAATCTCAGGTGGAGGTCTGGGGGCCAGTATACCCTGCTTTTGGAGACTGAACACACTGGGACCTTAGGGACTTAGCAAGGCGGGCTTTTGGCCTGGTGGCACAGATGAAGGGAAGCTGTAGTAGTTAAGGGCAGAGGGAATCAGAAGACGTGGCCTTGCCTCCTCTCACCTGAAAAATGGGGATAACGCTCTCAATTCACGAATGGGTAGGCATCTCGTGCACGAAAGTGCTTTACCGTTTTTCAACTGCCACAAGAGCACCACTACGGCAGGAGAGGCAGGAGGCAAACAAGTTTGAGTCTTCCTCTGGCAGTGATTCTCAATCCAGCACTTCTAGAAACATCTGAGGAGTTTTTTGAAATGCAGATTGCCCCAGGCCCCACCCGACTGGCCAAGAATCATCAGCCTTTTGTGAAAGCTCTTGGGTGATATCAACGTGCACCCAAGAGTTGAAAGCTTCTGTCCTAAGGATTTTCTTGGCCAAAATTGACATTCTTAGCTGGTGAACCCAATTAGACCTCAGTAAGGCCCACCCCTCTTCGTATCTCTGACGCTGAACCTCCACAAAGACCACCCTGACCCCACTCCACCCCAAGTGTTATTCCAATTAGAGCTCGGGCTAACTGCAGCCAGCACGTGGAGACAACCAAGAGTTCCTAGCTGCCAGAGGCAGTTTGTTCACGGCGTTTGGACATCCATGTAATAAAAGCAGTTACTCTGCTGAGCACAGTGCAAAGCACCTTACCTACACTCACTCTACTGGTGAGAGAGGCTCAGGGCATCCGGGCATTGGACCCCTCAGCCTCCTTCCCCCACTCCAGGCTGTGGGAGACTTCAGACACTGTCCACTCATCACAACCAGGGGCAGGGCCTCTAGCTTGACCACACCTGGCTCACGTGTCCCCGGCAACACAAATGCAGGTGATTAGATCTGAACTCCTTGGGAAGTTTGCTTGAAAGCAGCATTAATTCTATCCACTTGGGAACATGCAGGCCCTGAGCGCAGATCTGAGAGGCTTTTATAAATTCATTAGTGAAACGTCCTGGGTCAGAGGACACCGAGGAGAAGCTCTGCTGTGCTCCTTCTGCCCTGTGCCTGGCTGGCTGCCTGCCCCTGGACCATCTGCTTTGGGTCCTAGCAGGGGACCTGCCAGGGAAGATGGATTGGCTCCTGCGAGCACTCCCTGCCTGCGGCGAAATGCCTGTGTGGTGATGGTGACGGGTGGGGGGGGTGGGGGGGCTTGGTTAAGAGGAGCCTGTGAGACATATGATTCTTCCTCAGGCCAATCTTAACATTTCATCTAGCTAAATCCCTGGGAGGGTTAGGACAGCCAAAAGGCAAGTTCTAATAGAATGGTTATTAATGCCCATCCCTCCCTTGGCCAGCTGTGTCTTGTCCTCGATTGTCACTTCTGGGAACAAAGTACATAGGCACAAACTTCATTTTATGCAAATGAGAGTTTATTGACGAAGACAAAGTCAAGCTTCCCCTCGACCCCCACCCTCCCCAAGAACAGATCCCAACAACAAAAGAATGATAAGCCTTCTCAGGGCAACGTTTACCACCACCACCACCCACCCCCCTTCTCTCCAGAGTCCCAAGGTTCACGACACAGACACACGAAACGGGCTCGGGCGAGGACAGACACTCAGGGAATCTCTGACCAGCAAGAGTTCTGGGTGTGTGTGTGTTTCCCTTGCCCTGTGTAAGACACCAGCTGACGTTACAAAGACATACTGAGGCAGAGGAGAGGGGAACGCAGGGCAAGCTCCACTCCGTTCCCCCGTTTGGCCAGGCTTGAGATGGGCCCAAAGGGAAGCTGTGGTGGAGGCAACAGGCTGTGTCTCCTCGGGAGAGAGAGGTCCTTTCCGTGGAGCAGAATCCCCCACTAACTGCTCAGGGGCAAACCGGGAGGCAGCCTCTCCAAGGAGTGAAGAGTTCGCGCGCAGATTGGCTCAGTCAGGCCAGCTGAGAACAGCAGCTGTTTCCCCTCACCGCCGGGGAGGCTGAGAGAAGCCTGGTTTCAGGGGTGGAGGAACATATCTTGGTGCAAAATCGTCTTGTCTGCTTACCCTGACACGCGCTCTTCCTTCTGGACCTGCAGTCGGCTTTGAGATGAGAACACTGCATCTGTAGTGTGGACCTTCTTCACTGCTTGTATCCAACTGACTCCACGAGTGATTTCCCAAAAAGGGGACTTGACCCACCTGCTTTTCTACCCCACCTGTCACCAACTGACCCACCTCCCACACGCAATCCTGTGCTACTTCCTGTTCTCCACGTGCCGGAGGGGTGGTGAGTGCAGGACATGGCTCCTGACCCTCACCCCAGAAATTCTTCTCTTGGAGATTCTCAAGGTTTAAGAAGCTGCTTTGGGGGACCTGCACCCCCAAACTTTGCAACTGATATGAATCAGAGTCATTTCACTTGCGACAGGGTTGGGGGGTAGTTTCTGCTCTTGTTTTCTATGATTCCTCCTCCTCTTGGACTCACTCTTAGGTCTGGGTCCTACATGAGGCCTTTGGACCCAAGCGCCTCTGATTTGAGCAGGGGCATCTGAGAAGCAGTCTTGGTCACGGACCCTGAATCCTGGGTGATGGTCGGCACAGGTGCCCACAGATGAAACAGTGTGAACACTGCTATACAGACTGGTGTTCCAGGCATGAAGCATTCTTTGACAGACCACACCCAATGTGTCCAGGGGGCAGAGGGTCCTCACATCTCCCAATCTTTTGAGAGATGAAAAGAACCGCTTGGCCCTCTGAGGTGATCTCAATTGCCTTGGAGCCTAAGCAACACAAGTAAAGAGCAGATCAGAGAACTGAAGGATCAAGTGAATCTGTGGCATCCCGAAGCTCACTTCATCCCTGCACCCATCCTGCTGGCCTCAAGAACTGCGGCTCCAGGAGACTATTAGCTACTCCTTCATTCTGGCATCAGGATTTACCTTCAAGTCCCTGGAAAGATACTCTGCTGCTACCAGATGCCAATGAACGGAGTGCCAAAATCTGTATGAAGTATGAGAAGAGCCATAAAGAAGCAGGCACAGAAAAGGTAAAAGAAAGGCATTGAAGGAAGAAAATTATGGAGCCGGTCCTGCAGTGAAGACAACACTGATGAGGACTTAGGAGACCCACTCCCCCACCTCTGCTACTGATCAGTTAACAGGCCTTAGGCAACAACACCCTGTTTGTCTTTTATCTTTTTCCTTTTTAGAAAAACAAGAAAGTTTTTGGGTTGGGTAAGTTATTACTTAAAGTCTGTTTCAACTCTAAAACTAAGATTTTAGATCTGAATTGGACCTGAGAGTTAAAATAAATCCAGAGCAGGAGATGGGGGAAGGGCATTTTGGTTCCTGTTTCCCATCTCTACTCAAATTCCTTAATCAGTGTTATTAATAGATTAGATCAGTGGAAAGGAATGTAGTAAGTTCTCATTTTTCTCAGCCTCAATGCTGACAGGCCCTATTTCCTGCACCCTGCAGCACCATTCAAGAAAGACCACCATTCCTAACTGCGGAGCATCAGAGGAGATGATAATACAGGGCAGGGGGAATCACAAGGAAAAGGAGTTTGGAGAGAAAAAAAGTGATCAGGGACAAGGCTGCCACAGACAAAAAACCCCTAATGGGGTGGGCAAGAAACTGCGTCTCTTCCTCCAGGACTGTGCGGTTGTTTTAACATTTTTTATCAGTTACACGCTATTCCCTCAATTTCTCGTATGTACAAAAATATAAAACAATAAAGTGCAGTTTACGTTTCAGTGACACTTTTCCTTGCTTTAATTTTTTTTTGTCTTTTTCTGCTTTTGAAACGAGCTCTTGATTACAAAATATCAAACTACACTCAAAAATGCCAGCCACTGGCACAGGATGGAGAAGCCCACAAGTAAGGACAGATAGCAGCAGGTGGCACGAGGTGGGAAGTGATTGAAGCAGTGGTTACAAACGGTCACAGGAAGCTAAAACTATCCAACAGGTTGTGCCCTAATGTTAGCACAGGTTAGACTAGTCACTACCTTGGTGGGTGGCCTCAGTGTGTTTGGGTTCAGATTCTACACGGCAATACAATTTTCTTCCAGTTAAGAGTTCTTGGCTTGCACCGATCACAGGGTGGCCAGAGGGCACCGGACCAGTCTATTAGTTTTTCAAAATGCTGTCGTAGACCTGATAGATGTACTGGGAGACTTCAGGAGCTCTACACTTCAGCGACAGCTGTTCGGAGGAAAAGGAGAAGGAAGATTAGCACAGAGGCTGGCATGAACTCGAAAGGTATCCAAGTCCTCAGTGCAAGGACACCTCTTCCTGATAAAAGGGGAGAAGAGCTTCTACCACTGAGTAGCTAAACAAAGAGATCCTGTTAATAGGTTATATGGGTTTTAGAATTTCAGTTTAATCAATGTCAAGCTGTGCTGTGTTTCCACCCACATTCTATGTGGGTCTACGAGGTTAGGAAATAATCCATATGAAAAAATGTAGGGGAAAAGATGCTCTACTGCTTTGCTAAGAGTCATACGGACTACTACCAAATGAAAAAGGAAGGGTTAAAACCCGTAATGTGGTCGTCATTTCAGCGGCCTGCTCCAGTTTCTGTCTGACAAGGATGGTTATCTCGGTCCCAATTCAGGAGGATGTATATTCAAGTAAAATAAAAGCGTAAGCTAGATACTAGCTCCAAGGGCACTAGCCTCTCCTGTATTACACTGAGGAGAGCATACACTGTGTTAAGGAGGCAAAACAAGAACCAACACAAAAAGACATCTACTGAGTGTAACTGCACAGCCATTTACGCCAACAGCATAATCTTTCATTTTCTGCCTCTTATTCAGGCCTGTCAGGTGCTTCTGATACTACTCTACTTCTCTACCACCACCTCTGCTTCTAGTCTAACAATTACCACATTAAAATTAAAATATTAAAACGATTTCAATGTTGAACACTGAGGTTTTTCACTTTGTGGGTCAACAAGTGCAAAATTTAAACCCATATTTCGACTCCTGAATTGTACTAGATTAGGCAAAACACTATTAACAATAACATAACAGCAAAACCATGCAAACTGCATTTAGAACCAGAAAATTTAATACTTGCTTTTTGTATTACTTGCTCATTGCTCTTGTCTATTAAGGTAGATTAACAAAAGTTGTCTTTAACGATGTATCACCATGAGATTTTAGACTACCTCTTTATTCTCTTATTAGAGACTCTGGATGATTTAATAAACTACAAAAGGTGAGAATATTTTTGGCAAAAATGTCAAGAAGATGATTGGTCAACCCTGAACTTCTTGAGAAAACTCACATCCTCAAAACTTAGTGATATTTTAAAAATGCAAAACGAAACAAAACCAAGCCAAACAAAAGAACATCAAAAGAGGCTCTATTTGCAGCTTTAATATTCAGTCTCTAAGGCATTTCCAAAATTGCTGCTTGACATGAATCAGGAAGACAATTCTGATAAATGTAGAACAAAACAAATGAACAACTAATTTAAGAATATAAATACGAATAGAGAACTTCCCTGGTGGTGCAGTGGTTAAGAATCTGCCTGCCAATGCAGGGGACACGGGTTCAATCCTTGGTCTGGGAAGATCCCACATGCCGCGGAGCAACTAAGCCCGTGAGCCACAACTACTGAGCCTGTGCTCTAGAGTCCGTGAGCCACAACTACTGAGCCTTCACACCACAACTACTGAAGCCCACGTGCCTAGAGCCCATGCTCCACAAGAGAAGCCATCGCAATGAGAAGCCCACGGATCGCAACAAAGAGTAGCCCCTGCTCGCCATAACTAGAGAAAGCCCACGTGCAGCAACGAAGACCAACACAGCCATAAAGTAAGTAAGTAAAAAAAAAAAAAAAAAAAAAAAAAAAAAAGAGTAGAAAACAGCTCCCTTCTTTGGTCAACGTTGCAGCTATAGGCATTTGCCTGACTTTCAAGCTCCCTATAGAGGCAATCTGTACCTCCTCCTGCACAGCCTCTTCTTCACTGTCAGTGTTGTAGAAAATTCTCATGGGAGAGTATGTGGGTTCAGAAAAGGAGGAGGAGAGGAAGCTAAAAAGAGTAAGAACTGCCTAAGGGAGTTAACTCCCAGACTAAAGAGAGGGTAGTTCCTCCCCTTCAGAATACTGTCCTGTATTTTTTCACATCTTTATAGCAATATTGGAACTTCCAACCAGTTGGAGATCCACTTTTTCGTTCATGAGTGATAAGGAAATGTTGCCTTCCCCAATAAAAGCCCTATCTGCCAAGGTTGGCACTGGCAGGGGTCATGGACTGACCACGCCTGGACCCTGAGAGTTTCAGCTGCTCTTTGGAGGGGGAAGGAGGAGGGAGGCCAAGGAAGAGAAGGAAGAACCTCTCTTTCTGGACTGTTCTATCACCTCCCTCCCCCAGACATCCCAGCCTTTAACAAATGGTTAAGTTTAGACTTAAACCCATTCCTTGCTTTCCAACTAGTACAGCTAAAACAAGCCAAATTAAAAAAAAAAAAAAAAGATTTTTTTTTTTGTTGTTGTTGCTAATTCCTAAAGAAAGCAAAAGGGAAACATACATAAAGAACAAAGAGGTTAAAAAATCTGACTTAGGACTCTGGGTCTCATTTTACATGGCTCCTCAGGGAAAAGAAGCCTTACCAGGGTTCTAACTTTTGAACCGCTAGCCTGCTTATGTGACACATCTTTAACACCAACCAGTCAGGAATGCCATCCACCTAGACGCAGCCCCCCTGCCTAGGTAAGCCAAGGACTTACACATCCACTTCTGGTTTATAGCCTGGAACACAGACTTCTTCACCTGGGACAAGTTATCTTCCCAGGTGAGACAGAGAGATATGAGGCCTCCTCCTCATGGGATAAACATACTTTCTTAATGAAATACAGTAAGGGGCTGGGGGAGGTGATTTATCATGTAGTGCACCACTACCTGGTCATAAAAAAACCAAATTATTAACACACGCAACGACTTAGATAGATGTCAAGGGTATTATGTTAAGTGAAAAAAAATCTCAAAAGGATACAGGCTGTAGGAATTGAATTTATATAGCACTCTTTTTTTTTTTTTTTTGCAGTACGTGGACCTCTCACTGTTGTGGCCTCTCCCGTTGCGGAGCATAGGCTCCGGACGCGCAGGCTCAGCGGCCTTGGCTCACGGGCCCAGCCGCTCCGCGGCATGTGGGATCCTCCCGGACCGGGGCACGAACCCGTGTCCCCTGCATCGGCAGGCGGACTCTCAACCACTGCGCCACCAGGAAAGCCCTATATGACACTCTTGAAATGAGAAAATTACAGTAATGGAGAACAAACATACCAGTGGTTGCCATGGGTTAGGGCTGGGGTGAATGTCTAATTATAAAGAGATAGCAAGAAGGAGTTTTTTTGTGGTGATGGAACAGTTCTGTATCCTGACCGTGGTGGTGATTATACAAATCTATATGTGATAAGATTTCATAGTACTGTACACTCCTTAACCAAATAAAATAAGAGTAATGATGTAGAAACTGGTGAAATCTGAATAAGGTCTGTAGTTTAGTTAATAGTATTGTACCAATATCAATTTCCTGCTTGAAAATGTACTATGGTTGTAACATGTCCTCAATGAGGAAAACTGGGTGAAAGATACATGGGAACTCTACCATTTTTAAAACTTTCTGTGAGTCTTAAATTAGTTCAAAATAAAAAGTTTTTAAAAATTTTAAACAAACTATGCTGTTACTAAGAGGTCCTTCTCAAAATTCTCACTATCCTTATAATGAATAGAAAGAATATGGTAGGAAGTGTTGAGATACCTGAGTTCTACACACAACTCAGCTACCAACAACTTATGTGATCTCGAACAAGTCATTCATCATTCTTAACCTTGGTTTCCTTACCTGCAATCTGGGGGTAATCATGCTTCTTTAACCTAGCTGAGATGGAATACTATATACAATAAAATAATGGATGATAAAAAATAAAACGCACACAAATATACATACTTTGAAGAAATTTCTAGGGAAGCAAATGGAGTTATTTTACAAGACCTTGATTTTACAGTGAAAACCTGCCCCTCCAGGAAGAACACAGAGGAGTTTTCCTTTCTTAGGGAGCTCAAGGAAAATAACAGGGTAGTTTCTTACAAAAAAAGACAAGGCACTGGTGGTGGAGGAGGTGGGTGGGAGGAGCGTACACTTTATGAGGGAAGCCTGAAGTCTCTCAGCTCACAAATGCTTGGACAAAAGTCTAGCTCGGTGGAACTCAGTAGCTCACACACACACATGCTAGTCCAGTTTACTTCAAGGGAGGGAACTAGTGGGGAAACACCAAGAATTTTCAGTTCTGGGTGGTATTATTTCCTTGATGTATGCTAATGAAAACAGGCTTGCCTTAAAATTAAGGAAAGGAGTCACAGACTTTTCTCAGCTACATGGCTAAAAAGCTCCCTTCATCTACTGAATATGAAGCTTCCTCAGAGTTATTCAATTCAAAAGCCTTAAACATAACAGAAGAATAAGTTATTTCCCCCATCGCAAGGGTTCTTCTTGTACTTGACAAAATGCAGATGACAAGCAGCATCTTATTGGGAGACTGTATTTCACAACAGCAAACAAACACCGGGTGCCTAGGGTATTAAAGCTTTGTCGTTTAACACAGCAACCGGCTCCTCCCCTAAAAATACTGCCAGGATTCCAATTTTAGTCCAGTGTGGTAATGAATGAAGTTTTCTAAACTAAAGTCCCCTTACAGGCTGTGAAAGGTATGTCCCATTTTGCTTTAACTTTTCAACAACCATTTAGGACACACAACACTGCTAAAAAAGGCTCATATGTCTGGGATTCTGGGATCCTAAGAAAAGCAGGAATGAGCTACGAAAACAATCCTCTTAGCAGCTTGTTACAGTACCACATGCACAGATATGCGAGGTAAGTATTAGCCAATAATGATGAAGTTGCCAAGTTTTGTGAGCAACTCTGTATATACCAGGAGGAGTCTGAGACACTCGTGCTGGGAGGCACTGTGCCTGCTGGATGGGGCAGACACTACAGACAGAAGGTCTTTTAAGGAGGCCACTGGGGACTTCTTTACTGACTGCTTGTTTTGGATACCCGGCGTCTGAAGCACCTCTACCACGTCTTTCCTGAATGCTGAGAAAAAAATGAAAGGGCTCTTACCCCCCTCCTTTAACCCATCTCACCCATTCTGAGAAAGGCCTTACCGTGTAATTGGGGTTTCCTGGCTGGATACGTAGCTCAGCCAAAATCCAAATGCCATTAGTGAGCTTCAGGGATTGGTACAGCATGTCCTGCCCTTCCACATTCCTCTTGGCAATAGTATAAACATTGTTGTTTTGCAACTTGCTGGAAACAGTGTCTAGAAACACAGATTCAAAATCCAACATCTTCAGTTAAAATATCAAACAAATGTGCTATGAGCTATGTGTGCTCAGGTCTCCTGAGAAGCACTGTTACATGCATACATGCACACTTCAGAAAGCCCTTCTCCCACAGGAGCAAAGGGGAAGGAAGAAGCTCCTGAAGAGCCTGTCCATCACATCCCAGGACAGAAAGCAGAATAAGGTGCAAATAAGCATTAGTGTAAGAATTACCTGTGGAGATTATGGCGGGTCTAAGGAGCTGGTAATCTTAAACTAGGTGCTAGACACGTACAATGCACCGATGAGGACCAAGACAGAAGCAGGTACGTGGGTGCGCCACAGCGACCGCCACGTCAGACTCGTCTCTCCAACGCTAGGCCCAGATTCACGGGGATACAAAACTGACACTCAGATGCACAACACTGCCTCGCAAGTTGCTGCTACTTCACTGTGAGCCATTCTGGCCTCAAGTGCCAGGATCAGAAAAGCACCCAGTTGCAGAAATCCTGCAAGTCAAATTTATTGATCTGGATGTTTAAGAGTTTTTTTAAAAGCAGGCAAATGATTTCTTAGGTCTTAAATTAAATTATTAATTTGGGGGGATACCATGCCCCAAATTAATAATGAAACTAACTGTCTCAACAAAAGACTCCGAGGAAGACTGAAGTTATGCAAAGATGATCGCTCCAAGGCCCCGTAAGCCCGGCTGCCGTTGCTGGTCAGAGTGGAGGACTTCATAGTCACCAACACAGGGTTAAGAACAGGTTGGTGTTTGGGGTCTTCCTTGTGGCTACAGCATCAGAGAGACATGATATTCTCGAATTAAAGGTAATTTCTCTCTCCTTGTTCTCTGACTGCTAACATGAGATGCTGCAGCATCACAGAAAGAGAAACTTTAAAAACACGGATGAGAAACACTACTTCTTTGTTGACAGCTTAGTATGTTCATTTCTGATGAGAATTCAAATTACTCAGGGACTAAATTCTCTCCACATAAAAACCTGTCATGTTCTATTGTGCTCTCTAGGAAGAGGCTGTTGTGATGGACAGTCTTTCTGTTCTCCAAGACAGTAAGCTCTCTGAGCATAGGGATCCTAGAGTTTTTCATCACTGTATTTCCCACAGTATCTGGGACACAATGGATACCTGCCATCGATACCTGTGAATAAGCCTCTGACTCAGGTGCTGGAGACGCCGATATGTACATAATGCCATAGGCATTAAAAAACATCTATTTAAGACATTTCTCCCAAGAAGAAATACCGATTACCAATAGGCAAATGAAAAGATGCTCAACATTTCTAATCATTAGAGAAATGCAAATCAAAACTACAATCAGGTACCACCCTCACACCAGTCAGAATGGCCATCATTAAGAAGTCTACAAACAATAAATGCTGGGACTTCCCTGGTGGCGCAGTGGTTAAGAATCCGCCTGCCAATGCAGGGGACATGGGTTCGGAGCCCTGGTCTGGGAAGATCCCACATGCCGTGGAGCAACTAAGCCCGTGCGCCACAACTGCTGAGCCTGGGCTCTAGAGCCCGCAAGTCACAACTACTGAGCCCACGTGCTGCAACTACTGAAGCCTGCATGCCTAGATCCCGTGCTCCACAATGAGAAGCCACCGCAATGAGAAGCCCGCGCACCTCAACTAAGAGTAGCCCCTACTCGCTGCAAGTAGAAAAAGCCCGCGCAGCAGTGAAAATCAAATGCAGCCAAAAAATAAATAAGTAAACAAATTTATTAAAAAAACAAACAAACAAGCAATAAATGCTGGAGAGGGTGTGGAGAAAAGGGAACCCTCCTACACTGTTCGTGGGAATGTAAGTTGGTGCAGCCACTACGAAAAACAGCACGTAGATTCCTCAAAAAACTAAAAACAGAACTACCATATGATCCAGCAATCCCACTCCCGGGCGTATATCCAGAAAAAACTATAATCCAAAAAGACACACGCACCCCCACATTCACAGCAGCCGAGACATGGAAACAACCTAAATGTCCATCGACAGATGAAGGGACAAAGAAGATGTGGCACATATATACACAATGGAATACTACTCAGCCATAAAAACCAATGAAATAATGCCATTTGCAGCAACGTGAATGGAACTAGAGATTATCATACTAAGTGAAGTCAGAAAGACAAATACCATATGATATCACTTATATGTGCAATCTAAAATATGCCACAAATGAACAAACCTATGAAACAGAAACAGACTCACAGACACAGAGAACAGACCTGTGGTTGCCAAGAGGGTGGGGTGGGGGAGGAATGGAGTGGGAAGTTTGGATTAGCAGATGCAAACTAGTATATACAGAATGGATAAACAGCAAGGTCCTTCTGTATAACACAGGGAACTATATTCAATATCCTGTGATAAACCATAATGGAAAAGAATATAAAAAGAATGTATATATGTGTATAACTGAATCACTTTGCAGTACAGTAGAAATTAACACAACACTGTAAATCAACTATACTTCAGTAAAAAAAAAAAAATCTTTCTCTGCTAAGAAAAAACCCCTTTATATATTTATTTATTGGAAGTATAGTTGATTTACAATATTGTGTTAGCTTCAGGTGTACAGCAAAGTGATTTGGATATATATACATATATATGTATATACATACACACACACACACACTTTTTCAGGTTCTTTTCCATTATAGGTTATTACCAGATACTGAATATGGTTTCCTGGGGTATACGATAAAGCCTTTTTGTTTATCTGTTTTATATACAGTAGTGTGTATCTGTTAATCCAATACTCCTAATTTATCCCTCCCCCCCCTTTCCCCTTTGGTAACAGTAATCTTGTTTTCTGTTTGTGAGTCTAAAAACCGCCTATTTACAAGTGGTCTAATTTTAGAGGTAGGTTTTTTTTTTTTTTGGAGTATAGTTGATTCACAATGTTGTGTTAGTTTCTGCTGTACAGCAAAGTGAATCAGTTATACATATACATCTATCCACTCTTTTTCAGATTCTTTTCCCATATAGGTCACTACAGAGTACTGAGTAGAGTTCCCTTTGCTATATCGTATTGACAGGTCCCTATTAGTTATCTATTTTATATATAGTAGTGTGTATATGTCAATCCCAATCCCCCTTGGAGGCAGTTCTTGCCCTGATGTCTTTCTTCCACATTCAAACCAGTGAGAGCTCAAGCGAGGAGGCACTAAAGCCCATTCATTAAACAACTGCACCACACTTAGTTATGACTTAATTTCCCTCCTTTTATTTCCAAGGTTTTCACTAACACCAAGCAGAGCAGTTAAAACTCAAGAATTGGTTCTCTTTGAGGAGCTAAAAAGTATATCTCAAGGTTGTTATATGCAAGACTGCTGAAGGAGAGGGCCTCAATATGCTTTTTAATCACCTTCTGGGGGTTCAGGCAGTTCTGGCTGTCACCTTGGTTCCCACAATGAAGGGCTCTTGCAGCTTAGACTGGGTTGCCAGGTAACATCACCAGCTGGAGTTTGGCTAATGCCTTTTGACAGGACTGTCTTAAATACAAAGGAGGAGGGGTGGCTTCCCTGGTGGCGCAGTGGTTAAGAATCCGCCTGCCAATGCAGGGGACACAGGTTCGAGCCCTAGTCCGGGAAGATCCCACGTGCCGTGGAGCAACTAAGTCCGTGCACCACAACTACTGAGCCTGCACGCCACAGCTACTGAGCCTGCACGCCACAACTACTGAAGACCATGTGCCTAGCGGGAGCTTTTGTTGAAGATCTACCTTGTTGCATAGGCACATGTTCTAGACAATATACATAGCAAGGCCCAGATGCCTACAGATGTCTCGTGATTTTACCACCTAAGTAAGAGATGATAGGCTAAGAAATGGAAGCACACCAACACACATACACACTCACCCCTTCCAGAATGAGAAAATGTGGCAAACAGCCAGGTAGAATAAGCAAGCTGAATGGGTGTCACTTTACTGTGTCCGGAAGCATTCCGGTTGGGAACCTGGCTGTGCTCCTACCAAACGGCCGTTACCGTGATTTCTATCAGAAGACGGAATGGAGGGAGGAGCGTTCTACAACGTAAGTATGTGTGAGTCCATTTTCATAAACCTTCGCTATTAGGTTTGAGCTAAAGGGTACGTAGACGGCAGGATAATCAGACTCTGCTACATGAACCTATTGAGAACGGCAGTGCGAGCCACTGTTAGGGCGGCTTCCTTGTCAGACTGGGATGGACTTCTTTGCAAGATGCCAGTTGTTTGAAGTTGTTGTTGTTGTTTTAAATGTATCTGAACTCCTGGGAAAAAAGATGGAACCGTACAGCTGTGAGACTTTGAGAATGACAATGCAATGTTAAGACACTGAGATTTGCCCTAAAGGACAGAGTTTTAAAAGATGGTCAAATATGGTTACAACTGCACCAAGGTGTGATTTCTTTTGGTTCCTTTGTCTCCTACCTCAAATCTGGCTTTGGGCCTGAGGCCTGAAGTCTTAGAAGGTGTGAATGTGGTCTTCCCTCCTTCATTTTCCTACCTTAGCTAAGGTCACACCTCTTCCAGCAGCCATAAGAGTGAAGAAGGTACTCAGTGAGTGGGAAGGGGGAATCTGTACATGGGTCCCAGCTGTGGTACATACTCATCAGCAAGTTCAAAACCATTATGCCTGCTGAAAAGAACACTTTTTACCATTTGAACAACCAAACTATATTTAAGTGCTGGCTGGCAAAGCACTTGCATTTATGAAATGTTCCGAGGGATGGGGAGAACCATGACAAAACAAAGAAACAGAACTCATCCTCACCTAGTCCCTGTGGCAGAAGAAATATTTGTCCCTTACTAGAGAGCCCAACTAGCGAATATAGATACAACATGTCTCTGAGCTCTTCACAGTATACTAAACACTTAACTTAAAAAACACGTTTGTAGACTGCTTGCCAGAAGGATTCCTTTCTGGATACGGCTGGAGATGCAACTACTTCTTGTATACTTAAGATAGTGGTCCCAGACATGTGCTAAGCCCAAATGCAGCTATAATATAAGCTGTAAAACAGATTCATACAGATCGCTTGACGCCAGTAGAGATGAGCAGTGCTAGGAAGCAGGGAGCCCCATACATTGGTGCGTTTCTGATCTACTGTTTTCTAGTATTTACACAACTAGTGGCCCCCAAGCACCCCGTCACATACACGTTTCTATTAAGAACTGATAAATGATTCAGGCTTACGAAGAGGGTTTCCTTTCTTCTTTCATCTCTAGAAGACGTGGAAGAGCAAAAGTAAAAGCTCAACGCTAGGTGGTCAGCCCTTTAAGCCTGCGACTTCCTGTTGCCCTCAGAGTGTTAGCTCCATCTGTCGAATGTCTACTCTGGCACAAAAAAGCTATTTAAAGGGCTGGTGCTATTGTGATTAGGACAGATCAGCTGGGAAGGATGGTATTTTTAGCTCTCAGCTAGACCCAGGGTGTTGAATCAGAAGGCACTGAACCTGAAAATGTCCATGTTAACAGAGCCCTCAGACTGGAGGGAAATGTGAAGGCCAGGGAACACCAGACCTTGGGGTGGAGGCAGAGGAAAAGCTAGGAAGGATTAGTTGCAGGAAGTGGTCTTGTAAGCGATTAGCGATGACTCAGTGTGGGAAATGATGGCCTCGGGCTCCTGGAGAAAACGGAGTGGCTGTTTTTCCCTCTGCTCCATGCGCTGCACTGTGTGTCACTGGAAAACTGATTCGCTGGGATTGGGAGCACCCGAGGCAGGGAGGAACTGGCACGAGGCCACGGGAGAACAGATCAAAACTGAATTTGCTTTGGGAAACTGTTCCAGTTTACATCAGAAGACAAAGACCCTTTGGGAGCAAGACCAGACACCCCTTCTTTGGGCAAGATCACAAGTGTACACCAAGGTTCAATAAGGATTCAGAACCCCGATCTGGAAGCAGGGGGATCTTTTCTATGGCTCTGACAGGCCACAGTAAAGCCCTCAATCATCCAAACTTCCATTTTCTTTTTTGAAAAAGCATGTCCCTTTCACACCAGACCTCTGAAACCAAATCTGCTTTCCAATTACTCTGGCCTTTCTCTGCTCTCTATAGGCCAGAGTTTCCCAGATCGTGCATGTTCGAGGAACACTGGTGTTCCATAAGATGTTAATAATAAGCATTTTGTGACTTTAAATTCCACAGTGAAAAAATTTAGTTAATGTTGAGTTAAACTGGCTTCCTCGATGCAGGAAGCCTTAGCTTCTAGTGTGCTCATGTGCAACGGCAACACCCAAGAGAGGCGCATCATACACTGTATTTTCCAACCTTTCTGACCACAGAACCCTTTTCTGAGGGGCAAGTGTTCTCAGGAGCATAGTAAATGAAATGTCCTGGGACTGACTACACAAGGGTGACTGTAACTCTCGCCATGCACCACTGCAGATTCTGCACCTGAAGCTTCCTGAAAAACAGCTTACACGATGGAAGGCTGCCCAACCTCCCAACTCATCAAATGAGGCTTGTGGTAACTAACCAGTGAGCCTAGCAGAGAGATAACACCGTCACCTACCTAGAATACGGCATAAAAAGCAGCTCAATTTAAGTATGACTTTTTTGTAAAAACTCAGCAAAAATGTGGTTTTGTTTAGTAACTACATAACCAGTCAGGCTGAGAAACCTAGACCAAGAATATGTTCAAAAGAAGGCAGATATGTGGTATTCCTGAAGAGCATCGACAAACTAGTAGCGACAGTGGACATTACAGAAAACTGTCTCCTCAAACACCTCTCCAAGGGCTCAGGAGAAGCCCTGTAACAAAAGACTTGTCTGAACACAGAGGATGAATGCATCATACAGCACTCCCACTCCCCGCAAAAAAACTTTTTAAAGAACAAGTTGAACTGAGAAGACAGTGAGTTGTTGTTTTTTTTCTTTCTGTACTGCTATACTGCCTCTTTCCCCCACTCAATGCTCCAGCTACAGTGGGAGGGCGGCAGCCAGGAGGAGGAAATGACGAAAAGAGGGAAAGAGGCGGCATCCAACAGCACCAAGGCTCACTTTCATTCAAACGCCTTTCATCTCATAAGGCCTTATGCTAACCTCAAAGAGAGACTGGAACAAAGGCAAGACCCTGAACAGCTGAAGGCTCCTTCCACTCCTGAGGATGCTTCAGGGAAACAAAGCCCTAGGCACTGTCAGCTGCTATTGTTTCTCCTCCTGGGCTCCCCGTTGGATGTTCTAGTACAGTAATAAAACTAACTACTAAGGGGGCTGGAGCTTTTTCATGGTGATTCAAGAGGTCAGTATAACCATATGAAAGCTGACACAAGGCAAGAAAGAAAAAGGCTACCAACTAGGCTTTAATCAACTATGATGTAGTCTTATTTAATAGTAAACACAGGATTCCAAATAAGGATCTCAGAAAGTCACTACTGAAGGCTGATGTAGAATGACCAACAGTCCTTTTCATTTTTAGGAGAGTGCATATCTTCAAGTGCCACTTCAATTACCTAATGCTTAGAACGTTCAACTCATACATGTTCAACTACTAGAGAATTGGGTGGGTGGATCCATTCTAGTTCTCTTCTTAAATCTGTTAGTTTGTAAGTAATCTAGTACCTACAGCAAAACATCCCAAGTTTTTAAAGAGAAGTTTGCAAAGTAATACCATATACTCGCTAGAAATAAGGTAGATGTGAAAAGATAGGTAAAGAAAAGACAAAATTTTCAAATATCTAATTTAATACACTAAAATGAAAATGAAATTTAGAGTCATCACTCACCAGCATTTAAATGACATTCCTTAATCTGAAACTGAAGTTCATTTTCATTGGGAATATCCTTCCATGTTGCAAGGAAGACCTGGCGCTCTGTATGGGGAAGCAGAAGGAAAGGAAGGATGTGCACCATCTGTCAATATTCTGAAATCTAAGCCCTTGTACCATTTCTCCTTTGGAGTGCTGGCTCTAGCAATACAGCCAGCTGTAGCCTGGGACTGGAGTCAACTCGTAGCTATACAGAGGTGCTACACTCCAGGTCAATTAATCCCTCGTGAGTAGCACTAAGATACACTGGAAAAGAGTCTCCATCTAGGGTTCAGTTTTGCCTCCACTGTTTTCCTATTTGGGTGACTTTGGTAAGTCTTGTGATCTTTCTGATCCTTAATTTCATCATATATTATTACACCGGCCTACCCTACCCAAAGAGCTACTGTAAGAATGAAACCAATGTTAAGTGCCAATACAACTTCATATGTATCAGTACAAGCTAGTTTTATTAGACGGTGGTTTCCTAAGTAAGGGAAGAGAGAAATATCGACAACCACATGGGGAATACCAATACATTTACCATAGATGATTGAATTCTTATCTTGAGACAGTAAGAATTCAGGACAGGGCTAAGCGCTGAATTTCCGTGTATTATCTCAAGTCATTATAAAAACTATTTCTGCTTTGTAAACTTGGAAACGGAAACTCAAAAAAATTAAGCACCTTGCTACAGTCACATAGCTAGTAAACAGCCAAGCTGAGATTCAAATCCACATCTACTTGTCACCAAGCCACTTACTCTGTATGCTGTGGTGACTGGCTTATTCGGATAATAGGCATTGTGACTTGGAGACCAACAGCAAAGCAAGATCAACTGTGTGACTCAGGAGAATATATAATTAGCAATTATTAGAGCTTTAGAATAGCCTTCCTCCATTTTTTTAAACCTCAAAATATCTTGTCCTTCCGGGGCTATGCTCTGTCTGACACATTCAGAGAAAGAGCAAAGGTATATTTGGAAGGACAGGAGGACATACTTACCCATTTTGCCATCTTCTACAAAAAGCACGTTGAGTGGGATGAGGCAGCTGAAGTAGAAGACATCAATATTGTTTTTCACAGCCACCTGCCAGGAAAGTAGCAAGGGGAAATTAGGACATCGTAGGAAGCCAGATAGGAGGGAAAGAACAGTTATGTGTCTAGAAATAAATCACCCAATTTCCTTCCTGTTTATTTATTTTTAAATATTTATTTATTTATTTGGTTGCGCTGGGTCTTAGTTAGTTGCGGCACATGGGATCTAGTTCCCTGACCAGGGATCAAAGCTGGGCCCCCTGCACTGGGAGCACGGAGCCTTAGCCACTGGACCACCAGGGAAGTCCCCAAAATCTGTTATTTTTATTTATTTAGCCTCACTGCACGGCATGTGGGATCTTAGTTCTCCGACCAGGGATCAAACCCGCGCCCCTTGCATTGGAAGCACAGAGCCTTAACCACTGTACGGCCAGGGAAGTCCCTCCTTCCTCTTTTAGACAGGGCAGGAAACCCCAAATCAAGACATACCAGCCCATACACTGCAAAGCATGTCCTTATTCACTCCACTGTCAAGAGCACCGTGGACAGCCTGCAACTCTGCCTTCTCCAGGAGGGGCCCCAGGAGGGATGAGTTCAAGGCACAAATTCTATACCTGCGATATCTAGTCAGTTGTTTTAATAGTAGTTTCTGCTACCACGTACTAAGTACCTATTAATGACAATATTTCTAATCCTCATTATAACTATCTCAAACAAAGCACTGTTACTCCCCTCTCATTTTACAGATGAGGAACTGAGGTTCAGAAAGATTAAGTAACATCCAGTATCACACTGTCAGGACACAGAAGAACCAGGATTCAAATGCAAAATTGACTCTAAACCTTGGTTTTTTTTTCTCTCCACAAAGCTGGTGGCATACTGTCTCTTATCTTTTTTCAGGTATCAGTTTTAAAGCGCTTTCTTTTATAAAATTTTACTTTCCTCAGTCATATGGCTGGAAAAGTTTGTTGGGTCAAACACTCGTAAATCTGATGACTCTCGGAAGGAAAAACCTTTGAACAAATGAAGAGTTTTCTTCTCACAATACAAACTTCTGGATTTGGGCCGGCTGTGATTCTACCGTGGCCCATTCAATCCAGAGCATGCTGTTCATATTTTTTAAAAAGCTATAATAAGTACTTGTGTTCAGGGGCCACACTGATTGGTGTCTCCATTCAGAAACAGGCAGACTCCACTGTGGCAGATTATAAGAGCCATATACTGTAAGAGGGGAGAGTAGGAGAAGAACTGCTCAAAACTACCCCTTCCCACTGGTTTGTCACTGGTGACGCTCCTATCTGTGCTCTTGGCACTGCAGAAAACCACTTCTCTGGGTGAGTTTTATAATCAGTAACCATGTCTATTTCTCTCTAAGAAAATAAAGGTAAAAAGTGCTTATCTAGCACCACTATTCTCTCCCCGCCCCTTCTTGGGGCAAATGCCTATACTTCAACAGCATATTGAGATTGAAATATCCTCCTTCTGAAGTACTTCCAGTTCTTTTACATTTGTTATCAACTCATCTTCCCCACCTTTTTTTTTTTTTTTTTGTCTGCATCGGGTCTTCGTTGCTGCGCACGGGCTTTCTCTAGTTGTGGCGAGCGGGGGCTACTCTTCGTTGTGGTGGGTGGGCTTCTCATTGCATTGGCTTCTCTTTGTTGCGGAGCATGGGCTCTAGGCACGTGGGCTCTAGAGTGCAGGCTCAGTAGTTGTGGTGTACGGGCTTAGATGCTCCGTGGCATGTGGGATCTTCCCAGACCGGGGCTCGAACCCATGTCCCCTGCACTGGCAGGTGGATTCTTAACCACTGAGCCACCAGGGAAGTCCCTTCCCCACCTTAAATAGTACCTTTATTTCATCCTCCATAATTTGGTTAGGGTATGTCTACTTGATATCTTTCTGCCCCCTTTCCTATAAGAATTCATCAAATTACTGGCCTTGTAACTTGTACATTTAACCTTTCAATGACCCACACCCAGGAGTTTCTGACCTGTATCGCATAATCAGATGCCCAAACTGCGGAGACAGCAGAAGGCTCAAAACGCTTGAGTCTGGTGAATACAAGCAGAGCAACGAACCTCAGGAAAGAGGGGCCTTAGACATGCTTAAGACGTACTAGAGCACCACTTCAAAAGATCCATACCAGCTGCGGGCTTCTGGGAAGGAGGTATTTTCTAATTCATCGGGTACTCAGCAATCAGAGAACGGGAACTCTTATTTCAAATAAGGGCACCAAGACGACCTTGAGGGAGTGCCAGGCTCTGTAAAGGGCATTTAGAAGTGAAAACTCGAAGTGGTTCAAGTGGGCTAGCGTGGGTCATATGTCCTCCAAGAGGTAATATTAGCGGTTCTCAACCAAAGACTTATATTAGAATCATCTGGAGAGATTTCTCAAAACAGAATCCGGGACTCCATCCTGTATTAAAAAAAAAGCAATCCCTAAATCTGGGACCCGGAACATGTATTTTGGAAAAAGTTCCTAGGAAGATCAACCAGACACGTAATTAATTTAGAACAATGTTACCTAAGAAGTCTGCGTGGGCTTACAAATAGACCATTCTTCTGAGGGCATCCTTATTCCAACTGAAGCCCTTTAACAATGGAAAAGACGTGAAAAGCTCTCCTAGGTCAGCAGTGCTAAAACCATTCTGTCCCAAGGACCCTTTTGACAAACAGATGAAAGTCAGGGACCTTCTTTCTGAAAACTGTACATGCAATGTTTCCACAAAAACTTCAGGGGTTTCAGGACACCCTGAAGACTATCCCTGGACTTCCGCTCTAGAATAATTCTCTGAGAAGCTGGGACACCCAAATCAGAGGCAGCAGACACAGTGGCTCTGAACACGGACTTGGGAGCCAGACCAGACCACCTGATTTCAAATGCTGACTCTGTTACTTACTAGCTGTGTGACTTTGGGCAGTAGTACTCAGCTCAGCCTCCGGTCTGAAGGATGGAGATAACAACAGGACCAAATGCACGGGGTTGTTATGAGGCTAACGAGTAAATGTTTGCAAAGCACTTATAATGGTGCCTGACTTACAGTTAAGTACTATTAACAAATGCTTCTCAAAGAAAAGTTCCCTCTTCTTTCATCATTTTCTGCTTTACCTTTTTACTCAGAATTTTTCATAATTAAGGATAACCACATTAGACTTATCTGACATCTTACACATACTCAAATGTAGTATTACAACTATGCTAACAAGAGATCAGTGAGGAAGCGTTTCATCTCTTTTACGTTAGATTTTCAAAATCTGCATTTTGCAGCTCTCAAACTTTTACTCTTGGCTAGGACTGCATTTATTTCAAATGTATATGGTTCCCTTGGATCTGGGCCCTGCCTACCTCTCCAGCCTACTTCCTTAACTTCAAGCACATCAGAATTACTTCTTGCTCCCCAAACACTGAAACTGACACGCTGTTTCTTGTCAGATGTTGTTCTTTCTGCTTAGTATGTTCTGCTCCTAAAACTTTATCTGTCTGGAAAATATCTATTTAATCTGAAGATTTAGTTCAAGCTTGACAAGGATTTCTCAGGAAGGCTCTAGCTCCTCTCCGTAGCACCCACTCCATGCACCTCTATATAGAATAAATAATTGTTTATCTCTGCCTCACCCACAACACGGTGATCTCTCTCTCAGTGCAGGGGCTCTCATCTTCACTCGCATACTAGTGATTCAGTAAGTATTTGCTGCATGAAATTCAAGGGGAAGAAGCTGAGCAAATGGAAGGAAACAATGGTTTCTCAACCCTTTTTTTTTTTTCTTTTTAACCTGTACATCGTTCATATGCAAAACATAATTTCAGGGACTTCCCTGGTGGCACAGTGGTTAAGAATCCGCCTGCCAATGCAGGGGACACGGGTTTGAGCCCTGGTCCGGGAAGATCCCACATGCCACAGAGCAACTAAGCCCATGCGCCACAACTACTGAGCCTGTGCTCTAGAGCCCACAAGCCACAACTACTGAAGCCCGTGTGCCACAACTACTGAGCCCACATGCCACAACTACTGAAGTCCACGTGCCTAGAGCCCGTGCCCCACAACAAGAAAAGCCACCGGAATAAGGCCGCGCACCGCAATGAACAGTAGCCCCCACTCGATGCAATTAGCCTGTGTGCAGCAACGAAGACCCAACGCAGCCATAAATAAATAAATAAATAAATTTATTTTAAAATCCCCATAATTTCACCAGTAACATGGCTCATTAGGCACACAGATACTTGATGAGGCAAGGATGGGGGGATAGAATGATACGTGGGCTCTTTTGATTTCAAATTCACTGGGCTAAAATAATATCTAGATGTTGAGGAAGAATAACACAGGCAGTAGATCACAACCCAAAGAATATTAGATTCTCCAAGGATATGCCAGTAACTCTTCGGGAGTCTCAGCAAAAAAGATTCAAGGAAAACACAGTAGGAAGCCAGTCCAATTCCAATCCAGACGGCAGCTCTCTCTCTTTTTAAATTTTTATTTATTTATTTTGGGCTGCGTTGGGTCTTCCTTGCTGCGCACAGGCTTTCTCTAGTTGCAGCGAGCCGGGGCTTCTCTTTGTTGCGGTGCGCAGGCTTCTCACCGTGGTGGCTTCCCTTGTTGCAGGGCACGGACTCCAGGTGCGCAGGCTTCAGTAGTTGTGACACGTGGGCTCAGTAGTTGTTGCTCGCGGGCTCTAGAGCACAGGCTCGGTAGTTGTGGTGCACGGGCTTAGCTGCTCCGCAGCATGTGGGACCTTCCCGGACCAGGGCTCGAACCCGTGTCCCCTGCATTGGCAGGAAGATTCTTAACCACTGCGCCACCAGGGAAGTTCCCAGACGGCAGCTCTCTTAAACAGAACTGAGTAAACCCTAGAGTATGATACTGACTGCTTCAGCGGGAGAGAGGGGAGTTCTTTGTTTTCTTATTTTGAAATTCACCATCCCAACAGGTACAGAACAGAAAGAAATAATCCAGACAAGGTGGAGAAGTATTTTCGAAGAGCTTTAACATCAACGTCTAGCTCGCCTATGGCAAATCAATTATCACATATATATCCAACTGCCTACTTGGTATCTCTACTTGGATAACTAACAGATATCTGAAAATGAACATGTCCAAAACCAAATTCTTGATCTCCCCATCTCATCCCTAAATGGAACCTCCTGCTGACTTTCCAAACTCAGTATATGAAACACTGCCAAGCTTTTTATGGTGTCCCTGCTTCTGCACTTGTCTCTCCCCACCCTCCCCACCTAGTTTCCCAGTCTACTATCACCAAGGCAGAGTGATCTTAAAATGTAGATCAATTCATAAATACTTCCCTGCTCAAACTTCCAATGACTTCCCAAACTTACAACTGCCTACAGTTGGATGTCTCTTACCTCTCTGTTGTCATATGCTATGACTTTCCCGTCAGCCACAGGAGCCTGCTCTTGTGCCCTGCACATACCAGGCATGCTCCTATCTCATAGCTTTTTGCCTTTGTTTTCTTCTGCTTGGAATTCTCTTCCACCAGAAATGTGCAAGGCTCATTCTGGCCTCCTTTAAGTCTTTGCTTTAAATCAAATATTATCTTCTCACGTAGGTCTTCCATGACCAACGTATTTATAAAATTATACCACCCAACCTCCAACTCTAGGACTCCCTATCCCAACCTCTGCTTTGTTTTTCTCCATTGCTCTTATCTGACATATTATTTTACTTATTTGTTGGTGCGCTGTCTGTCCCTGTGCCACATAATCCACCTTGAGTAAAATGTAAGTTTCACAAGGGAAGGGATTTTTGTCTCTTGTTCACTACTGTATTCTCAGTTTCTAAAACAGTGACTGGCACAGAGTAAGGGCTCAATAAGTATAATGACTGTAAAATACACTACTCAACGTTCCTGACAGCCATTTGGGTTTAGACAAGATATGAACTTGGTCTAAAGTTTCCAAAAGGACAGGACTTCTCAAGTTTTTTCCAGTGTACTTCCCTTAACAGAGGAGGAAAGAATGGACATATATAGTGGGGTGGAGGTAGGGGTAAGGATCAGGATTAGGGGCATAATATGAAGTAGCCCACCATAAGAACAAAATTTCTTTGAAGTTCCATGCTATTCCATAATGAATCCATGTGTTCTAATATGAAAATGTGTTTCTCCATTTTCCTTTAAATAAAACGGATGTTCCAGGCGAACACACCATGTGTATTCTTCAGCCCCACGTACCTCCTAACACGGTGGTTTTAAAACTGGTGTTTCTTAAAATTAATTTAGTGGGATGAAACTGGCATAAAAAATAGAATAGAAGATGTCATAGCGTGTCTTATGAAGAATAAGTAATGTTTCCTGAAACTTTCAGTTTTATGTATTGTGTGTATACACTATGTAAAATGTATCTCTTACTGTAAATTGCAGTCAAAAAAGTATAAAAACCATAATACTCATACACCAAATTAAAAAGGAAGCAGTGAGGAAATGGGCTCAGTGAGCTTAGGAACAGAGTGCAGACCTGAGTCTCTGCTTTGAGGATGCCTGAGGCAGATCACAGATGGTACCAAGGAGCTGATTACCTAAGGCTCTATTCCTCTGGTCTGTCACGTGTGACATGCAGACATAACAATATTAACTTGCCTCTCAGGGACATCAATAAGAAGAGCAAATAGAAATGATTAGGAGGCACTTGGAAAACACAAAAGCGGGCTATAAGTGCTTAATAATAATAATGATTTTTAAAAGTTACTTTCAGTGGCTGCTGGGGAAAGAGCAGCCTGTCTGCTTCAGCCTGTAACCAACAATTAGTTTCTTTCCATAGTATAGGAAGCCTGCTGCAGGAGCTGCAGCCTCTTTATGGTGGCACAGCTGGAGAGGAGCAGACTGAATTAATATTCTAACCTTGTTTCAGTCTGAACTCTGGCAAATGCGGCCTCTCCCCACAGATCACCACAGGTGGCACTGCCACAAGGAAATTCAAGCCAAGTGGTATACAGCTCACCTTTGAGAGTATATCACCTAGTCTTCTGTGACGTCACTTGTGACCTTTCCGAGTCTCTGAGGGATTTTTTTTTTTTTTCCTCCTCTCCGTTTAGCTTCTAGAAAGATTATTTGCAGGCTGGTCCAAGCCAGGACCAGGCAGTGACGCCAACCATCGCCAGTTGTCTGAGGAATGATGATTCAGATGTGTGTTAAGCACCACACCACCTAGTCAACAGAGCCTAGGGGAATGGCTCTGAGTGACAGGTTTTTAATGACACTGACTCCAACTGTGTGATATGTCATCTGAGACTCAAGCAGAAGAGGCTCTCTGCTAGCTGCTGGAGTTAAATCTACCTGTAGTTCTGCATTCCTAGTCAATGCCAAAAAATATCTACCATCTTTAGTTTAGTAAGTCTTTTTTTTTTTTTTTTTTTTTGCCGTACGCGGGCCTCTCACTGTTGTGGCCTCTCCCGTTGTGGAGCACAGGCTCCGGACGCGCAGGCCCAGCGGCCATGGCTCACGGGCCCAGCCGCTCTGCGGCATGTGGGATCTTCCCAGACCGGGGCACGAACCCGTGTCCCCTGCATCGGCAGGCGGACTCTCAACCATTGCGCCACCAGGGAAGCCCCCATCTTTAGTTTAAATATGGTTTTCCATTTCAAACCCTATTGACCGATAAATTATCTGAGACTTCTCAGAGACGTCCTGACAAAACAGGGCTACCTATAATATTTGACAATGTCTGAATACAGTTAAAAATATAGCAGAAATAGTCAGGCAACCCACCATAGAAAATGTCAATTTACTTTCCTTCCAATGCTAATTGCATTTTAACTTGAACAGCCATCTTTAGTTTACTTCCACGGCTAAGATTCAAACAAGAAGCCTCTATTTTCTTTCTTAGTTCACCCAATAGATCAGATGGATTGCATGGCAGCTGAGCAGCCCTCAAACACTGCCAATCTGCTGTCATTATAGATAAAAGCCACACTTGTTGATTTTCATTGTTAAGAGCATGTGGACGTTGGAGCCTCTTACAGGGAAAACTTGACAGGTTCCTCTCTTCCTGATAAAAGCAGTAGCTCCATGTCCCTAAGCTAATTTCCCCTTGGGCAACAACATGCACTTCAGCATCTGAAATTTCCACGTTTAAGTGGCTCTCAGAATGGAAAGGAAAGCTCTGAACAGTCCCTCAGATGATCTCTTAAACTTAAATCTTCTAGTGGTACACATAATTACTGGGTTTTAGAATGGCAATGAGGGGGCTTTCCCTGCTGGTCCAGTAGGTAAGACTCTGCGTTCCCAATACAGGGGGCCTGAGTTTGATCCCTGGTCAGGGAACTAGATCCCACATGCATGCCACAACTAAGAAGTCCGTACGCCACAACTAAGAAGCCCGAGCCTGCATGCCGCAATGAAGATCCTGCATGCCTCAATTAAGACACGGAGCGGGCAAAAAAATATATATAATAATAAATATTTAAAAAAAGAAAAACAATGGCAATGAGAACCTAAGAGACAAGCTCTCTTGGTGGGCCCTGTTTTGAAAGGCGAAGAGAAACCAATAGATACTAAAACTGATGTAACTGTGACTCCTCCTGGAGTCCCCATTCGGTCATGCGTTTTGCTTAATCTCAATCTCAGAAACCTCCCACAGAGTTAACACCATGAATTAGAATGTAGGCAGATTAAATCTCCAGAACACCAAAGAGAAGATTAACATTGTAAAGTGGTACACACAGACGTTAGTTGAGAAGAGGAAGGAGTATATCAGAATGATAGTCTCCAAGGCTGTACGCTGGAAGAACCCTAAAGCACAGTAGGGTTAGAACTACTGGAATCAAATTCTGTAATTCTTCTGCAACTTAAGCTAGACTCTCAAGTATTGCTTTAAAAAAGAATTCCCCCTCTCCGTCAAAGCCATTTGGGCAAAAAGTGGAAAGGTCACAATTTTCATGAAAGACTGCCTCTGTGGACAGAGGCAGTCTTTCATGAAGCTCTTTTTGAAGCCCACCCATAGCCACCACTAAAGCCATCTGAACTGCAGAGAGTCAGCCTGAACTCACACTCTTAAAGTCCCAGCACAACGTCCAGTGCCAGCATTGTGACACCTCATCCTAGAGTGAATTTCAGTTTAGGAGTCGCACCCTTTTTACTGCTTACCTCTGAACTTATAAACAATCACACCCATTCCCACCAAAGCAAACTCTTCTGATAGGAAGGGTGGAAAAACCTGGAACTGGGACGTGCTAGACCATTACCTTTTTAAATAAAAAAATTTTTTTTCCCTTTTAAAGGCAAAAGTTAGACTGTTTGAGTATTATTTGAAAAAACTGTTTTCTGAAGGCAAAGAACTGAGCGACAAGATACCATGATCATCAGGTAGGAGAGGGCAAACCCCTCTGCCCTTCCTTTCAAAGCTTGCCTTCTCATCACTTCATATCCATCAGAGTTAGAAAGAAGTCAGGCTTCTTTCTGGTCTCATAGAAAAAGGGGCTTGCTCAGCTCCATTTCCTGTCAGACAACTAAATGATTCTGGTTTTCCCTGGGGCTCCAAGACACACACAGAGCATCCTTAAGCTTCCAAATTTACTCTGAGAATAAGATACAAAATAGTCGGAGGGAATCAGGATAATGGCTTAATAGTTGTGTGGTGACAATTTGTTTTTATTTTGAAGTGGCACACAGACAGAGGTTAGTAACAGAAAAAGTTCCCAAACGTTAGAATAGTCACATGTTCTATTTTCCCAGTTATCGCCAGCCTTGGAAATAGGGTTCATTAACATGCTGTGATCTTGCCTTTTCAAATATCAATGAACAGAGTAATGGAAGCAGCAGCTTCTAATGTTTGTTCTGCCCATTTGAGAGAAAATGAATCTGTGACTGTAGGTCCTCAGATTAAGCTTGGGATCAGGACCAGACCCACCCAGGTAAAAGGGTATTGAAACAGGGGCAGGGGGTAGACTGCAAGGCCACTAAGAAACAACTGGCAGACAGAGTATTTAGGGATACCCTGTTTGCTAAGATGAGGAGATGCCCTTGCTGAGTTTGGTCAAGAACCAGATGCACCTGATATTTGTAAACACTTTCTTAAATGAAAGCAAAAAGAGTCATTCAACAACAAATATTTATTAAGCACCTATTGTGTGCCAGGTATTGTTCCAGGCACTAGGAGATAAATCAGTGCAGAAAAAAGACTAAGACAAAAACTGTTGCCCTTTTGGAGTGTGCGGTCCAGTGACCGGCAGGGGGGTGGGGGGGGTAGGGGGGCAGGAGGTGAAAATGAGTAAGTACAATAAACAGTATTTAAAATGGGTAAGTGCTCTGGGGGAGAGTAAGGGTAAAGGGGATCAAGAATACTGGGAGTAGAGTGAGGTGGCCTTATCAAAAAGGTCCTACTTTAGCAAAGGCCTGAAGGAGGCAATGAGCCGTGCAGATATGGCAATTGGGAGAAAGAACATTCCAGACATGGGAAACAGCCAATTCAAAGGCCCTGAGGGGGCAGCATACCTGTCTGAGGATCCACGAGGAAGCCAGTGTGGCTACAGTGGAATGAGGGGAGGAGAAGGAGATGAAGCCAATGAGGTAAGGGGGAGGCGGAAGGCACGGCCAGATCATACAGGGACTTGTAGACCACTGTTAGGACTTGGGCTTTTCCGCTTAGAAAAAGTACCAATGCAAGTTGTTCCACACTTGAGGATATAAACCCATGTGTAACAGGGCAGTGACACAGCAAGAATTAAGCAACTGCCACAACTCTGATAGGACCATAGCTAGGTAGAGAGGGTCACTGGCAGCTGTGTGCCTCAAAAGGAACACAGGGTCAAGGGAGAATAATGCTAGGATATACTGCATCCGTTCCTGCTCCAGGCAGCTTCCTCCAAGTTTTACATGTTAGGCAAAGTAAATCAGAAACTTAGAGCAAACAGCGTACTTGACCTCCTTCTGTCAATACAGAACCCACCTGCCGTGCTATACTGACCAATCTGGTTACTAGCCGTAAGTAACCAAATGCTAACCAAATTAATCACAAGCCCCTAATGCTCTCCTCCTCCAGCAGCGTACAACAGAATTACTCTATGCGGTTTCAGCTGCCAGAACGAGCCAGCAATATTTTCACAGGCCTTTCAGCCTGACAAGACAGATAAGTTCCCCAAACCCAAGGTCTTACCTTAAACAGGTTTTGCCCGACCTACATAGGCCCTCACCCTAAAGGCACGATCTTTCTTTTTCCCTTTAATGACAGACTTGCGTACCTTGCTAGGACTGGGTGGCGTGCCCTTGGCTGCAGCTGTTGCACGGCAGGAGGCTATGAATACACAGAATACATCAACAGCGTGAACTACCTGCTATGCAGGGCTTACTGTTAAGCTTTAAAATGCGTTTCGTACATGCAGTACTGAAGCACAAGATGGTGAAGGCAGGACTAATAAACTATCAGCTAAAGTTAGCAGCTATTCCACACCCCAGTCTGCTACATCATGGGGCTGAAGACCCAGTAAAAACTCAACAGAAGAACAGACTCCAGTGATGAGAGTGAATGAAGAGTATTCATTTTAAAATACGGAGGTGAAACTGACCTAGAATCTAATCTCGGTTCTAGGTGGTAAACACACAGATCAGCTCATAGCAAGGCAGAAGTCGAGAGGGTTCACAGGGGTGCCTGTGTACTGCCCACTACATTATTAGCCTCAACATGGACAAAAAGGCAGGCACAGGTGGCCGTCAAGATGACTGGGTACGTGGGTAGCCCACTGTGCACAGATGCTACCTCTGGGCAGTTTTACTGGGGAATCAGGCCATCGACAGAAGGGGCAGAGCCTACCGTCAGGGGCACACCATGTGCTATGGGATTGAGAAGTTTGCTGCTTTCATACTTGGGGTACCCGCCGTCCATCCCCTTCAGTGGCTCCTGGAAAGGACTGTTGCCACGGAGCTAAGGACCACCATTCATTCACACACTTTTCAGAAATAATTAAATAATGTTTTCCTTTGTCTCCAAACTGTAACTGAGCCTAAGTACATTTACCAGTGTTTCCACTTCTTTCTTTCTTTCAAAAAATATTATATCATTTATTTATTTAGGCTGCATTGGGTCTTCGTTGCTGCACACGGGCTTTCTCTAGTTGTGGTGAACAGGGGCTACTCTTCATTGCGGTGTGCAGGCCTATTGCGGTGGCTTCTCTTGTTGCGGAGCACGTGCTCTAGGCACGCGGGCTTCAGCAGTTGTGGCTCGTGGGCTCAGTAGTTGTGGCTCACGGGCTCTAGAGCACAGGCTCAGTAGCTGTGGCTCACGGGCTTAGTTGCTCTGCGGCATGTGGGGTCTTCCCGGACCAGGGTTCGAACCCATGTCCCCTGCACTGGCAGGTGGATTCCTTTCTTTTTGCGGTACATGGGCCTCTCACTGCTGTGGCCTCTCCCGTTGCGGAGCACAGGCTCCGGACGCGCAGGCTCAGCAGCCTTGGCTCACGGGCCTAGTTGCTCCGCGGCATGTGGGATCTTCCAGGACCGGGGCATGAACCCGTGTCCCCTGCATCGGCAGGCGGACTCTCAACCACTGCGCCACCAGGGAAGCCCCAGGTGGATTCTTAACCACTGCACCACCAGGGAAGCCCAGTGTCTCCACTTCTAACCGTTTTTTTTTTTTAAATTAGAACAACAGAACTGATATCTGTTTGCAGAACACACAAACATATGCCCTTCCATAAATTTAGGCTTTCCTGAAGTGGAATAAAAGGGAAAATGAATTCAGACTGAGTATATTTTCATTATTGGCCCACCTGACTGATTTTCAGGCCCTATGAACCTTGATTCAGAGAGAAACTTTTTCTATAAAACCTCAAACTGTAGAATTAGGATCTATAGATAGAATTTAAAGAAAGACAAATTTTAGTTCAATATAAATAACTTCCTAAGAGAGTTTTAGGAAGATGGAATGGGCCATTTTAGGGTAGTAAATCACTAGTAGTATTCATGTAGATGCTGAGGCTACAATCACAGCTAATACAAGGCAAATTCCACCAGAAATAGGGTTTGAAACAGACAATATTAAAGGTCATCCTTACAACCAGGAGATTTTACATTCTTTCTGTCTGCACACTCATACAGCTCAAAGCTTTTCTCAAGTTTTATTTTCAACATGTATGAACCTCAATACCATGAAACATATGTATAACCTCTATATTAAAAAATAGTGAATAAAAGAAATCCTTTTCCTATCTCACTGAACATGACACCATAGCAAAATAGCAGTATAAAGAGAGCAACATGAATGAGGGCAAGGTATGGCCCTCAAGTGGGCTTCAATCCAGCTTAGGAAAATCCCAGGGTGTCTCCTTTAATTCCAACCTATAATACACCCTAAGGCTTTGCGTAAAAATTATTAGCCATAATGAGAACATAAGTACTAGAAACAAGTACCTACTTTTTATTCAGAATTTAAAGTCCCCTATTGCAAAAAAGATCACATGATTCAATCTATTTTCCAATCATTTATCAAACCAGAAATACAAAACTAATTCCATTTTTCATCATCAACTCCTGACTTACTATCATGATATAAAGATGGCTGAGATTTTAATAGATGAAAACGCACAAATCACTTCTATTACCCTGTAGAACTACTTTGTGAAATTTATTACCATTTGCTCAAGATTCTCAGCATGGGTTTCTGTTACTTGAGTAACCTTAGCTCACAGGCTCTTTTCAATGAGGGACTAGCTTCCAAGCTTGGGTGTTTTACGAACTGAATTCTGGGTTTCAGGAACAACTGTCTCCTACCACTGAGTGCAGATTATTTTTGGCCATGCCACACAGCATGTGGGATCTTAGTTCCCCGACCAGGGATCGAACCCGCACCCCCTGCAGTGAAAGCACAGAGTCTTAACCACTGGACTGCCAGAGAAGTCCCTTAGAATACAGAAATCTTACCTACTGCTTATGTGTGGTTATTCAAGCAGGGCCGTCACTATTAACAAACATAATCCTGGGACTTCCCTGCTGGCGCAGTGAAAAACAATCCGCCTGCCAATGCAGGGGACACAGGTTCAATCCCTGGTCCAGGAAGATCCCACATGCTGAGGAACAACTAAGCCCGTGTGCCACAACTACTGAGCCTGTGCTCTAGAGCCTGCAAGCCACAACTACTGAGTCTGCATGCTGCAATCACCGAAGCCCGTGCGCCTAGAGCCCATGCTCCACAACAAAGAGAAGCCACCGCAAGGAGAAACCTGTGCGTTACAACAAAGAGTAGCCCCCGCTCGCCACAACTAGAGAAAGCCCACGCGCAGCAACGAAGACCCAACGCAGCCAAAATAAATAAATAAATAAATAAAAAGTAAAAAAATAAACATATCCTAAAAGAGAGTCCCAGAAGCCAGTAGTTGAGTTCCGGTTATAGAAAGACAAAAGATACTGTCTAGCAGAATCTTGATTATCCAGACAAAAAGGATAAAGAGGGTTCTTACTAAGGCCAACCTAGTGAAAAAGGAACATCTAGTATATAAGATACCCTACTTCTCAGATGAGATTAAAAGAATTATAAGATTTAAAAGATTATAGTCCTGATGTGACATGAAAAATATATCAAATTTGAAGCAGCAATCAGAAAAAAACAATTTTTTCTTTGGTGGTAAAATATTTTCATCTTTCATAACCAAGATCTTTCATAACCATTACCTATATACTGCTAATGGAATATTTCAGATTCTGTCCTGTCTACAGGGGTTATTTTCAGCATTGGATCTATCTGTGACCTGGGACTCTCTTATAGTTCTCCTAAGATCCACCACTTCAAGGACTCAACGTCTATTCAAGCAGCATGTGGTTCCATAAAAGCAATCAGAGTGCACAGTCCTCAACTGTGGATCCCGGAAGACCAAAGGAGGCTTTAATACTGAGGTTGTTTGGCTTGCACAACAGTCAAGAAAAGTCAGTAAATGCCAAGCTGGTTTGCTTCCTTTGATGTAAGCTGCTGAAAAGGTCTTCCGTTTGGAAGCATTTACCAGTTTTTCTGGTACAATAGCTACAGCTGTGGGCTTTCTGAGTGTGAACAGACATATGTAAGACATAAAATATTAGGGACAGGCACCATCTGCAACTGATTGTCTCACAGGCTGGGACTGCAATATAGGAGTAGCAAGGGACACACTTTTCTCAGGGCCATACACTGGCAAAAAAAAAACCAAAACATTTTTGGGGACTTCCCTGATGGTCCAGTGGTTAAGAATCCGCCTTCCAATGCAGGGGATACAGGTTTGATCCCTGGTCAGGGAACTAAGATCCCACATGCTGTGGGGCAACTAAGCCCACACTCTAGCACCCGGGTGCCGCAACTAAGACCCGATGCAGCCAAACAAAACAAACAAAAAAACCCTTTTGGCTGACAAAGATCTTAAAGATACGAATAAATGGGATTGTAAGACTGTGTCCTTTGCAGCTAGCATCCTCAGCACTTCCTGCCCTAATCATTCAAAGGTTAAATGAACACAGTTGATGAATACTGCCTTGTTTTAGAAGAGACATTCAAAGAAAAAACCAAGACATTATGGCTTTTCCCTAATTAATATCCATCCTCTTATTAAACAACACTTATGTGGGGTATAAAGGGGATACAAAGATAGATAATAAAAACCATATACACTAAAGGACCAATTCTTTATCCATAGGTTAACCTTTAACCATAAAGTAGTACAGAAGGAAAGAAGAATTTTTATGAAGGTGCCATCAGGCTTTCAGGTAAAGACAGTAGACTGAAAAATCACATTTAAATTTTCTTTCTCTTGGAAGAAATTCTGCCATAATTAAAGGAAAAAATTTTAAGGTATAAATCCATAAAGACGGGGAAGAGAAAATATAACTGCAACAAAATCTTGGTAACTGTGAAACAAATGGTGTTAGCAAAAATACCACAGAATTCTCAAAGGCTCAGGACTGGTAGCGCCTCTGGAACTGTATGGAGGGGAAATGGGGGGAGGGGATGTTAAAAGAAAGAGGATCAAGAAACTGTTACAGCCCTAGATCCCCCCACCATTCTAAGCTACCTCAGCCCCTCAGCCCCTGAATAAAACTGAAAAATGGATTCTTTCAGAGAAAATAAGACAGATGGCACTTTGGGACTTCCCTGGTGGTGCAGTGGTTGAGAATCCGCCTGCCAATGCAGGGGACACGGGTTTGAGCCCTAGTCTGGGAAGATCCCACATGCCGCGGAGCAACCAAGCCCGTGCGCCACAACTACTGAGCCCACGTGCCACAACTACTGATGCCTGTGCGCCTAGAGCCTGTGCTCCACAACCAGAGAAGCCACCGCAATGAGAAGCCCGTGCACCCCAACAAAGAGTAGCCCCCGCTCGCCACAACTAGAGAAAGCCTGTGCGCAGCAACGAAGACCCAATGCAGCCAAAAATAAATAAATATATAAAAATAAAATAAATAAAATAGTAAGATAGATGGCACTTTGAAGGGGATGCCAGGCATGGCAGAGGGGTGGTGAAGTAAGTGAATTGATGCATATACTGAATACGGAGACTCTCCAGCCCTCTTTCCCAATTTAGCTCCCAGGAGGCTGGTAGAAACTCTTTATATTCTAATCAGGAGAGGCAGGATAATTTTTTGAAAAATTAAGCCAGCCCCTAAAGAAAGACATGAAAGTACTGACATAGAGGATTGCAGCTACCCTCAGTGATGGGTAACTGGAGCTCCTAACCTGGCCCTCGTGGTTTAGAGGGCCATACTCTGATCTTCCTCTGGCCTCCTCGGAACCCCTGTACAGAAGAATCCACACGGCCCAAGAGACATGCCCAGGTAGAATACATAGAATTTCCTGGCTAAAAAGCCCTAACACTGTTTCCAGGGCCTGCTTGAGATACTTCTACTGGTCACTTTTCCTGAGGGGCAGTAAGCATATCCTTAGGCCCAAGGGATGGCCAAAGGGTGGAAGTTGAATAAAGGAAGAGTAGGCTGTAAGATAGGGTTCTTCAGTTGCACTCCTGAGTGAACAGATGGGGAATTTTAGCAAAGAACCAAATGGAAGTCCTAGAACTGAAAAGTACAGTATCTGTTGTTGTTTGTTTGTTTGTTTTGGCCGTGCCGTGTGGCCTGTGGGATCTTAGTTCCCAGACCAGGGACTGAACCTGTGCCCCCTGCAGTGGAAGTGCAGAGTCTTAACCACTGGACTGCCAGGGAAGTCCCGAAAAGTACAATATCTGAAATGAAAGTTATACTGAATGGATGTAACAGAACACTGTAGCCTATAAAAGGAGAGTCTGTGTACTTGAAGACAGATCAACAGGAATCACCCCATCTGAAGAACAGAAAGGAAGAAAACACTAACAACTAAAACCCACCCTTAGTGATGTGAGGGACAATATCGAGTGGTTACACATATGTGTAAGTGGAGGTCTGAAAGGAGGGAACAGAGATGCTGGGGCGGAAAAAAATTTAAAGAAATAATGGAAAAAATTTTTTCCCAAATTTGGGAGAAACTATCAATTTACAGATCCAAGCTCAGGGAAGCCGAAGCCAGATAAATACAATGAAAACACCTAGGTACATAACAGTCAAGCTTCTGAAAGCCAGATAAATACAATGAAAACACCTAGGTACATAACAGTCAAGCTGCTGAAAACCAAACATAAAAGAAAAAGAGAGGGTGCCCATAGATCAGCACTGTCCAACAGAACTTTCTGTAATGATGGAAATGTTCTACTTCTGCACTGCCCAATCTAGTAACCACCAGCCATGTGAACATCTGAAATGTGGCTGATGCAACTGAGGAAATGAATTTTTTATTTTATTTAATTTTAATTAATTTCAATTTATATAGCCATAAGTGGCTAGTGGCTATCATACTGAACAGTGTAGCTAAGAAGCCTTATGAGATATCAACCCATCATAATATGTGCACTTTACTGATTCAAACAAACAGTAATAATAAAAACAAAAAGTTTAAGATACAGAGATAATTAAAAACTTGAGCACTGACTGGATATTTGATGTTAACGAATTCTTGTTAATTTTTTAACGTGCACATAGTTACTGTGGTTATGTTTTTAATAAGACACCATCTGTTTTAAACATATATATTGAAATATTCACAGATGAAATGATATAAATGTCTAAGATTCGCATCAAAACAATATGCTGTGGACAGGGGTATAGATGAAACAATATTAACTATGGGTTGATAATTATTGAAGCTAGGTGATGGGCACACAGGGACTCATTACACTATTTTGTTTACTTTTGTAGAGTTAAAAATTTTTCATAAAATGTTTTTAGAAAGTAGAGCAAAAGGAGAAAGAGATGGAAAATAGGACAAAAAAAAAGGGAGATCAGTCCAGGAGGGTCAACATTCAAATAGCAAGACTTCCAATAAGAGAGACAGAGAAAATGGAGGGAGATCTGTAAAAAAGAAAAACTCCCAGAACTGAAGGATACAAGTTTCTACATTGAAAGAGCCCAAAAAGTACCTAGTAAAATGGGTGAAAAGAGACACACACACCAAGGCACATCACTGTGAAATTTCAGAACATGGAGGATACAGAAAGGATCGTACAAGCTTTCACTGAGAAAGAACACGGCACAGAAAAGGATCAACAATCAGAATGGCAAACTATTTTCCTAACCTAGAATGATATACAGAAACCATCAGACAAGTGTGAAGGTAAAAAAGACATTTTAAAACATGTGAAGTCTCAAAAACTTTATTCTCTACATACTTAATTCTTAGGAAGTTACTAGAGGATGTTTTTCATCAAAATGAAGGAGTAAACCAAGGAAAGAAAAATACAATAGGAGACCCAACATACCAGACAGGCGAAGGGAATGAATCCCCAGGGCTATTATGAAGGGAGATCCCAGGATGACAGTTCCAGGTGTTGAAGGAAGTCAGTTCAGACTGACACAGTCAAAAGACTCCAAAAGGAGACTATAAGAAAGTGAAACTGATTAAGACTATCTTGAAGGGTCTGATCTCACTGCAATTTAGGAATGAATTACAGTTAACACAAAAAATTAAACAAACAGGAGCGGCCAAGCAGTGCCAGGCCAGGTGGGTACCTCCGTCAGTCCTGCCGTGCCCGCACCGGAGACCAGCCCTGGAGGCGGCCCAGGCCCGTCCCTGTGGCCGGCACCATGAAGCAGGAGTCGGCAGCCAAGAACACCCCGCCCTCCAGGACGACGGCGGCCCCCAAGCGCTGTGGATTTCCGGGTACGGCTCCCTGGTGTGGAGGCCCGACTTCGCTTACAGTGACAGCCATGTGGGCTTCGTGCACCGCTACAGCGGCCGCCTCTGGCAGGGAGACACGTTCCATCGGGGCAGCGACAAGATGCCTGGTTGTGTGGTGACCCTCCCTGAAGACCGTGAGGGCTGCACTTGGGGTGGCATACCAGGTGCAAGGTGAGCGGGTCAATGAGGCCCTGAAGTACCTGAACGTGTGGGAGGCAGTGCTTGGTGGCTATGATACCAAGGAGGTCACCTTCTGCCCTCAAGATGCCCCTGACCAACCACTCAAGGCACTGGCCTATGTGGCCACCCCACAGAACCCTGGTTACCTGGGCCCTGCGCCTGAGGAGGCCATCGCTACGCAGATCCTGGCCTGCCGAGGCTTCTCTAGCCACAGCCTTGAGTACTTGCTGCGCCTGGCAGACTCCAGGCGGCTCTGTGGGCCCCAGGCACAGGACGAGCACCTGGCAGCCATCGTGGATGCTGTAGGCACCATGCTGCCCTGCCTCTGCCCCACTGAGCAGGCTCTGGCACTGGTCTGAGGGGCTGAGCCCCTACATGGACACAGAGGCCAGGTCCCTACTCCAGTGCACACAGACAGACTTGATACAGCTGGAGCCCACTGAGAACACTTGGTGGGCCAACTAGGGCCTCTCTCAAGCCCCTGCCTGTCTGCCAGCTCCCAGATCTCCTACCTGACACTGACTTAACTACTTGAAACTTTATTTATTGCACCATGTTGGTGTGGTGGGCAGGGTGGGGGGCCTGCCCTAATACAGGGGCCCTGCTGAGCGGTGCCCCACCGCAGGCGCCTGTTGCCTGATCGGATTCCCCCCAGTGCTGCTGCTATCCCCATACTACCCAGGCCTCCACCTCCCCAGGGAGCCTCCAAGAGCCTTGACCCTCTGCCCCCGACTCCAGACCAACCATCCCCTAGCCCCAGAAACAACACCCGTCAAAGGTCCCAGCCTGCTGGTGAGGGTAGGAGGGAGTGAGGAGAGGGGGCCCTACAAGAACTGAGGCCCCTGCCAGCCCTGCTCATCCCCCAGGTCTCCAGGGCAGAGCTGGATCTGGAGGCCAGACACAGCTGCTGAGGCTGGGCCTAGGCCTCTTACCCATTTGGCTTTGTTTCCCTGTCCTTCTGTCTGTCTGTCTGGGCTACTCCTGTCTGTTTGTTGGTCTATTCCTGGGAAGCTCATCACTATAGGTCCTGGCACCTTCCCAGTCTGTCCTATACTATAATCCATAAACTGATCTCATTAAAAAAAAAATTAAACAAAAAGAGAGGTATTAATGGGTAAATATCTAATTACTTATAAAAAATTTTATGGAGAAAAAAATAATCACACCATATAGCTCAGCTATGAGGAGTATATATAATCATAATAACATAAACAATGAACACTGATTAAAGCAAATTCTAAGACAGCTGTATCAGGAAAACAGGAGGATTGGAAATATATATGTAGATGACAGCCATAAGTGGTGAGAGAAGGCTGGGGACTGGGTTTTTCTTAGCTAACTACAGAACTAGTTGACTCTAAATTGTATTTTTATAATCCCGATAAAATTAAAATTTGAAAGAACGGTGCTATCCATGTTCTCACAAGAGTTTACGGCCTGGTGAAAAAGGAGGCCAAGCAGCTGTGAGAACACTACAGCATCTGTACAAAGACTGGGATGAACACGTGTTATATCATTGTTCTACTGTCTTTTTGCAGACACTGACTTGAAGAAGCAGTCAGCTGCCAGGTATCAAGTTTGAAGGAGTATATTGGGAAAATGTTTCTAAGCAACTGACACAGATGAAATGAAAAATAAGGATATCAAAGTCAGAGAAAACTCAGAGAAAATTCATTTAGACATTTGTTAAGGTTTTTGTTTTATTTAAATAGAGGGGATCAATTCTCTTTTCTTTTTAAGGAATATAATTATATGACATAAATAAACTCAAGAGAAGCTCCCAACGGGGGCAAGCTAAGCTTTACTTTGTGTAATATTGATAAGTTGAATTCACAAAGGCTTTTAAAACCAACATTATTAGTACAGCTGAAAAAAATGTCTAGGTTCAAATTTCTAGCAGGTATCTAAGGTATAACCTATTTTACATTTTAAGAGGGCACAGTGTCTTTCAATAATGTTTCAAAAAGACTATAAGCCAATAAGTAGTTTGACGATGTTTTTAATGAAAAGTTTTTGTACTAAATGTTACATTACAGTTTTGGCGGCTAGGTTTGAATTATCCATCCTACATTGATATCAAACTAGCCAAAATAGCTAAAACTCACACTGCTTTCAAAATTTCATTTCCTAAACCCCCATTTTTTCTTTACTGATTTTATGGTCTGGAGTACTAGAAAAGTACTAATTTTTCCTGCATGAGCTCTTGAATTTAAACATTATGTTTGCATAATATTTAAATGCCAATCAATCTTTACCTGGCTTTATCTGGATCTTTATGGTCTAAGCTTGTTGAAATCAAGACCTGATTCTTTTTGTTCATACTAGGACAAGAGCAGAACGGAAGCTGAAATCTAAAGCAGCCCACCACTTCAAGCTAGTCATTAGTTTCACCCTGCACTAGCAGACATTAGAGCTGCTCATAGCCGGGAAAAAAAACTTCACCTCTTTTCAAGTTTCTGCTTATCTTCTCCATTGGGCAATACCAATTAATGAGAAAATAGCCATTATTATGACATCCTTGCAAGAAAAGAATCCATGGGGAAAACATGGAGAATCAATAGTTGACTACAGATGGAAACTGCTTTATTACATTCTGCTTAGATAGAAAATTTTTAAGATTGTTTTTTATAATGTCACGTTTGTGAAAATGAAAACTTGCTAGTCCTAATATCATATCAATACTTTTGAGGGAGGGGTTTGGACTAAGATTCAATTTCTTTTATGAGGGTTCCTATTTGGGGTGTTCATTTCACTGAATGTGAAATGGAAATGCAAATAGGGAAGTCAACTGACACTTATTTATTTGCTGTTTCCTTTTGGTTTTAAGAGTAGGAAATTTGCCCTCATTTCTATGACCCAAATTCCCTTTCCTAATTCTAAAGTAAAGCATTCTCGCACCCATGCTGACTGTCCTCAAATATTTGGCTTGAGGCTCTGTGGGCCAACAGGAGGTTAGATTTCAATGAAAAGAGAAGAGATGTAAATTTGAGTTAGTTAGTTTCTTTTAGGATTCTGTGCTGGAAAAGCCCCTTAACACCTTAGTCTCATTATAGCAACAGAGCCAATTCCTTCTGCACAGAAATCCTTGTTTTGTTCTTCTAGACTGAGCCAAGTTATACTGTGACTCACTCATTGTCACTCTAAATCATTACACCCTTTGCTGAGAGAGAAGCAGTCAACTGCTGAGGCAGCAAGGTAGTTAGTCCACTGGCAAGCAGGCTTGGTGCACTGGCATTTAAACTGTTGGAGAATGTTCCTTTTAACTCTAAGTAATTTTATTGTTGATGTCTCACCATAAGGACTAGTATCCCACACTGGTATTTCCAGGAGATTGAGCAATGGGATCCCACCTGTCTTGACTGGAAAGTGGAAGGTTGAAATTGTTTGCTCATCATTTGAAACATATTTTATAGTCTCATTCATACTATTCTATCATTTCAAGTTCTCGACAGAAGGGGATAGCAATCCTCTTTGTTGCATCTTCTGACTGTCGGTCACAGTGCATCTTTCCCTCTTGTTTTTTTTTTTTGGTTAAATTGTGAGCTGACTTTCAGTAGAGATTTTCTTCTCAGATGGGAGTCCTGATGGCCTTAAAGTTCAAAACCATTGCATAAAGGCCGTTTTGCATTTGCTTCTGCCAGGTACCCTGGGTTTCACCAGTTCTGGTCCAATTTTACATTAATTTACTGGTTTGGAGAACTCTTCACATACACAGTGTAAATTCGGGCCCTGGATTTCTCACAAGAGGTCACCCAGAACCCAGGTCAAAGAGAACTCTCTCATCACTTGCCCCTGTGGAAATGTTTTTCTAGTTCCCCTTTCATTGAGGGACTTGCCCTTCCAGGGTCTCAGCTTTGTGCAGGGATCAGTTACAGTTCCCCATCTCAGGTCAGCCCAAGGTGGTCTCTTCTGTCGTTGTGAGCATTAAAACCCTCAACTTCTTGGGCTTATATCTGTATTTTATCCCTTGAGGGTTGCTACAGCTTCAGCTTACATGCTTACTACTCTGGCTTTATGTTGCTTGAACCCCAGAAGGCTTATATTTCAAAGAGAAATTCAAAGTGGTGAAAACGAAACGATACGCTAAGCTAGGACCTTAAGCATTCTAAAAATTCAATATTTTCAAGATGGAGAGGCTCTTATAAACTTCATAAAGTTCTGAGCTCCTCTAAGATGCTGCTATACTTACCACACACTTATCGTATTTAAATCCAGATAACCCAACTATTTATTTATGGCTGTGTGTACAAAGATGACCTCCACACAGCTCTACTGAAATCTATGCTTGTGACATTCAAATTCCCTATGAAAGTCTTAAGAAAAAAAAAAGTTTGTACATAACACCTTGAAACGTTTGTTTGTTGAGTAAAAAGCAAATAACTTTGTGTCAATGCGTGACTTCTGTGCGTATTTTTAATGAAAAATAAAAGTTTTCTCCACAGATTTATTTCAAACCCTATTCCATGACCATATCTAATATAAGAAAGAGAGGGGTTGCTTTACAGATAAAATTGGCAAGACATAAGCCTGTACCCCCTGAGTGAAGTAGAAGTCTAACCTGCAGGTTGTTCAGAGGCTCCATCTTCATGACTGGGCCCAAGGTGTTGAGAGGCAGGGAGACATCAATGCTCTGGTTTGGCATCAGTGGTGTATGGATGGCCAGAGGAGTGCTGGGGATGACACCAAAGCTAGGAGAGAGGATGAAGAAACCCCAGAGGTTAATCAGGAGGCAGGATTTAGTCACGTCTTTAGGTTTCAATGGCTTTTTACTCCATTTGAAGGAAACATAAGGAATAGCAGGCACTGAAGTTCCCAATTCTAATTTGCTGTAACACTAGTTACAACGTAACGTCTTTTTCCCATTAAGATTTGAGGAAGGAGAAAACATTCATAAGCACAGAACTGGTTTGCTAATGCTCTGATTCTGAAAGTTTCTTATGTTTATCATGCCACTAGAGGGACAGGTTTGATAAGCATCTTTTTTTAATACATCTTCCTTTAGATAATCTTTGGGAGAAAGAACACTTAAGAATACCCACCCTGTAAAGTATAATGATACTATTTCACTTGCTTGATAACCTGCCTGATCAGACCAGAGGATGACTTACTGGTAACTCTCATTTTCTTTCTTCTTTATTTACTTACACAGGATACAATCATTGGGAAAGAGCCAGTCTAAGTAAAGCAGAGATGATTGGCTTAAACATTCCAAACAACACCCCAAAGGATAAGCTGTAGACTCAAATCTGGCCACTTTCTTCGCCTAAGGCAGGCAGTGAGTACCCACCAGTTTGACTTCTCAGAGAAGCCTGCCTAATAATAATACAAGAATAGTAAAGAGATGGGAAAAGCCTGAGTCTGAAGTTACAAAAAAACCCAAAAACATATGAGGGAAGACAGACATGTCTTACGTCTCAGAAACATAAGAATAAAATTTTAAAAAGATGGAGCAGAAAGGGAAAAGTAGGCCCATAGGTATAACAAATAAACAACTTAATGATATAAATTTATAATGAACTTATGTTCTAATGAGCCTCAGGAAGGAAGATGGGATTTTAATATTTATAAAATAATTACTGAGTTTATATAGGTAGTATCAATTTCAAGAGTCACAGACTAGCAGAAGAAACATTTTCCTTTTTGTAGATAAACTACACTTTAGAGTCCCAAATGCAATAAAGAAATGATTTTGAGTAGACACATCACTCATTTTGGTATCAACATTTATGAATCAAAAAACCCTTTTGCCCTTTTGATCTTGCTCTCATTATTTATCTATGTGGAAAACCATAAGGAATCTAAAAAAAAGGCTACTAGAACTAATAAGTAAGTTTAATGAAGTTACAAGACACAAATTCAATGTACAAAAATCAGTTGTATTTCTATATACTAGCGACAACCAAAAACTAAAATATGCTTCTTACTATAACATCAAAACTATAAAGCACTTAAATGTGACAAAAGATGTGCAAGATCTGTACATGAAAAATTATAAAACACTGCAGAGAGAAGTTAAGGATGACCTAGATAAATGGGGAGATATGCTATGCTAATGGATTAGAAGACTCAATATTGTCTGATGCCAATTCTTCCTCAAATTGATCTGCACATTCACTGCACTCTCAAGCAAAATTCCAGCAGGCAAAAGACCTAGAATTGCCAAAACAATTTTTGAAAAAGAACATACAGAGTAGGAGGGTTTATACTATCTGACTTCAAGACTTACTACGGAAAAAAAGTTTACTTTGACTCTTACTTTACACATATTATCTCACCAAAAGTACCTCAAAATGAATTCTAAAAGGTAAAGGTAGGAGCTAAATCTATTAACACTTCTATTAAAAAACATTAAAAAAATTGTAACTGTGGGTCAGGCAAAGATTTGTTAAACAGAACACAAAAAGCAAAAGACATAAAAGGGAAAAAATTATAAAGTAAACTTCATTTAAATAAAAAACTTGGGCTTCCCTGGTGGCGCAGTGGTTAAGAATCCTCCTGCCAATGCAGGGGACATGGGTTCGAGCCCTGGTCCGATGAGATCCCACATGCTGCGGAGCAACTAAGCCCATGAGCCACAACTACTGAGCCTGCACTCTAGAGCCTGAGAGCCACAACTACTGAAGCCCGCGTGCCTAGAGCCCGTGCTCCGCAACAAGAGAAGCCACTGCAATGAGTAGCCCGCACACCTCAACGAAGAGTAGTAGTCTCTGCTCACGGCAACTAGAGAAAGCCGGCACGCAGCAACGAAGACCCCACGCAGCCAAAAAAAACACACAAAAAAAACAGTGTCTATAGTGTCAATCGCAATCTCCCTAAAAATAAAAAATAAATAAAACAAAAAATAAAAAACTTGTTCTTTGAAAAACACTGTTAAGAAAATAAGGCAAGCCACAGACTGGGAGAAAATATTTGCAAGACATATCTGACAAAGGACTTGTATCCAGAATATATAAAAAACTTTATTACTTGATAATAAGACAATCAATTAAAAAGAAAAAAAGAATAAGGAACGATCTGAGCAGATACTTCACCAAAGAAGATATAAGAATGGTCAATAAGATTATGAAAAGAATGCTCAATATCACTAGTCATTAGGGCAATTCAAATTAAAATGAGATACTACTATACATGTATAAGCATGGCTGGCATTGGTAAGAGTATGGAACAGCTGGAACATTCACACTTACTACCATATGACCCAGCAATACCACTGCTAGGTATTTATCCAGGAAAAATGAAAACATATATCCACACAAAGACCTGTACGTGAATATTCACAGGCGCTTTAGTCATAAAAGATAAAACTGGAAACAACCCCCAGTTCCACCAACTGGTGAAAGTGTAAACAAATCATGGTAAAAGCATCGATGTAGTACTACTCAATAAAACAGAACAGACTGCTGAAACATCTCAAAGCATTATGCTAAGTGAAAGAAACCAAATGTAAAAGACTCCATACGTGATTTCATTTACAAAACATTATAGAAAAGGTATGATTATAATGGCAAAGACGGTTTTCTTATTCCATATGGATGAGTTTTCCCAGCAAAATTCCCTAGGGCTTCCAGTGTTGAAGCTGACCACTGAACAGATGTGCAAGAGCCTCCACTCACTCTACATCAAACATCTGCCAACACGAGAGTTTTTACCCACTGCTAAATAGAACACTCTCTTGTTGGACACAAAGTACACTGCTGACTCAGGATCGAGCTGGGGAACTCAGATTTCTTACCTATTCTTGTTAAACTGAATTGCAAAGTCTGTCATGTGCTGCAGAGCTTTGTTGGTGAAGTTCATTTCCATATAGATGTGCCCTTGGCGGTGAGTAAATGTTCCCGAAATCTCCAGGCCCTTAGCCTTTACTGCAGGCAGCCAGACCTGAAACACAGTATAAAGCCCAATGAAACCAGACAGGATGCTTCTGAATAAAGATGAAATTAAGATTTCACTTCCTTAGGCAACTAAGGTGACTTTTTTTTTGCTGTACGCGGGCCTCTCACTGTTGTGGCCTCTCCCATTGCGGAGCACAGGCTCCGGATGTGCAGGCTCAGCGGCCATGGCTCACGGGCCCAGCCGCTCTGCTGCCATGTGGGATCTTCCCGGACCGGGGCACGAACCCGTGTCCCCTGCATTGGCAGGCGGACTCTCAACCACTGGGCCACCAGGGAGGCCCCAACTAAGGTGATTTTTATACCATAAATAGCAAGCCAAATGCAAAAGGCTCCGGATAAAGTCATATTTGCTGAATTTTGAGATCATTCTCAACTATTTAAGAACCAAAAGAACCCACCAAAAATCAAAAAACAAACAAACCCAACCAAACAAAACAAATATCCAACCCAAAACCAAAGCCAAAAACAAACAAAAAAAGAAAAACAAACCCCAAAACAGTCTATGGGTAGCCATGGTGAAAGGAGAAATTCCAATGTGCATAACATGGGGTTTCTTTGGTTAGTAGCTTTGGTAAAAGGCTTAAAAGGGGAAAAAACTGATCTAATGAAAATTGCATGTTTACAATATTTGAAGACTTTTAAAAATCATTACCAAATTCCTTATCAGTAATCTGTTAAGGGCAAGGACCATGTCTTATGTATTTTTTTTGGCTGTACACGGGCCTCTCACTGTTGCAGCCTCTCACTGTTGTGGTCTCTCCCGTTGCGGAGCACAGGCTCCAGACGCGCAGCCCCAGCAGCCATGGCTCACGGGCCCAGCCACTCCGTCGCACGCGGGATCCTCCCGGACCGGGGCACGAACCCGTGCCCCCTGCATCGGCAGACGGACTCTCAACCACTGCGCCACCAGGGAAGCCCTCTTACATATATTTTTAACTCTCGTTATAGTCTCTGGGAAATAGTAAGTATTCAGATGTCGTTTAAGTGATCTGAATGCCTATTTTCTCTATATAATTCATTCGTGACCCACCTCTGGCCCCAGAATCTGTGATACTCCTGGAGTGTACCAGTTTACATATATATATATATATATATATATATATATAAAAACCAACAGGAATTCATGAACTGTCCTGACTAAAGACAGAATACCCATTAGTCAGTGGGTGGCTAGTAAACATGAGAATATACTCAACCACATTACAGGAAAAAAAGGAAAAAGAAAAGAAGAAAATGACACTATTTAATAGTACAAGATACTATTTTTCATCTATCAGAGGGTCAAAAATTCAAAAAGTCAGTAGTACTCAGTGAAGGAGAATATAAGGAATCTGGCACTATTACATTCTGCTTTGGAGAACATAATTTGATGCCACCTTTTTGGAGGGTAAGTTGGTAATGTCTCTTTTTTAAAAAAATAATTTATTGTTTTATTTTTGTCTGCATTGGGTCTTAGTTGCAGCACACAGGATCTTCGTTGAGGCAAGCAGGATCTTTTTGTTGCTGCACGGGCTCTTCACTGTGGCATGTGGGCTTCTGTCTAGTTGTGGTGTGTTGATTTCTCTCTCTCGTTGTGGCACACAGGCTCCAGAGTGCATGGGCTCTGTAGTTTGTGGCACATGGGCTCTCTAGTTGAGATGCGTGGGCTCAGTAGTTGTTGCATGCAGGCTCAGTAGTTGTGGTGCGTGGGATTAGTTGCCCAGTGGCATATGGGATCTTAGTTCCCCAACCAAGGATCGAACCTGCGACCCCTGCATTGAAAGGCGGATTCTTTACCACTGGACCACAGGGGAAGTCCCTGTAATGTCTTTTTTTTTTTTTTTTTTCGGTACGCGGGCCTCTCACTGCTATGGCCTCTCCCGCTGCGGAGCACAGGCTCCGGACGCGCAGGCTCAGAGGCCATGGCTCACGGGCCTAGTGGCTCCGCGGCATGTGGGATCCCCCCGGACCAGGGCACGAACCCGTGCCCCCTGCATCGGCAGGCGGACTCTCAACCACTGCTCCACCAGGGAAGCCCCTGTAATGTCTATTTTTAAATGCTTAAATGATCAAGCACATTCCAAGTTTATCCTATAGATATGCTTACAAAAATATACCATGATACACATAAACAAGAATGTTCATGGTAACATCATAATAACAAAAAAGGGGGCGGGGATAGGACTAGATGAATAACCTAAATGTCCATCACCAGGAGAAAGATTAAATACGTTGTGGTACACATCAATAAAGTGGATACAGCCATTCAAAAGACTGTGGCAGAGAAAAAACAAGGTGCAAAACAGTATATCCCACTGACAGTATTTAAAGGATACAAACATACAGGTATACGCATGATCTTTCTTTCTTCTGAGAGGACACAGAAAAGGTTAACAGTGGCTACTTATGGGGAAGTGGGGACAGAGGGAACCTTAATTTTCCACCTGATCTTTCTACATTATTTAAATTTGTCATTTCTAGGTATTACTGTAATATTAGTAAACAAGTACGTTAGATAACCTCTTAATCAATTAAAAGTCTGTGGGGATAATAGCCAACGCAGGAACCTTACAACAAAGCTGCTAAGTTGTGCCAAAACACTATAGCTCAGTTTTGAATCATATTTCTGGTTACTCTATGTAATGGGTGTGTACACAAAGACAAGACTCATGGGATGGACAACTGGTTTACTAACTGCAGCAGGGATCCCCCACACTGAGCTGGATGAGCAGGCAGAGAATTCAGAAAGCAACCAGGCATGCTGCCCCTCAGAAAGGCAAAATTAAAAGAAACCTAGCTTAGCCTGGAAGGCACCATTCCCAAGGGCCGAAATATGCTTCACTTACAGGGAGTTTCCCCTTCCCCTTTTGAATTTCAGTCTGAGCAGGATATCAAGTGAGGCTGAGACTAGAGGGACACCAATGACACTAACCTAAATCAAAACTCTAAAAAGGTGTAGTAAAATGCATGAAAACCACATCTGAGCAATGGCACTCTAGAATCCATATGCGGTACCAATGGAAGAAGGAGAGTGGAACGAATGCAAAGTAAAATGTTACTTCTCTATTACGTCTTTTTCCTCCTGCTGTTGCTCTGTACATCAGATCTACACTAGCCGGACTTTAGTGTTGACAAGCTAGGCAATATTTCTAAACTAGAGAACAAATACTAAATGCTTAGTATTTCCAATTTTAAGTCTAATTATACAAATGGTTAATAAGGATGTTATGGTGCTTCTTATTGCTAGGTTTGAGGCCACCTTTCATCTTCTTCGTAAATCCTCTAGAAACAGAGCCCCAACCTTGGATTTATTATCAGTGAGAGTAACACAAATGTCAGATGCTAAATAAATAATTCAGGTACTGTCCACTAAGAAAGTGTTGTTTTACTTACAGCCTTAGGAGCCACATATCCACCAGGTGCCATGCCTATCCCCGTGGAGAGTTCAAATAGGTCATTCAGACCACTGCTGACCACAGCAGGAGTAGGTGAGGGAGCAAAGGTTGCAGGCACTGATGATGGGATGAAGGACTGTCCCACCTGCAGGGAATAAAAGGGAAGGGGAGCAGGGAGACCAGGAAGAACTGATTAATAGTCCTTAAAATGTTGCCATATATTTTAATAGTATTGATAAATCAATAAGAACACACCATAATTACAATATTCTTAGGCGTTTAATTCGTATATTCTTTGTCCTTCAAATCATCATGGTTATTTTTTCATCATTGAAAAGATACACACACTCTTTAGAAGTTCTATCAAGAGAGTAATCAGTAGGATCAGGAACACAGTGATCCAAAGTTTTTTTCTGTTTGTTTCCAATTTTAGCTTCCATGATTCTGTGCAAAAGGCCTACAGGTACCCTAATGAAGGGGGAATCTGTTTCTATAGAAAGAAGGAGAAGCATCCAACTTAGACAGCAGTTCCATTTCCACTTGGGCCCAGGCAAGTCTTATTTCCCCATTTAGGCATAAATGTCTAGTAGGAGACTCTCCTGGGGGAGATGGATACTCACACCCCCCTAACTCACGTACGAGGAGAGTCTCACTCTGAGTCCAGCTGACGCTCAAGCTCTTTCTAGACGACAGAAAAGAGTATTCTCTCGTCAAGATGGGAGGTTCCATTTCCTTTAGCCCTTTAATGTCAGGAAGACAAAGAACTCTGTAGACACCAGAGCACCAATCCCTAAAGAGACCCCTACACCACATGTGGTGTATGGTCCCAAAGATTCCAAGTAACCCTACGCTACTTTCTACTCTTCATACACTGCTACAGAGGTTCTGGTGTACAGGGCTAGATAGCAGCAGTGGCTGGTCTGAGAACGTGTGCATAGGAAAAGCATCAAACAGGGGGCAGTGCATCCCATGGTGAAAAAAACCGATGGCACTTACTGCCGGACTTCCTCCAATGCCCCCGCCAAGGTCACTGCCAAGCTGAAAGAGAGAAAGGAGAGAGAGGAGAGAAAGGTAGAGTTCATTTAGCTAAGTACTAGATGCCCATACAGAATCTGTAAATTGCTCTACCAAGTTGCGGGGAATACATGCTATTCAACTTGACTCCCAAAGCCTAAAGAAATTCTAGATTGCAAAGAAATATAACCTAGGGGAACTGAGTAGGGGAAGTGATGGTGTGTGGGAGTTTTGAGAAAACGTGGAAAGAAGATGGAGCTGGGACATCTCAGGGATGTTTCAGATCCAGTCTTTCCACTGGGGTACATAGGCACAAACCCAAACAGGATTTAAAGAGTTTACATATTGCAAGAAGCTATATCTCTAAGTCGTAATGTTCTGAATATGTTTTATTTTTTCTTTAAAAGGAAATTTAAGGCGGGGGGGAGAAAAAGAAAAACTAAAATATGTTTTGTACTACAAAACTTGCCGCCCCACTGAGAAAGTGGGAACCAAACCAGTAGTGAGCTGCAATTTCAAGCTTCAAAAATTATAGCTTGAACAAGAGTGATTTTTAGAGTTTAGCTAGAACTTTCCTAAGAAAGTAAACGGCTGGGTTAGGAAGATATCCTATCTGGGTAGGAAATGCGAAGGCGTGCAATTCTTCAAATCTCTCCCACAGTCAATACAGCTAAGGAGAAATGCTGTGATTTATCTGGAGTAGATCATTTAAAAGGATGCTAACTATTGGAGAATTAGACTAATGCAATTAGCTAGGTGACAGGAAAATAATTCCACATGGTCTTACTTTCCTGTCAGGGCTCTGATATAATTCACCCTGAATTCCAGGACAAAAGCATTAAAGAAGAACTGAAGCTGAAAACAGCTAGCATGAAAAAACATAAAACACACATACCCACAACTAATGCTGCTGGTCAGAAAGCAAACAACACGTTTTTGTGCTACGATTCTATACTGCTACTTCCCTAGTTCTCACTGTGCATCTAACATTCCCCTCTGAATCACCGAATGCCTTGTCTGCTTTACAAAACACTGTTTCCTTTATTGTCTGTCATTTAGTGGTAGGAACTTGGAGAGCTCTAGGCTGTGGTTGTGTTAAAAAAACAACTGTATTTGTCTTCACGATTTGAGAGAGGGGATTTATTACCTTCTCAATGGACAGATATATAAAACTGGGTTGCCAAAATCTCAAAAATAATATATATACTGAAAAATAATGGGACTTATTTCCACCACGACAGAACAAAAACCCCAGGCGTTTCATAACTGGCATGAATAAGCATGCTCTGCACTAAGCTACAGAACACTCCAAACCTCAAAGAACCAACATTTGCCAAGTCTGGTTCCTGAAGACTATTTACTGGTTGGACGTGGGGCGAGAAATCACAGGCGTACAGATAAAAAGGTCATCACAACCAAGAGTTCGAATAACTGGAAAAGAATGACAGCAAATAGAAAAGGTATTACACACCTACCTTCTCCCTGTTTCTAGAATAACACACATCCATAGCATGACGTCTGAAAAGCATGGGATTCCTTTTATTCAAACACACACTCACATTTGCTGGACACAAGGTACTATGGGGACTATAAACATGCCGGGCAATGAGGGGAAAACAATAGATGAACAAGATCCAGGCTTTGCAAACTGGCAAAAAAATAAAACACAAATGCAAAAACCATACAGAATATACTAAAGCAAAAAAAGAAAGTTCTGAATAGAAGAGCCTCCTTTTGCTGAAGGATAATGAAAAGAAGCTTCAAAGACATGGTAGCGTGAAATTATAGAATGCAAAAATGGGGGAGGTTATTTCTCAAATAACCTGAACAAAGGCTGAAGAAGTAGGAATAAAAGCATGATCAAGAAGGATGAGTAGGGACTTCCCTGGTGGTCCAGTGGCTAAGGCTCCGCGCTCCCAATGCAGGGGACCCAGGTTCGATCCCTGGTCAGGGAACTAGATCCCGCATGCCACAACTAAGAGTTCGCATGCCGCAACTAAAGATCTCACACACCGTAACTAAAAGATTCCCTCATGCCGCAACGAAGATCCCACATGCCACAACAAAGATCTCGCATGTGGCAATGAATATCCTGTGTAGCCAAATAAATAAATAAATAAATATTAAAAAAAAAAAAAAAGAAGAAGAAGGAGTAGTAGTCTAATTAGACTGGAGCACAGGGTAGATATGTGTTAAAAAAAAAAGTCAGAGAAAATAAGTTTGCAAAGGCAAACTGATTATGGTAAGTCTTTAGTTTTCAATTCCTCCATCACAAAAACCTGGAGGTTTCTTAGAGTAAGATTCAATCTTTCTAAGATTACTAATAACTACTTCAATTGTGTTCTATTAACTATGGTTTCCAACCTTAGATACACAATGGAATAAACCACCTGCGTGTGTATAACTGTGGGGAGGAGGGGGATTTTAGGAAGTACTGATGCCCGAGTCTCAATCCCAGCCATAGTGATTTAATTGTTCTGAGTTGTAGCCTGGACATCAGAATTTTAAAAAGCTGCCCTAGTGATTCTAATGTACAGACAAGGTTGAAAACCGTTGCCTTAGAGAATTAACTATGATCTGGAATCAGACAAGAATATACGTTCAGGAATTACTTTGGCGCTAACTCCTGAATTGAAAAGGAAGCTAGAACTTAAGAAGAAAGAAAACCCCACTTATTTATTTTTTATTAATTAATTAATTAATTAATTAATTTTTGGCTGTGTTGGGTCTTCGTTGTGGTGCGCGGGCTTCTCATTGTGGTGGCTTCTCTTGTTGTGGAGCACAGGCTCTAGGCACACGGGCTTCAGTAGTTGTGGCTCACAGGCTCTAGAGCGCAGGCTCAGTAGTTGTGGCGCACGGGCTTAGTTGCTCTGCGGCATGTGGGATCTTCCCAGGCCAGGGCTCGAACCTGTGTCCCCTGCACTGGCGGGAGAATTCTTAACCACTGTGCCACCAGGGAAGTCCAAGAAAAACCCTTTCTACGGAAGGGAATGATGCACAATGTCTCACTTGTCCTGATGCTGGTTTTTATTTAGTTTGATGACTTTCTGATGGGCTTACACACCCTCCCCCCAGCCACTCTCCTCCCTTCTGGCCTATCTCAAAACTGAAGCTTGAAAGAGATGGAATTCTTTATGGACCTTGTTGGCACTCGATGGCAAGAAAGAAAAAACACACTGGAAGAGAAATGGCAGTATTATCAAATACGCTACATTCCGTAAAAGGCACTGAGAAAAGGCACTCACTAGTGGTGTTATTTCCAAAGGAAATAAAGCCCATTTATAGCCCTTATCTTCTTAGATTGCATTCTTATTAAACTTGAGTATTATATGAGTATTTTCTTAGCTGGACAGGATCTAAATGTACTCCCCCGCCTCCTCCCCAACATGCTGCTTGTCAATTTTATTCAAAAACATGTCAGAGAAACTGAAAAGTAATTCTGATACTCCTTTGTTTATGTTCAGCTTATCAAATACAACTAAGCTGCAACCCAGAGTCAAGAACTCTTGATCTTACAGAGACAGAATCCAAAGGGTGTTAGAGACATGTAGCCAGAAATATAAAGGTTCACTTAACCGTGCTATGTCCAGAGAGCAAAAGGCAAGGCCAATTTCAATATGTTTTCTAACTAGCAAAACTATAGCTTACTCAGACTTTATTTAGCATCTTTCCTTTTGACTGAAAAATTCCTCAGGGAGGTTATCATCTTCCTCTCTGAAAATATGACACAGGTGACAACACAGTGTTGGGCAAGAGTAACTAACAGGGAGATGGCAGCAAGGATGGGAGCCAGTTCCCCAGTGAGGGCCTCTCCTATCTACAGCAACAAGCAGGATGACGCAGATATTAATTGAGGAGGCGGTGGGGGGGGAGGCTAGAAAGCTGAACAAAACACAGCAATGTCGTTGTCATGTTGGCCTGAACTAGCCACTAACCATTTCAGTTCAGTTGCTGATATCATCTGGAGTCAGACAAGATTGATCTGTTTGGTCATACTTACTGATCAGGTAGGGTACAAAATCCGTCAAACTGGACTTGTAAAAATTCAGTGCTATCTGTTATCCAGTAAGCTGGGAGAGGTGAGTGAAAAGTGCCAGAGGCATAAGGCATGGCTTTAATCTCAATCTTAGGTGTCTAACTACCGTGTACGTTTTAAGTGTCTTTTGGAGCTGTCCATTTCCCCTTAATCCCAGGACTGCCTTAATGAGGCTGCTCTTTTCTCCATGAAGGAAATAATGTCAACTATAGACCAACTAAATCAGGATAGAGGAAGATGAAGGAGAGGTGCCAATTTCAGGAAAAGAACACTCCAAATGCTGAAAATTGAGCAGAATTTTCCTACAGGTCCATAGCGGATACCCAAGTCTAAAATTTCTGCTGGTGGTAAAGCTTCCCCAGCCCCCAATCTAAATCACATTAAACAGCACTAAGAATAACATTAACGTTTCGCTACTGCCACAGGGTGGGTGCTTTCTCATGCCTGAAGCAGTGCTGAGATAGGTTCAGTTCATGTTGAACTAGGGAGATGTGTCGCTGCACTGCTCATTCAGTAATTGGATGGAAAGTAGTGATTTCATGGTGACTTATTTTACGGGCTAAAGAGATTTCAGCACGGTTGCATGAGCTCTGCTGCAGAGCCAGGTTGAGTCAAAAGTTTGAGAGCTGAGTCTGCATACCAAAAGGAAATACCTTCATCCAATGGCAACATGCTACAAAAGCAGAAGTACAGAGAAAGAACTCACGACTGAGGTTATGTAAGGGACCAAGTCTGCCTGACTCCAAGAAAAGGAAAAGTCTTGACATGGCCACCAAGCAGACCGAAAACAAAACAAGAACAACAACAACAAAAAACCCACATGGGATTTCCCTGGTGGCACAGTGGTTAAGAATCCGCCTGCCAACGCAGGGGACACGGGTTCAATCCCTGGTCCGGGAAGATCCCACATGCCATGGAGCAACTAAGTGCGTGTGCCACAACTACTGAGCCTGCGCTCTACAGCCCGCGAGCCACAACTACTGAGCCCAAGTGCCACAACTACTGAAGCCCGCACGCCTGGAGCCCGTGCTCTGCAACAGGAGAAGCCACTGCAGTGAGAAGCCCGCGTACTACAACGAAGAGTAGCTCCCACTCGCCACAACTAGAGAAAGTCCCTGCGCAGCAACGAAGACCCAATGCAGCCAAAAATAAATAAACAAGTAAAAATAAAATTAAATGCAAAAACCCAAAACCCCCACAAATGCTCACAATCACTGCTCTGGGTTAGCCCCTTTGAGATCCATCTGACCAGTCTAAAATATACCTGTCTGCTTCTGAAACTGGAGCTGAGTATCTGAAGACATTCTCTTAATTAGAGGTGTAGATCTTAAGCTCACACATTTCTTTGCTCCTGTCTAGAATTATCTCCTCCTTTATTTGACACTTTCCAGAACTGATTTAATTGAAGGGAGTCTAAGGAATGCTTCAGGTCATATAGCTTACCGATAGCTCTGCTGGTTAGGAGTCAAAACAGAATGATGTAAAAATAGTACACAATGATTCCAATCACAAACAAAACTTATACCAAAATCCTACTGGTGTCAAAAACATCAGCCTGTGTTTTTCCTATTAGTTTTTAGATTTTAGAAGGCACACACTATCTTCTAGGTAAAAGTATGGTTTTCCAGCTGTTGGGCTACAAATTTTAATTTAATCTTCAAAAAGCTATTTAGAAAAGCACCATAAACTATAACTAATCAAATTGGTGAAAAGAGTCTGTAACCATGCAAAAGCTATTAGACAAACTCATGGTGAGAGTAGACTTGATGTGGAATAGCATAAATGAGTTGAGATCATACAAAATCATCAGAAGACTCCTTAACTTGAAGGAAAAAAAGTCTTACATCAACGGAAAAATAGGGAGATATAATAGATTACTTCCTGAGATGGGACAGGGAATAGAATGTGACAGAAAGTCCTTAGAATGGCCACTGTTGGTCTCTTAGGTCAGATATAACTCAATGTTCAATGCAGTAAAAATCCACAGGAGAAGCTCTGCATCCTGTCTCATTGCATCCTGCAATTACTTTGCAGTAATTACTACCTATGTACTTGTTTGTCATTCGTCTCCCCTCACTAGAATGTATGTTTGTAAGGACTCGCCACAACTATATTCCCAGTACGTAGAATAGAGCCTGACAAGGAATAAGCACGCAAATATTTACTGAGTGAATGAATTTCCATATAAGCACCACTATGGCAGTATTGTTTCTTGGGGAGACAATTTGGAAATGCATCATTTTATTGGTGAAAATTATCACAAAGTGGACAGAAGGCTGACAAAATTGTTTCCCCAACTGACTTAGAGCACCATATCTGCATCAACACTGCCAACACATATGAATACAACCAATTAGGGGAAAAAATGACCCCACCCCCTCCGTGCCCACCCCAAGGCCAAAGCTCTTTCTAGAAAGGAAATGTATTGTCTGAGTGGTTTTGATTGCCAGTTTTCAGCACAAGAATGTCCCGTGCATCATTTATTTGCCTTGAAAGTACTTGCTTTGTATCACAATTCACCACCAAATAGATGGGAACACAGGATTTTGTGGCTCTACTTGAAAGCAATCTTATTCCTTTTACTGCGAGAGAGATGTATCAACTTATCCAATCCCTCTCCTCATTAATGAATAAACTTCTAAAGTCTTTCTCAAACTTTCAAGTGCCTCCTAATGATAAGCTAGCCCAAACTCACACACAGGGCATCTGGGAGGTATAGCATGGAGAGGCCTAGGGCAAACAAGCCTTGTGTTTTATCTTAAACATTCATGCAATTTTACATTCTAAGCCTTAATACAGTGTATTTACGTTCCTTACCATCAAGTAAGACTGACACTGCAAGATGATGAACCAGGTTTATCCTGCAGCTTCAAATGCACCCTGTACTCTGCTGTGTACTCCAGAGACTGTGTACCCTAGTCTGAGAAGGACCAAAGTTAAGTGAGACTGAATTCTATTCTGGAAAATGACAATAACAAAAAAACTGGAGGAATCACAGGACAGTGGAAAAGTGCGTATAGACTTTAAAGTTGTGAAGAAGTCTGGGTTCAAAATCCTGACTCTGAGTCTTACTTGCTATGCAACCTTCAGTTTTTTGTAAAATGGGACCCAATACCAATTACCTTGCAGACTTATTTTGAGGATTAGGAATTATAAAAGTTCTAGCACAGAGACTGGCACAGAAATAGGCACTCAGTATTTGGTAATTATTCCCAACACTGCCTGAGGCCAGCCTTCACTAAATCTATGCATTGATAAAAAGACAGTGGTTGTTACAAAAGCCACTGAAGAATTTATCAGGCAAAATTAGGCTACAATTTACAAAACTGTCTTCACAAGACTACCAACTCTAAAACTTAGGCTCTTAAATCACAGCAAATCTTTTCCAGAGGAAGAGATATGAAGATGCAAAACTAGTATGTACAATGGATTTCCCATGGGCTAATAAAAAAACCTCAAAATCATTACTACAGTAGTTCATGAGTTGAAATATCTGAAAGGTAAAAACCTGTAAGAAACAGGGTAGGAGGTTCTGAAAACCATACACCGGAGTCAGGAAAAGGCAGTTTCTCCTCCCTTCTACTCCATCCTAGCTGGGCACACTGCAGCACATATCTCTGGCAGGAAACCCTTCGTCAGCACAGAGAAAGGGCACTCTGGATAATGCTTCCTTTCTATTCTTGATGCACAATAGCACCATTTTTCTAAATAGAATAATGCACAGCACCTTGGATAAACAGAAGGCCGTAATTTAGCCAAGGCCTGACAGTCTGCTGACAGTCTGAAAGTAATGGCAACAAATAATTGAGATTCAATTATTACTCTAGCGATCCTCAGCAATGTCAGACTCATTAGCAGATGGAGTATCTTTATAACATGTATGCAAGATTTACATACTTGGGTGCCGGGTCACCTCTCACACCAAACCAGAAGGATCTGCACCACCGTCAGAAATGTCACACTACCCAAGATGAGCAGTTTCTTAGATTTGGTAGCAGGGGCATAAAAAGACACCTATACTGCTTTTAAAACAAAGAAACAAAACCCCCAATAACATTTAAATAGTATACTATCTTGCTCTATACATAGATCAAAGTTTCATTACCTGAATTCATTCCACATCAAGGCGACAGTTAAGTTTACACTAACAGAAAGAGGAAACTATCTACATTTAGGCAAAAGAGAATACGCTAAAGGGCAAGCAAAAACTAAGGAGGATAGTGAAGAGTATTTAGGAAATCCATTTTGATTTGAGTTTTGTGATGAAGAAGCATCATTTTTACAAATCTGAAGCTCTGCCTACATCAATGATTTTCAAAGGTACCTGTCTCCAAAAACAAACAAACAAAAAACCAAACAACAACGCAAAACACCATCTAAGAGTCACCTGGGAATGGTGTGCACGTATGTGTGTGTGTTTTTTACATCATAGCAATATACCTACTTCACTCTCTTTGGTTTAAGAATCACAGCTGTCACGATTATTGATGGAAGAAGGAGGGAGCCTTCAGGTAGCTTGTGACAAATAATAATAATGAATAAATAAATTGGTAAGTATTTCCTGAATGACAGTTCTAGAAAAGTCACAATTCACTAAATCTCAAAATTTCACAAGTGCAATGATGAAAGAGGGCAAACAAGATCTAATGGGAGGATCACCAGGATGTGAAAATGAAAGAGTAATATTATCCTCTAGTGAATATCAAGTTTTAAAACAGAGGAACAGAAAATGGGTAGATAATCCAAAATACAAGACAATTTTCAGTCTCCAATTATGGAACATGAGCAAGGGTGAGAAGAACCCTGGGAATGAGCAACTAAATCTAAATCGGTCAAATTCAACTCTTGGCCAATTTCTGGTAGGCTGGATCACCTAACAGCAAATCACAACAGGAAAATGTCCTGGGGTCAGGGGGTGAGGGTGTGGAGGGGTAGGAGGCAGAACTAAAGGTAAAGTCAGAGAGGTCTGTTTTGTAGGAGGTGCCAGGGGCTCACCAAAATATAATTCTTCTGTGGAAATCACTGCCTTGGCTTAAAGATCAATTTTTTAACATCTCTACCTAACTTCATCTGGAGCTTCATTTGGCTCAATATTCTCAATCTTGGCTGAAAAATAAAAATAACTTCGATTTTTTAAAAAAAATACCAATGTCTAAGGTCCTGTCTCCCAGAAATTCTGTTTAATTGCTCTAGGATTGGGTCCAAATGCTGACAATGTATATTTTTTTTATTTTTATTTTTTTTATTTTTTATTTTTTTTTCTTTTTGCGGTATGCGGGCCTCTCACTGCCGTGGCCTCTCCCGTTGCGGAGCACAGGCTCCGGACGCGCAGGCCCAGCGGCCACGGCTCACGGGCCCAGCCGCTCCGCGGCACATGGGATCCTCCCAGACCGGGGCACGAACCCGTATCTCCTGCATCGGCAGGCGGACTCTCAACCACTGCGCCACCAGGGAGGCCCGACAATGTATATTTTTAAATACCAATTATGCAGCTACAGTTGAGAACCACACAGCTTGAAATAAAAGGTTACTAGCTGCCACGCTTCATTAGCAGCACACCACTGACCTCTATGGGTAAGGTTCTGTTAGAAACCACTGATGAAAGCAGCAAAAACGCTGCTGAGAGCCGTTCTGAGATGAACACCCACGTCACCTGAGTGCTGCTTGCCAGACCATCACATAACTCTAATCCAGGCCATATTTTAAATGGGGACCTGGGTCAAATTCTACCACACCCAGCAACATGCTTCTTCCTAGAGAGTGAAAGACAGACCTTTAACAACATAATTTCAAGAGTTTCTTGCCCTCTCTCAATCTGAGGCAGAGTAGGAGCCCTCTTTCCAGGGGTGTGTTTACTACTGAAGTCGAGAGAAAAAGGCATCTGGGTTTTTTTTTTTTTTTTTTTTTTAATTAATTTATTTATTTTTGCTGTGTTGGGTCTTCGTTTCTGTCGCGAGGGCTTTCTCTAGTTGTGGCAAGCGGGGGCCACTCTTCATCGCGGTGCGCGGGCCTCTCACTATCGCGACCTCTCTTGTTGGGGAGCACAGGCTCCAGACATGCAGGCTCAGTCCTTGTGGCTCACGGGCCTAGTTGCTCCGCGGCATGTGGGATCCTCCCACACCAGGGCTCGAACCCGTGTCCCCTGCATTAGCAGGCAGACTCTCAACCACTGCGCCACCAGGGAAGCCCGGCATCTGGGTTGACCAACAGCTATTCAAGCACTAAAGTGGAGTGGTTCACAGGGATCACAGATACCCTATGTCTTTACTATGCAAAATGTGGTCCACAGATCTGGGTGTTCGTTAGAAATGCAGATTCCTAGGTCTCACCCCAGAGCAACAAGAATCTGTCCTGTACAAGATCTCTAGTTGATTTATGTACACATTAGCTTGAGAAGCACTGCTGTAAGGCAACAATTCATTCAAGAAACAGCACTGTCTGTATAGACTAAGTAAAAACTCGGAGAACTATTTTCCTCTTTACATTAGATAACTGACGTAAGAACAATAAAAGCATTTTAAAACTGGCACAGACTACCGCTGCCACAGAAACTCGTCTTTCACACAGCCAGATTTAGGCCTCTTCCTTGTGATGTTCTCTTAAAAGGAACCTTGGTTCTTTGAGTGATATATATTTAACTACATACAGATCTAAAGCAGAAAGAAGGGCTTTTACTCCTCATCTTGATTTCTGGGACATATTTATATCACAGAATAAGCTGAAGAAACCTGCATGTAAACACTTTCTGGGGCTATAACACCAATTATACCATTTAAAATCCCAAAGTCAGAATAAGCTAAAATTTAGAGTTACACAGAAACATTACTGGGCCTACCTAGCAAAGGCTGTATAATATTTAGAAATCCAATTATAAAAACAATTTATTCTCCACCCCAAAGAGAATATCCTTTGCAAAAAAAGAAAATGAAAAAAGGCCCATGTGTGACTTGGGCCACTACAATCTGAGAAAGTTCTAATTGTTTTTCTATCTGATGTAAACTTGCCAGAATTCTGACACATGACTGGATTAGCTGTGTAAAATATAAGGAGAAAACTCACGAGTTTTAAGGGCCAGCAAGAGCTGATACAAAGCCAAATGGAAATAACATGTTTCTTTCCCTTCCATGCTAAAGTGGGTTAAGAAACAAGAGGACAGAACCCTGGGCCAGTCAACATCAAAATACAGAACCTCTTTCTCCCCTCCACTCTTCAAACTTAATTTCTTTGTCTTCTTAGGTTCAGCAAGTCCACTACGTCGTAAACCACTACAGAAATAAGCAGGGTTGTTAAGGCATAACCGTGAGGAGGATGTAACATTTAACTTGTAGCTCATGTGTCAACAGAATAGGATGAGCTATTTCAGTGTTTATAAGGGATTTCTGAGAGTCTCCATGAATATTTCAATATTCATTTGTCAGTCTCCCGAGTCTATAAAGGAGGTTATACAGCAACGCAGGATATCACACGAGGAAGCTATTCAGTCAACTCTATTCATTAGAGATATGAAAATGAAAAGCAAATGCTTTTATTCCCAAGGAAGACAAAAGCAGTGCTCATTTGTGTCACCATTAGCTAGAGTCCAGAGCTTGGTCAGTGTACAGACTCTGGAAGCAGTGACTTCCATTAGTAAAACGCATCACCCACAAAGATATGACGGTAACCCTATCTCCTTAGGCTCTCCGTCAGCCAAAAGTAAATGTACCTGTACCAGCTGGCATAAATCCCAGACATAATACTGCTCATAAAGTGGAAGAGAAAATGCCAGTGTATGAAGCAGAAAGTAAGGTCGTTTTGTTTATGTAATCTCTGAGAACATATATTTTTGTATCTATGGCATTGCCTTCCAATTTCTGATGCTGGGAAATAAATCAGTTTGTTGGGCATATTTAGAGTCATCAGGTTGATGAACAACTTATTTTCAAGTGTTCAGCTAAAAAGCCCCTCTAATTCCACCACAGTTAAGTATCTAATCTGCAGGGAGCCGTGTGCTGAGACCTGTTATCTTTCTGGCCTTCTCTACACAGATGGAACGTCATCCTTAATGTTTCTCATTTATCTTTTACAGCAACAGTAACTAATTGGCTTCCACTGGTGGCACATATTCACAGATACTCTGGACATTGGAGCCTTTTAGTATTAGAATCCTGGAAGCTAATTAAATTGGAAGTATGAAAGGGTGGAGTGGGGGGCTGTGGATGGAAAAGGGGAAAAAAGAACCAATCAAGAAGTACTTCTCAACTATAAGTAAGATACATTTTAAAAAAAAAAACACAAATGGCTCAAATGAACCTTTTGAAATTAGACAAGGCATAAGCCAATAAAATACAAAAAAGGCAAAAGTTTGAAAGCCTCAAAATAGGATGATCACTATGAGGTCATCTGAATGATGTTCAGGTCAGAAGGGGAATTACAGGGGCTATCCAGAGTTAAGCAGCAGGAGCAATAATAAGCTCTGGAAAGGTGACTAGGTTGGTTAAACATCAAAAGTTCCATTCAGAGGCAGGACAACAAAATAATCCTGTACCCTTGTAGACATATCCCATACCAATGATGAACAGTATCAATTAAATCTCTAGAAAAAATAATCCTGTCCTTTATCAAAGGACATTGCTCTGCTCGTCAAGGAAAGGTCTAGTTCTAAAAAGCGAATAATTTAAAGTTCTTCAGCATATCAAGAATTAAAAATAACCCCAGAAATTTAAAAATAAAAAGCATTTAAAATAACCAAAAGAAAGAAGAAAGATGCTTACCAGACTATCTAGTCCTCCTCCCAAGAGATCCACTGCTCCCATCTGCATGGAGGATACCTGTGGCACATTGACTGGGGGACCAAGGTCAAGGTTTAAAAGATCCCCCAGAAGGTCACCTTGAGAGGGGATAACCTGAGGCTGTTCCAGGTTGGTGGCAGTGGTGGTGCCAACAGGGCTGTCACCCGCATCAGTGCTGCAAGTCACACACAGAAAGAGGGGAAAAGAGAAAAGTCAGTTTCACCTGGGACATAGTAAGAAGGCAATGGGCGAAGGTCAGATATACAAAAACGGGAGGGGGAAAAAACTCTTATACTATATAACTTCATCAGTCAATCAATTTTAATTGAGCACCTACTCTATAAGGGAGCACTGTAATGAGAACTCTGGGGAAATATATCTTTTTTTAAAAAAAAAAAGGAAATATATTTCCTGTCCTCAAATAACTTATAATCAAACAAACAAACAAAAAACCAGCATTCACAAAACAAGTGAAAAGCACACTCACTGTGTAAAAGCAGAAATGAGTATTGTGTGTCTGCACACTGACAGGATATAGATGAGAAGCAAAACAGAACCAGGTGGGGCTGATCCCAAAAGATTCTGAGAATGGTTTTATGGCTAGATTTTCAGAAACAGCATAGTTATGAGGAACTACCAGGGAGAGACCTTCAGAAAAAGAAAGGATAGCTTGTGCAAAGGCACAGAAATGAACAATTTGACTTTAGGGGTGGTGAAAAAATTATACTGGCAGGAGCAGATACTGTAATTGGTAAGATTTGGGGGAAGTAAAGATGAGGGAAATACAACTCTGAAAACAGGTCTGGAGAGTTAACTTTTATATGATAGGCAATGCACAATCACTTTTATTTGTTGAACAAAGAACTAAAATTAACATTTAGAGGAACATTACCCAAGCAGCTGTGTGTATAACGGACTGAAGTTGGGAGAATGGACATGAAGATGAGCTAAGAGTGACCTAAACCGTTACTGCCACAACAATATAAAAATTAAAATGAAGCGGTAGTTCCAAGAGATGTTAAATGGACTAGGCAGGGGGAAATGATCTTAATAGATGGTGCTGGGTCAACTGAATAGCTGCGTGGGACAAAAATGAGCCTTGACTCCTACACCTCACAACATCAACAAAAATTAGAGATAAATCAGACATAAATGTGAAGGGGAAAATCAAGAGGATTTCTAAGACCTTGGAGAAGACAAAAGTTTCTACAAAAAGCTCTAACCATAAAAGAAAAAAAGTGATGAAATGGACTTCATTAAAATTAAGAACATTTCTTCTTCAAATGACAGCATTAAGAGAGAGTGAGAAAAGGTATTCTCCACAGACTGGGAGAAGTTTGCAAAATAGCCATCTGACAAAAGACCTGTATCCAAATTATATATAATTCCTACAAATCATTCGATCATTACATAAAGAATTCCTACAAAGATGATAACTCATTAAACAATAAGGAAAAGATCAGGCATGACACAGAAGAGGATATACTAGCAGTCTATACACATGAAAAGGTACTTGCATCTTTACTCATCAGGAAAATGCAAATTAAAACTACAAGAAACCACTACAAATCAACCAGAATGGCTAAAATTAAAATGACTGACAATACCAAGTGCTGCTAAGGATGTGGATCACCTAGAACTCTTATACATTTCTGGAAGGAGTGTGCACTGGTACAATCACTTGGGAAAACTGGCAATATCTCCTATAGCTAAATATACATCTGTTCTATAACCCAGCAATTCCACTAAGTGTATACACAAAAGAAATGAGTATATAGGTCTACCAACAGAAATATACAGGAATATTCATAGCAGCTGTCTCCATAAGAGCCCCAAACTGGAAACAACCCAAAGATACACCAACGGCAGATATAAATAAATTGTGGCATATGCAGGCAATGGGATACTATGCACTAATAAATAGGAATACACAACTGATAACATGGCATTAGAGTAGTCTCAGATAGTATACTGTGCAAAAAAGCTAGAAACAGAAGAGCAAATGCTGTATGGTTCCATTTACATGATGTTCAAGAAGAGGTAAAATTAATCTATAGTGATAGAAATCAAAACAGTGGTTATCTCTGGAGGGTGGATATAACAGCAAAATGGCATGAGGAGTCTTCTGGGGTGCTGGAAATATCCTATATCTGATCAGAGTGGCGGTTATATGAGTGTATGCACACGTAAAAATCTATTGAGCTATACACTAAAGATTAGTGCACTAACACTAAGATTATTATAGATGACATATTAATTTAAAAAGTGAAAAAAACCAATGAAAATTTCAGGCTCACATGGCTTCACTGTGAATTATTCCAAACATTTAAGCAAAAAGTAAAACCAATCTTAGATAAACTTTGAAGTAGAATAGAGAATGACAATTGAAAAAATCTGAAAGTATTTCAGTTTTATTGAATGTTAAGGAATTACCCCTAATTTTGGCTTGATAATATATTGTGATTTTATTTTAAGTCCTTATCTTTGAGCGATACCAAGTAAAGTACTCATTAGTGAAGTGATATGAGGTCTGGAATTTAATTTAAAATACTCCAGCTCCCTCAAAAAAAGAATTTGTGGGGGTGATAAATGAAACAAGATTGGCAAAATACTGATGACTGTTGAAACTGAGTGATGAGTACACGTGTTTGTTATACCATTCTATCTTGTATGTTTCCTAAGATTTATGTAATTTTTTAAAAACTAAAAAACCACTATAAAAATTCCATTAATAAACAAGTGCTTTCTTAAAAAAAGAAAACCCTAGGTAGGTTCTGACAACACTTGAACAAAGAAGAATGAAGAATCAAACTCAGAAAAAACAAAAACGAAGAAGCGAAAGACTAGTGTTGCTCCTTATAAGAGGAATCTGGAGGGATGATGGAGAAAATAATATGTTGCTTTCAATTCTGTTAAGTTTCAAGTGAGAAAAACAAGTAGGGAAGTCCAACAGACAGCTAAGGAAAAGGCACTGGCAGTCAGAGTTACAGAAGTAAACTTGGGAAGAAATTCACACACACGCCTCAGGTGAAATGAGCAGAGTAACACGGGGGTGCTGTGGTAAGAGCAGGGCGTCTAGAATAAGATGACTAGGACCTAGGGCTGACTCCACTAATTACCACTTGCATACATCACCTTGGGCAAGTGACAACCTCTCTGAGACAAAGCTTCCTCACCAATAAAATTAACAAAACAAAATTAACAGAATATATCAGTGGTAACTGTGCTTAGAAGATAAACCGCCTAAGGGAATACATAGAGAAGGTTCAGAATGAGCCTTGTGATATAACCAGAGATGAGAAGGAACACAAAACTGCAAAGATTAAAGAGAGAAAAACAATCTAAAAAAAAGAGGGCTTAGGAGGAAAAAGCGTCAAGGAAGCCAAAAGGAGACCTATCTAGACTGGGGAGAGGGTGGGTACAAATAAAGCCAAAAATTAATAAGGAAGTCAAAAGGGGAAACAATTTCATATACACCTAGCAAGAAATATATGAAATCTCCATAAAGGGTATCCTCTGCCCATGAAATTCTATCATCTCTCAACATGTAGCGTTTGGGAAATGTGACAAAACACATGGATTTATCAGCACCTTTAAATAGAAGGCAGAACAGGTACATATTTTCCTCCACTCCAATAGACAGGTTAAGAGTATTATGAGAAGACAAAAGTGAGTTAGATGAAAAGAAGTAAATGATCTTATAGTTTCTACAAATTAAGAACATGATAAATCATTATTATGTATTTTTTCTGAATGGAAGACACAAGAAAACTAACATGAAAATCTTTCCCCATTGTGAAGGCATGGGAAATAACTGCATAAAACTGTCATCAAAGCAGTATTTTTTTTAAAAAAATAAATTTATTTATTTATTTTTTTTTGGCTGAGTTGGGTCTTCATTTCTGTGCGAGTGCTTTCTCTAGCTGCTTCGAGCGGGGGCCACTTTTCATCGCGGTGTGCGGGCCTCTCACTATCGCGGCCTCTCTTGGTACAGAGCACAGGCTCCAGTCGTGCAGGCTCAGTAGTTGCGGCTCACGGGCCTAGTTGCTCCGCGGCATGTGGGATCTTCCCAGACCGGGGCACGAACCCGTGTCCCCTGCACTGGCAGGCAGATTCTCCACCACTGCACCACCAGGGAAGCCCCAAAGCAGTATTTTTAAAAGGTGAGATATTTCCAAGTTAGACAACTATTTACCATCTCATGCCCACAGAGCAGCTGACAAGTATAGTAAGCAATACTCAACTAAAAAGCACTTTTCCCTTTCCCAAGTGATTTTAAAAGACCTCATGCAGTAAGCATTTTTAAGCCTCCAAGGTTTTATGGTGCAAATGTATTTCATGTCAGAGGCATATCACTTATTACCCTTAGGACGCAGAAGAAAGCCAGGTGATGTCAGTACTCTTACAGACATGCCATTTGCAGCAACATACCCATATTTATTTCAAAGGGGATTTTTCTGCACTTGTGTTTCTTTTTTAAAAACACAAAACAGGGCTTCCCTGGTGGTGCAGTGGTTGAGAGTCCGCCTGCTGATGCAGGGGACGCGGGTTCGTGCCCTGGTCTGGGAAGATCCCACTTGCCGCGGAGCGGCTGGACCCGTGAGCCATGGCCGCTGAGCCTGCGCGTCCGGAGTCTGTGCTCCACAACGGGAGAGGCCACAGCAGTGAGAGGCCCGCGTACCGCAAAAAAAACAAAAAAAAACAAAACAAAAAACACAAAACAAGCACAAATGGATAAAAAAGGTCATCCAAAAAGGAACCACATAAGGAACTGTGAAGGTAACAAATTGAAGGCTATTAATCTGATAAAGACCTTATGTGAGAGACTGTGCTTCTTTTTACATACTGGTTCTCTCTTTGTGTTCTAGGCAGGGTTGTTTTTGTTTGTTGATTTGTTTCACTTTGCCCATCCCATCTGAGGGTCAAAGTTATCAGGAGAAAGGTAATTTAAATGGCAAACAACAGAAAGTCCATATCTATTTATCAAAACTTGAAGCACAGACTGGGAGATGTACTTAGAAGTTAAATGGTCATATCTAGCGAATGTTAAATATGCTTGCCTACGAGGTCAAACACCCTGTAACAAGGCCTGATCCTCATGAAACCACAAGTTTCCTTTGGGTGAAAATCACAGCACTGCCCTAAAACCAAAGATTCAGCTCAAGGGCTAATGAAAGATTAATAATCATTTTCTTGGGTACTGCCCTTTTCTTTTTATCTGTGCCCATAGTCTGTTAAAACAGAGCTACAGTATTGTAAACGTTGACTACACTAATTTGTAAAGCAATAAATCCTACACTCTGGCTATTCATGAACCACTTAAACAGCAATATATATTAGACAATACAAGACACTCATAAACGGTGGAAGTGCAGATACTCTGACCACTCAGAGATCAAATTCTACTTAGATTTGAGGTTTATTATAATTAATGAAGGAAGATTCTGAAAAGATTCCAAAATACCCATTATAAGAGTTTATTAGAGTACTGCCCCTCCCAAATTAAAATTTTAAGGTTATCTATAAAGCAAGAGTTCCATGTTACCGGACAGTCTGTTCATAATAGCATTTCCTTACTGATATGGAGCAATTTATTTTGGTAAAAGAGGTACAGGCAACTGAACAACTATGTCTACACAGAATCTAGGCTGCTCTTATAAAACAATCCTGCAAACATTATTTCGTTAACAGCTAGCTTTACAGCATAAGAGAAGTAGTATCTGCTAACTTCATCCATAAGCTTGAACCAAAGTTACAGTAAAGGATAAAAATAGCTAAATGTATATACATGGGCAGACCTCACTTTATTGCCCTTTGCAGATATTGCAGTCTTTACAAATTCAAAGTTTGTGGCAACCCTGCATGGTCAGATGATGATAAGCATTTTTTTAGCAATACAGTATTTTTAAATTAAGGTATGTAGACTTTTTCTTTAGACATAATAGTATTGCACATTGAATAGACTACAGTATAGTATAGACGTAACTTTTATATGCACTGAAAAAATAACAACAAAAAAATTCATGACACTTCATCGCAGTGGTCTGGAACTGGGAAAATTTCTAGCCTCATCTTTCTGGAGACTTAAGCAACTTTCAAACTTTATCCATTTAGAAAATCTTCACCACAATTTTCTAAAGGCACAACCTTACCTACCCTGAGATTAGAACACAGAGGGGCCTTTTAACCCACTGTTTGTGTGTGGTCACTAGTATTCAGATGAAGCCTCCAGGGCAGTAGAGTAGGTTTGCCAAATGCATAGCAAATTTTTCTAGGCTATAAAAGCTTGAGGAAGACCAACTTCGTCTAAACAGACAATCACTTCTCCCTCAAACCTAGTTTACCTGCTTACCTCCCATGATGTACTGGCAAGTGTTTGCGATGGATTCCATGACTTCCTTCCACAAAAGCATTGGGCGGCTTATGGTACACTGAGGCCAAAGAACCAATGTGGCAGATGAGCTCATCCAACAGAGTTGGCTCAATAAGATCTGTCTCTTCAGAGATCAGTGGCTTCTCGGACAAGACTACTTCTTTGGCTGTGACAGGATCAGTTGAGAGAAGGCGCCAATAAATATAGCCCCGGTCTCGAAGGTCAGGATTATCAGAATCCTAATGAAAAGGCAAAGGCAAAAAGGTTTAAATGTAACCTTTCTCCATACAGAAAGCCAAACTGCTGGATTTATTACCAAGGCAATGCTGAAGTGATTTACGCAGAGTTGGCCGTTAAGAAGATATTTAGACTCAATATATTGTTAATAGAGTCATGATTCTGTAATCCCTAATGTTTCAAAGAATTTAAATATAAATTGAAGTGGGTTAGTTCTAAGACTCAAATTCAAAATGAAGTTGGGAAAAGGAAAATGAAGTTTAAGCCAGTAAAAATCAACTGCTTACGATGGCCTCAGGACATAAAAATAATGTTTTTAACTGCTTTAATATTAGCAGGATTATTCATGAAACACATCTTACATACATTTCACCCATACCTTCTTTCTTCATTCAAATATTTATTAAGTATCTCCTATGGAGACACTGGCTAGGCCCTGGAAATAAAGAGACAACACAGTGCCTGACTTCAATGAGCTCAAAGAATATTAATTATTACAATATAGTAAGAGAGGTACTATTACCTAAATAATTTTTAAATTCTGTTAAAGAGAGCACATAAGTGCTTCTAAAAGGGGTGACACTTGAATTTAGTGGTCTCGGTTTTTTTTTGTGGCTGTTTGAAAATAATTTTATACATGGTCATGGCTAAGAAAAATTTATTATCAATGACACATCACAATTTAGAAATGTATAATATAAAAATAAGTCTCTCCCTATCATCCAACTCTACCCAACCTTAACTCCCCATCCCCAAAACAGCCATATTCACAGTGCACTATATATCTTACCAGAGAGCTCCCACACATACATATATTTATTTTATACAAAACCAGTTTCATAGTATATATACTGCTCCTCAAGCTGCTTTCCATATTGGCACATACAGCTGCCATTTTCCACTGTATATGCAGCACTGCATCATTACTTACTAGTGTCCTATTGATGAACATTTAGACCGTTGCCTCTTTCTCCCTCCTTCCTACTATTTATTTTTGCAATCATTACAAAGTGGCAATAAATATCCTGGTATCCACCTCTCAGAATGTCTATATAGTGGCATTCATTTATGCATGAATTGTTCCAGTGGTATCATATTATTAAAGGCGACAATCAGTCCCATTTCAATTACTGTATTTAAAACACATACAAAAATATTTTCTTTAAACTAGGCCAGGGTTTTTCCCATGAGTTTCTACATAAGCAGACGAACTGGTTTATAATTTAGCCATTTAAGGCACGTATTCATTCAGCTCAATACCGGAAGTGACCCTGATGGTTTTATATAGATTTTCTTAGTCATGTATTATTTAATTTGCACTCAAAATGGAGTGCTGGTTAAAAACAAAAAAGCATAAAGAACACTGAGATACAAGTTAATACAGTATAAAAATGGTAAATTTTACCTCAAGATAATCTTTATCACATTCATAGGTTGCATTATTCTAATAGAAATACACATATACATGTATTATTTATATCAAAATGTTTGTAGTATTTGAAATGCCAGGGTTAACAAAAGGAAACAGTGATACTATCCAATTTAAATGAATTTGTTTTGTTGCTTGTTGGGAGGGGGGCGAATTTGCTCCTGAGGAAGTGTTTATAAATAGCAGCCTGAAACCTCCTCACTTAGATTTTCACTTGGAAACAAAGCGTGAATATTATGAAACATAAACAAGTTGATTTTTTAAAAGAGCAGAATACAAGTTTCTCCAAGTATCACATCAGGAAAGCAATCCCCTGCCCAGCTTTTATTGATATTTAAATTAAAAGTTAAATTTTAATCTGTATGTTCAGTCCCCAAAGCATGTCATTTAAAATTTGTAGACTATGCTTTTTATTACACAATGGAAATGAACACTACACATCACTTAACTGGGAAAACTTAATTTGCCTTTATATAGTAGTAAAGTTGTTAAACACATTAAAATAAACTACATAACAGTAGTTTATTTTTAACTACATAATACAGCTTAATAATATACTTATCAAAATAATTTTTTTTTACTTCAAACTATTTCTCTCATATAGCTGGTACATATTTAACTAAATGGCCAAAAAAAAAAAATTCCTGTGGGGATTCACAAAATATATACTTCTCAGAAAAAAGCTTGAGTCCCCCCCACAAATTCAAAACACTGCAACAGGACAAACTTCTGGAGGTAGAATCACTGGATCAAAGGGTATACGTGCTGTAAATCTTAACAGACACTGACTTAAAAATTTAGTCCTATAAGAAATGAGAAAATGAGTGCAAATTTTCCAGGACTAGAAGTGGGCAAGGATCTCCACTGTCCAAACTCAGTTATCCTGAGGGGTGATCTGTTAGGACTACTATCAGCTGACCTTCACTGCCTCACTAATTCACATGGAGACCACGATAAATCAGGCCCAGTCAAGGCTAATGACAAGAAAATAGAAACTTTTTATGATTTTAAGGTGCCATTATGTGTTTGGTGACTCAGAAAATTTGGTTTTGGATCTACTGTACTGCTAGTCTCATAGGCCCCCGTACGGATCTCGACAAAATAGTGTATTTCCAAAAATTTGAGAGCTTCCAAAACAATTTTTACCAGGCAAGCTCTGAAACAGTAATTCTTAAACTATAATGTGCATCAACATTTTAACACACCAGGAAAGCCATTGAAAGTGCAGATTCCAGAGTTTCTGATTCATTATGTCAGAAGTGGGGCCCAGGAACTTTTATTTTTAACAAGCAGCACAGGTGATTTTGATGATGACAGTCTCTAGTTCACAGATGGAAAAACTAAAGTGAACACTTCTTTTCCATGTACTAAAAAGAGCTATTACTAAAGTTTGGACACTTCTATGCGTATTCTTTACTAATTCCTCTAAAACTATCAAAGCGAAAAGACAAATCTTTGAAATAAAGCCATGGATTCGAGGGTTGGTTTTCTTTTCCCCTAATAATATATATATATATATATATATATATATTTTTTTTTTTTTTTCTAACCTGTTGATCTCTGTCATTTAACTGGGGTGTCTGGACACGTTTTAATGTACTTATTGATATGGTTAGGTTTGGAACTGCTGTCATTTCTTTTTTATTTGTCTTATCTGTTCTCTGCTCCCCTTTTATTCTTTTTTCTTTATTGTTGTTGTTTTTATAAATTTATTTATTTTTTGGTGCATTGGGTCTTCGTTGTTGGGTCTTCATTGCTGCACGTGGGCTTTCTCTGGTTGCCGCGAGCAGGGGCTACTCTTCGTTGCGGTGCGCAGGCTTCTCACTGCAGTGGCTTCCCCCGTTGCAGAGCTTGGGCTCTAGGCGCATGGGCTTCAGTAGTTGTGGCACGTGGGCTCAGGAGTTGTAGCCCGCGGGCTCCAGAGCACAGGCTCAGCAGTTGTGGCACACGGGCTTGGCTGCTCCACGGCATGTGGGCTCCTCCTGGACCAGGGCTCGAACCTGTGTGCCTGCATTGGCAGGCGGACTCTCAACCACTGCACCACCAGGGAAGTCCCATAATATTTCTAATTATACCACCATTTTATTTAAAATTAGAAGCACAAAGATTTCACATATACTTCACTGAATTCTCAGCATAGATAAACAATAGGATTAAGTCTACTATAAAGACAGAACAGTAGTACGACAGAGAAATTTGCCCAGTCACGTCCTGAACCAGTGGATGTAGCAGAAACAGAACCCCACCACCCAATTCAAATTAACGTAACTCAGCAGATCATGCTGCCCTCAACTTAAAAATGTATGGTTGCTAACATAAATATTAAATTAGGTTCTTATTTCATGAACTTGAGAAAAAAATTCCAGAGGAAACATCCAGTGGAAAAGACTTATATAAATGTGCTTATTCTATAATGCTAATGCCTCATATTTCATTAACTGGACAGAAAAGGCAAGTCTAGAGAAACTGTTTATTAATTATTTATAGCCAAATATGAAATAATCATCCACAATAATCTTAAAACCTCTAAGTTCACTTAATTATACTGGCTTATGAACAACAATGTTTCAGGCAGGGAAGACAGGGAATGTGTATTCTCAAAAGTCATTCTTTTCTTTTTTTTTTTTTTCTTTTTTTAATTTTTCCTTTTTTCTTTTTTTCTTTCAAACCCTTGTGTCGAGGGCTGACTTTCAATAGATCGCAGCGAGGGAGCTGCTCTGCTACGTACGAAACCCCGACCCAGAAGCAGGTCGTCTACGAATGGTTTAGCACCAGGTTCCCCACGAACGTGCGGTGCGTGACGGGCGAGGGGGCGGCCGCCTTTCCGGCCGCACCCCGTGTCCCAGGACGAAGGGCTCTCCGCACCGGACCCCGGTCCTGATGCGCGGCGGGGCGCGCCGCGCCGCGCCCCGGGGGACGCGGGCATCGGCCCGCCGGCGGGGACGGCGGGGGACCGGCTATCCGAGGCCAACCGAGGCTCCCGCGGCGCTGCCGTATCTTTCCGCCTGGGCGGGATTCTGACTTAGAGGCGTTCAGTCATAATAATCCCACAGATGGTAGCTTCGCCCCATCAAAAGTCATTCTTAACTTTCAGACTTGAGAAGCAGCATTAACAGAGTAGAAAAGGGCAAAGACTCTGGAGCCAGGCTACTTGGGTTTGAGTCCTAGTTCCATCCCATACTAACTGGGTCAGCCTCTCTATGTCTCAGTTTCCTCACCTATAAAATGGGAAGAGTAACAGTATTAACCCTTACTGAAAGCCTGACACATAGTAAGCACTATACAGATGACTGTTGTTACTAAGATTCTCTACTAGTCCTTGTACAGAAAATCTAGAATTAGGAACGTCTGATGGTTTATTTATACCCTGCCCTGTTCTAGAAAAGGATTTAGCAAAGCTTATAAAAATACATCTAAGGCTAGAGAACATAAATTAGAAGCAAAGGCAGAAAAATGCAAGCCACGATGATCCACGCATTTTCTACAGGATATCCTTAAATTTTATTCTAAGGTTTCAAACATCTGATAGGAAAAACAAGTCTAATCAGATAAACCATTCAGAGGGGCAGTTAATTATACACTAATGCATAAGAGAATCCAAAACTGGTTAGGAATTTTTTTAATGGGGTTTCATAAAGAAAAAAATATATAATGGAATAAATACTTTGATAACAGATCTAAAGAGGATAGTTTCTCATGACAACCCTTACTACAGGATGATGATATTAGTGTAATTCAGTAAAAACAATTCTAATAAGGGTCAAATACAATGCAGTCTAGATCCCCAGCTCTCTACTAATCTGGCTTGATTCAGTGGTAAATTTCAACATCTATAAGAACATAGGGAATCCTCCCTGAACACTTTATCTTAGGCAAATACTTTAATAAGAGTGAGTTTGAACTCTGACAAGAACTTAAGACACAGCTCTCCTATGCTGCCTGTTAAATACAGATACAGAGGCCTTAAGAGACAATGGAGATGAAGGCAGGGTTCAGAACTTGTGAATACAATAGAATCTACCAAAAACACTCACTTGATTATGAAGCTAGCCTTATCTATTCAGAAGTGAGTAGACAGGACTTCCCTGGTGGCACAGTGGTTAAGAATCTGCCTGCCAATGCAGGGGACACAGGTTCGAGCCCTGGTCTGGGAAAATCCCACATGCCACGGAGCAACTAAGCCCGTCTGCCACAACTACTGAAGCCCACGTGCCACAACTACTGGAGCCCGTGCTCTGCAACAAGAGAAGCCACCGCAATGAGAAGCCTGCGCACCACAACGAAGAGTAGCCCCTACTCGCTGCAACTAGAAAAAGCCCATGTGCAGCAACTAAGACCCGATGCAGCCAAAAGTAAATAAATAAATAATTAAATTTAAAGAGTGAGTAGAGAAGGAGCAAAGCCAAAATTCTTTTTAGAAAACTGTTCTAACTCCATCTTAACAGAGATACAAATGGGTAATCAAGGGTCTAAACTAGGAAATCTAGAATGCTCAATATACATAATATTAAATAACCATTGCCTTGATGGTTATGGAAATTACTTTGCTTCAGGCAAAAGGAAGTTTTAGAAAAAACACTTCAAAGAGCTCTAACAAATAAATTTTAAAAGATGTAAAATTAATAATAGGAAAGGTGTATCTATTTTCCAGTGTGGATAAATGTCAAGTGGCCTCTCAGCAGTTAAGATGATTTTGACTATTCCACACATACATAAACACAGAATCTTCAATTTGGCTGAGGCATGAATCTGTCACACAATGTAAGCCGAGACAGTCTCTTACCTGCTGAGTGATTCCAGGTCACCACCCAGCACTCCCATCTCTACATTTTCTCCTTCCTTTTTATTTTTTACTTCTTGTGGTAACTTTCATGGAGGGCCAAATATTGCTGATGCTTTGAAATGTAGCCGTCAGGGGAGAGTTAAAACTTGAGATACTTTAATAAACAGAAATCCCATGATTCTTGAAGAAAATGAGATTTCTGAGAAAGCTAAGAGACTGTATAAATATGTATTTATCTGTGTTTAGGGAGTTTTCTGAAGTGTTAGTACATAGGCCTCGTTAAAGTCAATTTTACTATATTACCATCTAGAATAAACACAAGACTTCTTTGAATCTGGTTAATTTATACAGAGCTCTTTCTTTCATACAAAGGAGAGAGGCTCCAGGGCCTGTAGCAAAAGACAGAAATGGGGCTTCCCTGGTGGCGCAGTGGTTGAGGGTCCGCCTGCCGATGCAGGGGACGTGGGTTTGTGCCCCGGTCCGGGAGGATCCCACATGCCGCGGAGCGGCTGGGCCCGTGAGCCATGACCACTGAGCCTGTGTGTCCGGAGCCTGTGCTCCGCAGTGGGAGAGGCCACAGCAGTGAGAGGCCCGCGTACGGGAAAAAAAAAAGAAAAAAAAAAAAAAAGACAGAAATGAACTTCAAGGCCCTAAGATGAAGTCAAATACATGGCTAATTTAATGGCAATCACCCTACAGAGTCTGTAATAAGCACTACACGATTAAGAAGGGGCAATTTCTATTCAAAATGGCCCCCTGTAGATGACCTATTAAACATTAACATGAAAATTAACGTCTAACCTAAACTACTTTGATTCAGAAGATGACCAATTTCTGCTCTTAGTGCTAAGACATGCCTCATCAGTGATGGACAACCTCCCAGTCCACTTTTCATGGAGATATGGTGAGCCATGGCCTGCCCTTGACTCCACATACTCATATGGATGCTTCTTCACACTAACCATAATGGGGTCAAGTGAAGGTTTAGAGACTTGGGGAAATAGCACATTAAAAAGTTCGTTCATAATTTGTTGGAGAAATGGAGAAAACTGAGAGGTACAAGGTGTGGAGTGGGACACCTCTATTTTCTGTGAAGTGGATTTTCTGACATCCTTTAACTCAACTACTGTTGGTCAACTGCTCCTTAAAAGATAATCAAGCGATAATTCTCAGTAATGTTTACGTGCATCAGTAATCAGACAAGACAATTACCTTAATTTTTAGTTTCAGGTCTTCTTCACATTTGAGTTCATTGATTGTAAAACATCTGTACTTGAATCAAGTGTCAGAAAGTAGCCTTTGACTCTAGCAGTTTTCTTGGCTGTATTTTTTTCAGAGTTGTATAGCATATTCTATAAACAACTTATTTAATAATGTTGTCTGCTTTATAGTATTCCATTAAGTTTTCAAATGCCTTATCTGCCCGTCGAACTTCTTTTCCTTAAAATGGATTCCTGGCATTTCTAAAATTAAATACTGTCAGAGCAAAGAAGAACTTTGCATTTATCATGTACCAAACGATGCGCTTTGACCACTTAACAGGTGATGTATTGGCAACTATTCAAGGTTCACATTTGTGGTCTCAGTTTGGAACTGGGTTTCAAGAAGTGTACTAAGTGCACACCTCAACCGTACTAATTAATTACAGGATTTACCATATTTAGTCCTCCAATTGTGCTCATTACTGATGTGAAATAAAGCTCCCCAGAGCAAAAAAAAAAGGAAAGATGACAGCTCAGAATTAGGTTAAAGAACTATAAAAAGAGTTCAAATTCTGTTAATATACAACTATAAAGAGATGAAAGAGGAAAATGGTAAATTGAATATCTGAATCAGATTCCATGTGTAAACACACATCATAACTCTTGACAGCCTGCTAAAGCCAGCCTGTTCTCAAATTCAATTAAGAACATTATTGGATCATGATGGACTGATCATTACACTAGTTACATCAGAATAAGTAATTACTTTGATTTCTGTGTATCCAGCTGGTTGCCACATTTCTGAAATCAGTACCCTCCCTAAAAGGACCAAAAATACTAAATAATTAAGGAAGCAGCATTAGCACTTTAAAATTACTTAAAGAGAAAGGCAACTTATCTAGAAGGTAGAACAGCATACAAGATATTTGTCAAAACATTTACCATCTCTACAGGGTACTTTCATTTGAAAGCTGAAATTAAGTCCCCCAGGACATACTGTGAGACTCAATGTCATTTTCACAGTCATGTCCTTCATTAACACTAAGGAGTCTAAGTTCAATTTTCATGAATTATCATTAAAACCGGAGTCAGTCAATTCATTTAGAAGCCATACAACCAGTTTTAATTCAGTAGAATATGTAAAAGAGGCACTGTTTCTATTTTTTTAACAGAACCTAAAGACTGCACTGCTTCCGTTTACAATCTCTGCAAATGAACCTTCTTGGAAGAAGTTTCACAATTTCCTAGAATTTAAAACAAGACAAATCAACTCCATGCTTTTTTCAGATTTCTTACCTGTGTTGCCAAACTCAAGACCTGCTGTACCAGCTCCTGCGTTTCTGATGGTTTCTTGAGAAACAGCTTCACTATGGCAGTAAGCAGAGTGAGCTGTACCTAAGGAAATGTAATTTAATAGGTAAAGTGAAAGGTATTTGCATTATTCCACACCATGAATTCCAAAGTGATATTTTCCCAAATATGACTTACTATGAGGTCTTTCTGACTTTGATTAAGAAACAAAGGTTAAAACTCAGCCAATATCAACAATAGCAGTCAAAGGTTTTCATCAACTGAAAACTCACTAGCCTCCTATCTCCAAATTGCATTTTTTGGCATCAAAAACTGCTGGTTTGTTTCTGGCCCAGATAATCACCTGTATTTCTTAAAGTACATGCTAACATACTGATGGCAATAAAATTGTTCCTGACCAAATTCTTTATTATTTACTTCTACCAAAAGCTACAACTTCCAGGGAATTAGGGAATCATTTATCATACTGAGGCAAGAGCCAAGACAGTAGAATTATGCCAGATCACAACCAATTAAGAGTGGCATGCTAGGGCTTCCCTGGTGGTGCAGTGGTTAAGAATCCGCCTACCAATGCAGGGGACACGGGTTTGAGCCCTGGTCCAGGAAGATCCCACATGCCGCAGAGCAACTAAGCCCATGAGCCACAACTACTGAAGCCTGCGCGCCTAGAGCTTGTGCTCCGCAACAAGAGAAGCCACCACAATGAGAAGCCCTCGCGCTGCAATGAAGAGTGGTCCCCGCTCGCGGCAACTAGAGAAAGCCCGTGCACAGCAACGGAAGACCCAATGCAGCCATAAATAAATAAATAAATAAATGAAACAAATCTATTAAAAAAAAAAGAATACAAATTTTAAAATAATAATTAAAAAAAAAAAAAGTCCCCTGCCGAACCATGAAACTGCTGGCTGGTATATGTTCCTTGTAGGGCCTATTAAAATTACTATGACAGATTACACACATGAACTTCAATTTGCAGTGAGTACAAATGCCAGGGAAAAAGGTTTAATAATTTATCTGCTTCTCTGGGCCTTTGACTCGAAGGTCTCTCAGTTTTGGTAGAAGACAGACAGAAGATGGGAAGGAGTCTAACCATCCACAAAGAATCTTTTCAAACTGCACATGCCGGCCTTCACCCCAGACAAAAACACCAGCTGCGACTGAGCCACAACCATTACTAACAGCAATGGGTAATCATCTTTAAGTGACAGAAAATTAAAAAGTCATAACTACTGCTCTAAGTCAGTAGCTGTCAAAGTGTGGTTCTGGACTAGCAGCAGCAATAACATCACCACCCTCAACCTTGTAGGAAATGAACACGCTTAGGCCCACCTCAGACCTACTGACTCAGAAACTCTAGGGGCGGGGCCCAGCAACCTGCCCTTTAATACAGGTTAAACACCAGTGCTTAGGTGCTTCTAAGGCTCATTAAAGTTTGAGAACCTTTGTCTAAATTAGGCAGGCTTGTTCCAACAGAAGTTAGCACAACTGAAAAAGGTCACCCCTTTTTGGGAGAAAAATGAACATACTATATGTGTATATAGCTTCACACACATGAAACTGCCTAACCTTTACCTTTCCGGAAACCGTCCCCAAAACATCTAATACATAAGATATAGATGGGAACTTACCTGGGTGCTTTCATCATGAAAACCTTCCAGGAAGCTCTCTAGTAACTCATCTGCATTGTCAATTCTTTCAGCATATTCTCCCACAATCCAAATCATAGCTGCTCGAGCGTCTGGCTCATCCAGTGAGTCTAAGTTCTCACACAAAGTGGCAATGATACTTTCATATCTGATATAACAAAATGGACTATGGTTACAGAAGGCAAAACTGAGAAGTGTATTTAACAATGAAGCCTAAAAAGCAAAAAACCATGGACGAGGTACCCTAAACCACCACCAAACTACAAAGACTTTTAGTCAAGAGAATGTACAGGCTTTAAAGCCAGAAAACTATAAATGTCTTCAATTTTCCTTCAATTATGTTTTAATAACTAGACCATAAATCTTTATAAAAGCTTGTCAGATATTCTTTTCACAAGGAAAAACTAACCAATGGTTTAAGATTATACCACTACCTTACGTTTCTCACAGTCTTTCTCATAACTAGATCAGAGAATTTTCCTATTACTTCATTTTACCTTCATCGTAGAGGAACAGAAATTCCCCTTTACTATTAGGAAAATGGAGTCAGACAACAGCATCCAGAAACAGTCATTTTGTCTCTTATCCGCCTATCTCTGCTTTCTACAGAGATCTTTATGTTCCTTCCTTCCAAGGCACCCACACTAATGACCTGTTTTTCTAAAGAAATAAGCAATTCAAGTATTTATTTTTACAGGTCTATAGCTCTCATCCTTTACCATGTTAAATCCATCTCCTTGGCTAATGTAGTTTGGTTTTTTTTGTTTGTCCGTTTGTTTGTTTGTTTTGCGGTACGTGGGCCTCTCCCGTTGCGGAGCACAGGCTCCGGACACGCAGGCTCAGAGGCCATGGCTCACGGGCCCAGCCACTCCGCAGCATGTGGGATCCTCCTGGACCGGGGCACGAACCCGTGTCCCCTGCATCGGCAGGCGGACTCTCAACCACTGCACCACCAGGGAAGCCCGGCTAGTGTACTTTTAAACATCAGAATGAAATTGTATAATAAATGAGATATGGACAACTGAACAATACACTTAATTGTTTGCCCTATTTGCACTGATTAAACCAGGTTCTTGATAATGCTTTCTTAAAATTAAACTATCATAATCCCTCAGTAATACAAACCAGAAATGGACACATTTCTTTACCAAGCATGTTAAGATATACACCTCCCCACTTAATCAAGAAGTTTAGAAACCCAACCCTCCTCTTTCCTGGGAGAGTGGTAAAAGTATATGATCCTTTTTCCAAAAATACCATTTCTAGAACTAAAAAAAAAATAAATAAATATATATATATATATATATATAGTATATATAATGCTTAATAAACCACTACCTTATTAAAATATTTCTTCTAATTCTGAGTCCACCACTAAGCTAACTAACTGCAAGTCACTTCATTTCACATTATCTTTAATGATAATCAGAAGCCTTAGCACAGTTCACCTCTATGATTATAAAGTAAAATGAGATTCAGGATGCTTATAAGATCTGCTCTCATTTCACTCTTTCGGATTCCTTAATTGTTTGCCTTCAAAAGCAAATCTGAAAAAGTATTTTTGTTTCATAACTAAGAGGCCTCAATGTGAAAATTTTTGTGGAGTGAAAATGTAGATTTTGTATATCTTAATGCAAGCAGCTACAATACTTCAGAAAAGGCCTGAAACTCTGACAATTTATTGTTGCATGTTCTATAAATTTCTACAAGTACTAGGTAACATACTAAGTGAATAGTGAAGCTGTCACCTCCCTGGCTTTTACAGTAAGGTGACCATAAAATTTATTATTCAAACTGAGACGTTTCTGAGAGTGAAAAGGGGCACAATTATTAATTATGCCTGGTAAGAGGCGTAAAATGGATTATGCCCAGACAACCTGGAATATATGGGTATCCTTATTTAATAGTAACTTCATCACCAAAGAATCTGGCTAACTTTAATATATGCCAATTGACAATGCATATTCAGACAGAGCTTCAATTCTTCTAAAAGTGATAAAGCAGGGTGAAAAATCAGATTTTAATCCTTGTGCTAACCAACTTATATGTTTCTGATTTTTAATAAAGTATTCAATTATGACCAGTTACTTTACAAAGACTAATTCTTACCTAGCCAACCTCAAAGTGCCTTACTTAAACATTTCCTAAATGATCTAAGGAAGAGGGGCAGAAGTATCTGGACGTACTTGTTGGGGTATTTGCGGAAGATATCCCTGATGACAACAATCGCCTCTTGGACCACATAATTTACTTTGGTTTGGATGAGATCAAGCAATGTGCTTACACAGCGCTCTGCAGATTGCTGCAAAGAGGAACATAATGAGAAGTCAGATGATCTATCCAATAACACAACCTCAACATAAAAAATATTTTTTTGGAACATTCAGGTGTATCAACTAAACTAGACTAAAAGATGAGGCACTTAATTTGACCACACTATACTAGAGGCTGGGTTATCTGATGGAGATATACAGAAGTTCTAGATATACTCCAAATTTTACTCATTACAAGAGACAGTTCAAGTGAAAAAAATCATCTTGGATAGCCAGGATGACAGAATTGAGAAGAAAGCATAAGTCAAGGTAGAAGGAAAGAATAAGAATGAAAGAATAAGCCAAAGTAGGAGGTCTTTATCTGCAGTTCATGAATGAGCACAGACAGAAGGCATCTTTAAACCTCTTGAAATGAAACTGCCAAATTTCATTTGTGCACACAAGCATATTTTCCTGGGAGAAGGTTTACAGTTTTCATTATATTTTCAAAGTTATCTGTGACTCAAAAAACTCTAAGAAAAATCTGCCATCTTCTGGGCTATATAACTGATAAACTGCAATTTTCCACAGCCTATGGTTCATCTATAAAATAGAATTTAACCTATTAGTCTTTTATTAATGAAGGGAATATGGAAGAATACAAGTGACAAAACTAATGTATTGAAACAATAAGTCATAGTTTTTAAAAGAAGGGTTCCAGAAGAGAGATCCTAAAAACCAAGGACTGATTTATCATATATTACAATGTATTATGATGGGTCATTCCATTATATGCCTCCTGATAAGATGCAATAGGAAATTCACAGCAGCATCTAAGAGGTATTCTTGCCAAAAACACTAAACATGAATATTACCAAGCCTCTAGATTTAATTTTCTAAAGGGGATGAAGGAATGAGATAAACAACATCACTAAAATACTATCAGCCAAATCTAGACTCTGGAAAATTCTACAAGCCTAATGATCTGTCCTTTCAATAAGTGGCACCCAAATAAGTAAGTAAAGACTTAAGAGACATATTAACCAAATGCAATGTATAGCTAGCTCTTGTTTAGATTTTGATTTGAACAAGGCAACTGTAAGAAGACATTAAGACACAATTAGGGAAAACTGAACATGGACTAGGTATTTAATGAGATTAAGAGTTACTGTTTGTTGAGTACGGTAAGGATATCATGACAATTTTTTTTTAGAGGACCTTATCTATTAGATATACACATTGGACTACTCTAATAAGATCATATCTGAGATCTGCATTAAAATTTAACAGTAACCCACTCCCTTGAAGGGGGAGGGAGAGGGAAAAGATCAAATGGGAACAGCAATGTGTTGATATTTGTTCAAGATGGACGGTGGAATTTTACCTTAGCGTATACCTAAAAATTTCTGTAATAAAATCTTCTAAAGGTACTATAATTTAAACCATTCCAAGCAATATAACGAAAACAAAATTGCATCTTGAGGTTATTTATATGAGGTCATATATATGATGATTCTGTTCTCTTTTATTATTGTGGTTTTCCCATTTTTGAATTCTATTTTATTCATTTTCAACTAGTTATTTCCTGTGCTGTTATTACAACAGCAAAACAGTTGGGAAATTTTAAATATAAAAGTTATGATAAATTATAAAGCATGTAAGGGTTAAATTATCAAATTAGATAGTACAAATAAAGTACTCAACATAGGGCCTGATAGAAAGCTAACATTTACTGAACCCTTAGTTTCATTATTATAATAAAAATAAACAAAAGGCCATCTCCCATGATGCATCAATATTCAAAAACATTTAAGTCTAGGATAGTAATTTTCAAGCAAATTGTCATCTCACCTATGTTGCTTTTGATTAAATTTTTAAAACACCATTAAAGCAGTATGGCAGAGGAACAAAAGTAAATATCCAATCATTGTATATACAAAGTAAGTCCAGAAACAGAGAAAGGCATACAGACATATAAAATTTGGTATATGATAAAGACAACATTTCATAACAGTAAGGAAAGGATGAATTGTTCTGGTGTTTGATCCCCACACTCTTATCCTTAACCAAACCACTGCCATTAAAGTAGAAAATAAGTGAATTTTATATAACTTTGAGTGAAGCACAATTTTCTAGGTGTGCCACTAAAGATATCATTGGGAGAGGGACTTCCCTGGTGGCTCAGTGGTTAAGAATCCGCCTGCCAATGCAGGGGACACGGGTTCGAGCCCTGGTCCAGGAAGATCCCACATGCCACAGAGCAACAAAGCCCGTGACAACTACTGAGCCTGTGCTCTAGAGCCCGCGAGCCAAAACTACTGAGGCTGCATGCCACAACTACTGAAGCCCAAGCACCTAGAGCCTATGCTCCGCAACAAGAGAAGCCACCGCAAGGAGAAGCCCGCGCACCGCGACGAAGAGTAGCCCCCGCTCTCCGCAACTAGAGAAAGCCCACACACAGCAACGAAGACCCAATGCAGCCCAAAATAAATAAATAAATAAATGTATTATTTAAAAAAAAAAAAGATATTGAGAGAAAATGGATAGAACTCACTACATAGGAAATGCGAACTCTTATGCATCAAGAAGTCAAATGAAATCCAAAGGAAAATAATTGGGAAAATAACTATTAATGAAATGAAGGGGTATTAAATGAATTAATACCTTTAATTAATTATAAAAAACTTTAAAAAATCAATGTGGAAAAGATAACACGTTGAAAAAAGATACACACGCCTTGAAAAAGCAATTCCAAATGGCTAAGCGTAATGAAAAAAAAGTCACCTCAACTAGAGATTAAAGATTTAGCTACAAGGATCCTCCTTATAACCATTATTTGCAAAAAGAGCAGAAAGAACTTTAAGGTCCACACAGGAAGGGAAAGGCTAAATAATTATGAAGCAATCACACAGTACGTCTACAAACCACTAAAAATGATGTAAAATATTATCAGTAACATGGGAAAATGTCCATGTATAATAAGCAAAAAAAGCAGACTACAAAACATAAGTAAATAGCATTTGTAGAATGATCTCGTTTTTGTAAAAAAACACACCTGTTTATGGAGGACTATGTAAACAAAGACTTAAAATCACGTCCACCTCACCTCTGGGAGGGTAGAATAGGGGTAGGAGAAAGCAGTGTTCTACTTTTAACTTGTCTTTTTTTATGATTTTATGTAGTAAATACATATGCTTTGCTTGCATAAGACGTAAGTCAGTACTTTATCTCGAGCTACAAAAATGAGAAATGGTAAACACCAAAGAACAGAAGAGTGGGAAGTGAGGAATACCTTAACTTAGTGACTTAATCTCTCTCAAACAAAACCAAACATATAAATAAATCTCGCAAACAAATAAAATCATTTTATTTGTAAGAAAAGGAGGGCAGGGGTTTATTTCCTCCTTAAAGAAACAGGTATACACTGTAATATATACAGCTTTAAATCTGTCAGTCATACCTCAATAAAGCTGGAGGTGGGGTGGAGAGTAAAATCTATTAAAAAAAACAACCAAACAAAAAAGAATAGGCAAAAGTCACTGAAAAAACAGTACTATGAAATTGCTTATTCAGTGTTATTTATTGACTCAATGGCTTATGCTTAATCTTTAACCTAACCAACTTAATATGATAAAATTATACATTTTTTTCACCTCAGGATACTTAAAGCAACAAGGAAACACCTGTACTTACAGTCATGATAAAAAACAACTCCAACTCTTAACACCCAAATTTTACAATAGGCCCTGTTATCTTAGCTAAGCACTAAACTAAAATTCTTTTTTTCTCATCTGTCATATCTTTGAAACCAACTACACATTAAAAAAGGGTCAGATGCCCTGAGAGAAAAGCAGCAGCTCAGTCTGGAAGCTACAGAGAAAGGCTATTACAATTCCCTCACTGTTCTTGCCCTTGTCCCATGGATAGGTTAGTTAAAAACAGGCAATCACTGCCTCTCCTGCCCCAATAACTGTGTCTGGACTAGGCAACTCTTTCCAACTAATAACTTACATGATTTAACCAGTTCTAAGAAAAGTTCTTAGGCAAATCCAGGTAACTGGAGATAAAAGAACACTAGCTAAAAGGCAGGATTCTTGAAGGCTGATCTTAAGCTTCCAAAGGAAGTTCATTCCTCACACACTCATATTCCCACCAGGGCACCCTGAATCAAAGGAAGAAGTGAGAGCCACCAGAAGTTCATCTCTTCCAGAAGATGATGGATAACTTTTCCATTTAGTCACAATGGACAGTACTAACAGCCGCTAGGAATCTAGATGCTTTGAGAACACTTTCTAGTAATTCCAGGGATAGAAAAATCCCTTTAACTTTGGAATGAGACTCTTTGCAAGAGCACTGTCAGAGAGGTTAGTAAGACAATGACATTCTGGCAGTGAAAAGCACAAAATGACACTGCTGCTACCAAAATAGCTCTGAAAATTGTCTGCATTAATACCATAAGCAGGTGGCTATTCCACAATGAGAAAAGAAAAAAGGTTAAGTAGTGGTGGTAAGTTAAGAAGTGTGGTAGTAAAAAAAAAGATGTAACACATCAAGATCCAATAAACAGATTTTCCCATTTCTCAAATGGAGCAACAGAAGTATATATTAAGTATCTGAAGCAACTGAGCTAGCAGAACCAGAAGTAGAAACCAGGATTCACTAACTTCTTGCTATAACGACTAGTCTACTAAATGATGTATCAGTGGTAACTATACGAAGCAGCATTCAGTAAATAAAAACAAGGAAGGCCAATTAGGAATTTGGCTTTCAGAGACACTTCTCTGACACAGCATGTTTCCTTCTGTTCCTGTGAAGCACTGGTCATACGGTACAAATTATTTTAGTAACTATCCTTGTGAAATCATATGGTCCAATCTGACTCAACGGAGAACTGTAGGGACTTCCCTGGTGGTGCAGCGGTTAAGAATCCGCCTGCCAATGCAGGGGACACGGGTTGGAGCCCTGGTCCAGGAAGATCCCACATACGGCGAAGCAAATAAGCCAGTGCACCACAACTACTAAGCCTGTGCTCTACAGCCCACAAGCCACAACTACTGAGGCCGCGTGCTGCAACTACCTAGGCTCGCGTGCCTAGAGTCCGTGCTCTACCACAGGAGAAGCCACCGAAATGAGAAGCCCCTGTGCACCGCAACGAAGAGTAGCCCCAACTCGCCGCGACTAGAGAAAGCCCACGCGCAGCAATGAAGACCCAACGCAGCCAATAAATAAATAATTAAATAAAATGTCAAAAGAAAAAAGCAGAATTGCACATTGTCAAGTAGTAAGAACAAATATGGAGCTCTGAATCCACAATATCGTTGTGAACAGAAGCCATCATTAATTGCAACAAACTTCTGAATGAGGAAGAACAACAGAGGCTTGGTGACTGATGAAGCATTGCATTTTAAGTTGTAGCCCTTAATACCTACTGCAAGGCTGCAACCAAGCTAGAACCAATATGCCCTCTAAGACCACAGAGAAGCTCTTCAAGAGGACTTCCAAGTAAAGATCAACTCCCTGCCCTAAAGCAGAAACCTGCTAGTCAACAGCCCTGCCTATGTGCACAGAAGTCCTGACAACTTTTGTCATCTCATTTTTAATATAAATAGGCAGCAATTTACTGTAAGTATGGTATACACGTCAATTAAAAAATCATATATAGACATGCAACCATCACCATAAAATACTCCAGATAATTAAATTCAAACTGCAGAAACAAAACCAAAAACTGTGATTCACATCACAAGAGATTTAAGAAACTACTGCAACCGCAAAAAAAGGAATGCTATGAAAAAGTACCCATAACAAGAAACAGCAATGAAGGGAGGCTGTATGGAAAGACGGCTATGCAGAAGACAAGAAAGCAACCACCCAGACTGGAGTAAGAACTGGAAGGACAGAGGACTGGAAGAGAGAAGGGTCTAGAACAAAAGAAAAGTTTTATTAATTTGATATTATGCTTGAAAAGCTGGAAAAAGATAGGAGTGCAATGAAGTCACAATGAAATTAAAAAACAACAACAACAAAGGCCATCATAAACTCCAGAAAAAACAAAAGCCTTTATAAGAAAGAAAACGCAATCATTTGATTGTGTAGGCTCTACATATTTACAGGCATAATACGCACAGTAAGCTTTGCAAGACTCCAGTTGATAGGACAAGAAATAAAGGTATATTATCTCAATTTACAAAGATAATGTAGGAACAAAAACCTCATGATATAACTATACAGGGGATCTATACAGAAGGGTAGAAGTAGGAGTGACGGAGTATATGAACTAAGTTGCTTCTCTCATAGCGGAAAGTTAATAGACAATGTCTACAATTGGCAAATCAATAAATAGTAGCGTGAGGATATTAGAGATACGGAAGTAATCAAAATAACTAAAACTAGGAACAGAGTTAAACATGATTCCCTCGGGAAAGAGAGGGACCAGGGACGGCTGTTTTTCATTAAAAATTCTTTAATATTTTAACAATGTGCTTTATTATTTTGATAAACTTAAAAATGTATTTTAAGGACAGAGGTGGAGAGAATACCGAGAGTCCCACAACGTGATCACAATGACCATGGGACACTTACCTCCACCTTGATGGCACACCGTCCGATGGCCCGCACAGCTTTGCGCACAAAGTCGACATCCACCTCTGTGGCATATTCCTTCAGTTCTGCCAGAACCTGTTAAAAAATCCATGAAGCGAACAATCATTAAGGATTCTCCAACAGCAATTTCATGGCCTAGGTTTTTCTGAAGTCCAGATCTTAAGATCTAAGTTATTAGATCTTAACTTGAATCTACTTTAAGTCTGACCTGAGCAATGTTGGCTTGGGATGCCAAACGAATCATGATGTCCAATTTCTCTAGTTTCACATAGATGGGATCATTGTACTTCACAAAGAAAACTTTGATCTCCTGCTTCAAGATTTCAGGCCTGTGGTACACAGAAACACAAGATAAGAAAGGTGAGGCATATATTGATATATCCTTCTGAGTCTGCATTAATACCTAACCTGTGCTTCTCTGCTCTCCACTCACACACTCCACTCCAGGGAAAAAAACTCACAAACTTCCTCTACACCCCTCTAACCTGATCCATCTGGCAGACTATTTTTATCCTTTTTAAGGAGTAAAGTATATATTGCCAAGAAGAACCACTGGAAGAACAACAACCTGATCCAAATTGAACCATATTAAGCAGACATTAGCTATCATACAACTAAGAGTTCCTTCAGAAAAGAAACTAAATTGTACAGCAACACCAGGCATTCATCGTAGGAACACTCTAAAATCAACTGTTAGCCTCCTGACCCTGGGCAAGTTGCCTGCCATATAGTATTTTCATTTCCATACATTAAACAGAGTTTTAACACAATCCTCTTTAATACTGATGTTATTAAGTTTAATTCAAAATTACAAACACTTTAATCACCAATTCATTTTTTCCCAACCTTTTCTGGACGATTAGGTTAATGTTCCTCAGGGCGACGTACTGCACCTCTGGCTCCCCAGACAGCAAAGTGACAAGCGGAGGGGCCAACTTCTTCAGCAGCATATTGTAGTAGTCAGAGTCCTTGGGTAACAACTCTAGAAATTTCATTAGGACTTTTACTGCTGAAAGCACCACTGCTGAGTTGGCATGAGATAGCCGAGGAGTTACCCGCTCACAGATACTGAGGACAGAAAATGAAAATTAGTACCTTAAATTATAATTTCTTTGCTCAATCCAATCTATAAGGTAATGTTGTCAGAGGTTCCCGTGGCCCAGGTATAAAGAAATTAGAAAATCAGTTAGAAAAGTCAAAACTCCACACATAGGTAAATTTGGGATCCAACACTGCAGACGCCTCAATCCCAACAAACTACAAACAGAGCAGGGCTATCAGAAGACTTTAGGAAACCAGCAATAAGGGATGTTCAAACTGGAAGGAAACCAGCCAATACCCCAAACACCTGAAGCTCACACCATTTACCTTCCTATTTTATAGTCCTCTCTGTCTCCCCATATTATGTAAGGGCTCCCTGCCTCACAGCCCATTTCTCCTCAGCCTATACGAAGTCAAATTAAGCATTCTGAGAGTTATTTCATAATGAGAGATATCAACCAACGGTGGCTGAAGTTTCACTGTAAGATGCAGAAGGAGATGGGCTGACAGGGAAAACCACCCAACCTCTTGCATTCAGCATAATAAGGGAATCTCGGAAAGGGTGTTTGTTTGTTTTTAACAACACAATACCACTGCAATACTCTCTCAACCTCATCCCCTTCTCCTAGTCCCTGCCACCTACACTTAAATGTCTCATAAAATATAGAATATTTAGTTATCCATTGAGGGTTCTTCAGAAATTAACCTAATTTTGATAGCTCTGAGGCAACGTGAGTGGCTAGCTGACTCAGTTAAGGACACAAGATAAGTAAGCTGTGTTTTTCTCCCTTCCTCCTGTATCTACTTGGCTGACTCCCTGACCTCCTTTAGGTCTTTATACAAATGCTACCTCCTCAGGGAGACCTTTCCTGACCATCCAGCATTTGTTAGATCTCTTCCTTACTTTACCTTTCTTATTAGCACTTATCATCATCCGACCTATTCTATGCTGTATTACGTATACATATTATATATACTCCTGCCCTATCCCTCAGAATAAGTGTTCCATAAGAGCTATGATTTTTGTCTGTCCACTGCTATATCCTCAGAGCCTAGAACAATGCCTGGCATACAGCATAGGCTCAATAAATATTTGCTGAGTGAATGAGTGTGAGATGTCAATGACCAAGAGAAACTAAAATGGTATGTAAAGTTCTTTCCAGAAGATATTTGTACTTTCAGTGATAGAAAGAAACTATCAGGGTGAGCTTTGGTTAAATCCAGAGGGAACAATTTCCCAGACAAGTGAAGAGCACTTACACTATAGTAGCTCGAGCTTTAGCCGGGCAAGGAAGGTTCCTATCTACCATAATTAAAATGAAGAGCCAGGGCTTCCCTGGTGGCGCAGTGGTTGAGGGTCTGCCTACCGATGCAGGGGACACGGGTTCGTGCCCCGGTCCAGGAAGATCCCACATGCCGCGGAGCGGCTGGGCCCGTGAGCCATGGCCGCTGAGCCTGCGCGTCCGGAGCCTGTGCTCCGCAATGGGAGAGGCCACAGCGATGAGAGGCCCACGTACCACAAAAAAATAAATAAATAAAATAAAATAAAATGAAAAGCCAACAATTCTTCAGAATTATTTTGCCTAGTACAGTGCCTACATACACAAAGTGCTCAGTAAAAACTGATGATACCTCCAATTCTGTAAACTAAAATGTATGTATGTGTATATGAAATTTCGTAGTCAGTATCTGATAGTCAAAAGAAAATCTGCAACACTAAAGTGGTAGAGAGCTGAGCAGAACAATCCAGGTGTGCCTTCCAAAATCTTCTCCAAATTCAGACTGATGTGATTCTTGTATCTAACGGAAGACATCATACATTCTGCTGGCTCCAACACAGTTTCTCTAGTGCTAATTATAGGTATAAGGCAGCTCAATAACTAGTATCAAGCCACTTACTATGTATCTAAAAGAACGAAAATTTTGTTACTACAGTGAGAGACACTCAAAAAACCTTTGTTTGCCAAATGGCTAGGAATTGCTGTATGGGAGATGTGAGACCACGATGAGGGAGAGTTTTTTCAGAGGGTTGTAACTATCCTGTTCAAAAAAGAAATGAAAAATACACATCTCCTCTTAAGAAGAGCTATTTTTTGCATGGTTTACTCTATCACCTAAAATGTCCCTAAATACATTGAGAAAATACCACAGGATAGCAATATATATCCCATAAGCCACTGATTTTCTCAACGTAACAGACCCTTATTCTAATACAGACTTACTAGAAATTATTGAACCAGGCAAGACTCCTAGATACTATCCAGAAAAACAGACTGACCTCTGAGCCTCCCGGTCATCTTTAGGGTTGTAATTAGACAGGCAGTCCAGGATGAAAATCTGGCCCCATTCGGTGCACTCATTCAGGGCTGTCAGTAGCTTATTAATGTTCTGTGGATTCAGATCGAGTAAGTTGCTGTTTGGGTGAGATTCACTGATTTCAGATAATGCTGCTACAGCATTAGCCACCACCTTGGAAAGAAGCAGATATGACCTTGATTTGTCAAGAACAGTACAACTATTTCTCTGGATCACTTCATAGATCTCAACTCATAACCGTTCCTGAACATTTTACCCAGTCAGCTAGAAAGAGATATACTGCTTTCAAAACGTATAATAAACCACCAATGATGGCATATATAGCTTCCTCATGGTCAGGCAACACAGAATTAAAACAATTCACATATTAGCAGAGAGTCCCTCATGATTTACTATTAAAACAATAATAATTTTAATAGTAGTCAAAACTATCAATAGAATTAAGACACGTGAACAGCTGTAAAAGAAGTGAAGGTTAGGGACTTCCCTGGCAGTCCAGTGGTTAAGACTTGTGCTTCCACTGCAGAGGGGCATGGGTTCAATCCCTGGTTGGAGAACTAAGATCCCACATGCCTCGCAGCCAAAACAAAACAAAAAACACAAAACAGTGAAGTTTAAATATGAAACATGTACATTAGGCAATGGAAAGAAAAATCTAGGCCAAACAATTTTACAGGTGTATGGGTGTGCATGTACTGGGGGGTGGGGAGGCGATACTTCCGGTGTCAGTCACACCTTAAGTCTCAGAGTAAGAAAATGTGACCTTGAAACCATAGTTCACTGTAACATGACGTTGGGCAAGCACATAATCTCCATGAAATTCAATTTCCTCATCTGAAAATGGGATAATTTAATCCACCTCACAGATTAGCTTTAGTTTGAGGATAAAATCAGATGCCTTATGTATAAGTGCTTTCTACAAAGCCTTATAGAAAGTTAAGGTGGTAATATTACCATAATTCATCAAGACTGAGTTGCACAGTTTTTCATATTAACATCTCTGAAGTTGGGATATATTTAATAATCAACGGCATGTCAGCTTAATAGGAGGTATTTTTCTTTCTACGTAATACAGGAAATAACAATGCATCTTAGAATCAATGAAATATGGTACCTCAAATGTATCCTTAACTCAGGCACTATGATAAATGAAAAATTGCTACCAAATATAAGAAAGTACACTTGTATCCTGACTTACAGACCCAGAAATCCATACTAGCTGCAAGAAAAAAAAGTGGACACTTGATCAAAATTACAGATTATGTCTAATTTAACTAAGAAATCTACAACCAATGAATGTTTAAAGTAATTTTAAGATTATAAAAACACCCAAAAATAGACAAAAAACTATAGCTCTGTACAAGTGAATTTAAAACCACATTTTGCAGTGAGGCTCTCAGCTGTCGCTAAATATTAGCACAGTAAGGCTATATATAAATGTTCTGTAAGCATAAATGAGATGCAATAGGTAGCAGCTTCATTAATTATGTATATTGAAAAGATTCCCAAAAATGTCAACTCATTTTTAGTTCTTACTAAAGTCCCTGTTAAAAGCTTGAGAAACTAAGAGTGGTATGATTATCCTTTTGCTAGCAAGAGAAGAAACATAATGGTTACAGTTTAGCTGTTGATTTTAATATCCGTATCACTTGGGTACTCTGCAGATTATCCCAGTATATGATTTTACCTAGAAGATAAATTCTAGAGAATATGATTTTTTAAATCAAATAATACATTCATGACAGTATCCATTAACTAAGATAATGATGTCACAAATGGAATCACCTTCAGTTATAATTTAGTGATCAGGACAAAAAATTCCAAGATGAAAAAAAATCAAAAGTTCACTTGGTAAGTATGATTATGGATATAATATTTTATTGTTATTAAGACAAATCGAGAAGGATTATCTAGTCCACCTATCACATGGTAGCAGGCATGAGGTTCTTTCCTGACTTAATTTTTGTTTGCCAACCACACCATCAAGCATGGCCTTTAGTAAAAATTAAAAAAGCATGAAAAGTGAAACAATAATCTCCATCATCTCAGTGCTTTACATGCAGGGAAAAGAGACTGTGTTTCCCCTGTATAATACGCTTAATACACTGGATTACAGGATAAAGGATCAAAATGTCACACTGCAAGAACAAATGCCTGTTTTCCTCTCTCGCTGCCAACACACGCCCAGTCTTGGTTACCAGTTCGTCCAAAACAAATGTCCTGTCACAACTTACCATTTCTGCCAGTCAAACTTTTTTAATGTTAAAAAAAAAGTAAATATAAGGTCTGTTAACAGGAAATGTTGAACAGAATGAACAATCAGAATTCCTCTGCTAACATCACAGGTAACTGGAAATTAAACCAAGTATATAATGCAGCTAATGAAGTATATGTTCTGGTGGTAAAACAGGCAGTTTTCACTTATTATCACATTAAAACAAGAAAACAGGGAAAAGTAAATCTAATTAAAAGATCCAGAGAGATCAGATTATATGATTATGTTTAGAAAAGTCTGCATGGGGAAAAAAGATCACTGCCAAATGGTCACTGAGCCAATGACTGACCAGAGGAGATACACACCCAATAACAAAACTCTACTGCTATTCCTCTAAAATTCCTTCTATTCTACCTTTCCACTTTCATCTCCTAATCTGCACATTCATACTGCTAAGTTTTCAGAAATATACTGAGGTGGGCCCATAAAGAGCTGCTTAGAGTTCTCCTGGTCAGTAAGCCATGCTTCTCTCACTCTAATGGAAACTTAAAATGAGCATCAAATCTCAAGCAGGCAAAGACTGACTTCAAGACAGCAGCTGAGTAGCTGGGGTACACAGGACAACTCACCTGTCTCTGTGTTTCTTTGGAATTTTGTATAGAATGTAGTACATATATTATGTTTTTAAAAATAAACTTTAAAAATAATGGATTGAAACATGATTTACTTCCTCTTCCCAGAGAGCCTTCTCCAAACAATAATTCATTATCAAAAGAAAAAGCTGGGGCTTCCCTGGTGGCACAGTGGTTGAGAATCTGCCTGCTAATGCAGGGGACACAGGTTCAAGCCCTGGTCTAGGAAGATTCCACATGCAGCGGAGCAACTAAGCCCGTGAGCCACAGCTACTGAGCCTGCGCATCTGGAGCCTGTGCTCCGCAACAAGAGAGGCCGCGACAGTGAGAGGCCTGCGCACTGCGATGAAGAGTGGCCTCCGCTCCCCGCAACTAGAGAAAGCCCTCGCACAGAAACGAAGACCCAACACAGCCAAAAATAAAATAAATAAATTTAAAAAAAAAAAAAAAGAAAAAGCTGACTCTTGCAGTAACTGCCCTGGTTTACTAGTGTATTAAAACAAAGGTTATGTCTCTTTCTCTTGTACCATCACTTTCAATCTGAACTAAGACTAACATGCATAACATTTTCCTCCCTAGAAAACTGGCAGTTCTTTTAGGAAACACTGCCATGAAGAGAACAATGGCCTTTTAATTATAATCTCAGAAAAACTGGAGTTCCCAAGAAAGAAAGGGGTTTCTAAAGGAAGTTTTGCTTTAAAAATGAATTTATAAATAGGGTTTAAGTGAGTTTTCTCAGCACACTGGTTGATTTACAAAAAGCTGGCATCTAGGCTACAAAGGAACATATCCCATAGCATCAAAAAAATTTTTTTAAATTCATCTTGCCTCCCAATTATGGTAAATTCTGTTCTTCGGGAGACTGCAATGAAACATTCCTCCTCCCCATCCCACCCCTACCCCCGTAGACCTAATATAATATGTATACTTTACAGATACATATATTAAACACAAACATATACAGAAGTATGCGTGCACATGCATGTGTGTGTGTAAAATCACACTCAGTACTAGACAACTTTTTCTCTGCCCTAACTACAGACTTCCCTATAATTTGACAGTTCATCGTGGACCCTCGGAGTCTGCTGAATTTTTTTTTAACGTAAGCAATTTGTGTTTTGACTTACTTTATACTATACCTAATAGAATTGGACAAAGAGATAAAAGACAATAATAGCTAAAACTTACTGAACACTTTCTATGCCATTTACCTTCCCAGCAACTCTAAGGTAGTTGCTATCAAAATCCACCTATTACAGATAAGGAAATAGGCTTTAAAAATGAATTTATAAATAGGATTAGAGAAATTCAGTGACTTGCTTAGCCTACAAAGCTGGAAAGGGAAAATGCTTGAATACAAACTCAAGGCCTGTATCTGACTCTAGTGTCTGAGTACTAATCACTCTGCCGCCTGCATTTATAGAAGTTCCAAGAGCTGTGAATTTCAAATGGGGGAAAGGGAAAGAAAAATCGAAGCTGGGGAGAATAATCTAATCAAAACATTATTTCCAGGCAGATTTATACAAGGAGAAAAATGTATTCTCCTACTTTATATATTTCAGAGATAATCACATCCTAGCAGCACTTCAAAGAGGCAAGATTTACTATCCAGCTATAAAATCTGATTTATAAGCTACCCCTGTCTCATATGCAGCAATTCTGAGGACATAAATTTGACATTACTTTTTTTTTTATTTTTTGGCTGCGCCCTGCGGCCTGCAGGATCTTCTTCCCTGCAAGTGGAGTCTTAACCACTGGACCACCAGGGAAGTCCCAGACCTCATTTTTATTTATTTATTTATTTTTAAGGAACAAGCTGGAGTGGTGGGTAGGATTAAAATAAAAATGATACTGTAAAAAAAGAACTCTAGAAGGAAATCTAGATATACATTGGGAGTGGAGTATCACAGACAGAAGCTCCTTTAGGAGAAATCTCTCACACATTTCCCTGTCCCTTTGAATGATCTCTCTAATTTCACTCATTTTCATAGCCTCAGAACCCAAGAAAAGTAGCACTTCCCAATACAGTGACTTCCTCCTATTAACTATATTTAGAAGACTTTCATTTCTAGCAATGACCTTCAAGGTCACACACTCTGAACAAACACTTCAATTTTCCCGCTCAATTTACAGTCCTTTTGGCTGCTGTCCCTGAAGACTTGAATAAATTGAACGCAGTAGAATAACTGACCAAAACTATTATAATGGAAAATAAAGGTGATTTGCATACTTTTATCCTCTTGAAAATCAGCAACAGTTCAGAATCTCACTTTCTTCTTCATGGAGTTGCCTCAAATAACACGTTAAAGCACAGGGCATTTATTCTAAGCATGTTTCAGTCATTATCATCTCCTTAAGAACACAATGACTGGACTTCCCTGGTGGCGCAGTGGTTAAGAATCTGCCTGCCAATGCAGGGGACACGGATGCAGTCCCTGGTCCGGGAAGCTCCCACATGCCGCGGAGCAACTAAGCCCATGCGCCACAACTACTGAGTCTGCGCTCTAGAGCCCTCGAGCCACAACTACTGAGCTCGTGTGCTGCAACTACTGAAGCCCACGCACCGCAACTACTGAAGACCACGTGCCTAGAGCCCATGCTCTGCAACAAGTGAAGCCACTGCAATGAGAAGCCCACGCACTGCAACGAAGAGTAGCCCCCGCTCGCCGCAACTAGAGAAAGCCTGCGTGCAGCAACGAAGACCTAACACAGCCAATATAAATAAATAAAAATTTTTAAATGCATTATTAAAAAAAAAAGAATACAATGACTCTATGGTACCAGTTAATTTTACAGTCATGCTTTAATCCAAGACACTGTCCAGACTGCCAACTAATAATATGCTGAACTACATATGACATTCTGTAATGTTCCGTTTTTTTCCCCATCTTCTTTCCCAGAATGAGGAAGCGAAGTGAACACATCTACCTAGTGGAGTCAACACATCCCATTACAGCAAGAAAGTCTGAATATGTGGTAACAAGTAAGATTTAAAAATTAGACTCAATAAAACTCATTACTTACTTAAGGGGCTTACATAAGTAGCTTAAGATGTGTTTTGATGAAATGAGAATATTCACAAAGCTAAAACACTACAAATAAATATCTACAAATGGACAAAAGGCACTCCTAAGAAGCCAAGAGTTACTTGGCCCACCAGCCCTAAAATCACACAAAAGCATGCTGCAACATGAACAAAACAAAAAATTTATTATCACACCATTATCTCCCTTTTGAGAGTAAGTAATCCCCTGCCAAATTAGAGCCTTGAGATCATTTTAAAAGGGACACTAAGAAATGAATAAGCCGTGATCTTTCGGTACACTACTGAATTACTATGTACAACAGATCCAGTTTTCAGGAAGTTGCCGACGAAAACTGCTTTAGTCATATCCTTGAACAATTATCTTTTAAAAGTAATCCTGCAATGATGTGTTAAGTAATACTGTAAATAGATTTAGCTTCATTTGTAGATAAGCTGCCCTCAGAATCACCCTGAAAAATAATGTCTGGCTTTAAATAATGTATACAAAAGAATTAAATATCTTTGGGACTTCCCCGGTGACACAGTGGTTAAGAATCCGCCTGCCGGGCCTCCCTGGTGGCGCAGTGGTTGAGAGTCCGCCTGCCGATGCAGGGGATACGGGTTCGTGCCCCGGTCTGGGAGGATCCCATATGCCGCGGAGCGGCTGGGCCCGTGAGCCATGGCCGCTGGGCCTGCGCGTCCGGAGCCTGTGCTCCGCAACGGGGGAGGCCACAACAGTGAGAGGCCCGCATACCGCAAAAAGAAAAAAAAAAAAAAAAAAAAAAAAAGAATCCGCCTGCCAATGCAGGGGACATGGGTTTGACCCCTGGTCCGGGAAGGTCCCACATGCCACGGAGCAACTAAGCCCGTGCACCACAACTACTGAGCCTACGCTCTAGAGTCTGCGTGCCATAACTACTGAAACCTGCGAGCCCAGAGCCCGTGCTCTGCAACGAGAAGCCAATGCAATGAGAAACCCGCACACCGCAAGGAAGAGTAGCCCCCCACTCACTGCAACTAGAGAAAGCCCGCACACAGCAACGAAAACACAACACAGTGAAAAATAAATAAATAAAATAAAATTATAAAAAATAATAAAATAAAAACAGCTTTATTTAAAAAAAGAATTAAATACCTTTAAAAAATAAATTTGCCATTGAAATATTAACCCTTCTAAAATCATTAATAACCAGCACCACGATCACTATACAATAAAGAAACGTTTGTTATTATTAAGGGCTTACTCTATACCAGGTCCACTATTAAGTGCTTTGCAAGCCCTCTTTTATTTTTCACAACGATCCAATGATAGAGGCACTGTTTATAATCTCCATTTTGTAGACAAGGATACTGAGATATTTAGGGAGACCACCAAGCTAAGAATGGCAGACCAGGATACAAATCCAAGTCTGGTTGGTTTCAGAGCCTGAGTTTTAACCCTCATGTGTTAGTACTGGAGCGAAAAAAAAAAAAAAAAAAAAAAAAAGTTCACAGTTACAAAGCACTTTTCTGTTTTTGAGATACTTTCATGAAGTGTGAGTCAACTCTTTATAAGAGGAAGTGATTAAATGCAATTTGGTATGCTGGACTGAATCCTGGAATAGCAAAAGGATATTTGTGTTGAAACGGGTGAAATAAAGTCTGTACTCCAGTTTATAGTAATGTACCAATGCCAATTTCTTAGTTTTGACAAAGGTACCATGGTTATGTAAGATGTTAACATTAAGTAAAACTGTGTGAAGTTAGGTATATGAGAACTTTCTGTACGGTCTTTGCAACTTTTCTCTAAATCTAAAAACCCGCCCCTAAAATGAGATTTAAAAAAAAAACAAACCTAAGTTAGTAATAACTGATAAATTGAAAACTGATGATTAAAATTCCTAAGGTGAGAATACACATAAAAAGTTTATCATAAAGGAAAACAAAAGTTGTTTCCTTCCTCTGCAAGAATTTAAAAACTGAAAAGCACTGAGATGGGCACTTGCCCTTATAACGGAGCAGCCTCCAATGATTCCACTTACTCAACACTCGGATCCTGCAGAAGTTACCAGCAACTCATCTTTTAGTACCAAATACAACACTACTTACTTGGGGCATCCAGACACAGACTGAGGGAACATGTTACCTCCTACATCATTCTTACCCAGGCCTACCACATACTGATGCTCTCACACACGCCTAAAATTCTACCAGCTCTGGTACTCCTCTATGGACGCTGGGCATGAAGAGCAGTACACATTTCTAATTTCGCTTCTGTATAATATTTTAATTTTATAACTCTTCTCCTATTTATTGATATATACTTAGGGATAACAGAATTCATACAATTGAAGTACTAAATTAAATGAGGTCATTAATAGACGATTTAACGTTGCCCATGAGGATAACAAACGTATTCTGATAAAAATCCTTCTCAAATTTACAAAGTGATCTAGAGAGACTTCAGTTTTTCAACATTTATCATCTCAGACTGACAGCAAACCACCACAAACCTTCTAAAGCCTAAACAGAAATTACAATAACCAGAAAGTACGTCACGTTAGATCTGTTTCTCAAGAATAGCTGTCATTTATTAAGCATTTACTATATGTCAGGTATTATTTAAATTTTTAAAACAAATTAGTCCTTCATGTTGTTGTAGGGGGCTCCCTGTGCACTGCAGGATGTTTAAAGTATCCTTGAACTCTACCTACTAGATGCCAGTAGCAACCTTCCCATCAGTTGTGACAACCGAAAGTGTTTCCTAACAATGCCAACTGTCTCCCAGGAAGCAAAATCACCCCCAGTTGAGAACCACTGTCATAATCTCATGTGGCTTCCACATGCTGGCTAGCACATGGTTAAAATACATACTTTTTCTGAGAAAAAAACTGTTATTTTTCATAAAACAGCTTTCCAAAATAAGTTCATATTAAAAGAAGCTGGCAGTTTAACTAGAACCGTTGCTAAAGGCCATACTGGGCCAAGTTCTGAGAGCATGCTGCTTGTGCAGAAAAACTCTCAACAAACAAAAATATGTTTCTGGGGCTTTTTTTTGTTTTGTTTATTTAACTAATTCAGTAGTCTGTGCTTTGGCAGACAGGACAGAGCAATGGAAGAAGGGCGTTCCCAGGGGCAGTTCTCAGAGTGATGGTAGAACTCAGAGGCTTAGAAGATCAAAGGGGCTAAGGCGCTGAGCCAAAGGATTTAGGAGACCTGAGCTCACAAACGAAAAGCAAAGTACACGTGGTGGGGCTGTCAAGAGAGTCTCTGGAGTGGCACATTCTGGTGTAAACATTAACTGAAGTTGGAATACCTCAAAATGCCTCTAAGAGAGAAAAGAAAAACTGCAGTAAGGAGGGAAAATCCTAATGCATGGGCAAAAGCTAGAGAATTATCACTATCACCCAAAAGTGTATCTTTCTTGCAAATATCAATTTAGTGAGATAGAATTTTCAAAACTCTGATTATTTGTGAAGAAATCATAGGAGCTATTTTCCTCTCATGCCAAAGTGCTTCCTCATTCTGAATACGTTTACTTTCAAAATAATGGACTAATAAGTCTGTGTCTGGAAATAAGTTTAGCTTTAATTCCCTCAGAAAGATTTTACCATATGAACCTGTATGGCTATCAAAAGGGTCAGAACCCTTTAAATTAATATTGTAGCAATAATGTTAACCTTTGCCTAATGTCTACTTCATAATCACAGCAGCAGCAGCCATCATTTCATGAACTCTCATAAGCCAGGCACTTTCACAGATGCTTTTTATGCAAGAGCTCAATTAATACTCCTAACGACTCTCTAAGATGGTACCTCTCACTCTACAGAAGAGGAAACAGACTCAGGGAGGTTAACCTAGGACTTAACGGTGAGAATTTTTTTACTTCAAACTATCTTTTCTCTTTCAAATAGTATTTCACGGAAAGTCAGTTTTAACTAAAGTATAAAATGGTAAAAACAACTGCAGGAAAATGAGGTGTGTGAGATTCCCCCATAAAAGACAGGAAATGAAAATATAATAAAGTCCTATTACTTGTAGCAAAGCATACTACCAGGAATCAACCTGAAGGTCAACATAACCCCAAGAGTAGTCAGATTTTTATCAACATGTTACCCTCCAATTTCAAAGTAATTTCTCCAGATGTTCTGGTGCTTTCACATCTAGGATGCCCTTCTAAAGTGAGCTACAAGAAAACTACTAAGGCAGAACACCCTAGAAGCATTAATTCCTTTTGCAAGAGGTTCTGATATTTGCTGGTACAGTGCTGCCACCATGTGGAGCAACTTCTGAAAAAGTGGAACAAAATTCCCCCTCAAGAACAGTAAAGTAGGACACATACCCATCATCAGATTAAGAGGATTTGGAGGATTTCCATAGTAAAACAGTTCTCAGATAATTAATGCCTTTATCCGTTCAAAATTTTAACCATTTTGAGAAAACCAAACAGTTCTAAACATGTTGTATATATATACTCTTGAAGGCAGTGACCAGTAATGGGTATTGGGACTCAGACCTAGGTTAGAATCCTGGCTACATTACCACTAGCTGTATGACTTCGGGATTATTCCTTTTTTTTTTCTTTTTTTTTTGCGGTATGCGGGCCTCTCACTGTTGTGGCCTCTCCCGTTGCGGAGCACAGGCTCTGGACGCACAGGCTCAGAGGCCATGACTCACGGGCCTAGCTGCTCCGCGGCATGTCGGATCTTCCCGCACCGGGGCACAAACCTGTGTCCCCTGCATCGGCAGGCGGACTCTCAACCACTGCGCCACCAGGGAAGCCCTGGGATTATTCTTTAGCCTCTTCGAGTATACACTGCTTGATCTCTAACATGGAATAACTTCTTCTTTTTTTTTTTTTAGGTAAGAAGTGTATTTATTTAAGGAGAAACACACTCCACAGAGTGTGGGCCACCTAAGAAGGTGAGAAAGGCCTAGAATAACTTCTAATTCAGAATAACCTCTAGTTGAGAAGATATGAGGACTATAAAAAACACTGTAAGTAAAAGCATCTGTCACTGTGCCTGACACAGAATGCACTTACATTTAAATTTCCCTTCTCTTAATGACATTAGGAAGGTCATCATTAGCCTCAGGACCTTCTCAGATGTTTGAGTCACTACACCTTACATCTACCACTAGATGTTGGAATTTACTTGACATTCTTGCACTTATCAGCAGCATTTGACCCAACTGATAAAAGGAAAATCAATGATCTAAAGACAGTTGTGATACTTTTGGCAAAAAAAACAGGACATACAGTTGAGATGAAAAGTATGGGTTCAAGAATGAAAGTAGGCATGTGGGTATATGTGTTGGTTATCTCTTAGTCCAAGCTTTTCAGTTCTTCACTTAAGTAACAAGAATGAAGAGCTCAAAACATGATTTGAATGTATGTAAAATAAGGCCAGGACAGGGTGAGGCAATCGAGGTATCCCATTCTCAGGCTTGTGCAGGTAGAGTGGGCACCTGAGAATGAATGCCTCCTTAAATGCTGTATCCTGGGCACCTTGCTAGCAAGACGTCAAACGATATCAGGGAAAAGTTTTGCTACTAAGAAGTCTTACAAGAATAAGAAAAATGTCCTATTTAGTTAGAGGGGAGTAGGTCCAATAATTTAATGCTGACACCTGTTCTAGGAAAATCTGTAATAAAGATACAATGAAACATAAGGGATTCCTGAAACAGTTTCTCACAAACCTACCAAGTAACCTTAAATTTTCTCTAAGTTTTCTCAAAAATACTTAAGAAAATCTCCCCGAGTCACCTCCTGATTTGTTGTATAAAAACAGGTTAAGAGGGCTTCCCTGGTGGCGCAGTGGTTGGGAGTCCGCCTGCCGATGCAGGGGACGTGGGTTCGTGCCCTGGTCTGGGAAGATCCCACATGCCGCGGAGCGGCTGGGCCCGTGAGCCAGGGCCACTGAGCCTGCGCGTCCGGAGCCTGTGCTCCACAACGGGAGAGGCCACAACAGTGAGAGGCCCACGTACCGCAAAAAAAAAAAAAAAAAATTAACCTAGAAAAATTAAAAAATAAAACAGAAAAGCAACAGGATTTACTGTATAACACGGGGACAATATTCAGTATCTTGTAATAATCTATAATGGAAAACAGTCTGAAAATACATACATATAAAAAACAGAATCACTTTGCTGTACATGTGAAACTAACACAATATTGTAAATCAACTAAACTTCAATTAAAAAAAAAAACCACCCTTGTATTTTAGTACTTGGTTTTCAGCTCAGAAACATGTAGGGTGTGAGACAGACAATCTGTGGGAAACACAGAAGTCATGCTTCACATAGCTAACCTATGGCTCAATGTCCCAAAGATAAAATTTATTTTAAACATGCTTTTTAAAGGGACGCATTTTTAATACTGCTCTCTTATAAACGCAGAAACATATTACCATTGGATTTGAATCTGCTATGAGATCCCGCAGAGAGTCCAGAAATCCCTGATCTTCCACCATCTGGGCATTGATGTCATGGAGTTTTGCCACACAGACTGCTGCTGTCTTCCGAACATAGGGATCTTCATCCTTTAAGCACTTGCGGAGGGGCTCACAGAGATATTCTGTAATCTTGTCCACCCGGATGCACCCCATGGTTCTGACTGCCAAGGCCCGAATCAGAGGATTGGGATCTTCACAGTCCTATAAATAACAATCATTGACAACTACAGGTGTACATAAACCAGAAAACTAAACAGTCTGGTTTATATAAGCAACAAAAGAATATTTAATTAATGTAGGCTTCCAGTTTCATTCTACATCAGAACCCACATCTCCCATACGATTCCTTTCCTAAGTACAACAGTTGCCTATTTAAGAGTTTAGGCTAGGAATTCATTTAACTGCTTTACATACACAATGAAGAAATGCCCTATAGGATTCATTCCAGAGCTGGGCAGAAGCTTAGACAGCTGGTGTTACCATCCCCATGGCCACTGTTGGACCTGCACTAAAAGCAGGAAAGGGATTTGGGCTTGTATTCTGGTACAGGATAAAATCAGAAGTTGCAAAGATATGTCTCACTCCACAAATATTAAGCAGGGAGAAAAGAGGGCTGGATATCTGGGGCCTACAGCCAAGAAAGCAAGGAGAATCTAGAAGCTGGTTTGGGCCCAACATAAGTTCCTTGCGCGAAGCAGCAGAGAGGGCCCTCTGAAATCCTGATTAACATACATTCTCCTTTCCTAGCAAGTGCCTCCAAATACAGTACAAATAGAACACTTACCGAGAAGGAACACCCCTTAAATTGCCCTATATTAAAAAATTTCTTTAAACATTATAAACCTATGCACATGCTAACTTCCAAAAAATGTAAACTAAATTCTTTCCAATGATATCATCCATCTATGAATCACCAGAAAGAATGAAATGTTATAATGATTCTGTACATTGTAGCTAAACACAGAAAAAGAACAAAAATTCCATGAGGAGGAAGAAAGCATGTTTATTTTCCAAAACAATTTAATAGAAACTAATTTTAGAAATGCTGTCTGATTTTTGCTTTTAATGTAGACTAAATTCCAGGCAGAGGAAAAAGAAGTAAACAACATAAAACAAAACAAAAACCCTAATAAGAACCACCTTATTACTGTGTTCATCAAATCTAATGATAGGAGAATTCTGACTGGATATTCAATAATATTAAGGACTTTCCTTAATGATCAGCTGACTAAATGATTTTTTCATTCTTAAGATGTTTGGGATTTGCTTTAAAATCATCCAGTAGGAGAGAGGTGGGTCAGGAAAGCAAGTATGGAGAGTTTAAGTTAAACAAAACTGGCCATAGGTTGGTAACTTGTGAAACTACAAGGTAGATATTTAGGAATTTATTATATTATTCCCTCAACCTGAATGTTTGAAAATTTCCACAATAACAAAAAAGTTAATCAACTATTCTAAGACCTATTCAATAAAACAAAATTAAAAGGTAGCTTCTGTAGTTTCCACTACTTCTGAACCATAAGCATAATTTCTACAAAGATAAAATAAGTAAAGCCCCAGGTTACTGACACTACAGTGATATGCCCAACATTTGTCAGCCTTGGAAGATAAAACAGTGAGGTTTCACTTGGCTTTCTTCTCCCACCTGGCAAGGATGCACCAAGCCCAGCTGACAGAAGGCTCACCATATGGTCTGAACTGGATGACAAACTCTGGCATACAGAATGCTTAAATCATGAATATTCCTACTCAATGGCCAATACTTCTCTAGAGGCCCTCTTTTGGAACAGAGGTTGCTTATTTGCAATGCAGACACTAACCATATCAAGAGACACTTCTGCAAAGATTTTCTGAGGTAGAAGAGACTGTTCTTGAGTCCCTGGGAAAAAGTTACCTTCACAAAGCTGTTGACAGCCATGATGGCCATGTCTGGCTGACTCTTGGCATAGTTCATCAAGTAGAGATACACGAGCTTCTTTAGTTCCAGGTTGTCAGTCTGCATACAATTTACTACATCTGGAAAGAGAGAGCTGAGGAAAGAGGAAGGGAAAGTGAACAGATGTTGGTGCCAGGCTGTTGGACAGAACACAAAGAAACAGCCTTAATTTAAAAAGTGAATTGATGTGAGGACAGATGTCCACTAGTGATAATACTTACCACAGAAATGAATTACTAAAGAATTTATAGTAATGGTCCCAAGAAGATGTCTAAAAATAGATTTTTAAAAAACTTTTTACTATGAAGATTTTCAGAGTAGAGACATCAGTTTAATGAACCCACGTATCCATCACCCAGCTGCAAACAAATATTGATACATACCCGATCTTGTTTCATACACAACCTCAACCCACTCGCCGTCCCCCAGTCCCTACCCCATCTAGTTGCTCTAAACAATTTCTAAACAAATCCTGGACATACATTTCATATATAATATTTTAGTGTATATCTTTACAAACTTTTAAAAAAAATCACTATGTCACACAAAAAAATTAACCATAATTTTTCATATCAATTCTTTGTAGTTCAAAGCACTACAGTTATTATGCTTTTTAAGGCACATATTCTTCCATCCCTGACCAGTGGGAACTTATTTGATTAGTTTCCTTATTAAAACAGTTCTCAGATAATTAGGGCCTTTGTTCAAAATTTTAACCATTTTCAGAAAATGAAACAGTTCTAAACGTGTGTGCCATGTACACATTTAAATTCTATTGTACATATACACCCATGAAGAAAGTGACCAGTAACAGGTATTGGGACTCAGACCCTAGGTTAGAATCCTGGCTACATTACCACTAGCTCTATGACTTTGGGATTATTCTTTAGCCTCTCCAAGTATACACTGCTTGATCTCTAACATGGAATAACTTCTAATTCAGAATAACCTCTAGTTCAGAAGATATGAGGACTATAAAAAACACTGTAAGTAAAAGCATCTGTCGCTGTGCCTGACATAGAATGCATTTAAATTTAAACTTCCGTTTTCTTAATGACATTAGGAAGGTCATCATTAGCCTTAGGACCTTCTCAGATGTTTGAGTTACTACACCTTACATCCACCACTAGACGCTGGAATTTACTTGGCATTCTTGCACTCATCCATTTCTTATCAGCAGCATTTGACCCAACTAATAAAAGGAAAATCAATGCATTTCATATTAACATAAATATCTTAAAGTAAAAATCTACCTATTTTACTTTTTTTTAAAATTAAGATGACATTGTTTTAATTTTTGCCAATCTCTTTAATGTCTACTTTAAACAAAAACAGCTGGATTCTCACACATGCTCCTGCATTCAACCTGTTGTAGAATGTTGTTTAGCTGAAGTGTAAGAAGAAAATCCATTTTCATACACGTATATAAATTGGAAAATGGAGGAGTATTTTAATAGCCTTTTCATATAACTGGATGTTCTTCTTTGATACATTAAAGCTAGACAAATGGTTGTTTTTCTTTTTCTTTTGTTTTTAGTCCACAAATGGTAGTTTCTTAAAAGTTAGGTACAATATGGAATCTGAAACCATATCGATAAACTTTCTGTACTTGGTTGCATTAAAATCCATTCATTTATTACTTATTTTGAATGGATATTTTACCCATGCATAATTTTGTGATGTATGCACTGGTCATTTGGAAAATATTGGTTCAATGTTATGCAGATCTTCTCTATGGTGGCATATTTCATTATACAGCAGCAAATAATCACAGTCATTAATTTCACCACCAATCTCATCAGAAAAATCTCTAAGTACTGGGAAGCTATCAAGCTCACGATGGGAGATACAAGTTTTCCAACACTCTAATTGTTACTTTAAAGTCGAAATTTATCTACTGTCAAAGTTTTTCCCTTGAAGTGACAGGTTCACTTCATTTTTTATAAAATGTCTCCCAAATATTGAAGTCTGATTAACTATAGTTCTGTCTGTCCGTCTTTCTTTCACAAAGAAATGGTGTTCTCAAGGCAAACAATTGTGCAAGGGCTTTTTTCAAGTCAACTGTCACACTTTGCTATGCAGTAGAAGTACTTTATGCCTAATTCCTATTTCATCACACAGAACATTAAAAAGACCTGAACTCAAGGTTCACGGTTTACTGAAATAAATTTTTAGTGCTTCATGCAGGACAGTCCTAAGTGAAACTGCCCTTTTTTCCTGCAGGCACATGATGGTGAAGAATACAATGACTACTTTTACAGTTTGGCACCACTGCCTTAATTCACACTAAGGCACCAGCCATGTAAATGTCAACACAGTGAAAAGGGTAAATAACACCTAAGTATTATTACAAGAATAGCTTTGACTTCATGGATTTCATGGAAAGGATCTCGGGAATCCTCAGGGGCCTGCAGACAATCCTTATTTATTTCCAAATGGTCTTCCTAAATTACAGGAAAAAAGGGAGGAAAAAAAAAAGACCCTTTGGATTTTGTTACCACTGATTTTCATCTTGAATTTGGCAATTAAAGGCAGAGTTGTAAAGTTGAGGGCACTGGCTTGAGCCAATTAAAGTACACATGGGCTTCTGCTTCTCAGTATATTTTTATCATCTTCTAAAACTACCTCAGCAACAGATTCGTAACTGTGTCAGCTCTAAGGAGGTTTTATGCTAGATCTGTACGCAAGAGAAATCAAACTCGTTTCACCCTTAAAAAAAACAAAAAAAACTTAGTCACAGAGTTAATATAAAAGCAACTACACTTCCTGATGTTTCCAGTGGGACAAACTCATTCTTATACGTTCTGACTGTAATAGCTTTAAATAAAAAGCAGTAGAGCTTCCCTGGTGGCGCAGTGGTTGAGAATCTGCCTGCCTAGGCAGGGGACACGAGTTCGAGCCCTGGTCTGGGAAGATCCCACATGTCACGGAGCAACTGGGCCCATGCGTCACAACTACTGAGCCTGCGCGTCTGGAGCCTGTGCTCCGCAACAAGAGAGGCCGCGATAGTGAGAGGCCCGCGCACCGCGATGAAGAGTGGCCCCCGCTTGCCACAACCAGAGAAAGCCATTGCACAGAAACGAAGACACAACACAGCCATAAATAAATAAATAAATAAATTTAAATCATATGGGCTTCTAAGAAGACCTCTGCTTAAAAAAAAAAAAAAAAAAAAAAAAGCAGTAAAAGCCATAGAGTAAGAGTCTAAAATGAGCGAAGCAGAAGAGATTACCCTTACCTAACATCTTTCCCCACAGTCATAGCAGCAATCACTTTCTTCACAGCCTCCTTCCTCTTTTCTTTCTTTTCATTGTTGAGTTCAGCCTTTAATTCAAAGATTTCTCCTAAAAGACAACAAACGGGTGAGGTCCCAGGATCAGAGAACGAGAGCAGAACGCTGTACTATATAGCAAGTAACACCACAACAGCTGACCAGTGGCAGGGCTGCAACTGAAATAAGATTATTTAAAAATTATAGGATAGGTACAGTTCAAATCCCTAGAATATTAACCAACCCATTGATAAGGATGCTATTTTAGGGTTATCGCCAGAGAGGAAGGTGTAAGCCAGATCTCAGGAAGCATAGAAGCGGGAAAAAGGAAAGATATCTCATATCTTACTACGATGGGGAGAGAATGGCATCTGAGGGATGATCTCCCGTCAGAATTTCAAAGTCCTGGGAAAAAAATAAATGCAGGCAGGAAACAGGTTCACAAATCGATGTTTTCAAACCAGAAGAGACTCCTCATTCACCTACTCTCAACTCCACAAACAACTGAGGCTCAAAGGTCAATAAGTGAGCGAGTGACAGAGCTGGCCTTAGAACTGTTTCTCCCGACCCTTTAATCCAGAGTTTCTCAATGTTGGCTACACACTATTACCCGGGAAGTATCTAGAAATGCCAATGCTCAGGCTCCACTCTGGACCAAATAAATCAGAATGTCAAGGAGTAGAACTCCTACGTTCATATTTTTAAAAGTTTCCTCAAGCGATTCTAATGTATAATCAGGGTTGAGAATCACTGCTCTAATTAGTACTTTAAGATGATAATGGGCTTTAAGGCCCTATCCTGTTCAATCAATCTAAGAACCGAAATAATAATCCTGAAGCTTCAAGAATGGTACAAACCAGAGTCATTTCTAAAGGTATAATCTTAAATGACTGACTGCTCAGGCCCTGCACCGTGAAATGCCAGGACTGTCACCACTATTTTAAGGCCCAGGCTCACCTATCTTCAGAAAGCTGGAGCTGAAATAAGAAAAAAGGTTAACAACCCTCAACTGGTTTTAAAAGAAAGAAGAAAATATACTATAAGACCACGAAAAAGAAGTTGACTATTGTCACTTCAACTTTCAATCTACAGTATTGCCTCATTTTCTTCCACCTTTATGACTGTTCTTGATGTTCATTTTAACCTCGTTCACCAGTATAGAAAGAGTGGGGGCAGCAAACTAGGTGATCTGCTGAAGCCTCTAAATGGGAAGGATGAACTGGCAAGAAGCACAGAAGTTGAGCACTAAAAAAGCTTGTTACATCAAAATCCATCGCTAACAAAGCAAACAAACTGTTACAAAAATCACCCTTTTATTTGACAGCTGCAAAAATAGCACAGACAGAAAAGCTGGGCCCTTTAAAGAGTCCCTCTCCTCCTCTCCAAGTCCTCTGCTGCCGAATCCAGCTCTTAGGGTTCCCATCATTTACTTCTGAAAACAGTAAAGGACAAGCAGCACGGTTTCAGAAAATCTGAATTGTGAATAGCAGCAGGAGCTGAAGAACCAAAACAGGATATAACTGAAATTATTCCAACTCCAACAGCATAAATTTAAAGAATATGCTCCAGTGGCAGTTCTGGTGGGTGTTACAGGAAGTAAAAGGAACACAGTCTATCCATTTTTTAAAATGTGGTATTTACCCAGCCATGATTCATCTGTAAGTCTCAAACCTTTATAAAAATCCCTGAATTAAAAAAAGGTTACCAGGACCCATTATAAGTGAAGGTTTGAAAAATTAGGTGAGTTTTTAAATTACATCTTTTTGTGTTATTATAGAAACATCTTGGTCATCAAAGCACACAAGATGTTAACAGAAGAAATAAATACATTTCAGAAGGATAAGAGAATAAGAAAAAAAGCTGAAAATGAATGACAAGGGGCTAAATGCTTTTGTACGCTATAAGCAGTAAAAACAGCAAGAAGTTGGGTGGAGCCAAGGAGGAGCATGGAGGCAAGGTATCTCATACATACTACAGCTTTATTAAATTCTTATCTTTCCCCCCTCCTTTTCCCCTGAATCAAATCTATCAAGCATTGCTAGCAGCTAGCAACAGTTCTCAATCTCGGCTACACATCAGAAAATTCTGGGGAGCTTTTAAAAAACCCCCACGTCTAGGCCATATCCCAGACCAAAGAAATCAGGATATCTGCAGGGGTAGGACTGGACATCACCTATTGTCTTTTACTTCACTGGGCAATTCCAATGTGCAGGCAAGGCTGAAAGCCATGGACTAGTAATTAAGCAACTCTCTATGGTATTTTCTGTATTATAATAGAAGTTTACCCTTAAATAACTCCAAATGACAGAAATATGCTTGTGCTTTCTAGAAAATTTTCTGGTGCTCCAGGCCACTATGTGTGCCCTCCCATTTTCTTTTTCTTTTGAAATCATTTTAATCTTAAAGAAAAGTTGCAAAATTCCCCATCTGCTAACATCATGCCACATTTGCTTTATCATACTTTTTATATATTTATACATTTTTTTCTGATTCATTGAATAAGTAAACTGTAGGCATCATGTCTCTTTAGCTCTAAATATGTCAGTGTATAACTTCTAAGAACAAGGAATTATGTTACATAACTATAATACAATGATGAAAATCAGGAAATTTAACATTGATATACTGTCATTATCTAATCTATAAACCTTATTCAAAGATCCTGATAAAGTCTTTTATAGTAATTTTACCCTCATCCTCCTTGCGCCAGGATCCAATGCAGGATCATGCATTACATTTACTGTCATGTCTCCTTAGTCTCCTTTAATCTGAAACAGCTGGTCAGCCTTTGTCTTTCATGATAATGACATTTTTTAAAAGTACAGGCCAGTCATTTTATAGAACACCCTCAGCTGTCGTGGGTGTTCCCTCATGATTACACTGAGATTATGCCTTTTGGCAGCCATAATTCAGAAATGATGGTATGAAATCGTCATGTGTGGAAGGATAAGAAAATATCAAACTTCCATGCATTGTTTTGCATAATCATTTTTTGTTAAAAATTTTAAAAGTCATATGTATTAATACATGCATAGAAAAGACTGAGGATACATACCGAATTCCCATCAGGAACAGGAATAGGGAGGGAGAGAACTTTCATTTTTACTTTTTATTGCTGTATTGCTTTAGTAGTACTCCTTGTAATAAAATGTTTATTTCCAAGTAAAAAATAAAAGAATTTGGTGCAACTACTATGGAAAACAGTATGGAGGTTCCTTAAAAAACTAGAGTTACCATATGATCCAACAAACCCACTCCTGGGTATATATCCAGAGAAAATTCTAATTCGAAAAGATACATGCACCCCAATGTTCATGGCAGCACTATTTACAATAGTCAGGACATGGAAGCAACATAAGTGTCCATCCACAGATGAATGGATAAAGAAGATATGGTTTATATATACTATGGAGTATTATTCAGCCATAAAAAAGAATGAAATACTGCCATTTTCAGGAACATGGATGGACCCAGAGATTACCATACTAAGTGAAGTAAGTCAGACAAAGAAAGACAAACATACGGTATCACTTATACGTGGAATCTAAAAAATGATACAAATAGACTTATTTACAAAACAAACACTCACAGACACAGAAAATAAACTTATGGTTACCAAACAGGAGGGAAGGAAGGGATAAATCAGGACCTTGGGATTAGCAGATACAAACTAGTATATATTAAATAAATGATAAGGTCCTACTGTATAGCACAGGGAACTATATTCAATATCTTGTAATAACCTATAATGGGAAAGAATCTGAAAAAGAATATATATATGTATACATATATATACACACACACACACACACATACACACACACACACAACTGAATCACTTTGCTGTGCACCAGAAACGAACACAACACTGTAAACCAATTACACTCAATTTTTTTAAAAAAGAGAAAATAAATGTGCTTCTTCCTTTAACCCTCCTCAGATCTATCAATCTTCAACGGATCAATCTTGGATCTCTTCCTTTCACTAAAACCTTCAAGTCAAAATGATGTGCACCACAGCCATATCTTTAAAAACCCATACTTTAATAATCTACTCAATACACTTTTCTGTAGAATATCCCCAATGAGATGGTCCAAGACATACATGTCTGAAGAGGTCAGAAGCATTCTACCTGGAACAATCTTACACCATGACTTTTGAAGAATCTTCAAAAAAGGCTGTGATCAGGTTCTCATACTTACCTTTTTTATTGGTTGTGAAGTACTTGGAGTCAGTCATGGTTGTGGATCTTTAATGTACACCTACAGCAAGAGAAAAGAATTCCTTTAACCAAGTTATTTATGTCCAGCAAAGCATTCAACTAATTTTAAGATCATTTATATACAAGGATTTCTGCATTCAGAAAGTATCTTCATCCTTACCACCATCACTGGTGATCCAAAGGGATGCAAGGATAATTAAGAATGTAATCCTTGCCTCAAAAGCTAATTGGAACAAAATCCAAAGGCCTAATGGAATAGAGTGATAATCTGAACCTATCATAGTTTTATGATTTTATCCACAATTATCTCCTCAGAGCCTCCAAGACCTAAAGCTACATCTTTTTACAAATACATCTTCAGTTAGTCACTCCAATATTTAAAATAAGGAAAAGTTTGTTTCAAAAGATCTCCCCATTACTTCCCATTAAAGCAAATCTGATTTACTTCCCTGCCTCAAGATGGAGTCACTCTAAGACATATATTCTGAAGCAGAGTAAAACTGGAAGAGAAAAAAATTTTATCAACCTATTCACCATTACATGCAACTATCAATAAAAGGAATTTCTTTCAGACAAAAAAGAAAAGCCTAGATTAGTAGGACAATACTCTTTCATGACAAACACCTAGAGAGGCAAACATCTAGAGAGGTGTTACGCATGGATTTTTTTTTAATTATGGTTTTCATATTTCCAACAACCTACAATTCCCCCGAGTATTCCCCAAAATAAAAAATGTCACTTTACAGTTAAAAACAATGCAAAAAACTGAGATATTTTTTCAGTCACACTGAGTACTAAAGAGAATCAGAACTGGTGTTAAAACTTAAAAGAACACGGATCCCAGCTTCAACTTTAACTTTCCTGTTCCAATTTCCAGAATTAATCCAGTTGACATAGGCTCCACTGGTAAAACAAAAACAGCATGGACTGATCACATTTCTCCCCAAATAATGAGACAATGTTTTCTGATTTGAGAAACCCTAAGATTTTGTCCAATCTACTTGACTTCTTTAAATACATTAAAATTTTCTTTTAATAATATTCCTGCTGCACTCAAAAATGAGTATCTTCTGGGATTTCCCTGGTGGCACAGTGGTTAAGACTCTGCGCTCTCAAAGCAGGTGGCCCAGGTTCGATCCCTGGCCCGGGAACTAGATCCCATATGCGTGCCGCAACTAAGAGTTCGCATGACACAACTAAGACCCGACACAACCAAATAAATTTTTTTAAAAATGATTATCTTCTTACTGACCACCATCATTAATAATACTTATCACCAAATTCTGGACAGATGCCCTGGCACCTACTCATTATTTTCTGGTCAAAACAACATGAGTGATAATATGTTTGGCAAACTTGAGTGATACCTCCACAATGGTAATTATGGATCTGAGAAAAAAGACCTAAGCACTCAACCAATCAATGCAATTAAGGAAAAAAGCCAGAAAATCATAAAATAATGAAAAAAGGTTGGCTCAAATTTGTTTCTAAAATGTACTACTTGGACTATTTAAGGGAAATTAGACTCATTTGTTATCTTTCCAAGGAGCTACTTAATGTTTATAGTACTGATCCTTATACAATAGTGCTTTTAGGTTGTACAAGAATTTCACTGAATTTACCTTGTTAAAAGAAGTGAGCTAGAACTCACACAAATCATTATAGAATACAGAAATTTCTGATTTGACACTATTTGTTATAACTTAAAGTGAGCCTGTAACAGAGGCTTGTCTTATGTAGTATTTTCATAATGTCTTTTCTAGCTAAAATTCAAAGAATAATCTTTTAATCCATTTAATCATTTAATCCATTCACAATGTAAACTAAATGTGAAGTAGGCAAACTGAAGAAAGGAGTCCTTCACAGAAAAGACCTGAAATAGGGACTTCCCTGGTGGTGCAGTGGTTAAGAATCCGCCTGCCAATGCAGGGGATGTGGGTTTGAGTCCTGGTCCAGGAAGATTCCACATGCCACGGAGCAATTAAGCCCGAATGCCACAACTACTGAGCCCACATGCCACAACTACTGAGCCCACATGCCACAACTGAGCCCACATGCCACAACTACTGAAGCCCACAAGCCTAGAGCCCATGCTCTGCAACAAGAGAAGCCACCACAATGAGAAGCCCACACACACTGCAACCAGAGAAAGCCCACACACAACGAAGACCCAACACAGCCATAAATTAATTAATTAATTTAAAAAAGAGACCTGGAATAAGTCTGAAGTTATCATCTAAGAACTTATATATACAAAGAGGAAAACCAGTATACAGAAATGATTACAGTACTAGAGCCTGACAGGAGGGCCATAGCTCAAGGCCATTATGGTCTATCCAGGATGTTGTTATGCCACTCTAATCCTTTGGGATCATCAAGAGTTAAAACTTGCTTAACATTTAAAGACAAAAGCTGCTTGGAATTTCTCACTGTTTCTTTGAAAAAGGGCCCCCAAATCATTCTGTTTTCTAAAGTTCTCATACACATTCACATATATTAAATTTTTAACAGAAAATTTCAGCACAATCTGTTAAACATTAAATTAACCTAGTCTTAAATCGTACCTTTATTAGTGACCCACACATTTCATTACTTCCCCTAACAAATTTCATCATCGAGGAATAGATTTCTGTCCTTTTACATTGTGAGCACGAAGTTCTTAACTAGAGAATAATGTACCAGCCCACAAAATTTCAGGGAAGAGGACAGAATCAAGTACATGATCTCAGGCCCTAAATTAAGAACCCCTGCTTTTAAAGAGAAAGGAGAAACCACTCTCTTATCTCGCACTGTCCTACGCAACAGTAATGAAATATCCCTTACACATATTGGCAGAGCAACATTTTATCAGGTCAGTTCCTGACTTAAGCCAAAAGAAACTCCCCCAAAATAAAAATAAACTAGCCTAAACAAAAACAAATGAGAAGAGGCGGGGTTCCACAACACTGTGAATGTACCAAATGCCACCAAACTGCTCACTCTAAAATGGTTAATTTTATGTTATGTGAATATCACCTCAAAAAATTGCATATGTATGTATTTTTTGGCTGCGTTGAGTCTTTGTTGCTGCATGTGGGCTTTCTCCAGTTGTGGCGAGCGGGGGCTACTCTTCATTGCTGTGCGTGGGCTTCATTAGTTGCATGACGCAGGCTCAGCAGTTGCAGCACATGGGCCCCAGAGCACGTGGGCTTCAGCAGCTGCAACGCGTGGGGTCAGTAGTTGTGGCGCACGGGCTTAGTTGCTCCATGGCATGTGGAATCTTCCCAGACCAGGGATCAAACCCCATGTCCCCTGCATTGGCAGGCAGATTCTTAACCACTGCACCACCAGGGAAGTCCCTGTATATATTTTTAAATGAGACACTGTTTTGTTTTTTTTTAATGAGACACTCTTAATCACACACCAGAGATGAATATGGTCAGATTCTCTAAAACATAGGATGGTGAAAACTGTTGTCTGCTTGAGAAGCCAAAGAAAAAGCAGCCAAGATAGAGTTCAAAGAATAAGTCAAGTATTTGCTGAAGAGCCTCAAAAATCAAGTTCCTTCTGGGAGCTGTGGCGGTGGGGGGGGGGGGGCGGAATTTATTCCTCAGGAGAGTCCCAGGGCAAAGCCAAGCCATCATGGAGCTGGAAGTCACACTACCTTTTTACCAGATCAAACCAGAGAAGTCACCGGCTGTTCTGAGGACCTGAGGTATGACCTCAGGACATTGTTAAAAAAATAATGCTGCCACAGTCAAAAGCACAATCACTCTAACTTTCCTAGCCCAGAGTATGATGTCACTGCATTGCAGAAAAGGTCTCCCTGTACAGGATTATACATCTAGATTTAACATAACCTAGTTTCTACTAAATATAGGTTGTAAAAGTCCCTTCCCAACTATTCCTCCCTCCTTCTGGTGCCCGTAAAGAGTATAAGGCCAGAAAAAAATTAACAGGGTCTTAATTTCAAATGGCTCTCTGGGAAATGGCAGCTAAATTAGAGTTGGCAAGGCCACTAAACCCCCTCTTCACATAAAGTAGGACTTTACACAGTTGGTACTAGTAGGGAAAAAGTGAACAGTTGACCAAATTATAAAGCAGAAAGGTCATTTCAGCAATCTTTCATTACAAGGGTGAGAGGTGCTAATCAGATATTTCAATAATGAAAAGACAATGGCATCTTCAGGTATCATTTATTGCATAAGACAACTCTAAAACAGACAACTCTAAAACAGACACACCTGCAATTTCCATTTAAAAATGACTACAAAGTAATTTGTTAATATTATCCAGTAAGAAAAAAGCTCAAAAGTTTTACATCTAATTCTTAACTGAAATAAACTCTGGAAAACTTACGCCTGTAGAGAAAAGAAGGAAGAAAGGAAAACGCGTCCCACCTAATTTGTTCCCTGTTCAGCTTGGTTCGTAATATTTTAAAATACGGGTGTGTTAAAGAAAAAAAAGAAAAGATGGAAGAACTGGACTTTCTTGAGTCTCTTAACTCACAGAATGTTAGCTTTGTATTAACTTTACCACCCAATTTTCAGTGAGGCTATTTGCAGAACACACTATACTTTCTGCTTCTTTGGGAGTTTAAAACTATTAAGATACCTGCAAACAGTTCTCATCTTACCACCACGCTTAGTCATCATTGGAATGTGTTACACGTTTTCTTGTACAGCTGCATCTCCTTCATCTGCTGCTTTCTATTATGACTTTGTAAGTGTACCCTGAGGCTAAGCAACAGAATTATACCAGGGAGGTGATTAATAATTTAAATTGTTCCTCACTGAGACCACTTTCTTTGTCATTCTTCCTTTTCTAAACTTACTGAGTTTTTTTTACTTTCTCTTTTAAACCACATGATTATAACAGTGTTTGGCATTTAAAAAAACACTTCTTAAAAGTCAAACTTTAATGAAGCATTCACATTTTATTCACACTGCTTCATAATGAAGCAGCCAGGTGAGTTTAAAAATAAAGTCTGCCCCGCAAATGGGCAGTGTTTTCAGTGCTCTGAAAACAAAGAGCATGAATCAATTCTTTGGATTCAAAGAATATGGAATAACAGGAAGTTCCAGTTTCTTTACCTCTGTCTTAATCTACAGTCTTTCTCAAACCAGACCGCTCCTTCTAAGACCAGAAAGAAAAAACTCCGGGCTAAGATTTACTCCCACCTGCTTCCCCCTCTCACATCAGGTCAATTCTGGAGGTTTCTCTTCCCTTTCTCCAATGTCAGGAATTCCTCTTCTTTCCCCAGGTGGTCAAGATTCTAGGGATATGTTCCTCCATTACGAGGTGAGAGAGAGGTGTCTCAACCTCAAATTACAGAAGACGGGCGAGGTCTGCCCATCTATGAGCAAAACTTTGGGGGAACCCCTTTCCCCTTCTGGTACCTGGACACGTCCCAGCCTCTCACTGAACGACGCCAAACCGGGAAGAAGGTTCTCCCCTCGGCCTCCAGTCTCTACCGGCCACACCCCTGGCCTCTGGCCCTCCTAACCCCCACTTCGAACATATCTTTTCCCCAGTGCCCCCCAACTCCCAGTTGCCACCCCGCGGATTCCCTCACCCCGCTCCAGCGGTGGAGTCCCTTTCTCCAACCCTTTTCCTCACAACGGTCACACCCGACGGCTCACTCCATCTTCAACGGTCACGCTGCTAAGATTCCTCTCCTCCGCCCGTCTCCAACCAAGCCTGGCCCCCTTCCCCATGAAAGAGGGACACACCCCAAAGTTAGCCGCCCTGAACTCACCGGAGGCAAGGGCAGAGGTGGCAGCAGCGGCCAGAGAGCACGGCCCGAGCGGTGTTGTAATGGTTTCCTGCACGTCACGACTCCTTCTCCAGGTCTAAGCCACTGCGCAAAACCCACTTTGCCAGGGACAAAGATGGTGGACAGGAAACTCTGACGTCAGACAGCCTCGCCGTGTGACGTCATCCAGGCGCGCGGGAGAACCAGAAAGGCGGTCATCTCTGTCGCCTTGGAGACGGAAAAATTTTGCGCAGTCGGGAATCGACCTGAGGTCCGGGCCTCCGAGGAAGTTCACTGACTATCGGAATGGATCTATTAAACAAGCTGACATTCCCTGGATTTGTTTCCTCGCACAGGAGTTCTCTAAAAACTTACACATAGGGATAGTGAAACAGCCTGTTTTCTTAAAAAAACAAAACAAAAAGCCCAGCTAATTTCCCTGGCCAGTTCAGGAATGTGGGCAATGGTGATCCAGCCCAAGACCATACAAGGGCAGTGGGACTGGAGGAGAGTGGTGCAAGGAAAAGAGGTTGACATGGCCTCAGATCTGAGTTTGAATCCATCTGAGATCGAATGCCTGTCCTGAATGTGATTAGGAAAGTTACTTAACGTCTCCTCAACCTTAGTCTTACTTGTGAAATAAATCCAGTGATATAACTCTCTCCAGCTTGTGAAGCTTAAAGTAGGTAAGGCGCCCAGTATGTAATAGGCGTGCTTACACAAAAGTAAGTTCCTTTCAGAAACCAAGACCTAGATATCTCTGTACCTTCCCCTCAAAACGAAAGCTTCCCACCTAAAACTGCCTTAAGTAATAATAAAGTCTTTAACCAAAAAAGAAGAGGAATGTGAAGAATGAGAGCCTGAGGCAGAAGTTGGGAAACCAAAGTGCAAAGGGGACTGAGAAGTAGAGAGGTAGAAGGAAAAGCAGGTGGTCATAATCATTTAGGACGTTTTTAGAGTTCTATGAAAGTATAGGAACTATATACTATATCTCTGAGGCCTAGCCGCCCCCTCCCCAAAATTTGTTGAATGGATAAATGTATGAGTGAGTGGTCAACAACAGTTGCTATAGAGAAAAGGAGGAAGGGCCGAGAAGTGTCCAAGGATTTAGCAGCACAAAGGTCTTTGATGTCATTGCTAAGACCATCAGCAGAGACAATGAAGGCAAGAGCCATGCTGCAGAAGTTTGAAGATAAATGGGAGGTAAGGAAATGAAAACAGATAACTCCATAAGAAAGTATGGCTGAAAGAGAAGAGATATAGGATGGTATCTGAGGGAGAAAGTAGCAAGCATTTTATTTTTAAGTTCCATATTCATACATTTTCTTTACACTAACCCTTTAGCAATACCATGGGTTCAGTCATTTTTCCTACCCATATGACTCCAAAATATCTATCTCTAGCCTTGACCTAGTCCCCAAACTTCACCACCAAATTGCTAACCACACTGATGGTAAGTCTGCACATATGGCCCACCCAAATTAAGCAAATCATAAGAGTATTGGGGGGGGGGTGTTTAAAAAATGTGGTTCCAGGTACAACCCACAGAAGACAGAGGTGGATTTTGTAAAGAGATGCCACCAGAAAAATCTTTGATTCATACCTCTCCCCGGTTCAAAAACTTTCAACAGCTCCTCATTTCCTAATTTGTACAGAACCTATCCTTCTCCCAGTTTTCCCCATTTCTTTGTTCTTTAGTTTTCTCATCTATAAAATGGGAGAAATACTAATATCCAATCATAATATTATTACAAGGATGAAATGAATTAGTGTATGTAAAGCACTTAGAACTATGCCTGCACATAGTATGGACTATGTAAATATTTGCTATGATTGCAATTATTTGAACAAATTACACTGCCAGAAATTACTAGCCAGAAATCTGGGGGTCATTCTTGATTTCTCTCTTTACTGCCACATTCATTCCATCTCCAAGTTGTCAATCCTACCTTCAAAATATATTTCAAATTCATCCAATCCCTTCTATTCACCTCATTATTCCAAGCCACCATCGCCTCTTGCCTGAACTACTAGAAACCTCAACTCTCCTCCCAACCATTATTCATACAGCAGCCAGATTTTTGTTTAACTTTTTTTTGAAGTATAAACGAACATTCCAAAAAGTGCACACCAAAAATATAAAGCTTGATGAATTTTCACAAAGTAAATGTAACCACATAACCATTACGGGGTCATCTTACAAATATAAACCTGGTCATGACTCCGGTGTATAAATACTTCAATGACCTCCCATTATACTTTGACTAAAATCCAGTTTCCTGCCCATGGCCTATGAGTGGTTAGGCTCCTGTCTACCTCTCTTAATATCATTTTATCCTTTTCAGTCACTCCTCATTTCCTCTTCATTTCACCTCTTGCTAGCTTTTGCAGCTCTCAAATAGGCCAAGCTCTTTCCCATCCTAGGGCCTTCACAACTACCGCTCCTCCTACCTAATATTCGTTTTCCCCAACTCCACACAGGGCTGGCTGGCTTATAATTTAGGTCTCATTTTAATTGTAATCTCATAAAGGCACTGCCTGACTACCCAGTCTAAAAGGTTCTTCTCTCCCAGGCCTCACTGCCACCCCCATCATAGCCCTCTTATTCCATTTGTAAATTATATATTAGTTTCTTTACTTGTTTATTATCTCTCTCCCCAACTAGACTGTAAATTCCATGAGGCTAGATACCAAGTCTGTTTTTATTACTACTGTCTACCCAGCACCTAGCATAATGCTTGGCGCACAGGATGTATTCAGTAATAAATGAATAAATAAATTATTCAGGAATAAATGAATGAATGTCCACAAGCAAAGTACTAAAACTAGCATTTAAGAGCCTCTATGTTATGGTCAACAGTATAGACTATGTATTATTGGTCTATTTTCCTCTATATTTAAAGCAAACAATTTCCTCCTCAAATACAATCCACGCTGCTCCCTTAGCCTGGAAAACCCTGTCACCATGACTGTGACTTTCCCCAAATGTACTCATCTTTTGAAGTCCACCTAATCCACAAAACTTTCTCAGTGGACATCTGGTCCTGATATAAGATGCAGGAGATACCAGGTTACATCACTGTATTAGAAAGTAACTGGCAGAAAGAAGCTGAGATAAAACGTGAGGTTAGAAACGATCTTCCCTTTGGTTACAAAGGCCAATATAGCTTCTGTTTAAGCTAGTTTGAACGGCCTCATTTCTCCTAGCTGTTATTGTCTCTTCCTCTAAACTCACCATATTAACCTATCTGATGGCTCTTCACACCTTTTAACATAAGTGCAATCAATTTTTGTGTCTTACGTATTACACCATAAACCTGGGAGTGGGATTTGTGATGAGGTGTATTGGCTGTAATAATTGACATTGTTATTTTTGACTGCCTTTTTTCTCACATAACAACATCAGTTTACTTTTGGAATATTCTCAAAGGACTATTAAAGGTGTCTTGCACTCTTCTGGCTAAGAGTGAAACAGGGAGTGGAGATGAAATCTGAACCAAGGTCAGTCAATAGGGATCTGAATCATAAGTACAGTGACAGAAATTTGTTGAAGCTCATTCATTGCAACAACGATGCCTGTATGACACTTTGCTAATTCTTGCTAGAAACATCCAGTAGGACTGTGTAATTCCTGTTCCCTCAGAGCTGGTTTTCCTTATTTTGCTAGCTACTCCATATTCTTCTAATAAATTTTTTAGTTTAAATTAGCCTGTTTTCTGTTGCTTGTAACCAAAGAACCCTAACTGATACCAATGTTTAACTAACTTCCCACTCGTCTTAGGTGATGCTATTTCTCAACTTTGTCTTTTTGCTGTTCACTTAAGAAAAGCCTCTGTGTAAGAGCTACCACTGACCAAGGACCTAAAGCTAGGTGTTTTATATAGATACATTATCTCTACTCCTTAAAACTCTGTAAGGTAAAATGTTCCATCAATGTGACTTTCTCCAGCAGGTATCCAATCAGACTATAGAACACTTTTTTTTTTTTTTTTTTTTTTTGGCCACGCTGCATGCAGGATCTTAGTTCCCCTGGCCAGGGATCCAACCCATGCATCCCGCAGTGGAAGCACAGAGTCCTAACCACTGGACCGCCAGGGAATTCCCTGAAACACTTTTTGGAACCACAATTAAGGTTAATTTGCAAGATTTTATTTCTCCTATTGAAACAACTAAACCCAAACCTTGTTCGAGTGTTCTCATTATGTGAAACAATTAACTATCTTTATACCATAACGTCCTCTATGGTATAAAGTAAGCAAATAATACCTTCTATTTCTAGCTATTTAGCCCAGGGGTTGAGGGGAGAGGTTGGAGAGAGAGGAGATGAACTTTAACTATTATCCAAATTCAGTAAACCTGCAGCTACTCATGGCAATTGCATACGATGTAAAAGCAGTTTGCAAAACGTCAGGTTAATTACATTAACTTTGGTATACAATGAAAAGTACCTTCTCTGCCAAGCCTCCCCAATTCATGCTAGTTAGAATTCAACAGCATCACTCCGTTTTAGCACTGTATTCATATCGCTAATATGACGCATCCTACCGTGTTCGAGCGTAGGAACCATTTTCATTTCGTGTAGCAAGTGCCTAGAGTTCTGCTTGAACTTAACCTAACCTATAAGACAATTAAGCTACCAGCTTGAATGAAAAATAATCGTCCCAAATTCTGAACAACAGGAGGAAATTTTTTTTTTAATAATTGGCAGCCATAAGGCTAAGGCTTCTATCTCGGCTTTGTCGCTTCAAATCCTTCCCGAAAGCGGCAAAAATAGTGAGCCACCACCCCCGCCGCAACCAAAGTGAGCCTTCCATCTCCACATTCCCTTGGGTCCCTCGCCTCTATCTCTATCGCCCCAGGGAACAAGGCCCTCAGCAACAGGCCGAGCTCTGGCTCCGGGCGCCAGACGTCAGTGCGGCGACCCAACACCTTGCCAAAAAGACTCTGTAGAGAGATATCAGAGCTGTGGCTTTCCAACAAGACAGCGATGCAAAACCAGCTAAGAAAAGTAAAACCAACCAGCGGAAAACTCCTCTCCAACCGAGCCCGCTGGAGCCTTCTTTACTTTCAGCTGCGGGCGGAAGCGGAAGTCCCTGTGAGATCATAGAGTTTCTAGTTCCGGTCGCGGGGCCGCGTTCGGGGCTAGAGCGCCTCTCCACGGCCACCGGTTTCCAAGCGGCTTCTATTTCCGGTTGCGACTTCTGACATAAAGCCGAGACCTCCTTTCAAACGCGGCGTCGCGGGTTTCTCGCCCCTCGCCTGGAGTCAGCTCGCAAGGACTGGCGCGGACGGGGGGATTGCACAGCCCACAGCTGAGCCAGGCCGTTGGGGCCGGCCTGCACTGGCACCTTCGATCCCTCAGAGCCGCCTGGCTTTTGAGCCCTCCGGATTGGGAGTCCGTGATTGGCCGCCTCCAGGACTGCCGCTCGAGAGGCCAGCGCTCCTTCGCCGTACCTGTCCCCCCCATAGTCACGCTTTTCCCTGTGAGGTGCAGCATTAATCAACTCACCTCTCCCACACACTACTTCCCTAACGTGGGTGTCCGCGTTGACTTCATTCTTCACCTTCACTTGAGACCCCTCCCCTCTGCCTCCGGAAGAGGGCTTTTTTGCCCAGTTCCTGTAAAACAGCACCCATCTGGCACCCCCAGCAAGTTCATGCTTACTAGAGAGTTTGTGGGCAAAGTAAAACCCAGTGCACACACGAAACTATGGCTGAGCACGGGGCTCACATCACACCTGCTTCTGCGGTGGATGACCAGCCATCCATCTTTGAGGTGGTGGCACAGGACAGTTTAATGACAGCAGTGAGACCTGCTCTTCAGCATGTGGTCAAGGTAAGGATTTAATTCTCTGAAAAGGTTTAGGAACGTCCGGGTAAAAACCAAGCCAGTCATCTGAATTTATTTGTTGGCCTAAGCTTTGAAATAACCAATTAGCATATAATAATGCACATCACATGATTTAATGGTCATGGAGTCTCTTGTTATGTGTACTGAATACCCAGCACTTCAGGGAGGTTAAGGTAGACCCAGAAAGAAAAGTGTCGAAATTCAGAGGGAAAAAAAGGAACTATAAATACCAGGCATAGTAGCTGTGTAATGGAATGAAGTTCATTGATTTATTTCGCTTTAGGTTCTTGCAGAATCAAATCCTGCCCGCTACGGCTTCTTGTGGAAGTGGTTTGATGAAATCTTCACCCTGCTCGACCTTCTGCTCCAGCAACATTATCTGTCTAAAACCAGCGCCTCGTTTTCTGAAAACTTTTATGGCTTAAAGAGGATCGTAATGGGAGACACACACAAGCTTCAGAGATTGGCCAGTGCTGGTCTCCCAAAGCAGCAGCTCTGGAAGTCAGTTATGTTCCTGGTTCTTCTTCCCTATCTGAAAGTGAAGCTGGAGAAGCTGATTTCTAGCCTGAGAGAAGAGGATGAATATTCCATCCATCCCCCTACTTCCCGCTGGAAACGATTTTACAGAGCCTTTTTGGCAGCCTACCCATTTGTTAACATGGCCTGGGAAGGCTGGTTTCTTATACAGCAGCTTCGATACATCCTAGGAAAGGCTCAGCATCACTCACCACTGCTGAGTCTGGCTGGGGTTCGGCTAGGTCGACTTACAGTTCAGGATATACAAGCTCTGGAGCACAAACCAGCCGAAGCCAGCATGATGCAGCAACCAGCTGGGAGGTAAGGCCTTAACATTTCCCCAACATATTTGATTAATAAATCCTAAAATCTTATCCCAATTTTATGAAATTTACCTCCCTCAATCCACTTTGGGGTATTTCATAAAATCATCGAAAAATTCTTGTTGCCATCCTGGTAACCTTCCTCATCATACTGGCTACATTTTTGCACACACTTGCTATGTACCAGGCCCTGTGCTAGGTGTTTATGTATATTATCTCAATCCTCATCACAGCTCAATGAAATAAATGCATTAGCACCATTTAACAGTTGAGGAAACTAAGTTCTAACAGTTGAGTACCTTGCCAAGGCCACACAGCTAATAGGCGGCAGAGCTGAGATTCAAGCCAGATCAGTACAATTCTAAAGACTGCTCTTAACCGTGGTGCTATCCCACTCCTAGTGTCTGTGTTCTCTGACAAGTTCAAATATATTCCTCAGTACTGCTGAGTTGTTTTTTAAGTGAGTCATTTCTTTTTCTGGATATACTATCTTCCACCCCCATTAAAGGTCTATATAATCAATGGCTCATTAATTTCTTTCTCAAAACACAAAGCAAACAAAGCCCTAGTCATTAAAAACGAAGCTTAGCTCCTAGAACTCCTAAAATACGGTAGGTCAGGAAGAGGGAATTGTTTCGAATAGACACTTACAAGAGAAAACGCCAGTCCGGCAACTATTCAATCCCCAAGCGGAATCAACGATTCTAATGAAAAGTGTAAGAATTACATGCGTATTAGTTGTTCTGTGATTGTACCTAAATAAACAGTTTCTCCTTTTGCCTCCTTGTTCTGTTCTCCAAACAGCGTTGGCGAGAAGATAAAGTCCGCTCTGAAGCAAGCTGTGGGAGGTGCCGCCTCATGCCTCTCTACTGGCCTTTCGGTGGGTGTATTCTTCCTGCAGTTCCTTGAGTGGTGGTATTCATCCGGAAACCAAGAAACCATCAAGTCATTGACTGCCCTGCCTACTCCACCACCACCGGTACATCTAGACTACAATTCTGATTCTCCCCTGTTGCCCCAAATGAAGACTGTGTGCCCATTGTGTCGTAAAAACCGGGTGAATGACACCGTTCTCGCCACCTCTGGCTATGTGTTTTGTTATCGCTGTGTGTTTAATTACGTGAGGAGTCACCGAGCTTGTCCCATCACAGGTTATCCAACACAAGTACAGCATCTGATTAAACTGTACTCCCCTGAGAACTGAAAGGGATTAGCACCTTGTCTCACAACGAAATGACTGCGCTATAAGGCCAGAGGGCTGGTTTTCCGCATGGTAAATAGCATTGCTTGATCATCCTCAATTAATAATTGTATGAACTTTAAACAGCCACATGGGTTTCTTTAAAAGGATATACTCGTTGATCTTAACCTTTTAGCTTGCTCCCTAGACACCTCTACTTAGAGTTGACCAAGCTGGTCAGAGTGAGAGAACCAGGACTGGCAGGGGATGTGAGGGTCAGCATAGAGAAGGGGATCAAAGAGGGTACTCGGCACAGACGCTTTTCCTGTCCCCTTCCTTAAAGGACAAGAGGTATAGAAGCTCTCAGGAGAAACCCAAGTTAGACCTCGTAGAGCGGGTAGTGAAAGGGAAGCAGGCCTTTTGAGAAGGGAAAGCATTCATCTGCCCGTGAGGAATAGGTTTTATCGGTTTGCAAACAGTATGAAACGTGGACCTGCTTTTTTTTAATTTTATTTTATTTATTTTTTAATACAGCAGGTTCTTATTTTTTTTTTGCAGGTTCTTATTAATTATCGCTTTTATACACATCAGTGTATACACGTCAATCCCAGTCTCCCAGTTCATCCCACCACCACCACCCCACCACCCCCACGGACATGCTTTTTATAGAATTACTTAGAAACACTTTCTCCTTCCATAGGCTGAGACTCATTTGTTAAGTAACATTTGCTATAGTTTATCACCTTTTAAAGATCCCTTTGTGAACCACACATATCTTCCTTGGGAAACTGGTTAAAGGAAAATAGGGGTTGAATGTATATACAGAATAGTCTGAAGACTTCAGTGTGAAAGCAAAGCTATTAATGAAGAGATGAAGTAAAATACTGCCCTAACTATGACTGTGTAAAGACAGGATCTTTTCATAAGCTCTTTCTGCTTGCTGTTAAGAGTTTGCTAAGCTGACATGAATTATTCTGGCTATTACTAAAGTTTCTACGAAACGCTTAAGTAAATTTTAAGAATAAATGTTTTTTGGCAAAGAGCTGTTCCATGTCATGATTATGTGGAAACTTAAAGACTAGTCGAGGTGTTTAGAGTAAATTTTTCATTCAGGCCACCTTTGACTTTTTTGTGTGTGTGTGTGGTACGCGGGCCTCTCACTGTTGTGGCCTCTCCCGTTGCGGAGCACAGGCTCCGGACGCGCAGGCTCAGTGGCCATGGCTCATGGGCCCAGCCGCTCCACAGCATGTGCGATCTTCCTGGACCGGGGCACGAACCCGTGTCCCCTGCGTCGGCAGGCGGATTCTCAACCACTGCGCCACCAGGGAAGCCCCTACCTCTGATTTTTTGAGGTATTCTGTATTAACATTTTGCTTTTTTTGCTAATCCAATATTGGAGAGAAATCCTCTCCTGCAACAGCAAGAATTCAATCTTGAGTGAAATACCTTATTTCTCAAGTGAAATACTGCACAAACACTTAAGTTGCCACTGGATTGGCAGGGTTAAACATACAGGTTAAAAACATACGGGTTAAAAAAAAATAATTACTACAAGAGGAAGGATGAAAATGATTTTTAAGTGCCTCTGCTGAGACAGGTGTTGTCCAATACAACTCATTTTAGCAATTCAAAGCACATTTTCTGATAGCACTAAGATAATAGAACTAAATTTTGAAATAGAATATCCTATAGATTTTTAAATATTAACACTTTTATATACCATGAGAAGAGTATAGTGGATATTTGCAAAAATTCTTATTAAACCACAAGGTTTTACCAGAACAAATACCATAGTTAAGTAAACTTTTTTTTTAATTTAAAAATTTTTAAATTTGTTTCAAAGTTAAACCCAAGACATACTGGCTGGCTTCACAGGAAATCCAATGAGAAATGTTTTTCTAGGCTGAACACCTGTTTCCCCTTAGTCTCCCCCCAAAAAACATGTACATGTTAATTACTTTCATTTTACAATCACTGCTAAATAAACATTTTTAATATAGTAATAAGTCAATAAGGGAACCGAACCAGATTCAGGATTGAAATAATGCAGTTTTCCATGAAGATATCAAAGCCATATTTTTCACCTCAACCTACAAAGAAAAACAGGAAAGTATCAGTAATTCAAAAGAATATTAAACACTCTTACACATAATAAAACCAGTATCCAAATAGGCTAGAACATACCAATGTGGAAAAACCACAACCAGAATCAGCTCAGAGAGAAGATTAAGGGGTCATACCCTGGTCAATGCCAACACTGAAGCAATGGCAATACCAGGTCAGACTATACTTCACTCATCATTGCATCATTGCTTTTCACCTCCTTGTATTATCTAAGAGCAGCCCAACACGCTATTTTCACATCCAAGAAAACTTAGGTTTACCCATGAGAAAAAAAGACTTCTTTTTAGATAAGTTGCAGCCGTGGGCTTTCAATATTTGATCTACTATTCACCTCAAGCAACTCTGCTGTACAAAAATGCAAACTTGAACAAGTTTTGTTTTGGAGGTGCTTTTTTAAAATTTTTGTAATACAGAGTAGAGTGGAGAAGCATTTACAGTTCAGAAACATTTCTTGTTTTAGTGAGTCAAAACACCATGCATGATAAAATCCCAGGGATGTTTGTGAAGGGATTTATAATCTAGCTCTAAAGCAAAATCTTTAGAAAAGATTTTCTCCTAAAATCCTTTATAAAGTAAACTCCAGTTCATTTAACATACAATTTGATTTACAATTCTGCTGCCAACAAAGATGAAAAGTATAGTCATAAAAATTTTATACAAGAGTCTGCTAGGGCTTCCCTGGTGGCGCAGTGGTTGAGAGTCCGCCTGCCGATGCAGGGGACGCGGGTTCGTGCCCCGGTCTGGGAGGATCCCGCGTGCCGCGGAGCGGCTGGGCCCGTGGGCCATGGCCGTTGAGCCTGCGCGTCCGGAGCCTGTGCTCCGCAATGGGAGAGGCCGCAACAGTGAGAGGCCCACGTACAGCAAAAAAAAAAAAAAAAAAAAAAAAAAAGAGTCTGCTAAAGAGTCCAAGACCCAGGGAGGCTAGGATTTGACAAAGGTCCATAGCAAAGTAACAGCAATGCTGGAAAGAGAAACTGAGGTCTGATTACCAGATTTACATTTTCCCACTACCAGCTAAATACAAGGTTTAACTTCATTTTTCTCCAGGCCATGGGCAAGATAAAGGAAACGATGCAAAGCCTGGGTAATTCACAACATGGATGATCAGTTTCTGAATGAGAAAGCTGCCTGCATTTTATTTATTCTAAATGACACCTCCTAGTTTACTATCGCTGACATGCTATGCTAAAGTACTAGGATCACAAACAATGTCAACCTCTCCAGCTTTTCAGCATTGTATCTAAATAACAATTCTGGAGACACAACGTGTCTCCTTCAGCCATTTATAAATGTCAATAGATTGATACTCCATAGTTAAAAACGTACAGCTATGGTCTGTGTTCTCCATTCAACAACTGAATTCCACAAAGAGAGGGAAACGAGTAAAGTGCCTGTTTAGAGGCTCGAGCCTTTATCTCATCAACCTGTGCAGAAGTAAGTACACGTTACAAAAGGCAAACAGGCTAAGAGAACTTAAATAACCTTGTCTAAAAGCATGAAACTTGTGAGCAGAGCTCCAAGTGTGCTCCAGCCACACAGAGAGGGCACACTTTCCTAGTTCTCTTCCTCAGTACGCTTTCCTCTGTCTGGAGCGCCTTCCCTACCCCTTTCAATCTGGAGAAAGTCTGTAGTTCTAAAGCCTTGTTCAAACGTCACCTTCTCTGTTAAGTGGTCCCTAACTCCCTCAGTCATCCCCTCCTCTGACTCCCACAGCACTTCTTCCCACCACAGTACGCATCACACGCCAATTATTCACCCATTCACGTCCCCCACCTCCCGTCTCTCCCACCAGCCCCATTACACAGAGCTCCTAAAGAACCAGGACTTCCTCTTACTGGCCTCTGCATGCATTACACTCAGAATGATGCCTGGGACACAGAAGGCGGCTCAATAAGCGAGAGTTTAATTCAGTCAGTGAACGACCCTCCCTACTAAACCCTAAGCGCCTGGATTATACAAGCATCAGCACAGTTTATAAAGCCGACTTACCTCCAACATTTCACGTAGGTTAAGGACGTCCCTCAAGCATCTCTAAGCCCTCCGTCCTCCAGCTTCTAACTCACGGCATTCTGCATGGCGCCCTGCGCAGGCCCACCAATACTTATACACGGTGTATCCTCAAAACGATAATAATAACAATAACAACACTACTGCTGATAATAATAATAATAACATCCATGGGCCTCCCTGGTGGCGCAGTGGTTGAGAGTCCGCCTGCCGATGCAGGGGATACGGGTTCGTGCCCCGGTCTGGGAGGATCCCATATGCCGCGGAGCGGCTGGGCCCGTGAGCCATGGCCGCTGGGCCTGCGCGTCCGGAGCCTGTGCTCCGCAACGGGGGAGGCCACAACAGTGAGAGGCCCGCATACCGCAAAAAAAAAAAAAAAAAATAATAATAATAATAATAATAATAACATCCAAACCCCACCAACTTCAGGAAAGACTGAGACGCCATCCTTCCGGGGAAACACAAGGCCGGATCCAGGCTCAAACCAAAGCCTAAGGCAGGGGGTCCGCAGCCCGCTTTCCGAACCCCCCAAAACTCTTACACCCTCGACTCTCAGGAGGCCTGCCCAGGCCTGCAGCGGCTGACCGCAGCCCACCCGCCGCCGTTCAGTCCCAGAGGTACCGGCTTAGGGCTTCCCACACTGCTCCACCTCGCTACCCCGCCGGCTGCCGCAGCATCCCGATCCGGGCAACCAATCCCGCGACGGCCAGTGGACCACGTGGGCCGCAGCCCTGAGGCTCGGCTGGTGCGAGGAGCAGCCAATCGGAGGGCTAGGCGAACGCCGGGGTTGGGGTGGGGAGAGCGGGCCGGAAAGCGCAGGCGCCTTTGCCGTCTCTTCTTGGCGTGGCGGGCTGCATCCTCAAAGTTGAAAGCAAGACCCTGAGTAGTCCCCGCCCGCCCTCCAATTCCCTGATCTCCGAGCTTGGGGAGACTGTCATCCGGAGTGATTTTGCTGGTGCCTCGTTTCACAACTGGGGAAGGGCATCTGAGGCGGGCTGTAGAGGGTGTGTGTGCCCTGGCTTTCCAGGAAGAACTATCGATTCAGTGTTCCGACAGTATCGTGCTTGCGCCGAATTCCCGCCTGAGGGCTAGGGGTTGGGGTGGACTTTGATTAATGTGTCCCTCTCTCCCCGTCCAGGGGAAACTCATTGGCTTGTCAGGGGCTTGGACGCTTCCTGAATAAGCAAGAGGTGCCACTAAATATCAAAGAACTGCGAAAGAGAGCAAGAAAGACTTCCTGGGAGAGGTGGCATTTGATCTGGGTCTTGAAAGATGCGTTGGATTTGGAGATTCTGGGAGAGAATAATTTAACTCCCGAATTACATGAGAAAGCATAGGGGAGCTTACCAAATTTAGGTAAAGTTGAAACTGGTGTAGTGTTTTCCAAAATTTAGTGAGTTGGAAATACCAGGAGGAAACTTAACAACATAGATGTCCCCCAGCATCAAAACCAAACGACAAACTCCCACAATCCAGACTTACAGAATCATTAAGTCTGAATGGAGTTGCAACCCAGGCGTGTTTATTTTTAATAAGTACCCCAGGGGAGATTGTGATTCACACCAAAGTTTGAGGACCAGTGTTAGCGTAAAGAAGGGGGGTGATAAGAGATTTGAAAGACAGGGCAAGACTTTGTTAAAGATAGTGGCTTGCTGGCTGTGTAGTTTAGACTACTCTGGAGAAAGTGGGAGATTTAAAGATTTCAGAGTCTGAGGAGATGGGTGATCAGAGCTGAAAACTCAATATGCAACCGTGTTTTTAAATAGATTGAAGGAAGGCAGAGTGAAAGAAGGGGAAGCTATTGCCAAGTGATTGCAATGGTCCAGGTGAGAGCTAGTAAGAAATGGAGAGGTGGCAAATGAAGGACAGCAGGAGGAATGTCATGAGTGTCAGGTAGGGATGGGGAGAAAGATATGAGGAAATAAATGGAGAAAAATGGAATGTCCTCTGTACCAGACCTATGAAGGACCTCCATTGTACTCTAAGGATAGACTTTAGGGCTTCCCTGGTGGCGCAGTGGTTGAGAGTCCTCCTGCCGATGCAGGGGACACGGGTTCGTGCCCCGGTCCGGGAAGATCCCACATGCCGCGGAGCAGCTGGGCCCGTGAGCCATGGCCACTGAGCCTGAGCGTCTGGAGCCTGTGCTCCGCAACGGGAGAGGCCACAACAGTGAGAGGCCCGCGTACCACAAAAAAAAAAAAAAAAAAAGGATAGACTTTAGACAGTGAAGAGAATGGGCCTTTGCAAGTGCTGTTTCCTCTGCCTGTTTTCCCTTTCCTTCTCCATCGCCCTTTCTCAACCTGGTGCATTCTTTTTTTTTTTTTTAAGGTAAGTGTTTTTGCTTGTCTTTATGGAAATGAGGTTAGTCCTTTTTTATGTTTTTTACTTATTTTATTTTTGGCTGCGTTGCCGTGCGCGGGCTTTCTAGTTGCGGCGAGTGGGGGCTACTCTTCGTTGCGGTGCACGGGCTTCTCATTGCGGTGGTTGCGGTGGCTTCTCTTGTTGCGGAGCATGGGCTCTAGGCACGCAGGCTTTAGTAGTTGCAGCACACTGGCTCAATAGTTGGGGCTCGCAGGCTCTAGAGCACAGGCTCAGTAGTCGTGGCACACGGGCTTCGTTGCTCCGCGGCATGTGGGATCTTCCCAGACCAGGGCTCGAACCCATGTCCCCTGCATTGGCAGGCGTATTCTTAACCACTGCACCACCAAGGAAGCCCTCAACTTGGTGCATTACTTGCAGGTTTCAGCTCACATACCATCTCATTTATGAAATCTTATCTTGTTCTCACAAGCATAGTCACTGTCACTCCTTAGAACACCCCAAGCACACTGTTCATATGTTTCTAGCTCTCCAGAATGGCACTAGAGTATAGTGGTCATGCATATGGACTATAGTATTTGCAAGCACCATAAACTCTCTGTTCCTCAGTTTCCCCATCTGTGAAAAGGGAATAATGACAGTACCTACCTCACAGAGCTGTTATGAGAACTGAATGAGAACAATGCGATAACACCTGGTGTTATCACATATGTTGTATTGCAATGAGTTCTTTTTTTTTTTTTTTTTTTTTTTGTGGTACGCGGGCCTCTCACTGTTGTGGCCTCTCCCATTGCGGAGCACAGGCTTCAGACCCGCAGGCTCAGCGGCCATGGCTCATGGGCCCAGCCGCTCCGCGGCATGTGGGATTCTCCCGGACCGGGGCACGAACCCGTGTCCCCTGCATCGGCAGGCGGACTCCCAACCAGTGCGCCACCAGGGAAGCCCCTGCAATGAGTTCTTTAATACATGTTTTCTCCCTCTAGATGTGAACAGGACATGTGTCTTATTCTTCTTGCTACCAGTAAAGGCTGCATGGCAGAATGATAGTAAATGTGTTTTGGAATCAGATAGATAGGAGTCCAAATCCCAGCTCTGCTACTTACTAGGTGTGTAATCTTCAGCTTTACTTCCCTGAACTCAGTTTCTTCATTTATAAGATAGTGAAAATAATGCATGTCTTATAAGTTGTTACGAGGACAATTTGAGATCATCAAAGTTGCAGATCTGGCCCAAAGAAGGCAGTCACTAAATGGTGCAAATGATGGGTGGCCCCAGGACATAGTACCACGTTCAGAACAGAGTAAATGCTTAGTAACTGATTATCGAATGAAAAGCTAACGTTATATGCCAGGCACCATGCTAACCTTTTTATATACATCATCGCACTTCATTCTCACAAGAACTGCATGGAGAAGGCACTATTATTATCTCCACTTCACAAAGAAGGAATGTGAGGTTTGGATTATCTTAACGAAGATTTCTAAGCTAAAAAGAGCTAGAGCTAGGATTTCAAGGCCCTTGGTGCTTTAAAAAACAGCTGACTGGAGCTTCCCTGGTGGCACAGTGGTTGAGAATCTGCCTGCCAATGCAGGGCACACGGGTTTGAGCCCTGGTCTGGGAAGATCCCACATGCCACGGAGCAAATAGGCCCGTGAGCCACAGCTACTGAGCCTGCGCGTCTGGAGCCTGTGCTCCGCAACAAGAGAGACCACAACAGTGAGAGGCCCGTGCAACGCGATGAAGAGTGGCCCCCACTCGCTGCAACTCGAGAAAGCCCTCGCACAGAAATGAAGACCCAACACAGCCTAAATAAATAAATAAATAACTTTTATATATATAAAAGAAAAACAGCTGACTGAATGAGAGAATGAATGAAAGGAGACTTACCCAGAGTCAGGTGGTGGTGTGGTCGAACCAGCACTGTTACTCTTGGGCACCATGCTAACTAGTCGGCTATTCTAGCCGAATCATCTTGACAAATGAATTGCGAGTGAGATGGAGGCTGGTATTTGGCAGTTTGTGTCTACTGACCAGGAAAGCTGTGCTACACCTATCTCTGCTGATAAATTGAAATGCTCGGTGAATAAACACAAACAAATTGGGAGCTCTAGTTCTTTGCCAACTGTCAGCAGTGTGGCCAGATCATTTTCCCAAGATCTGGAAAAAAATCACTGTACAAGCTACTGATTTCAAGTTGCTTTGTATCATGAACATTTGCTTTGAGGTATCAGAGCCAGAATGTGAGCTCCTCGCTGGCCTGATAACGTACTATTCATAGCCAGAGGACTTAACTAAGGAACTCTGAAGAAGGAAGAGAAACACTCTTTGCTCATCTTTCACATTATCCTTCCTTCTCCTGATTTGGTCCCTAATAGTGCATTAAAGAAGAAGAAGGAGAAAACAATACAGTTCCAATTCTTCTGCCCAAAAAATGTCCTTCCTGTTGATTGGGAAGGAAAAAGGAGGTACTTAAGTAGATTTCAGATTTTGAAGACTCCAAAGCAATCCAGAATCCCAAACTTGAAAGGCAGTGGAAGGAGCAGGGACATTTGTATTAAACAGACCTGGTTTTGCATGCCAGCTCTTCCACTTAACTGGCCACGTAATCTCAGGTTCCGTGTCATGTGCCACACTCCCAGCTTGGTCCCTTGTGCCCAAATGCATATGTCCAGTAAATGACGGTCCTTTTTATCTTTCTAAAAACAAGTGATATCAGAAGGATTTCAGTGTGAGAGTGAAGCTGAGAATTAAGGTAGGTAGTAGAACTAAAAATGAGACTGGGGACTTCCCTGGCGGTCCAGTGGTTGAGACTCTGTGCTTCCACTGCAGGGGGCGCGGGTTCGATCCCTCGTTGGGGTACTAGGATCCCAAATGCTGCATGGTACGGCCAAGAAATAAGAAAATAATAATAATAAATTTTAAAATGAAATAAAAGTGAGACTGAATTTGGAAATGACATGAGTGAAAAAGGGTTAAAGTTGAAGCTGAGAGCAGACCTTTGCAGTTTGCTATGTTGCTGTGCTGACTATTCGTCATAGTATGTATTCTACCTCCTATCCTGGAAATAACTTTTGAGCCAGACAGGTACAAAGTGTCATGCCAACAAAGCAGAACTTCATAGGAATAGTAACCTCAGTTAAAAAAAAAAAAACCCGAGGGGGTATTCAGAAACTATTTCAGAATGCCATTTCAGCATAAGCAAATTGGAGTAGAAACAAAGAGTTGTTTGATGCTTTGACTTATGGGGAGAGAAGTATGTTAGTTTCCTGTGGCTGCAGTAGAAAATTGCCACAACCTTGCTTGTTTAAAACAATAACATTTTATTCTCTCACAGCCAGAAGTTTGACATACGAGGGCAGAAATCAAGGTGTCAGCATGGGCTGTGCTCCCCTCAGATGCTCTAGGGGAGAATCCATTTTGTGCCTCTTCCAGCTTCCTGTGCCTGCCGGCATTCCCTCACTTGTGGCCACATCACTCCAATCTCTGCCTCTGTGGTCACATTGCCCCCTCCTCTCTTGTAGGTATGAAACCTCTCTCTACCTCATTCTTTTTTTTTTTTAAGATTTTTTTTTTTGATGTGGACCATTGTTTCAAGTCTTTATTGAATTTGTTACAATATTGCTTCTGTTTTATGTTTTTGGTTTTTTGGCCGCGAGCCATGTGGGATCTTAGCTCCCTGACCAGGGATCGAACCCACACCCCCTGCATTGGAAGGCGAAGTCTTAACCACTGGACCGCCAGGGAAGTCCCTCTACTGAATTCTTATGAGAACACTTGTGATTGGATTTAGGGCCCACATGGATAATCCAGAATAATTTCCTCATCTCAACATCCTTTCTTAATCACATCTGCAAAGACCCTTTTTCCTTGTAAGTTAACATTTATAGGTTCATCATCATCATCATCATCAATAATTGGTGGCCAATATTCACTTGTTCCAGTTTAACCAGCATCCCCAAAAGAGATAACTGTCTCTTACCTGTTTATTTTTTTTCACTTAATTGTTTTTTTTAAATTACGCAAACAATTGATGTTCATTGTAGACCATTTAGAAAATACAGAAAAGTTAAAGAAAAAAAGGAAAGGAAAAGAAATTCAATGAAAAATCATCTGTAATCCTCTCACCCAGGGGTAGCCAAACCTCCACCGAAGAGTATTTTTCTAGGCTGGATCTTGTGTCCAACAAAGAGGAAAAGTAGGAAAAAGACAATAAAAGTGAACAGAATAGGACAAACATTTGGAAGGTGATAGAATAGGTTAATATTGTTCATAATAGATATGTACAGGACAGCTTAATTTAAAATAAATGTAGAGCTTTGAAATGAAATTAACCGGGACAGGAGGTGCTTGTATGATGTATAGAAATAACACTCAGCCCTTTAGAGGAGGGACGTTTTAGCTTTGGCCCCTCACTTGAAAACCCCTGAATTTTCCCACTAATACTTCCTTCTCTCCCAGAGGTCAGACCCTGGCCTGCCAATCTGCCCTGTCATAGGCTTTTTTTGAGTCCTTATCAGCCTTCCTCAGGGGTCAATGTTATGAAGACTAGGGGAGTCTGGCAGAGTTCCTGCTCCTCCCAGGCTGATATCAAAGGGCAACAGGGGCTGTGACAGAAGGCAAACATTCAGACCAAAGCCAGATGTGGAACTGAAGCAACAAGAGGAAAAGCAAGAGCATCAGGTAAAAAAAAAAATTTTTTTTTTAAATCTCCTTCCTCTCAGTTTATGTCTGAGAGCATGAAGAGCTTAGTTAAAATCATAGCTCAGGAGCAACTTGTAAAGGAGAATGAGTGAGAAATTTGGGGAAATGTGGAGCCGATGTTCATATGGAGCTAGACTCTCAGAAAACTTTGTATCTATCATGGTTGTCATCAGCAACCAAATAACATCAATGAGCCTTGGGAGTCATGAGAGTATAGTTGTTAGTTCAGAAGCAATTAGATTTGTTTGTGAGTCCCAGCAGGTGGAAGTTATAGGGAGACAAATTATAGCTGAAAATAAGGAAGCTATGTCTCTTTTTTTTTTTTTTTTTTTTTTTTTTTGCGTTACGCGGGCCTCTCACTGTTGTGGCCTCTCCCGTTGCGGAGCACAGGCTCCGGACGCGTAGGCCCAGTGGCCTAGCAGCTCCGCGGCATGTGGGATCTTCCCGGACTGGGGCACGAACCCGTGTCCCCTGCATTGGCAGGCGGACTCTCAACCACTGCACCACCAGGGAAGCCCAGGAAGCTATTTCTAACAGAGCTGTCAGAAAATAGACGGGGACTAATTTGAGAGATAATGAGTTCGTTGTTATTGGAGGTGTTCAAGCAGTTGCTGGAAAGCAACTTGTTCACAGTTGCTAGTATTATAGAGCAGTGGTCCCCAACATTTTTAGCACCAGGGACCGGTTTCATGGAAGACAATTTTTCCACAGACTGCGGAGGGGAGAGGAGGGAGGGGGAGGGGGGTGGTTCGGGCAGTAATGCGAGGGATGGGGAGCGGCAGATGAAGCTTCCCTCGCTCGCCACCGCTCACCTCCTGCTGTGCGGCCCTGTTCCTAACAGGTCGCAGCCCAGGGCTTGGGGACCCCTGTTACAGAGAGTATTTAAGATAGATGGTTGGACCAGATCTTTAAAGTCCCTTCCAACACTTCTGTGATTCTATGATATAAAAGAATTTTATCAGAAATTTCGCTAAGAGCCAAACATTTACATTTGCCTGTAGGGATGCTCACCTATGAAAAAAAAATTCATCAGGTTGATTTTGGTTTGCCTGGAGGAAGTGAGAAGGCAACCAAGGCAAACTAACAGCAGAGGAGAGGACCCATCCTGCTGGATGCCTGCTTTTTTCCCTCCTGGTGGATATAAACAACACCCACAGGGCCTCTGCTTAGCAGAGATCACACAGAAAAAAAAATGGTTTCCCTTCTTCTAGAGGAAGAATTTGGGTTTGGGTTAGTAGATATTTTATTTTGCAGTTAACAAAGACTAAGGGGGCTGTCTGTGAACCATCTGCTTCCAGGGTGCTAACTTCAATGTAGGTGGCTGTTTTCTGGTCTGGGAAGCAAAAGGAGGTTGACCACAGTTTAATATCTCACAACAAAGTTGTGAGAAAACAGTAATATCAAAGATGATTTCCAATGTTAAAATGTATCTCCAATAATCTATAGCTTTGAAGAAAATTTTGTAATCTCTGGAATTCTTGTTAACGTTAATGTAGAAGCAACATTTCTGTCCTAATTATTTATTGGAACCCCTTTCTGTCATTGTTTGGGGCGCAGAAGGACTGCTGAGATGGAGAGTCTCAAGATGGATACGGAAATGCTCTATCCCGAGATAATTGTAGAAGTGGGCAAAGTCACTCTTGGAGAAGAAAACAGGAAGAAGATGACCAATAGCTATTTGAAAAGAACTGAGAATTCTAAAATCATCCAAGCGACATGTGCACTGTTAAATTCTGGAGGGGGTGTGATCAAAGCAGAGATTGATGATAAAACCTACAGTTACCGATTCCATGGGCTGGGACAGGACCTGGAAACTTCTTTTCAAAAGCTCCTTCCTTCAGGTTCACAGAAATACCTTGACTACATGCAGCAGGGGCACAATCTTATGATTTTTGTGAAGTCCTGGAGCCCAGATGTCTTCAGCCTCCCCCTAAGGATTTGCAGCTTGCGCTCCAATTTATTTCAGAGAGCTGTGACTTCCACCATCAACTTGAGTGCCACCAGTGCCCTGGAGCTCCTCCAAGAGAAGCAGTCCAGAGCTCAAAGAGGAAGATCAAAGGTGCAGGAGCTGCATTCTCAGAAAGCTCTTGACAAATACATTCAGGAAGAGGAAGATATGAGGATGTGTGCCTCAGAATTTGTTAAAAAAGATAAACTCATGTATAAGGAGAAACTCGACTTCAGTGAGTCCACACATGTCGAGCTTAAAAGGTTCACCACCAAAAAGATCGTCCCTCGGATTAAAGAAATGCTGCCCCATTATGTTTCTGCATTTGCCAACACCCATGGGGGATACCTAATTATCGGGGTGGATGATAAGAGCAAAGAAGTGTTTGGATGTAAGAGAGAAAAAGTGAACCCTGAATTATTAAAAAAAGAAATCGAAAACTGCATAGAAAAATTGCCTACATTCCACTTCTGCTGTGAGAAGCCAAAGGTGAATTTCACTACCAAAATCTTGAATGTGTACCAAAAAGATGTCCTGTATGGTCATGTCTGTGTGGTACACGTGGAGCCCTTCTGCTGTGTAGTATTCACAGAGGCCCCAGATTCCTGGGTCATCAGGGACAATTCTGTCACAAGGCTGACGGCTGAACAGTGGGTAGCCATGATGCTGGATATTCAATCAGGTAAAGCAGACAAGAAGTCATTGTCCAGTCAGCAGGGAGGAACCCCTTCTCTGCCTTCTTTTGGGTATTTGGTCAATATTTTGGTCAGAGAACAGAAAGCTGGTTTTGCTTACAAATCTTCTATTAAAGGGTTATTTTCTAACATTTTTAGTTCCAAAGACTCGGAATATGAACTGTGTGAGGTCAAGAAATGCTTGGATTTTCATCTCTTTGGGGAAAGTTATAGTATGCCATCAGCCATGAATTCATGAAAGTTCCTTTTTATGCACTGTAAAGGTCTGCTGAAAAAAAAAATTGCAGGCTGATAGTCTTAGTCTAAAACATTCATCAATAGTCTCTCTCTAAAGACGATATTTCAGAGAAACATTGTTTAAGAAAGACTCTCCACTAATTCTTTCAAGGGAAACTTGTTGACAAATTTGAATTGTTTCAGTAACATTAGGAGCCAGTACCTTGAACCACTAGGCTGAGGGCACCACCAAGTGGAGAAAAACTTAACGCAAAAGAAGTTGCCTGGGGCCGGCTTCCCTGGTGGTGCAGTGGCTGAGAGTCCGCTTGCCCATACAGCAGACCCGGGTTCGTGCCCTGATCCGGAAAAATCCCATATGCCGCAGAGCGGCTAGGCCCGTGAGCCATGGCCGCTGAGCCTGCGCGTCTGGAGCCGCAATGGGAGAGGCCATAACAGTGAAAGGCCCACATACCACACCCCCCCCCCAAAAAAAAGGTGCTGGGGAGGGGATGGTGGTGGGCGAGGAGGACTCCTTGTGTTTTCACTTCCTTACAGTTTTGCTGAGCATCAGCCCTGGTGATTTCAGATCAATCCATAAAGGACTTAATGGGCTGAATGAAGTTTATCGGTTTGCCTTCATGGTCAGTAAGTTCCAGATTTGATCAAAGAAGCTCAGATCAAGACTTCAGTGATTTTATTGGATGATACTTTCTCTTATCTTAAATTTGTTTGAGTTTACTTACACATACACACACACACACACACACACACACACACAAACCCCAAACTAGAGATCCTACCACTTTCCATTCCATCTAAACTTTGGGGTGGGGGGGACTTTAACAACTATAATAATATTTTAAAAATACTGTGCTTACTTTTTCTGACACCACCCTACCACCACCACTACTGGAAGCCTTTTATTCTTAGAGGTGACCTGGAACCAGAATATTAGAGTTGGAAGGAACCTTAGGGATCCCCTGCTCACCCTTGCACGAGAGAGGTGAAATGACTTGCCCAAGATAAGTCACAGGAGACTTAGAAGATGCATGGCCCTACAGGAGTCCCAGACCTCTTTTCCTAACATGTGTGAACTGTTTGAGGCATAGAAAGAATGAGAACAGCTCAGGCATGACACACACCATATGTCAACAGTAGGAAGAGCAATAGAAACATTCTTTAACTTTTTTTTTTTCATCTGAAACAACTCTCCATGGATTTGTTTAGCTCCTTCCAGTTTGGCCGCAGACTACAGCCTTCACCTGATTTCACCAGCTTCATCTACACGAAGAAGCCCGTCATCTCCCATCAAAGTCCTGGAATTTAAGGGGGCTCTACAACAATGCTTGTTTCCAGGTATTCCTTCTTGATTTCAGCTGAGGAGATTATTTATTTTCTAAAATTAAGTTGGGAGGAATTGGTAGCAATTCGTCCAAGCCTTTCTCCTTAGAGAAGATCAAATGTAGGGCTTAGCAGATACAATTGTCCTGAATTAATATACATGGTGAATTCTTGATTTCAGTCATCAAATCCACCCTACACCTCTGTGCGTTTTGGGCTTCCAGTCACAGATGGCTTTTGTTCTCCAAATATGAGAGAATACATTTGAAAGAGCTGCCCCCTGGCTTTCCAAGGCAGAAGTAGGTGAGCCTTGGGGTCACCTAGACTCTTCCTAAGGCAGAGTTTCTCAGTCTTGACCCTATTGCTATTTAGATCAGATAATTCTTTGTTAGGGAGGCTGCCCTGAGAATTGTAGGATGTTTGGCCGCATTCCTGGCCTCTAGCCACTAGATGTCAGTGGCACCTCTCCAGCTATGAAAAATCAAATCGTTTCCAGATATTGCCAAATACCCCGGGGCGGGGGGCAAAATTGCTGCAGGAAAAAGAAAGTTCTTAGTTTCCCAAAAGCACCAGGTTCTCTCTCTGTCTCTCTCCGTCTCTCTGTCTCTCTGTCTCTGTCTCTCTCTCTCTCTCTCTCTCTCTCTCTCACACACACACACACACACACACACACACACACCCTTAACAGGAAGGAATACCTTCCTAGTACTACTGGACCATTTGGGGTTGAGGAGAGAGTGCTAGAAGGCTGTTCTGTGAAGACCCCTCCCTGATTGCCTTCCCCTGTATGAGAGCTGCCAGAAACAGGGACTTCTCAGCCCTGGCCTGTGAAGAGATGCTTTCTTTGCAGACAAGGAAACCCATAGTTCCATGGCTAGGCTCATCTCTTCTTACGATGTTGCAGGAATACTTAAATATCCTTTGTAAATTTTAGTAACTTCTATTCCTTGCATTTTCAGTGACACAGGAAGAGATACAATTTAAACCAGAATCCCTCTGTAAGAAGCTCTTCTCAGATCATAAAGGACTGGAGAAATTAATGAAGACACAGATATATCCTTGTTCTCAGGGGTTTGTGATATTTTCCAAAAGCTGGGCTAGTGATGTTGGCTTCAGGAAGGAGCAGAATGTCCTGTGTGATGCCCTCCTAATAGCAGTAAACAGCCCCCTCGTACTCTATACAATCTTAACAGACCCCACGTGGATTGGGGGGCTTGTGTACGCCCGGAACACTGCTCGTCAGTTAAAGCAGAAACTGGGAACTGTTGGTGGTTACACAGGGAAACTGTGTGTCATCCCAAGGCTGATACACCTGCCCAGCACACGGTGTAGACCCGGTGAAATCCCCATGCACTATCCCCGAGCCTACAGGCTTGCTGATGAGGATGAAATGGAAAATTTGTTGCAGGCCCTTATCGTCGTCTCGCTCTGCTCTCGATCTCTTCTGAGTGACCAGCTGGGCTGTGAATATTTCAATTTGCTTGTAGCAGAGCAGTGCGAGCTGCTTTCAGAGAGCCTTCAGGAGACACGAGAATTGTTCCTCCACTGCTTTCCAGGAAGCAGGAAGACTGCCCTGGCCATAAAGATCATGGAGAAAATTAAGGACTTGTTCCACTGCAAGCCCAAAGAGATCCTCTACGTTTGTGAAAGTGACGCCTTAAAGGATTTTGTGACGTAAGAGTTTCACTAACTAAACACAATAAACATATTTAATCAGTCTTTTAACAGTATCACACAAGTAATTTGTGTCTTTAGTTTAAGATTTTGCAATGCCTTTGCTGCATATGGACAAGAGCCCAAACTGTATACACATTTGCAAGTGATCAAGTGGTTGAGCTAGAAAACGGCACTTTGCAATGTTCAGGCTTAAACGTCTCATTAGAAATTAGCTACGTATGCATAACTTCAAGTTTATATAACTAGAAACATTTTCCCCCCACAATCTATGGCCTTAAATTTAAGAAAGGTTGAAACGAACCTATCTTGTTTCACATATACTTTTTGCTTGATATTTAGTGCTTTAAAGTCATAGGGTATTTCAGTCAATTAGACATTACACCTAATGGGAACTTGAATTTAAATACCATTTATTTCGTTTATAAAATATTTTTACTTGTTTGACTTGTTCTGAGTCAATAATTTTAGAAAACATGCACATTTGCTTCTGATTTAAATCTTTAGCTTTCGATTCAGTAAAAGAAATTGGTTGTTAGTCAATCCAGAAAATGAGGGCTTTTAATTTTGACTTGCTTATTTATTCAACTAATCTTTTTGAGCACTATTTATATGCTAGGTACTGTGTACATTTAGTGTTAGAGGAGAAAAACATATTGCAGACCTTGCCGTAAAGCCCAATAAGAGAGACAAAGAGAAAAATAAGCAATGGGGGTGTTGTGTAACTAGTATGATACTAAAGATATGCTTAACTTGGGCTGGAGATTGGTCAGCAAATACTCCCCAGTGAAGGAGATCTTGACTTCCTTCTTAAGAAGTGAATAATAGTAGGTCTGCCTGGAGCCATGAGGGACTGTGGGTATGCGACAGATGATGAGGTTGCAAAGGAGGCAGATGCCAGACTATGAAGGATCTTGTAAACTGTGTTAAAGGCTACGTTCTTTATTACGCTTTACAGGTATAAGTTTTTAAATATCCCCAGTCAAAAGGCAAATTCAATTCAACAAACATCTATGAACTTAATGTGAGTGGGGTTATGGAGATGACTAAGAATCAATGTTTTTCTTCAAGAAGTCTACAGAGTCCAACCTGGAAGAGAGGAACGTGAATCGTTATGATTCAGGACATAGGGAGTAAAGCCCCAGGGACTGCACATGCAGTCCCACATCTGCAGGGATGGGTGATATGACTTGAATCCAAATTAGAGGTGGCAAGAAACAACACAGTTTGTTTAAAGAAAAAAGTACACACACGCACACGTATGCTAAAACATACTATAAAGGAAAATTGAGCTAAGTAAGTAGGATTGGTAGCTCCATAGAGGCAAAGCCCTGCAGACTTGGTACCCTACTTGACATGTCATGGAACTCAGCTACCTCTTCATGTTTTCCTTACCAAAATCTAAAGAGGCTTCTGCTTTTGTACTACAAGTAAGTGGGGAAATAGGATTTTCTTTACAGGGACTTGTATGAGCCCATACCTCTTTTGCATACGAAAATTATGATATGCCTCTAGGTGACTGTTCTCCAGCTCTAAAAAAGACAGAAAGTAAAGAAATAGTAGTAACAAGTGTAAATTCCTTTTGAGATTTCCTTTAGATGTAAGGAATTTACCTTCAGGGATTGTCAAGCAGCAGAAATGGACTATGGTAGAAATAATAAAATCTCCTACCTGGGTTCATTTCAAAAGTTTCGCATGCAGATTTAACTCGATAACCCCAAAGAGTAGGGTTTGCAATTATGTATTCTGTCTATCAGGTAACTTGTAAGTAGAGCATTTTTTGTAGTTATTGAATCAGTCTCCAGATGAGAACCAGTCTCTAATGCTAATCCAGAGAGTAATAAATGCATGGTATTTCCTTTGTTTATATGCCTGAAGCCCTATTTTCTCCTTCACCCTTACAGCCAGCAAACCACCTGCCAAGCTGTGACCCGGAAAACCTTCATGCGAGGGGAGTTCCCAAAGATCAAACACATAGTGATGGATGAGACTGAGAATTTCTGCAGTAAATATGGTGACTGGTACATGAAGGCTAGGAGCATCACCCATCCAAAGGTGAGGGGCGCTGGAAGTGAAAACCTTCACCACGGGATTCTCTGGCTTTTTCTGGACCCTTTCCAAGTCCGTCACGCAGACATCAATGGCCTTCCCCCTCCATCTGCTCAGTTTCCTCGAAAAACAATCACCAACAGGATCCACTGTGCTCTGGAAATAGCGATGCTGATGAAAGAAGAAATGAAGAGGATCAAAGAAAATCCTCACCCCAACGTGTCTCCAGACACATTGGCATCATTTAGGGAAGCTGCCTATGAGGAAGCAATGTGCGCTCAGGCTCTGCCTGGGGTGTGTGAGACAGAGACGAACCTGACCACAGAAGAAATGGCGAAACACGTGGCAGAAAGATGTCACAACCTGTTCCAATGTGGATATCTGCCCAAAGATATAGCAATTCTGTGCAGGCGAGGGGAGGACAGAGGACGCTATGAGCCTGCACTACGAAGAGCAATGGAATTATGTGAGACCCACGGAGCAGTGAAGGTCGTGTTCAGCCAGGTCTCTGGTGTTTTGGATGGTCACATCGTTTTAGACAGTATTCAGCAGTTTTCAGGCCTGGAGAGGAATATTGTGTTTGGGCTTAGTCCAGAATATGCCCTGTCAGAGGAAGTTCATAAGCTCTGTTTTGCCTCGAGAGCCATTAAACACCTCTACCTGCTCTATGAAAAGAGGGCAACCTTCTGAAAATTATTTCAAACAGTCCAGGAAGGGAGAAAGAGCAGAGTCCCTGCTCCCAGGCAGGTGGCAGCTGTGCCTTTTCATGTGTTACAAGTGAGGAAATCAAGGCACAGTCAGAATAGCAGGGAGCCACAGAAATGTCTCTTGGGACTGGGCCTTTCAGTCTGTTTGCAGTGTCACTGTCCTTTTACCACTCCACTCCACCTCTTCCCTGGTCCTTATCACTGGTGCCTTGCCTCTGGTTTTTCTAGTCCAATCCAGCTTCCATCTTGTCAACCACAGAAGTCCTCCTCAAATACAGAACTGACTTTGTGACATCCCTGTTAATGTATCCCCAGGGAGTCCCCGCTGTCAAACCAAACTAATTTTCAAGGCTTTCCAGGATACACCCTGACTTACTGTCCTAATGCATCCTTTATTATACCTCTATCTCCCAGTGTTTCTAACGCACCCCAGCCTTGCTGGCCTATTTTGGGGGTGGGGTAGGGTGCCCTCCAGGCACAAATCCAGGAGAAAGTGAGGAAATATTCTTTTTGGCTATAATTTCAGATAAAGCCCATCATCTTTCCAAGAGGTGGAAGAGCAGGCGGGGCTTGGAAAAGTGCTCTTAGCTGCCTCTCTGAACTGCTCAGGCCCCCAAGCCAGCCAGTCTGCACCTAGTGGTCGGCTCTCCTGATACTGGATTGAACAGAAGAACCTCCCCCCTTACTCCTGTTGCTCCAGCTACCTGATATTTTGTCATTTTTACCTTCCCTTGGGGGCTTTAGGGTACTTTTAGATAGGAGAAAATAAAGTTCAGCAATTAATTAGTTTTTGATGAAGCAAAAGATACCAGCGTGTTAACATACGGAGAATGGGAAATGTGTGAATTCTCTAAAAATAAAGAGTCAAAAGTGGAGGAGGATTGAGGGAATGGAGAGAACGGGGGTCTGCTAAATTTTAGTCGTAAGCCTCGGTGCCATTTGACTTTGAACTATTTGCATACATTGTATAATTTTTGATAAAATAATTGATTTTTTAAAACAAATTAATTGTTTTAAATATTGCATTTGAGAGTCTTTGTCAGTTCTATGCAGACAGTTTGGTCGGGCTCAAAGTAGAAGGCCTAATCCAGTGGTTCTCAACACTGGCTGCTCATTATAACCATCTGGGGAGCTTTAAAAAATAGCAGTGATCAGGCCAGAAACGAGACCAGTTAAATCAGCATCTCTGGGCATGGGCCTGGGCAACGGTATTTCTTAAAAGTTGTCCAGGGACTTCCCTGATGGCGCAGTGGTTAAGAATCTGCCTGCCGATGCAGGGGACATGGGGTCAAGCCCTGGTCCGGGAAGATCCCGCGTGCCGCGGAGCAACTAAGCCCATGCGCCACAACTACAGAGCCCGTGCTCTAGAGACTGTGAGCCACAACTACTGAGCCCATGTGCCACAACTACTGAAACTACTGAAGCCTGCAAGCCTAGAGCCCACGCTCCATAACAAGAAGCCACCGAAATCAGAAGCCCGTGCACCACAACAAAGAGCAGCCCCCGCTCTCCACAACTAGAGAAAGCCCGCACGCAGCAACGAAGACCCAACGCAGCCATAAATAAATAAATAAAAGTTGTCCGGATGATTCCAATGTGCCACCAGGGTTCAGAACTCGTGAATCTTTCTTCTAGTCTGTTCTTTCTGTCCCCAAATGTATGTGTACAGATTTCTCTTCACAGTAGACCGTGAGACCCCTGACAGTAAGGATGGCACTTACACATCTTTATTTCCCTGAAAGTAACTAGTGCAGCACCTTGAACATGGCAGGTGCTCAGTAATTATTTACTGAATGAACTTGCTGCTTTCAGAGAATCAGAATCTACTAGGACAATGCTTCTAGCCAATGGAATGAATATCTAACTTTGGAGACTTCAAAGAGGTCAGTGTGGAAAATAATCAACACTGCCATAATGGAGAATAAGAGAATAAAGGAATTTAAACTGTTTTTAGGCAACAGCTCAAGGTCCATGTTGATGGAAGTTTGTTAGATTTGAGTTTGAGATTAGGAACTGGTGGGGACTAAGAATAAATGGCTAACTTGAGTGCACTTAGAATTCTACATTTTTCCTACAGACCCTTAATATAATAGATAAAACAATTCGTTTGGTGAAATAACATGCCTGCTGTGAGAAGGTTCTAAAACTTACTTTAAAAAAGAAAGGTACTATATTATGTAAGTTTGAGAAATGGAGAAAGGCAAAATAAACAGTTCTTAGCCACTTGTTATCCAGTCATGATTTTTTAAATTTTTGCTTATTTATTTCTATTCTTTGTTGACTTGCAAAAAATATTTTTACATAGTTATGATCAAGTTGTACAATCAATTTTATACCCTGTGCCTGTGTTTTTTCCATGTAATCTTTTTGTGAGGCACTGTTGTAGACTGTATTATTCTTCCCAGTACTTCATCACTCCCTACACCTATACCATGTGTAGTTCCTGAGATTACAGCTGGAGTATATTTTCCACCCCCTTGATGTCAGCTTGGCTGTATGACTTTATTTGGCCAATGAAATGTTAGTAGTTGTGATGTGTACAGAGGCTTTACCCATTTCAGTGCTGGGTCTGCTCTCTTGGGCTTCTGCTACCACCTTGTAAAGATGATGTCTTGGGCAGCCCACCAGTCGCGGAGGAATGAGAGATGTGAGCTCAACTTATGGCTGGAGCCAAGTTCCACTGATCCCGACAAGATTAGCCAAAATCCAGCTGACCTGCAAATGCAGAAGTGAGAGAAAAAGACCTATTGTATGACTGAGATTCTAAGCTTGTTGTTTGTTTTGCAGCAGTAGCTGACTAATGCAGGCATTTCCCCATGTTGTAGTGTAGTCTTCAAAATGATCATTTTTAATGGTTGCACAATATCCCAGAAGATTATACAAAATTTCAGTAATCATCCTCCTAATAATCTGGGTAACTAGCAATTTTACACTATTAAAATCAAGCCAGGCACATACTCTACTCAGGCATATGACCTTTCTTTCCTTGGTATATTTATGAATCCCGAGAGGTGAAATGACTGGCTCAAAAAGGTGACCTCGATAAAAGATTCACCTATTCGTACTGTACATAACAACATACAGATTTGTTGCCTTAAGCAAGAGAACAAAATGCTGGCATCAGGTTTTGATGACAAAAGAGGCGCTGGCATCTCAGAAACAGGTGGCTCAGAGCACGCTGTCTGCATGCAGTAAAACCAAGGCCCATCACCATAACCCAGAACCTCAGAGGAAGAATCTAACTTGGAAAATTACAGATGGGAACATGGATTATGTAACCTTAACATTATATATAAATAAAAAGCTCTGGTCACTTGAAACCAATGTAGGGTGTTATCCCAGAGAAAAGAAAAGGCAGGATACCTCTAATCATCAATAGCACTCTGGTTTTTTTTTTTGGCCACACTGCGTGGCTTGCGGAATCTTAGTTCCCCCAACCAGGGAGCGAATCCACGCCCCCTGCAGTGCAAGTGCGGAATCCTAACCACTGGACCGCCAGAGAATTCCCATATAGGACTTGTTTTGAAGAAAGACTCTGCCATCTACGAAATGGAAAGAGGAAGAACCAGAGAGGTAAACTAGATTTCTTATGAAGCTGAGCTGCCTCAGTTTCCCCAAGGTTTTGGAGAGGCTGAACATCAAATTATTTTCAAGAAGCTTCAATTTGAAATAAACACAAAATTTATAATAACCGTATGTTACTATTTACTGAGATGTTACTACAACCAGCTACTATTTGCTAATGCTTTGCATACATTCTCACAACAACTCATATGAGGTATACCATATACATGTTATCAACACTTCATAGATGGTAAAACTGAGGCGCAGAGAATTTAATTTTCTGAAAGGCACATGTCTAGTAAGTGTCCAAGCTGGATAAATATAACATTTAAATAGATTTAGTCATCTCAACTCTGAGAATGTAGAAATACTCTGAAGATACTCTCCAGAGGCGAGAATACTTATGTTTGCTAACAGGATCCTTGGTCAAGCTCTCATCTCTAGAAAGCATTGGCCTCCACTGCAAGTGAAAACAGCTGAGTAGTCTATACTGTTTCCTATGCTTAATATCTGTCAGTTCTCCCAGAGCCTTCTGATCGTTCTGGAAAAATCTGAATTTCTTCTTCTGCAAAGCTCAGGATCAGACTCAGGTCATATTCCTGACCTGTCCAAAGTCAGGGACTCCTAACATGAACTGGCAAATCCCCTCCGAGGCTGCTGCATCTTGGCTTCTCCCACTGCAAACTTGGAGGAGTTTCCTGGTGATTTAGTGTAAAATCCCCATTTTCCTCCATTTTGCAAAGTCCCTTGGTGGGGGGAGGGGAGAAATATACATCTATCTTGCTGGTTTTCAAATGGAATGGGCATTTAAAAGTTCCAGAGACAGTGTTTTCCTTCTGAATCTACCTCATGCACAAGCGGAAGGAGAATCAAGCTGCCTCTTAGTTCAGTATCTTCAGCTGACAGAGGTGACATGATTTTGAAATAAATGGGATCAGTTTTCAATTTTGTTCCTTCTTTCATTCTCAGCCTAAAATGGAAGTGAAGAATGAGGAATTAGGACACAGCCGCTACGTTCGTCCTCTTTTTATTGTTTATTGCTTCAGAATCATCTCAGACCATTTGCATTTAAAGTCCACCTTCACCTCTGCTTTAATCAGGGAAAGTTGTCTTCTTTGCCCAATTATACAGCTTGGAAGAAGCATGTCTTGGGTCGGGGGGAATGAGGGAAGCACGGGCTCCCTTCCAAGACAGCCAGATATGACAAATAAACCCCATCAGTCAATGGCTAATACATCAAAATGCCTCTACAGCTCCATCCCTGTATCCTGTGATACGTAAGATTATAGCTAACATATAGTGAGGGCTTACTATGTGTCAGATACTGTGCAAAATGTTTTAAATACATTATATCTTTTCTCATCCCCTCAATCTTTGAATTATGTATAGCAGCCTCAAGCAAGGTAGGATAATGTCGTGTTAAGAGCTTGACTCCTAGGGTCAGATTGACCAGAGCTTTCAATTCCAACCATATTTCTTCATCGGCTGAATGACCTCAGGCAAGTTAATTTCCCCCTTTAAGACTCAGCTTTCTCATTTGTAAAACAAATAAAATTCATACCTATGCCTTAGATAAAGATGAAGGTTGAAATAAATAATATATTTAAATAAAGCCTGGCATATGGAAGGCTCTCAATAAATTTTGGCCCTGATTACCTTTAATTTACAGTTGAGGAAAATGTGCCTTGCCTGAGACCACCTAGTACATTCTGAACCCAAGATCTGAACCCATGTCTGCCTGACTCCAAAGTCTACTTTAGCCTCTATGCTATTCTGCCTTCCTGCACGTCAAAGCTAAATGCATGAGTCTCCATGTTAACAGTAATTTATTTGCTTTGATATGGAGACTAGGATTGGATATACTCAGAATATTTGTGATATTAAGCAACATGGCTATTGGTAGCTTCTAAAACTTTTCTACAAAATCAGTATGATAACAAAAATGACTCACCTAACAGAAATGTTTAGAGAAAAGTGATTTCTACAGTAAGGAACTTTATAAAAATATACCTTTCATAGGGGCTTCCCTGGTGGCACAGTGGTTAAGAATCCGCCTGCCAATGCAGGAGACATGGGTTCGAGCCCTGGTCTGGGAAGATCCCTCATGCTGCAGAGTAACTAAGCCCATGCACCACAACTACTGAGCCTGCGCTCAAGAGCCCGCAAGCCACGACTACTGAAACCCGCGTGCCTAGAGCCCGTGCTCCACAACGAGAAGCCACCGCAGTGAGAAGCCCGCACACCACAATGAAGAGGAGCCCCCGCTCGCCGCAACCAGAGAAAAGCCCACGTGCAGCAACGAAGACCCAACGCAGCCAAAAATAAAATAAATAAAATAAAATAAATTTATTAAAAATATATATATACCTTTCATTACGAGGTCTATATAATGACATTACAGAAAGATTAAAAAGTAGAGAATGACAATGGAATATTACTCAGCCATAAAAAGAAACGAAATTGAGTTATTTGTAGGGAGGTGGATGGACCTAGAGTCTGTCATACAGAGTGAAGTAAGTCAGAAAGAGAAAAACAAATACCGTATGCTAACACATATATATGGAATCTAAAAAAAAAAAAAGGTTCTGAAGAACCTAGGGGCAGGACAGGAATAAAGACACAGACATAGAGAATGGACTTGAGGACACAGGGAGAGGGAAGGGTAAGCTGGGACGAAGTGAGAGAGTGGCATGGACATATATACACTACCAAATGTAAAATAGATAGCTAGTGGGAAGCAGCCGCATAGCACAGGGAGATCAGCTCCGTGCTTTGTGACCACCTAGAGGGGTGGGATAGGGAGGGTGGGAGGGAGACACAAGAGGGAGGAGATATGTGGGTGTAGGTATATGCATAGCTGATTCACTTTGTTATACAGCAGAAACTAACACACCATTGTAAAGCAATTATACTCCAATAAAGATGTTAAAATAAATTTTAAAAAAAGCAGAGAATGACAGGGAATTCCCTGGTGGTCCAGAGATTAGGACTCCATGCTTTCACTGCTGAAGGCCCAGGTTTGGTCCTTGGTCTGAGGACTAAGGTCCCACAAGCTGTGTGATGTGGCCAAAAAAAAAAAAAAAAGGTAGAGAATGAGAAAACTCCTTCCTACCACTGTATCATACAGTTGCTTTCACTTTTGCTTATTCATTTCCAGTGTTAGTCCATTGGCAGATATATTGTAGCAAAGTTGTACTCATAGTATACACTGTGTTTTGCATCCTGTTGGGGTCAGTTGTTCTGGAGGCCCCTTCCCACTCTGCAGTTTCCCACTGAGACACTGTCCACATTACAGCCTAAGGAGGGGTGACTCCCGGCACAGCAGATCCTCTAATGTTCCAGTTGATTTCTTGGCCAAACCCACCTGAATTCACGCCTACAGAAAGAAAGATGATGATGGGCAAGTAAAAGATACAGAAACTCTTCACCAAACTCCATCACATACGGAGGGAGGGGTGGAGTGAAGACATTTTAGGCAACTCAGCAACAGAGTAACACGAGTAGGACGGACGCATTCTTCTCCCCACATTTCCCCACAGGTCAGTGTGAGAAGCTGCCATTGGTGGTTGTGCCCTCCCTCAAGGGTGCCTGTTGCCAGGCACACAATGCAGGAGGTCTGTAAAACAGACTGTTCCTTCAAAGATACCTAAACAGTGTTGTCCAAATTTTCCTGATAAGAATCACCTGGTGTGGTTGTTAAAATTCCAGATCCTAGGGCTTCCCTGGTGGCGCAGTGGTTGAGAGTCCTCCTGCCGATGCAGGGGACACGGGTTCGTGCCCCGGTCCGGGAAGATCCCACATGCCGCGGAGCGGCTGGGCCTGTGAGCCATGGCCGCTGAGCCTGCGCATCCGGAGCCTGTGCTCTGCAACGGGAGAGGCCACAACAGTGAGAGGCCCACGTACCAAAAAAAAAAAAAAAAAAATTCCAGATCCTAGGCCCCTCTCAGCTCTTGGGCAGGGGCCTAAGACTCTGGAATTTGGAGATCATTTAGGAAATGTTGTATTGACTGTTGAAATGGGTGGAGACCGTGACTGAATTACAGGAAGAACACCCACTCACTACTTACAGTGCTACCCAGGAATGACCAGAACGTCCATCAGACTGAGCTTGGAGGAAGTACCCATGTACTTGTGTGGGTTTCAGAGCCAAATGTGACAAGGTTCAAATATAGCCTCAGGTACCCAAATGTGATCTGGGCAGGTTAACTGCTCTTTCTTACATAAAATGGAAATAACAATATTATAGCCATGTCTCAGACGGTTGTCATAAAGATTCAATGCTGTGTTCCATGTGCTTGGTACAGAATCCAAGTGTCGACAAACAGTAGCTATTAAACCACTACTAAATTCTCAGTGCCTGGCATGTGATGAAACACTGCTACTTAACCTTTCTGAAGCTTAGTTTCTTCCTAGGTATAAGAGATGTCAGGAAGGGGGAAATTTCCCCCCTACCCCTCGAGTTCTTCTAGCTGAAGATTGACACAAGACAAATTAACAGGAGAAAAAAAATTAATTAGAATGCCGAGAGGTCTCATAGAAATGCCTCCCCAAGTGACTAAAGAAGGCTGTTCATATAACATTTTTAGGCAGAGAAACAATTATTTGTGAAGATTTAACAAAGGGGTTTGTGCTTGGGGTAGCCAACTCAGGAAGGAACAGAGTTTGCTTATTTGGCTTTCTTAGCCTTGAATTCCTTAACTAGTGATAAGGATACTTTCTAATCTCCTGGTATAGGGAGGATACTTTCACACAGGAGGTTTCTTTTCTACTTTCTGGGGGAAAATGGGGTGTGGGGGGGTCAGAATGTTTTTTTTAATATCAGTCTTTCCCTCACCAGCTGTTTCTCAAGTAATTTTCACTCAGAATAATCAATATGCCATTGTGGCATACCTTGGGGCAGCCTGCTCTGAACCCCAACACAGGGGTACTATGAAATGCTGGCCTAATACTAAATCCTCTGTGAATGGTGGCTGTTAAAATATGCCCTGGAGATTAGATAGTAATAAAATATCAGTGTTTATTTCCTGATTTTGATGATTGTACTGTGGTTATGTAGAATAATGTGTTCAGGGATAGTGGGAAACCAGGTTAGTAATTTACCTTCGAATAATTCAAGAAAAAGTTATTTATACTGTACTTGCAAATTTTCTTCCAGTTTGAAATTGTTTCCAAATAAAAACATTATACAAAAATGTACCTATTAATAATGTACTATTTATAATATAATATGTACTTCTTTGATTTTCATTTCTGATACCTTGTAGAGATACCTTGTAGATACCTTGTAGAGAGATAAGAGAAAAATGTGGAGAAATGGCAATAAATCCAATTGTTAATTATTAAAAAACAAAAAGACATCCTCTGGACCCTGCTGAGTTTTTCTCACTGGACACGTCTCAAGTACAATTTTTTAAAAAATGCTGTGTCTCTGGGGTAATTTGTGGGATGTATTGCTTTTTTGCAATCAGATAATTACCTGCTCTGTTTGCCGCATGTAGGCAACATCATGAAGTGATAATGCTCGCCATATTAGAACCAGATTTGGTACAAACTGGATTTGTGTGGCAGTCTGTAATAGTAGTAATTTCTAGGACAATTCACCATGAATAGTGACCTGAGAGATTGTAACAATGGGAGACAGGAAATATGGGAGTCCAGTAGTTCCCGAACCTGGCTGACCATAGAATCACCTGGGAATCTTAAAAATACAGATTCATTGTTTGCTGCATCGTGTCTGGGGAGAAGCCTGAGAATCTGCTTTTTTTGTTTGTTTTTTTCTCTCTTTAAAAAAATTTTTTAGTTTATTTTTATTTTAAAAAAAATTTTAGAATCTGCATTTTTTTTTTTTCAGCCTCTAGCTGTTGTGGCCTCTCCCGTTGCGGAGCACAGGCTCCGGACGCGCAGGCTCAGCGGCCATGGCTCACGGGCCCAGCCGCTCCGCGGCATGTGGGATCTTCCCGGACCAGGGCACGAACCCGTGTTCCCTGCATCAGCAGGCGGACTCTCAACCACTGCGCCACCAGGGAAGCCCTAGAATTTGCATTTTTTAAAAGTGTACTGGGGCCTCCCTGGTGGCGCAGTGGTTGAGAGTCCGCCTGCCGATGCAGGGGATACGGGTTCGTGCCCCGGTCCGGGAGGATCCCACATGCCGCGGAGCGGCTGGGCCCGTGAGCCATGGCCGCTGGGCCTGCGCATCCGGAGCCTGTGCTCCGCAACGGGAGAGGCCACAACAGTGAGAGGCCCGCATACCGCAAAAAAAATAAATAAATAAATAAAAGTGTGCTGAAAGGTTCTGATGAGCAGCCAATATTGGGAACTAATTATTTGGTTGTAGTGTAGAACCTGATAGTTGACAGTTTTTCTTTCCTTACTCATTTCAAAGATGGCTATCTTGATTAAACACATTGCCAGCCACCTCAATGAGGAGGGTCTTTTGTTTTTGAGAGCTTGGTTGATTTCATAACTGACCATTTGGGTTGCTGGACTTTTTTTGTTTGTGTTTTGTCTTTTTTTTTTTTTTTTTTTTTTGCGGTACGCGGGTCTCTCACCTCTGCGGCCTCTCCCGCCGCGGATCACAGCCTCCGGACGCGCAGGCTCAGCGGCCATTCCCGGACCGGGGCACGAACCCGCGTCCCCTGCATCGGCAGGCGGACTCCCAACCACTGCGCCACCAGAGAAGCCCCTGTGTTTTGTCTTTTTTGGTCACACAGCTTGTGGGATCTTAGTTCCTGACCAGGGATTGAACCCAAGCCCTTGGCAGTGAAAACACTGAGTCCCAATCACTGGAGCGCCAGGGAATTCCCCGTGGGTCGCTGTTTTTCGCTTTTTTAAAAAAAATGTCTTCCTGTTTTAAGTTCCTGCCCTTATGTTTCAAGTTCACCAATAGGGAGCCTGCCAAACTCTAAGCTCCCATCCTCCACCCCAGAGAAAGCGGAACCTCAGGCCAGCATGTTTTCTTTTTCTCTCTACCCACAACCTTGCTGTGTGGCCCCAGGTCTGCTGTGTATTTCCAGATCCTGTAAGTAATAACCCTTTATTTTTTTCAAAGGTTCCTGATGGGTATTGCTGAAGGGTGTCTCGCAGTCATAATAAGAACCAGAGGGGCCAGTCAATTCCCTTTGGTGCACAGCACCTTTTCTCAATATTAAAAATGATTGCTAAGTCCATACTGTAATAATTTTTGCAATCTATAAGGATGGCTACCCAAAAGAAACCAAAAAAGAGCTCCAGGGGACTGTGATTTGTGTAGGCTGTAGAGGGAAGCTGAAGATCAAAGTAGTAAGCAAAAGAAACTTAATCAAAACAATACAGTATTAGCAGTCAATAACAGTATTAATTAATAGTTAATTAATTAATTAGTTAATAACAGTATTAGCAGTCAAATCAATAACAGGAAACCCAGCAGCAGTTTCAACAGGATTTAACTGCAACTGTTGGGCTTATAGAGGCTACCAGAAAAATTAAGTGAGAAGGTCAACGAGATGCACTGCTTAATTACCTATCTGACTCTAAAACTGCTTTCTTTTCCTTATTGCATTAACATTTCTCGAGTAATACAGGCATATTGTACAAAATAACAATTCCTCCTTCCCTTACCATCTTTCCCTTCCAATTCCACTCCCCAGGGTGAAATCCTTAATAACAGTTTGATGTGTATCCAAACAGGTTTTTCTGTAGCCTTGTTCTCCAAGAAGTTTAAAGTTTCAAGCCAGAACTAACTCGCTTTTCACCTACTTATTAAAAGGACAAATTTCTATTGATAGAAAGGCAATATTCAGCTTCCCCCCCGCCCCGCCCTTGAGGCAGGAAAGACAGCCCCTAAGAGGAAAGTGCCAGAAGTAGTTTTCTGAGAAACTGAAACCTAAAAGACAGGAAAACGTTTAACTTTGGTTTCAGGAAACCAAGTTTAAAAAGGCGGGAACATTCTCGTTTCCCTTAAGGAAATAAAAATTTCTCCTGGGCTTGCTTTTGTTAAGCTGCAGACACCCGAACAGGTCAGGACTCAGGTGTTTTCTCTTCAGCACCCAGACCCTAAGGAATCTTCTAATTCCCAAGGTAAGTAGAGACTACCTGGAGAGACCCGAGCCATGCCTGTTCAACAGAAAAGACGGGCTGAAAAAAAACGACCACAGATAAAAATCCACCCTGCGGCTAGAGACCCTTCCAGATATATCTACTTTAGGCAAGAGAGGCTGAGGTGGACCTGTTATGCCCACATTTTTCTTAAGTGAAACAGACAGGAGAACTGGCCCTTAGATGGGACTCACATTCTAGCTGAGGCCGGGGATGCAGGATTCCAGCCAGACAACCTGACAGAGGTCTGAGACAGTGCTGTAGAGAGTTATAAGGTGGACTGATCAACGAACTATCTGGAAACAAACTTTCAGATGGGACAGGGAGGATCTAGAGTCTTGGCGGGAAGGGGTGACTGTGACAAAGGATTCTTTGTCAGGTACCCAATTGGTTGATCTCTACGGAAAGGGTTTTCTTGTTTTTCATAATGTATACACTTTCATTTTCAGAAAAAAACTTTAAAATATATTGACCCGGAAGCTCTGACCTAGTTGGATTTTCCAGGTTATTATTTGCAAGTGTGTCAAAAATTCATTTATTTTGTTTACCAACATTTATTAAAGCACTGGAAAAGCACTTGCCCAACTTTATTTTTTATTTATTTATTTATTTAATAGAAAGTTCTCTAAGTCTTTTTATTATTATTACTGAGATATAACTGACATGTAACACTGTATTACTTTAAGGTATACAGTACAATGATTTGATATATGTATATATTGCAAAGTGATTACTACAAAAAGTTTAGTTAACATCTGTGACCACACAGTTACATTTTTTTCTTATGATGAGAACTTTTAAGATATACTCCTTTAGCAACTTTCAAATATACAGTAAAGTATTCTTAACTGTAGTCACCATGCTGTGCATTATATCCCAGGACTTATTTATCACTGGAAGTTTGTACCTTTTGACCACCTTAACACATTTCACCCTCCCTCCCCTCACTTCTGGCAACCACCGATCTGTTCTATGAGTTCAGTTTATTGTCATTTTTTTAAGATTCCACATATAAGTAAGATCCTATAGCATTTGTCTTTCTGTCTGACTTATTTCACTTAGCATAATACCCTCAAGGTCCATCCATGTTGTCACAAACGGCAATATTTCCTTCCTTTGATGGTTGAGTAATATTCCATCATATATACACGCCACATTTTCTTTATCTACTCATGGACAATTATGTTGTTTCCACATCTTGGCTATTGTGAATAATCTTTTTTTTAAAAAATTTTTATTGGAATATAGTTGCTTTACAATAGTGTATTAGTTTATACTGTACAGCAACTTCCCAACTTTAACAAGTTGCTTCTTCTAATCTTTTTGGAGATAGGGCACGAATGAATGTAAAATTATGAATAATTCAGCAAGTGGATGGTTGAGAAACATTTACCGCTCTATAATAGGAAAAAAATCATCTGTGATAATAGATACTTATTTTACTAGACACAGGCAACACCTACAGATATTCTGGGTATCTTGTAGACATCAATTGACATACTCATTTTTACAACATAAATATGCTTTTATTACTGCAGCCATAGATGTAAGATGATTTTTTAGACCCAAATTAAATGAGGACAACTAGAGAGTATACTTACAGCATTGATGTGGGGAAAAGAAATAAGTCAGAGGAGGTCATCTAATCCTGAGCAGGTCATAACTTCTCTGGTTTGAGTCTTCATCTTTTTTTTTTTTTGGTACCCGGGCCTTTCACTGTTGTGGTCTCTCCCGTTGCAGAGCACAGGCTCTGGACGCGCAGGCTCAGCGGCCATGGCTCACGGGCGCAGCCGCTCCGCGTCATGTGGGATTTTCCCGGACCGGGGCACGAACCCGTGTCCGCTGCATCGCCAGGCGGACTCTCAACCACTGCGCCACCAGGGAAACCCTGAGTCTTCATCTTTGAAATACAAGATAGCATAATGCCTGGGGCAGACAGAGCCAGGTCTGAGGTTGTGGGTCTCCTCTGTCCAGAGTCTGATTGTTTGTTTGTTTGTGGATTCCAATTTTCTCAGCCCCGGGGACTCATAACCCTTCCCCATTCCATTCTTCCTCTTGGGCCCACACGCAGAGGCTCTGCTTCCCTTCTTAGACTATCATTTCCCAACCTGCGCGCGCACGCACGCTCAAGAAGGGGGCGGGGAAGCAGGAAAAGGCAAACCAAAGCGCCAGCTGGAGGAGGTGCAGGGCGCAGGCGCAGAGCCGAAGGGGTGTGTGGGTGTGTGTGTGTGTGGGTGTGTGTGTGTGTGTGGGTGTGTGTGTGTGTGTGTGTGTGTGTGTGTGTGTGTGTGTGTGTGTGTGTGTGATGTTACCTTAAGACTCTGAGAACCTACTGTATAGCACAGGGAACTCTACTTAGTGCTCTGTGGAGACCTAAATGAAAAGGAAATCCAAAAAAGACGGGATGTATGTATACATATGGCTGATTCACTTAACTTTACAGTAGAAACTAACACAACATTGTGAAACAACTATACCCCAAGTAAAAAATAAATAAAAATCCAAGAATTTCGTGAAGAAAAAAGACTCCAAGATTAAAGACTCAGGGGTGTGTGTGTGTGTGTGTGATGTTGCCTTAAAACTAAGATTAAAATACCCCCCCTGCTACTCTTCTTAAATAATGCTTCTGTATACCTTTTTGCTACTCTTCTTAAATAATGCTTCTCTAGAATACTTTGTAAATATATATTATCAAACAAATGTTTGTATTTATTGAGATAATTTTGACTTTCTATTAATGTTCCTATGACTTTTTTAGTAATTAATGGTTTTTCTTGTATTGTCTAATCTTGTATTCTCGGCTAAACCCAATTTGGGTCTGTGTGTGTGTGTGTGTGTGTGTGTGTGTGTGTTTAATAATAGCAATAATAATAAACTTAAATAAGAACAAATCTAAAAAACTCTTCTTTTGTTATCCCCAATTTTTGTTACTCCATTACCTCAAATTGACAACTGCTGGCATCTTGCCATAGTTACTTCAAGCTTTTAAAAAATTCAGTATGTAAAATATTGTAGATAAGTTTGAGGTTCTCTTTGCCTTCTATTTCCAGTTTCATTTTTCTCTCCTTTTCTCAGAAGCAACCAACATTCTGAGTTTACTGTATATCTTTTACACTATTTTTAACACACACTGTTTTACACATCCAGGAATAATATGTAATATTGTTGTGTGCATTTTTAGCTTATTTAAATTGTTTAATTTTATATGTATATTTCTGCAACTTGATTTTTTAACTCTACATTTTGTTTCTGATATCTATGTCATTGTGTGTGTGTTTTCGTTTATTCTCTTCAAGTGGCTCACAATATTCCTTTCAGCAAATATTACCACGTTTCATTTCCTTATTTCATTATTGATGGACAGTCTATTTCCAAAATTTGGTGTTACAAACAGTGCTAAAATGACTGTTCTTGTCTCCTTGCACACATTGTTTACCCATTCATCTGTTGGAAAACATCTCGGTTGCTTCCAAATTTCGGTAATCATGAGCAAAGCTACTGTAAACATTCATGTGCAGGTTTTTGTGGACATAGGTATTCAAGTCTTTGGGGTAAATACCAAGGAACACAATTGCCAGGTCATATGGTAACAATATGTTTAATTTTGTAAGAAGCAACTAAACTGTCTTCCAAAGTGGCTGTACCATTTTTCATTCCCACCAGCAATGAATGAGAGTTCCTGTTGCTCCACATACTCGTCAACTTTTGGTGTTGTGTTTTGGATTTTAGCCATTTTAATAAGTATGCTGTGGTAGCAGCTCACTGTTGTTTTAATTTGCAATTCCCCAATGATATATGATGTGGACATCTTTTCACATACTCCTTTGCCATCTGTGTATCTTCTTTTTTTTTTTTTTTCTGGCCACGAGTATGGCTTGTAGGATCTTAGTTCCCCAACCAAGGATCAAACCCAGGCCCGTAGCAGTGAAAGCGAGGATTCCTAACCACTGGATGACCAGGGAACTCTCCCATCTGTATATCTTCTTTGGTGAGGTGTCTGTTCAGATATTTTACCCATTTAAAAAATTGGGTTGCTTTATTGATGAGTTTTAAGAGTTCTTTGTATGTTTTGGATACCAATCCTTTATTAGATATATGTTTTAAAGAAATTTTCTCCCAGCCTGTGGCTTACCTTATCATTTTCTTCAATGTCTTTTGCAGAGCAGAAGTTTATAATTTTAATGAAGTCCAATGTATCAGTTCTTTTCATGAATCATGCTTTTGGAGTTGTATCTAAAAAGTCACTAATTACCAAACCTAAGGTCACCTAGATTGCCTCCTATGTCATCTTCTAGAAGTTTTATGGGTTTGCATTTTACATTTGGGTCTATTATCCATTTGAGTTAATTTTTGTGAAAGGTATAGGTCTGTATCTAGACTCATAGTTCTGCATGTAGATGTCCATTTTTTTTCTGCACCATTTGTTAACAGGACTCTCCTTTATCCATTGAATTGCCTTTTCCCCTTTGTCAAAGATCAGTTGAATATATTTGTGTGAGTCTATTTCTGCACTGTCTTAACTGTTCCACTGATCTGTTTCATCAACATCACACTGTCTTTATCACTACAACGTTATAGTAAGTCTTGAAGTTGGTTTGGTCAGTCTTCTGACTTTGTTCTTTCAATATCGTGTTGGCTATTCTGGGTCTTTTGCCTTCCCATGTAAACCTTAGAATCAGTTTGTTGATATTCACAAAATAATTGCTGGGATTTTGATTTGAATTGCACTGAGTCTATAGATCAAATTGGGAAGAACTGATTTCTTGACAATATCGGATCTTCTTATCCATGCACATGGACTATCTCTTCGTTTCTTTAGCTCTCCTTTGATTTCCTTCAATAGAGTTTTGTCATTTTCCTCCTTAGAACTTGTATATGTCTTATTAGATTTATACATAAGTATGTCATTTCTTTTTTGTTGTTGTTGTTCTAATGTAAGTGACATTATGTTTTAAATTTCAAATTCCAATTGTTCATTGCTGGTATATAAAAAAACAATTGACTTTCGTATACTAATCATGTATTCTGCAACCTTGCTATAATTGCTAATTAGTTCCAAGGGGTTTTTTTTGTTTTTTGTGGGTTTTTTTGGTTTATTCTTTGGAATTGTCTACAGAGATAATCATGTCATCTGTGAATGCAGACAGCTGTGCTTTTCCCTTCCCAATCTGTTAACCTCTTATTTCCTTTTGTTGTCTTAATGCATTAACTAGGACTTCCAGTACTATGTTGAATAAGAGTGGTGGAGGGGATATGCTTGCCTTGTTCCTGATCTTAGTGGGAAAGTATCCAGTTTCTCACCATTAAGTGTGATGTTAGTATAGATCTTTTAAAGAAATGTTCTTTATCAAGTTGAGGAAGTTTCTCTCTATTCCTAGTTTGCTGAATTTTAGAGTTCTTTATATATTCTAGATTTGGGATATTTGTCAGGTATGTGATTTTGCAAATATATTCTCCCAGTCTGTAACTTGTCTTTTCATTTCCTTAATAGGAGGTTTCGCATGGCAAAAATTTTAAATTTTTGATGAAGTCCAATTTAATGATTGTTTTTCTTTTACAGATTGTGCTTTGGGTATCCTCTAAGAGCTATTTATCAGGCCCTAGGTCCTGAAGAGTTTCCCCTATCTAACCCTTTTGTTTGTGCAGAGTTCTTTTTAAATAATAAAAATGCTAGGACCTTGGGATTAACATACACACACTACTATATATAAAATAGATAATCAACCAGGACCTACTGTATAGCACAGGGAACTCTGCTCAGTATTCTGTAATAAACTATATGGGAAAAGAATCTGAAAAAGAGTGAATATATGTATATGTATAACTGAATCACTTTGCTGTGCACCTGAAACTAACACAACATTGTAAATCAACTATACTCCAATAAAATTTAAAATAAATAAATAAATAATAAAGATGCTAGTGGCTTGTCTAAAAAACAAAAACCAAATAAGCAAAAAGCAAAACAAACAAAAACAAAACTCTCAATCTTGTTAATTAATCAAATAATTGCTTTTTAATTTTCCAACTTCCTTCTGCCCTTCCATCTATTATTCCTGTTCTTTTGTGTTCCTTTGCAATCTGGTTCTTCTTCTAAGTTCTTTCAATGTTGATGAGAGTCACTCTGTTTAAATTTTTCTCTCTTACCAATATAGGGATTAGGGCTATGGGTTTTTCTCCACATATTGTTTAAGCCATATCGTGGTAATCTGATGGGCCCTAAACCATACATCTCCAGCAGTCAGATTCTTTGTGTCTCTCACAGCAGTTAGTGTGCCCACGGTGGACGCTCATTGAATGTTTCCTGTGCTAAAAAGTTAATAAATGAAATGTTTCGATGGCATGCTTCAGTATATAATCAAGCAAGAGAGAAAAATGACTGTAGGTTGCAACACATCCCTAAGAGTTTTAAGAGCCCTCTCCTCACTATGGTACTGTTGAGTTTTATTGATTTGCTCAATCACTCCCAAATACAAGTTTTTTTTTGACATCATAAAATCTTAGAATCCACTGATCCTTCTTTTTCCCCATTTCTCAGATCCACCTTCTGCCCTGGCCATCTTTGTTTTCCACCCTATCCACCTAAGAATGCATAATCCAAAAGTTCACACTTTCTTACTAATGATCTAAATTCATATGCCCTACTTGCCTTTAAAATTTTTTTGGAGGCAAAAGTTTTCTTTTTTATGTCATGAATAATTTCAAACTTACAGAAAAATATAGAAAGCAACATAATGAACACCAATATGTCCACCACCCAGTTAATAGATGAAGTCAATTTTAAAACTTCTTATTATGGAAACTTTTCAAATATGCACAAAAATAGAGAGAAGGAGAGAATAGGAGAGTGAATCTCCATTTATCAATCACCCACCTTCAATAATCATTGATCTTTTGCCAATAATTTGTACCACTAACCACCCAGTTGCCCAAGCCAAAACCCACTTACTAAATTTTAATCTTTTCTCCTGATCTCTATCTGTTCAATACAGAGCCATGTTAATTTTATTTTCTAATGTCTCTCAGATATACTCACATCTCTTCATTCCCATGGTCCCTACTGTGGCCCAGGCTACCATCGTCTGTCACCCGGATTACTGCAAAACCCTCCCTACTGGTTTGCTCCTCTCTAATTAGTTCTCCACCTGTAATTAATAATGTGCCCCCCCTTAATAATTTATCATCCAAAAAAATTAACTTTTTGGGTGTGCAGCTCTATGAGTTTTAACACATGAATAGATTCATATAATTACAACCACAATCAGGAAACAGAACAGTTTCATCACCTCAACAAATTCCTTTGTTTTATCCCTTTGTAGTCACACCCTTCCCTCCCCATAACACTTGGCAACCATTGATCTGTTCTTCATCATTAATGTGTCTTTTAAAATGTCTAGGGACTTCCCTGGTGGTCCAGTGGTAGAGAATCTGCCTTCCAATGCAGGTGACACGGGTTCGATCCCTGATCAGGGAACTAAGATCCCACATGCCGCTGGGCAACTAAGCCCGCGTGCCGTTACTGAGCTCGCGTGCCTCAGTGAGAGAGCCCACGTGCCAAAACTACAGAGACCACACACTCTGAACCATGTGCACCATAACCAGAGAGAGAAAACCTGCATGCCACAACTAGAGAGAAGCCCGTGTGCCACAACAAAGAGCCCATGCCACAGCGAAAGATCCTGCATGCCACAACTAAAGACCCAATGCAGCCAAATAAATAAATAAATAAATAAATAAAATGTCTACGTGTTCATGTCACTCCCTTCCTTAAAATCCTTCTTTGGCTTTCCACTGTTGTAAGCAGCAGCGCTTTTCTAACTTTCAAGTCTCCTGTTTCACCACTTCCCATCTCCCATCCTCTGTCACTCTTTTTTTTTTAGCTCAGTGTAAATTTTTTAAAAAATTTATTTTATTGAAGTATAGTTGATTTACAATGTTGTGTTAATTTCTACTGTACAGCAAAGTGATTCAGTTATACATATATATATTATTTTTCATGTTCTTTTCCATTATGGCTTGTCACAGGATATTGAATATAGTTCCCTGTGCTATACAGTAGGACCTTGTTGTTTGTCCATTCTGTATGTAATAGTTTGCATCTACTAATCCCAAACTCCCAGTCCATCCCCCCCCCGCCCCTCCCCAGCAACCACAATTCTGTTCTCTATGTCTGTGAGTTGGTTTCTGTTTTGTAGGTAGGTTCATTTGTGTCATATTTTAGATTCCACATATAAGTGATATCATACGGTATTTGTCCTTCTCTGTCTGACTTCCTTCACTTAGTATGATAATCTCTCTAGGTCCACCCATGTTGCTGCAAATGGCATTATTTCATTCTGTTTTATGGCTGAGTAGTATTACATTGAATATATGTACCACGTCTTCTTTACCCATTCATCTGTCGATGGACATTTAGGTTGTTTCCATACCTCGGCTATTGTAAATAGTGCTGCAATGAACATTGGGGTGCATGTATATTTTCAAATTATCGTTTTCCCCAGATATATGCCCAGGAGTGGGATTGCAGGATCATATGGCAACTCTATTTTTAGTTTTTTGAAGAACCTGTATACTGTTCTCCAAAGTGACTGCACCAACTCACATTCCCACCAACAGTGTAGGTCCTCTGTCACTCTTAAGGTCTGGCCAGACTGAACATGTCTCTACCACTCCAATACACTAATCCCTTTGATGATTTCAGGCCTTCCTACATACTTTTCACTCTGATTGTAATGCAATAACTCCTCCTAACCTCAGATTCCTTCACGTGGCTAATTCAGATCTTAGTTTAAATGCCCTTTCCTCCAGGAATCTTCCCTGTTCATATTAGGTTGACTGTTGCTGTTTGGTGCTTCCTTTCAGGGTATGTATCACACATTACTGCAGTTACTCTATTCAATGTTTCTGTCCAGACTGTAAGCTTTAAGAGTCAGGGCTATGCTTATTTTTTATTTACCACTTAATTTCCAGCCCCCAGCACTTAGCAAGAACTCAATAAATATTTTTAAATAAATTAATAAATGCACTTTTGTGTACTTTGCAGTCTACTTCTTCATCAACATGATATGTATTTTAATGGTTTCAATTGCAGAATGAACATGGAGGAACATAATTCATCTTTGGTGGTAGAATCATCTTACCCAGACTTGGTCATCAATGTAGGAAAAGTAACTCTTGGTGAAAGAAACAGAAAGGAGCTGCAGAAAATTCAGAGAGAGCAAGAGAAGGCAAAAGTTATAAAAGCTGCATGTGCTTTATTAAACTCAGGAGGAGGAGTGATTCAGCTGGAAATGGCAAACAACAATGAGCATCCTGTGGAGATGGGACTGGATTTAGAAGAGTCTTTGAGAACACTTATTCTGCCTTCAAATTTGCAGGCTTTCTTCAAGACTAAGCAACAAGGGAGGTGTTATTACATTTTTGTTAAGTCTTGGAGCAGTGACACTTTCCCTGAAGAGAGTTCCTTTAAGCCCCGCATTTGCAGCCTGAGTTCTTCGTTATACTGTAGATCTGGCACTTCTGTGCTTCCCATGGATTCAGGAGAGGCATTCAGTTTCCTGAAAACCAAGAAAATAAATGCAAAAATCTTGGGGAAAGAACCTTTTGGTGAAGTTGTCAAGGTTATACATCAAGATCTCCATAATTCGGATCCTACTTACCTAATTTTCCAAAAAGACCAGCTTGAATACGGTGAAATCATGCCTTTTCCCGAGTCTCAATTCATAGAATTTAAGCAGTTCTCTACAAAACACATTGAAGAATATGTGAAAAACAGAATTCCAGGGTACATGTCTGCATTTGCAAACACTGAAGGAGGCTATCTTTTTATTGGAGTGGATGATAGGAGTAAGAAAGTTCTGGGATGTGCTAAAGAAAATGTTGACCGTGATTCTTTGAAAAAGAAAATAGAAAACACAATACACAAATTACCTTGTGTCCATTTTTGCCAGTCTCGATGCCAGATAGATTTCACAGTCAAAATCTTGGATGTGTTAGCTGGGGGAGAGCTATACGGCTATGCTTGTGTGATCGGAGTGAAGCCATTCTGTGGTGCACTTTTCTCAGAAGCTCCCTGTTCCTGGATGGTGAAGGACAAGGATATTTGCAAACTGACAACTCAGGAATGGGTAGGCATGTTGATGGACACAGATCCAGGTAAGATGGAGAAAACTCCCTCCCTGTCCTTTCTACTTCTTTGGAACCTGTATATTAAACAGGTTTCCCTCTGTTTCCTATGACTTTGAACTTCTCACACACACTAAATTCTGTGTTTTTTGAATCTTCAAGTACCCTACTTTCCATACATGAGAAAATTTTGTTGGGTGATGAGAAGCCCACACGAAGTATCTTATAAAAGGTAATTTCCCACATCAGATGAAAAGAAAATTGTCTGGGGATGATTGCCTTGCAGTGGTGTATTGGAACTGGCTCTTACTGGCTCGAGAGCCATTTGTTAACTTTTCAGGAATGTTTTGAGCCAGTTGTTAAACAGTCATTGCTAAAAATTAAGTTTTATAAACTTACAGTTCAATAAATTATATTTAAAACAAATTTAATAAATACAAAACCTAATGATTTACTACATTTTAAGATTATCTATACGCGTGAGGTTATTTACATCTACTGTATCTGTATGATGGAAATACTATAAAATGGTGTGTTACGGTGCATGTCTTCCCAACTCTGCATTTAGTGACATCATATTGATAGCTTAAAATTGTCCATGGTGGGAATATTTGCACCACAGATATATGCATAGATAGGTGTACTAAAAGAATGTGCTATGTACCGTAAAAGAAATTCAAACAAAATGATAGCCAGAAACAGAGGGTGAAGACATACTGAATGGGAAACACATTCAAACTTCCAAATAACATCTCTTTTATGATGGATTTGGCAACTTTCATATGCAATGAAGGCACTTGTCCATACAGGGTGAATGGGGTGTTATCTTGCCATTATGTCTCAAGTCATACCTAGACAGTCATATAATACACCCGCTCACAAGGTCTTTTTCAGTGGTGAAGAGATGAACTAACATGGCAGAATAACATGAATTTCCCTTCTTTGTTAAGATTTTACATGGTTGTGCAAAGACTTTGAATCTCAGCTGAGTCTGTCTAGCGGGCCTCCTCTTAGCAGACCAGTGTACTCCAAGAAAGGCCTGGAACATAAGAAGGATCTCCAGCAACGCTTATTTCCAGGTAGTAACTATGGTTTGCCTACTTGACACCAGCCAGTTTCTATGTTAGGATAAGGGGAGATAAACTGTTATGTTTGTTATTTAAGGTCCTGAAAGTACACTCTGCAAAACCTATGTGTGCAAGGTGATAATGCTACAAGCATATTGATGATAAGTAGTTTAGAAATGAACCCTCACTGACCTCATTAGCTGAGGCAATACCACATATAGAATCGAGGAACACTGTTGCCCTTAAAGACCTTTCGGTCTTGTAGTTCTCAAATAGGACTGATCATCAGTATTTCTGGTTACTTTAAAAAGTACAGATACCCGGGCTTCCCTGGTGGCGCAGTGGTTGAGAGTCCGCCTGCCGATGCAGGGGACACGGGTTCATGCCCTGGTCCGGGAGGATCCCACATGCCACGGAGCAGCTGGGCCTGTGAGCCATGGCCGCTGAGCCTGCACGTCCAGAGCCTGTGCTCCGCAACGGGAGAGGCCACAACAATGAGAGGCCCGCGTACCGGAAAAAAAAAAAAAAAAAAAGTACAGATACCTGCTCCCCACTCCAGACTTCATAAATTAGAATACCTGAGGATAGCACCTTATAATGTGTATTTTTTCAACAGGATTCTGACACTCATCCATATTGGAAACTTTTTATCTAGTTGAACTAGAGGCATACATTGTACTAGGAGCAAACAATTGCCCTCCTCTGTCGAATTTTCCAGAGGAGTGCAGGAAAAATAAGAAACAAGAATATGAAACAAGAATAAAGTTTTATATCAAGATGGAACACAAAACAAATAAAATGAAGATCAATTACAACATCCATGAACATGTTTTGGGTTTAGGAGAAACAGTCGTGTAAAAGCGTGAAATCACGTTTCAGAACCAAGGACAGTGCCTGTCCTCTGCTCTCATCCTTTGCTCCCACCATGATAGGCTTTAGCTATGAGTCCATTGTTGTCCTCTTTCTACACTTCTGGAGAGGAAGAACCACTTGATCAACTCTATAAAGTAAATCAATGGCTTATCTGGCACTAGAATCTGATGCATAAACATCCTATATATGTGTAAATATCTATTGAGGACCATTGAGTTAATAAATAATGACTGTTCAATTTAAGATTTTATTTTTCACCTTACCTAACTGAGGTCTTTGCATTTGCTTGCATATCAAATTTATATTTTAAAAACTGTCCACAATAAACAGTATTAGATCCAAGAGTAAACATAAACATTGGTAATTACTCTCTAAACTCAGTAAACTCTGTTTTAGTAGAGCTTATTATCATGGAATAAATTATATCTAAAAACAAAATACTGGGCTTTATCCTCATAGAGTGATAACCTATTATTCTGGTATAAAAAAAATCAATTTTCCAGGAATTGTACCAAAGATTTGAGGAATAGACACTTCCAACACTATTTAAACTTTTCCAGAGCCATAGAAAAAGAATGAAAATTCCCAGGTTATTTTCAAAATGGGAGTAACAGTAATTGCAATACTTGACAGAGATAGCATAAAAAAGAAAAATTCAGACTAATCTTACTTGTAAATGAAGACACAAAGACAGAACTCCAAGAACGAAAGGATGGATAAACATTAAGAGAGTTATTACTATAATCCATAATTTCTATACATTTATGCAGAAAAAAATGTATGATTGTCTTCTAATATACTGAAAAAGTTTTGAAAAACATTAATATACATTTTGATTTTTAAAAGACTCCATAAAATACGAACCCATAGGGCTTCCCTGGTGGCGCAGTGGTTGAGAGTCCGCCTGCCGATGAAAGGGACGCGGGTTCGTGCCCTGGTCCGGGAGAATCCCACATGCCGTGGAGCGGCTGGGCCCGTGAGCCATGGCCGCTGAGCCTGTGCGTCCGGAGCCTGTGCTCCACAACAGGAGAGGCCACAACAGTGAGAGGCCCGTGTACCGCAAAAAAAAAAAAAAAAAAAAAAAAAAAAAAGAAAATGAACCCATAGATACTTTTCTTTAAAGATATTTAAAATTATTTTTTTTACTTTTTTTATTCAAACAAAGTCACAAAAATTATAATCATCCTCATCAGTTCACTCAGTCCCATGTAGTCCCAGCTGCTCTGCGGCACGCGGGATCCTCCCAGACCGGGGCACGAACCTGCGTCCCCTGCATTGGCAGGCGGACTCCCAACCACTGCGCCACCAGGGAAGCCCCATGTAATTAATTTTTTTATCTTGATCTTTTGTTAGCACTTTTATGAATTCATCAGTTTTCCATTAGAGTTCTGAAAATGCTTATTCATTCAGTTCAGCAGTATAGTCAATTACCAGAAACCTGCACTTGTCAGAGTCTTTTCCATGAATTCCTTGAAGATGAAACCCTTTTATAGGAACATTTTTGCAAAAGCATCAGAGTACACCCAGAACTATCTGTAAATGACAAAAGACTTAAAAATGACCACAGTTAATTATTTGATGAAAGTTCATAATAATGCAATTGACAAGGAAATTTAGTTATTTCTGAGATACACATTTTAAAGTAATAACTAGAATTATGCTTTATAACATTATAACAGAACATATAAGATTTTTAGGAATTTCGTGTAATGTCTGAAACATTTATATTAACATATTTCCATACAAATAACCCAAAGAAAGTTTAGTATTAGTTTTTTGGGTTTTGTTTTTTTAATTTTTAAATTTTATTTATTTTTTTATACAACAGGTTCTTATTAGTCATCAATTTTATACACATCAGTGTATAAATGTCAATCCCAATCGCCCAATTCAGCACAGCACCATCCCCACCCCCCCACAGCTTTCCCCCCTTCGTGTCCATACGTTTGTTCTCTACATGTGTGTCTCAACTTCTGCCCTGCAAACCAGTTCACCTGTACCATTTTTCTAGGTTCCACATACATGTGTTAATACACGATATTCGTTTTTCTCTTTCTGACTTACTTCACTCTGTATGAGAGTCTCTAGATCCATCCACGTCTCAACAAATGACTCAATTTCGTTCCTTTTTATGGCTGAGTAATATTCCATTGTATATATGTACCACAGCTTCTTTATTCATTCGTCTGTCGATGGGCATTTAGGTTGCTCCCATGACCTGGCTATTGTAAATAGTGCTGCAGTGAACATCGGGGTGCGTGTGTCTTTTTGAATTATGGTTTCCTCTGGGTATATGCCCAGTAGTGGGATTGCTGGATCATATGGTAGTTCTATTTTTAGTTTTTTAAGGAACCTCCATACTGTTCTCCATAGTGGCTGTAACAATTTACATTCCCACCAACAGTGCAAGAGGGTTCCCTCTTCTCCACACCCTCTCCAGCATTTGTTGTTTGTAGATTTTCTGATGATGCCCATTCTAACTGGTGTGAGGTGATACCTCATTGTAGTTTTCATTTGCATTTCTCCAATAATTAGTGATGTTGAGCAGCTTTTCATGTGCTTCTTGGCCATCTGTATGTCTTCTTTGGAGAAATGTCTATTTAGCTCTTCTGCCCATTTTTGGATTGGGTTGTTTGTTTCTTTAATATTGAGCTGCATGAGCTGTTTATATATTTTGGAGATTAATCCTTTGTCCGTTGATTCATTTGCAAATATTTTCTCCCATTCTGAGGGTTGTCTTTTCGTCTTGTTTATGGTTTCCTTTGCTGTGCAAAATCTTTGAAGTTTCATTAGGTCCCATTTGTTTATTTTTGTTTTTATTTTCGTTACTCTAGGAGGTGGATCAAAAAAGATCTTGCTGTGATTTATGTCAAAGAGTGTTCTTCCAATGTTTTCCTCTAAGAGTTTTATAGTGTCCGGTCTTACATTTAGGCCTACCTCCTAAAGATTTATTTTTTTAATTAAATTTTATTTTTTTAATAAATTTATTTTATTTCTTTCTTTTTGGCTGGGTTGGGTCTTTGTTGCTGCACACAGGCGTTCTGTAGTTGGGGCAAGTGGGGGCTACTCTTCATTGTGGTGAGCAGGCTTCTCATGGCGGTGGCTTCTCTTGTTGCGGAGCAAGTGCTCTAGGCATGTGGGCTTCAGTAGTTGTGGCACACGGGCTCAGTAGTTGTGGCAACTAAGCATGGGCTTAGTTGCTCCGCGGCATGTGGGATCTTCCCGGACCAGTGCTTGAACCCGTGTCCCCTGCATTGGCAGGCAGATTCTTAACCACTGTGACACCAAGGAAGCCCTAGATACTTCTTTAACATTATACTTATACCTATATATCTATATCTATCAATATCCCCCAAAGACCATTATGTCAATTGGGAGATATTAGAGGCATTCTGTTAAATTTGGGAACAAAACCATCATTGCACGGCTACAATTTCCGTGCAATATTAATTAGCCAATGCAGTTAGATAAGAGAAAGAAATTAGAGGGATAAAAATTGAAGAAGATAGGACTATATTCCAGAGAGCCTAATGAAAAACACTATAAACAATAAAAGAATTCAGATTGAATATAAATAATTGTATTAATAGAATTATATGAAGCATATGTCAAAATTAATATGCAAAATTCAGTATCCTGCTATAACAAACAAATCAAAGAAAATATTTTCTTTAGCAACAAAATTTTTTCAACAAAAAAAATTTTCAATAGCAACAAAAATTTAAAATAACTAAGATAAACCGATCTGAGAAAAAATTTAAACAATATTGAAGGACACAGAAGAAGGATAAAATGGAAACACATGTCATGTTCTTGAAAGGAAGAAAGCTGTCAGTTTTCTCTAAGTTATTTTATAAACTTAATGAGATATCAATTAAAAAAACCCAAGAGATTAACTTAATCTAAACAATCTTATCCTAAAGTTCCAGGGGAAAAGCAAACAAGCAAGAAGAGCCAGGAAATAAAAACCTGAAAAAGAAGAGCAAAAAGAAGGGCTATCCAGATATTAAATCATTACAAAGCCTCAAATAAAAATAGAGTTGTATTGGCATATAACTAGATCAAGGGTACAGGATAGAAGGTCCGGAAATAGTTGCAAACACATCAGAATTTAGTTCGTGATGGAATTGACCTCTCAAGTGGAGAAGAAAGGATGTTTCAATAAAGAGATATTGGGAAAACTGGGTGGCAATTTATTTTTAAAAAGATGGATTCACGCTTTATGACATATACCAACATAAGCTCTAAATCGATCAAGAATTTTTAAAAAATTAAAGCCATAAGTGTTCTAGAAGAAGACATTTGTAAATGCCTTTATACTTTTGGCATGAGGATTAGAAAAGTCAAGATTCAAAATCCAAAAGCTGTGAAAGTAGACTGATATATATGATTACATTAAAAGATAAGCATTGTGCATGGCTAAAGCAACTAAATAGAAAGTCAAAGGGCCATTGACCAGCTAGGAAAAATATTTGCAACTCATATTACAAACAAAGGGCCAATGTCTTTAATATATCAATATAAACAGCTTCCAAAAGTTGATAAGGATAAAGAACAACTTAAAAGAAAAATCAACGGGGCTTCCCTGGTGGTGCAGTGGTTAAGAATCTGCCTGCCAATGCAGGGGAAAGGGGTTCGATCCCTGGCCGGGGAAGATGCCACATGCCGCGGAGCAACTAAGCCTGTGCGCTACTGAGCCCACGTGCCACAACTACTGAAGCCCGCGCGCCTAGAGCCCATGCTCTGCAACAAGAGAAGCCATCGCAATGAGAAGCCCGTGCAACACAATGAAGAGAAGCCCCCGCTTTCTACAACTAGAGAAAGCCCGCGCACAGTAAGGAAGACCCAACACAGCCAAAAATAGAAACAATTAAATTAATTAATTGAAAAGAAAAATCAACAAAGTCAGTTCAGAGCAAATACAATTCAAATGGCTTTCAAACATTTGAAAAGATGCTTAATATTAATCAAAGTAAGAGACTTGCAAATTAAAACAAGCTATCATTTTTATCTATTGGATGGTAAAAAATTTAAAAATCTGACATCTTTTTTATGCTGCGCTATGGGGAAACAAGCCTTCTCGTACATTACTGGCAGGAGTGCATATTGGTACAACTCCATTGGAGGACAGCTTGGTAATATCTATCAGAATTACAAATGCATTTACCCTTTTACCCAGTAATCCCACTGCTGGGACTTTATTCTTTATATATACCTGCATGCATACAAAATATACAAGGTTACTCATTGTAATAGTCTCATAATAGCAAAAGGTTGGGGGGGAACACTCAAGAACCCATCAACAGGGACATATGTCACATCCATAAAATGGCATGTTAGACAACTGTGGGAAAAAATAAGGAAGTTCTTTATGTACTGATATGGAAAGATCTGGACAGTTTGCTACCTATTGTGTAAGAAAGGGGGAAATATTGGCTTGTATTTGCACAAAGAAGTTTTGGAAGACTAGCTGAGAAACTGAAGAAAAAAAAGGGTCTGTGTTAGAGGAGTAGGATGGGCTTGGGAAGGGAGGAAATGGAGTGAATAGAAAGAGGAATGTTTTGGTATTTGGACTATGGGACTGTATTACCTAATTAAAACCATTTTTTGAAGGAAATTTTCACTTTCAGAGACGACTATCATTAGATTCTGAGCTCTCACAGTGGTAACTAATCAGTTCGGTTTTGGTTTTGCAACTGGACTCCAAGTACTAAGAATAGGGATGTCCTCATTACATTAACTATTACTATTGATTGACAATAGTTTAGCTTCAGATTAAACACTGTAAATCTTTCTTTTGAAAAAAATGCAATGACTGAAAAGATATTTTTTCTATACCTGGAGTGATGGGTTCTAGAGAAAGTCAGGGGTGAGAGTAGTAGATCAGATTCAACCAACCCCCAGCGACCTTCATCCTGATGTCCTAAACTGTTAGGAGCCCTCACCTGATTTCCTGTAGTTGGAAAACCATCAGTCTGGACACTCCAGTGCTCTGTTTTTAAAGATTTCCCTAGATCACCTACTGTATAGCACAGGGAACTCTGCTCAATATGCTGTAGTCTAAATGGGAAAAGATTTTGAAAAAGAATATATACGTGTATATGTATAACTGAATCACTTTGCCGTACACCTGAAACTAACACAACATTGTTAATCAACTATACTCCAATATAAAATATTTTTAAAAAAACCACATACACACACACACACACAAAGATTTCCCTAGATCCATGAAGAGATTAGTGCCTAGTATGGATACAAAGTTCTGTGGGAACTCTGAGGAGAGAACAGACATGGGAGTTCTAGAAGAAATGAGAGGAATTTATCAGGTGACAAAAGTAGAAGAGGGCATTCAAGTCTCAGGGCACACCTACACAAAGGCACAGAGGCCCCAAGTCACATGGAGAGTGGTAACTACTCTGGTGCACGTGGAGTGGTGGACATTCATTGACACCTAGTCTGGCCCCTATAATTGGTTAAGTGCCATGTGGAATACCCAAGAAATGAAAGGGACACTTCTTGTCTTCACATAATTTCCTTAGGAAGCATGTCCCATTATATAATTAAAGAAAAATAAGACCAACTTGACGATGAGGCAAAACATATTTGCTATGAACATCAAATGCTTTAGTGACATTGTCCATTTAGCAGGCAGGGGTAGTCTGTGTGGCTTGCAAGGCCACAGTAGAGACAACAGAGGGTCTGGTGTCTGAGACAGCACTGGGTCCAGATGCTGGCTCTGCCATTTCCCAGTGGTGTGACCATGGGCAAGGCACTTGACCGGTTTGAGTTCCCATTTACTCATATGAAAAAGAGAACAGTAAGTATATCTGCCTTGCAGAATTGTGAGAACCATAGATGTGTGCAAACTCCCTGGTACAAATGATGTGTTTTCTTATTTTATACTTTTCTTATTTTATACTTCCTTTGTTTTCTAAAGCTGCATTTTAAACATATCCTTATATTACCCTATTCCATCCATTCCAAGATGCATGTTTCCCCCAGCCTTTTAACATCTCCAAAATCTGGATGTGTCCCATAATAGAGTCCATCTCCTACTCACCATCATCCAGGTTGCAGGCAAAATCAAGTTGTGCAAACACCTGGTAGAAGTGAGGGAGCACCACCACAAGGAACAATAAACAACTACCAATGAAATATGGGTAATTTCACTGGAAATTAACCCTACAGATCCAGATTCTGGTATGTGATCTGACACCACCACAGCAGGATGACAACAATCTCTTCATTTTTTCCCTCCCTTTGGAACAAATGATCACTGACATAAGTTTAAAACCCTACAGTGCAAGTTTATTCTCATGTCACAGCATTGTTCCTTGCTCCTTCATGACAAAGGGTAGACTTGTGATAGATGCATTATTACATAGATCTGTGAGTGAGTGATGCTTCAGGAGAGTTATCTCAGAGTCTAATCTTAGGATCTCCCAGTGGAGGGCTGCACAGAGGTCTCTCCTAGTAAAGTTTTCATAGCTCCATCTTCTCCACAGATATTTCATGAGCACCTTCTTCCTGGGAGGGCTCTTCCTACCTCCATCAATGGGGACTGTTAAGGGACATTTTGAGATTCAGGTGCTTTAAGAGTAGAAAGGGAAAGAGAACTAACATTTCTCAAGCAGCTACAATGAGCAGATACCTTTATGCTATTTCATTTATTCCTCACCATAAGAATGTGCTATTTTTGTACATGTGGATTTTTGTTTGTTTTATAGATGAGGGAACAGAGTCTTAGGTTAAGGAATTTTCCAAGGTCATAAACGTAATAAGCACAAAGGCTTAGATGAAGGGTGTCAGACTTTTCAAGGCTTCTTTTCTTTCACTGTAATATAATAGTATTGGCAAAAGAATGTATACAAAAATAAGTAACATCATAATTAATAAAATTAATTATAATTAAGTGTAAGTAGAGTAATTTCGATTAATTACAATTAATCATTACAATAAATGTGATTTTTGCCACTAAATTTATAATTCTTTCCATATCTAGTGCTACCAGGATGTCTGAAATATACTCCCAAATCCCTCTGGAAGGAGCTGTCTTCACAGAATGAAGGTTTGGAGAAATTAATAAATATGCAAATGTATCCATTCTCCCAGGGAATTTTAATCCTTTCTAGAAGCTGGGCTGTGGACCTGAACTTGGAAGAGAAGCAAGCAGTCATCTGTGATGCTCTGCTGATAGCATGGGACAGTCCCCCCATTCTCTACACCATTCTCAGGGAGCAGGATGCAGACGAGCAGTCCTATGGCACCAGCACGGCCTTCACTCTGAAGCAGAAGCTGGTGAACATGGGGGGCTACTCTGGATATCTGTGTGTCATTCCCAAGGTCCTCCACCTGAGTCCTGAGAGCAATGCAGAGTCCTCAGAGGGTGCAGCATCCCTGATTGAGTACCCCAGGTCCTATTACTTTGCAAACACTCAGCAAATGGAAGCTTTGCTGCAGTCCCTCGTGATTGTCTTGCTTGGCTTCAGATCTTTCTTGAGTGACCAGCTTGGCTGTGAGGTTTTAAATCTGCTCACAGCCAGGCAGTATGAGATCTTCTCAAAAAACCTCCACAAGACCAAAGAGTTGTTTATCCATGGCTTACCTGGCTCAGGGAAGACAATCATGGCCGTGAAGATCATGGAGAAGATCAGGAATATGTTTCACTGTGAGGCAAATGAAATTCTCTACATTTGTGAGAACCAGCCTCTGAGGAACTTTATCAGGTAAGCAGTTGGATCTTCTTTTTTTTTTTGGCCGCGCCCCATGGCTTATGGGGATTGAACCCAGGGCCACGGTAGAGAAAGCACCCAGTCCTAACCACTGGACAGCCAGGGAAGTCCCAAGCAGTTGGATCTTATTGTCAGCAAATGAGGTTCAGTCTAAATTCCCTCCGAATCACCTTGTTCCTTTTTTTTTTTTTTTTCGGTACGCGGGCCTCTCACTGTTGTGGCCTCTCCCGTTGCGGAGCACAGGCTCCGGACGCGCAGGCTCAGCGGCCATGGCTCACAGACCCAGCCGCTCCACGGCATGTGGGATCCTCCCGGACCAGGGCACGAACCTGCGTCCCCTACCTCGGCAGGCGGACTCTCAACCACTGCGCCACCAGCGAAGCCCCCCTTTTTAAAATTATTTTCTTTTTTTTTTCCAATTAATTAATTAATTTATTTTTGGCTGCACTGCGTCTTCATTGCTGCACACAGGCTTTCTCTAGTTGCGGCCAGTGGGGGCTACTCTTCGTTGAGGCACTCAGGCTTCTCCTTGCTGTGGCTTCTCTTGTTGCGGCGCTCAGGCTCTAGGGTGCCCAGGCTTCGGTAGTTGCAGTGCGCAGGCTTAGTAGTTGTGGCGCATGGGCTTAGTTGCTCCATGGCATATGGGATCTTCCCGGACCAGGGATCGAACCCATGTCCCCTGTATTAGCAGGTGGATTCTTAACCACTGCACCACCGGGGAAGTCCGTGAATCACCTTGTTCCTTGAGAGTAAGATGATAAAATGATCTGTGACAACAGTATCACGTTCCTAGGAGTATGATAGAGTAATTTTTCTCCTTTATTGACTCAGAGAAAACCTGAATGTGTCTTTTTAATTTTTACAGTGACAAAAATATCTGCCTTGCAGTGACCCGGAAAAACTTCATGAAAAATGACTTTAAAAAGATTCAACACATCATCATCGATGAAGCTCAGAATTTCCGCTGTGAAGATGGGGACTGGTATGGCAAAGCGAAAACCATCACTCAGAGAGACAAGGATTGCCCAGGAATTCTCTGGATCTTTCTAGACTACTTTCAGACCAACCACATGGAGCACAGCGGCCTCCCTGCTCTCTCAGCCCAGTATCCAAAGGAAGAGCTCACCAGAGTGGTCCGCAACGCATATGAAATAGCCAAATATTTACAACAGGTATTGCAGAAGGTCAGAAAAAATCCTCCACCTAACATCCCCCGTGGGTCCCTGCAGATGCGTCTTGAAGCTGAAGGGGCTCAGGGTGTTCAGGGAACCTTAACTGTGAAGCGAAACTTGACTCTGAATGAAATAGCGACACATGTGGCAGACACTTGCAAGGTTCTCTTTGAAAGGGGCTATTCTCCCAAGGACGTCGCTGTGCTTTTTAGCACCACAAGAGATGTGGAGCATTACAAGCAGGAGCTCTGGAGAGCAATGAGGAAGAAAAGGGTAGTGCACTTCACCGATGCGAGTAACATGTCAGGTGATGCCATTGTGTTGGACAGTGTCCGAAGATTCTCTGGCCTGGAAAGGAACATCGTGTTTGGGATCCATCCAAAGACAGTTGAGTCAGCTATCTCATACAACATTCTTGTCTGTCTGGCATCCAGAGCAAATCAACAGCTACATATTCTGTGGCATCGTGATGTTTAGGAAGAATTCCAAACCAAAACAAGATGAAGTGATTACTATGTAAATGTCCATAGGTGACAATCTGCTTGGTATTGGGAGAAACTTCTCTTTTCTGTTCATAGGTCAGCTAGAGATTTGGGCAGAGCTGACACACAGAATTTGGAACTTTCCCTCTCTGGCTCTCTCCTTTCAGGGATTCCTCCCCTACCTCCTTTCAGCAGCTATTGTCCCAAACTCTGTCCCCGATTCTTCCAGCCAGAATGATAGTGGTTTTCTGAAGGAGCTTTAACCACCCTGCACAGCACAGACTATGACCCACCCTGCCGTTAAAAACCATAAAAACAATACACTCGTCCTGTGGCCATTCTTTCTTCTAAGTCTGGACCTCCACAGTGCGATATTTTGTTTTTTAAAATTTGTCCAGGGTTTATATTTATCTGCAGAAGGGTGGCCTGGTAGAAACTACCTTGGCCATACCAGAAGCAGAATTTTTGGTTTCTGAATTCTTGACATTTCTCTTTGCTATATTGATCCAGGACTTGGGAGATTCCCAAGATAATTCAAACTGTGACCAAGTGGGCCTTAATAATATTTGACAGAACAGAGAGCACTGATACAATTATTTAATCCTTTAAAACTGTAATCTCCGGGCTTCCCTGGTGGCACAGTGGTTGGGAGTCTGCCTGCCGATGCAGGGGACGCGGGTTCATGCCCCAGTCCGGGAGGATCCCGCATGCCGCGGAGCGGCTGGGCCCGTGGGCCATGGCAGCTGAGCCTGCGCGTCCGGAGCCTGTGCTCCACAGCGGGAGAGGCCACAACGGTGAGAGGCCCGTGTACCGCAAAAAACACAAACAAACAAAAAAAAACCCTCTAATCTCCAATTTTTTTTTTTTTGCCCTCAGAATAACCCAGATCAAGCTTTAATTGTGATAGTAAGCATTAATTGTCATTTTACTGAGAAATTATAGGTCATTAGAAAACAAAAATAAACCCGTTTTCTCTGGCTTTCAGTGAGAGATAGCATTAGAAACCAAAATCCGGTTCTAAAGATACACATAGACCATTAAGTAAACGGAGCTAGGAAAGATGCAGTCTTTACAGATCAACTTCTCAACTCAGCTCTACATATTGTTCTATAACATATCAACTTAAATTTTAAGTCAAGTACATTCTTGAACTCTATTTTTCCCCTTTTATATTTTGGTGGGCTACTGTTATGGACTGAATGTTTGTGTCCCTCCGGAATTCATAGGTTGAAGCCCTAACGTTTAGTGTGGCTGTTTTTGTAGATTTGTGAGGAAGTAGTTACAGCTAAATTAAGTCATAGGATGGAGCCTTGATCTCATAGGATTAGAGTCCTTATGAGAAGAGACACCCAAGAGCTCTCTCTGTCCCTCTCTCTGTGCACACATAAACAAAAGGTCATGTGAGCACAGAGAGAGATGGTGGCCACCTCCAAGCCAAGAGAAGAAGCCTCAGAATGAAACTAATCCTACTGACACCATGATTTTGGACTTCCCAGCATCTAGAACTATGTGAAATAAATTTCTGTGTTTAAGCCACCCAGTCTGTGGTATTTTGTTATTGCAACCTGAGCAGACTAATATAGTCACAGAATTATTCTTTGAACTAAAACACATCAGTGTTATCACTTAATACTAATACAATGACTTATTTTTCTGTTTATACAAAACATTTAAAAAATGTTTCTAATCTAAAAAATAACAATAAAATATTTGTATAACAAATGGAAATTTAAACATTACATGACTAATATTCCACATATTAGTAATCCTAGTCTACTGATTTCCTCCATATTACAAGTTGTGAATTTTTCTGCCTGTCTTTTTCCTATCTGTGTTTACTCATGGAATTCCAGCATCTTGCCTTGAAACTGTAGGCTCTTCTAACTTCAGCAAAATAAAATATATCAGCAAAATAAGGAAAAAAATGTTCTTTCTTCCTGACTACATTAAATCAGATACAACTCTGCTCCAAACAGTTATCCTTGTAAATGTTGTTTCTAATAAGTTGGTTCTGTAAGATCCCTGGACTTGAGTTGCAATGTCTGTGAAAGTAATTCTTTAGAAGTCTAATTCTGGAGCGAAGACTGCCACCACGTCCTGCCGCCGTCCACTGCACAGGGGTGGGGTGTTGCTCCAGACCTTGCTTCAGACGTGTAAGCTCCCACACCCATTAAACCATTGATGTGTCTGTTGCTGACCCTGGGCTCTTTCTTCAGTCTTGAAGCTGGACAAGCACAGCCATTGTAGGCCTGCGGGGTGCAGCCCAATAATTGGTGGAGCCAGCCAGGAGACCGAGGAAACTCCCATGAGCGCCAAGATGTCAGAAAATACAGGATGGGGAATGGAAAGTTGCAGGGGCCGTCCACCAGCGTGTGGGGCCCGAAAGTTGCAGGGGTGATCCTGAGGTGGCTGTCCTTGCTGAATGGGGTCTCCCAAGAGATCTGGAGAATAATGGCCTCCAACGGCTCTGCTATTGTATCAAATGAGCATATTGTATCAAATGAGCTAAGCTATCTTTCTAGAAGGAGCTGGTATTTCTCTTGTGCCTTTGAGATATAAATGATCTACCTGGGCTCTCTGGAACTTTAATCTTATGTGATCTCTAAGAGTAAAGGAGAAAAAATAGCTTTTAGGTAAACTCTATAGAAATAATTATGTTTTGGGAATGTCTATTTAAAGTAGTCTCTCTAGATTTTGGTAACTTGAAAATAAAGTTGAAAGAAGAGAATTCATGGGTCATTTCAAATAGGATAAAATATTAATTGCTGGACGAGTCTAAGTTAATCTACCTTTGCCTGCTTAGGAGAGGAAGACTCAAGCATTAAGTTTTCCAATCAGGAAGTGCACAAATACTTGCTTCTTGGTTTTTGCCAGAGATTAAGATTTTCAAGGGTTAAGGTTATAATCAGTCAAAATTCCTGTAACCAAGTTTCTTTATTGATTACATTGTGATTAGGTGTTTAATTGTGCCTTTTAAGTCTTTTGTCATTTGTAGACAGTTATTGTTGTACTCTAATGTTTTGGCAAAAATGCTTCATCTTCAAGAAGATTCATACCATTGTAAAGCAATTATACTCCAATAAAGATGTTAAAAAAAAAAAAAGAAGATTCATAAGAAGGACTTTTTGACCATAACAGGTCTTTGATAAATTGCAGATCACACTTCTGAACTGGGTAAGAACTTAAAGGATCCTAATGGAAGACTTAATGGCTTCATAAAAAGTTAACAGAAAGATTGGTTACTGAGTGAACTGGTGAGTATGGTTATAATGTTTATGTGTTTTGTCTGGAATGTTACTGGTTTTGATCTGTGTTTTGCAGATATGGGGAAGCCTTTCCCCTCAAGTTGGTTATGATTTATAGCAATTTGGTAAACTACACCTGTGGGTAAAATTCAAGCATTTTTCTTTTCTCTCTCTGCCTGGTCCCTCCAGAAACTGGGGACTTTTGGGTTCGGAGCAGCCTTACCAAGTGAATGGGAAAGAGTGTCTCCTGGCATGTGCAGGAATCTCAGTATCTTGGAGACAGAGAAATCCACCAAGGCAGAGCCTGATAGCAGACCTTTGGCATGCTTTGCTGGCTTTGAGAGGACTTTTGGGAATTCAGTCTGAGACTCCTGAGGAGTTCCCCCTCAGCCAGTTTGGAGGAGGCTATGTGGTCAATTGACCACACTTATTTTGCAAACAAATTAGTTTTGATTGGCTGTGTTTGCTGGAGATGAGGGCAAACTTAGAGAGAACAATGTTATGTTTCAGTGGATGTTAAATTCTAGTTCTGTTAATTGAGGTCTGTATTTATAAAAGTTATCGTATTAGCCATACTTTTGCCCTGATGTTCTGGATGGAAGGAAAATTATCTAGTGAAATTGTCACAGAGTATAACTACTCATGAAGTGTGACACTGCTTGCTTTAAGTCTGCTACTAAAAGCACATGTATAATGCTTGTGTGACAATTGGGTATAAGTGATAAAATATATGACCTATAAAGTGTTTCCCGATTAACATACCTCTGAGCCTGTCCACGAGGTCTGATTAGTTTTTCCCCAGCATGAATGGCTAGGCGAATATAAAGGAGGATTAGCACCGAGGGACACAATCTGAACCTGGGGTAGGAGTCAGCACCCCAGCATTGAGGGATGGATATTTTGATCATCAATGCTTTCTACTGAAAGATTTGCAATCAAAAGGGGAAATGATGGAAAAATCTGCACATATTGAGGTCTGGGGAAGTCAGAAGGCTTATACTCGGTTGAACTTAAATTTTACTGACCAGAGCAGCCTGTTTTTTGGCCTTTCAGACATACGTTGTACATCTGCTTTGTCCATTGAGGAGGGGAATGCATTTGAAAGTCAAAATGGAGTAGCTGAGGTTCAGACAACCAAGGGGAAACTAGGTGGCCATTGTATACATGATGTTGGACATGCTCTTGTATTACTGAACACTCGAGTTTTCTGAACTGTATTGCAGACCAGGACAAAAACCACAGGCGGGGGTGGTATTATCTCTGAATGCAGTTACTGCTTGTATTTTGCTTAATTGTCATGATCTCCCCTGTGTTGTGCCTGTTAGATGTCTTACACTTCATCCCTAGCCTGAGTGGAGGAAATCTATTTGAGGACTGAGCAGCAACACTGGCCTCACTGTGAAATGAGTCTAATTGCTGGGTCTACAGTGAGATGCTGTTGTCATCCTCCTCTGGACTTCCATGAAAAATCAACCTGGCTACTGTGACTAGTGGGGAAAAGACATCCCATATGCCAATACATCAGAAGGACCCCTGTCAGTATATGTTAATGTACAATTGACTGCCCATGAGCCCCTCTGGGCTATGCTGTGTGGAATGGAATAGGCTGTCTTCTGAACACACAAGTCCAACTAGTGGGATTAATTGTTTTTTGTTTGGAAAGACCTAATGGGTCCACCCCTAATGGCACTCAACATAACATGGGGTGACAGATCTGTACTGTGCCTGCTGACTCCTGGCTAGGTCACCAAAATGTTTCTTTTAAAGCCGGGCCTTCCCCTCCCCATAGGGATGGCTCTGGGTTTGTGAAAACCAGGGGTGACCTGTCTGTATTGTATTTGTGGCATCTGGTTGCAGCGCCCCCTATATACTTGACCCCAGGGATATCATGGAAGAGGGGCGGACCAAGATGGTAAGGGTCGTGCAGGGTTAGTAGGGGTAGAGTGTATGGTCAGGCCATTCAAGATGGCTGCTCTCTTGCTCTCTGTACATCCCCTGCCCAACCAGTGCCTGCTTCACCTACACCCTACTCACATGACTGACCTTCCTGCATACTTGTCCCAAGCCCCAGCTAGTAATTGTTCTTATCAAAGGGGCAGTGAGGGGCTTGCCCCTCTACTGGTTTCCTTGGTAACTAATGAGCCCACCCAACGTCAATTCCCCTATAACTGGCAATCTCCCTCCTCCCACCCTCCCCAGCTCCCCACCCCTCCTCTGGGAGTGAAGACTGCCACCACAGTGGGGTGTCTCTCCAGGACCTTGCTTCATACATGTAACCTCCCCCATTCATTAACCATTGATGTCTCTGAAAAAAATAAATGAAAATAAAAGTCTAATTCTGACTGGTTGTGTCACTTAATGATTTATTTATCGCCCTAGTAATGATATTTTAAAACTATAATATTTTAAAAATATATAAATACTCATGAGTTTCTCTTTAGACTGAAGAGGATTATTGATGCCGCCTTCATCTTCCATATGAATGAGGAAAGCTTTACCTGGTATATCTGCTGCATTGCTGTTTTAAGTAAAAATTTGAGAGTTTGTGTCTCATTAAACAGAAAAAAAAATGGTGCTGTAAAATAAATGATTAAATTTTGGGAAAAGGGAGCACTGAGGCCAGTGACTCCATGATAGGGTCAAGTATGAGCCAGCAAAAGGTTAAGCAAGATTAACCTCCAGGGCTTCCCTGGTGGCGCAGTGGTTGAGAGTCTGCCTGCCGATGCAGGGGACACGGGTTCGTGCCCCGGTCCGGGAGGATCCCACATGCCACGGAGCAGCTGGGCCCGTGAGCCATGGCCGCTGAGCCGCCTGTGCGTCCAGAGCCTGTGCTCTGCAACGGGGGAGGCCACAACAGTGAGAGGCCCACGTACCGCAAAAAAAAAAAAAAAAAGATTAACCTCCAGGTGGGTTTTGCTGGGGTACCTGCCTATCTGCAATCTGGCTCTAACCATTTGAGACCTAACTTCACTAAGATCCGAAAATCTACCCAGCCATTGTAAAAATAAAACAAAATGTTTTTTAATTTTTAAATTTTGTTTTAGACTTACAGGAAAGTTACAAAGTTGGTACAGAAAGCTTCTGTATACCCCTCACTCACTTTCTCATTGTGTTAGCATCTTATCTATGGTTCATTTGTCACAGCTAAGGAACCAACCTTAGGACACTACTGTTGGAACTTCCCTGGTGGCGCCATGGTTAAGAATCCGCCAGCCAATGCAGGGGACATGGGTTCAATCCCTGCTCCAGGAAGACCCCACATGCCATGGAGCAACTAAGCCTGTGCACCACAACTACTGAGCCTGTGCTCTACAGCCTGCGAGCCACAACTACTGAGCCCACATGCCGCAACTACTGAGCCCTCATGCTGCAACGACTGAAGCCCGTGCGCCTAGAGCCCATGCTCTGCAACAAGAGAAGCCACCGCAGTGAGAAGCCCGCGCACCGCAACAAAGAGGAGCCCCCACTCACCACAACTAGAGAAAGCCTGCACGCAGCAACGAAGACCCAATGCAGCCAAAAATGAATCAAAATAAATAAATATTTCTTTAAAAAGCACACTTTTTAAAAAAATTTTTATTTTTATTAGTCTCTGCTTTACAACAAAGTGAATCAGTCATACATATACATCTGTTCCCACATCCCCTCCCTCCTGCGTCTCCCTCCCTCCCACCCTCCCCATCCCACCCCTCCAGGTGGCCACAAAGCACCGAGACGATCCCCCCGCGCCACGCGGCCACCCCCCACCAACCATCCACCCCACGCCCGGCAGTGTATACACGTCCATGCCTCTCCCCCGCCCCGTCACAGCCCCCCCCATATCCCCAAGCCCACCCCCAGTAGGTCTGTGTCTTTATTCCTGTTTTACCCCTAAGTTCTTCATGACATTTTTTTTCTTAAATTCCATATATATGTGTTAGCATACGGTATTTGTCTTTCTCTTTCTGACTTACTTCACTCTGTATGACAGACTCTAGGTCTATCCACCTCATTACAAATAGCTCAGTTTCGTTTCTTTTTATGGCTGAGTAATATTCCATTGTATATATGTGCCACATCTTCTTTATCCATTCATCCGATGATGGACACTTGGGTTGTTTCCATCTCCGGGCTATTGTGAATAGAGCTGCAATGAACATTTTGGTACATGTCTCTTTTTGAATTATGGTTTTCTCAGGGTATATGCCTAGTAGTGGGATTGCTGGGTCATATGGTAGTTCTATTTGTAGTTTTTTAAGGAACCTCCATACCGTTTTCCATAGTGGCTGTACCAATTCACATTCCCACCAGCAGTGCAAGAGTGTTCCCTTTTCTCCACACCCTCTCCAGCATTTATTGTTTCTAGATTTCTTGATGATGGCCATTCTGACTGGTGTGAGATGATATCTCATTGTAGTTTTGATTTGCATTTCTCTAATGATTAATGATGTTGAGCATCCTTTCATGTGTTTGTTGGCAGTCTGTATATCTTCTTTGGAGAAATGCCTATTTAAGTCTTCTGCCCATTTTTGGATTGGGTTGTTTGTTTTTTTGCTATTGAGCTGCATGAGCTGCTTATAAATTTTGGAGATTAATCCTTTGTCAGTTTAAAAAGCACACTACTCTTAATTAAACTCCACACTTTATTTGAGTTTCTTAGTTTTTCCCTAATGTCCTTTTTTTATTGTTCCAGGATCTCATCCAAGATACCACATTACATTCAATAGTCATGTCTCCTTAGCTTCCTTTAGTCTGTGACAGTTCTCAGACTTTGTTTCTGGTGACCTTGACAGTTTTGATGAGGACTAGTCAGGCATTTTGTACAATGCCCCTCAATTTGGGTTTGTCTGATGTTTTTCTCATAATTGGACTGGAGTTATGGGTTTTTGAGAGGAAGACCACAGGGGCTAAGAGTCATTCTCATCACATCATATTAAGGACATAGGCTCTCAATGTGACTTATCACTGATGATGTTAACTTTGGTCACCTGAGGTAGTGCTTGCTAGTTTTCTCCACTGTAAAGTTACTTTTCCCCTCTCTTCCTGTCAGTAAGTGCAGCCCACACTCAAAGGATGGAGATTGAAGATACACCTCCTCGAAAGCAAGGAAATCTACATAAACTATCCAGAATTTTTTTCCATTTCCTGGTGCAATGCTTTAAATATTTTTTAAATTTAAATTTAATTTAATTTAAATTGTTTTAATTAGCATACGAAGTATATTAGTTTCAGGTTTACAATGTAGTGATTTGATATTTTTATACATTATGAAATGATTATTACAATAAGTCTAGTTACCATCATCACCATATGAAGGTATTACAATATTCTTGACTATATTCCCTATGCTGTACATTACATCCCTAGGACTTATTCATTCTTTAAATGGAAGTTTGTACCTCTTAATCCCCTTTACCTATTTTGCCATCCCCCAACCTCTCTCCCCTCAGGCAACCACCAGGTTGCTCTCTGTATCTGAGTCTGTTTCTGTTTTGTTTGTTCATTTGTTTTTTAGATTCAACAAAGAAGTGAGATTCAAACTCAGCCTGTTGGCAAAGATGCAGTTAATGAAGTGGCTATTAAACCCATGGGTGAAACCTCTGAATCAATTAAGTTGGCAGTGGATAAATTATTTCAGTGGACAAAATGGCTCAGAGAAAAGAGCTTGAATACATGGGTCTCCTATGGAAGCCTGCTAAGTTCAAGGTACATGGACTTAAATCTAAAGAGAGAAGTATATTTCAAAAAGAATTCTAGGTATTGACACGTGGAGTTAACTGGAACCAAATAGATTCAAACAACACTAACAAAAAATGTTTTCGAGAAAGTTAAATTGCCAGAGAGTCATTGACTAAAAAGCCAAAAACTGTGACTTCCTGAGACTTGAAACAAACCTTGGTCCCCCATCATTCTAGGGGCAGGTGATATGTTGAGGAAGCTGCTCAGCATGCAGGGAGAGAATGGTTCCCAATTTCCTCTTTAAATGTGGCAGAAGAAGATGATGCAAAGGGAGGACCTCTCTGAGGGTGAAACCAAGAACCTTGGGGAGTAATGGACAGGGGAACCACTTACTGGGAGCAAAACTGATCAAAGTACACTCTCCTCCCCAGGTCAGAAGTCCAAGTCAATGTCTGCCTGACCAGACAAATTTCAGAATTTTTATGGATCAGTGACTATCCTGTGCCTCCCATTCTTCCCCTGTCTGAATGGGAGGATGTACTGAGGTTATCCACTTACTGTTTCACATTGCATAGTGTGTATGTGTTGTGTTGGGGGTGGGGGAGGGTAAATAACTTAAATCTCCACAAAGAGTCCTCTCCAGACCTAATATGAAGACTATCACAATATCAGGACTTAGTCTATCATGGGACATCCCACTGGGATGGAATTTTTGAGTTGTTTTCTTTAGGGATGGAGGTGTATCTTGAATATGAAAGGAAGGGAAGTGAATCTTTGTGAGCAAATACTTGTGATGTATTGTAGTCTTTTCCAAAATATTGTCTGTCCCTCCTTGGGTTAGGATTACACTTACTGCCCCATTGAAATCAAACTTGGCCGTTTGATTTACTTTGGCCAATTAAATATGAGAAGTGATGTGTGCTACTCTGAGCAAAAGCTCTAAGACCATCATGTAGTTTCTCCTTGCTCTTGTCTCCTTCTGCCACAAGACTGGTGATGTCTCAGATGGGGTTCTTCTGGCAGCCTGGATTCCCACATGCGAAGGATGTGAAGCAGAGGCAAGGTGAACCCCAACAGACCTGCAGTGTAAGTGAGAAACAAAATGTTTGTTGTAAGCCACTGAGATTTGGGGATGGTTTGTTCCGGCACCATGACCTGGCCTCTATTACTTACCATGTGAAGCATGTCAAGTGATGCAGAGCAACAGAATGGAAGGGGTCTTGGACTTTGTTGACTTCTCAGAGGAATAACCCATCATTTCTTACTTCTTTATGAGAAATACACTTCTAATTTCTCTAAGCCATTGTCAATTTGAGTTTTCTGCAAAAGCATCAGAACCAACATCCAAACACACGCCAACTTTACCCTCATCTCCTTTCATGCTAAACCATGGGGCTCTCCTTCCCCCTCTTACTCATCCTCGGTAGTGAAATACCTTTGTTCATATATCAACTTATTTCTGCCACACTACGTATCTTTCTTAGGTCTACAGAGTCTGCTATATCCTCTCACATCACGTTGCAGGTTGAGTTCTCAAAAAGCAGATGCTGAGCTGCAGTTTCAGGTGCAAGATGTTTATGACAGAGCAGCACCCTGAATAGAATGGGAGGAAGCAGAATTGGGCAGAGAAAGCAGTTGAACGGGGATGCAGCCCTCAACAAACCTTAGCCAACCTGGCAGGATGCTGTGCAGTGAATTTTGCCCAACAGAGTTGTCCTGCATTGAGCTGAATGTTTGAGACTTTATATTGTCCATAACTCATTTTCCAGTTGTCAGTTGTAGATTGTGAGTCTGGGAGTGGTTTGTGACCCCAAGCAATGCAGCTCATTGCAGCTGAGGCAGGCCTTGAAGGAGCTGACATTTAGAGGCTGGTCTGCCGACTGCCCTCTCCAAATCTGGGCAGGAAACCTTCCCTGAAGGGAGATCTGGGTGGTGCATCCTCCATGTCTACCACACCCCACCTTCCTACAACCTCCTTTTATTCTCTTATGTGTAAAGCTGCAATGATCTCTTTCCCCAAATGTACTTCTGATCTATTCTGCTGTTCATGGCATCAATCACATGTACAATGTATTTCATGTAGTTTTTCTTTTTTTTTTTCTTTTTTCTTTTGTGGTACGCAGGCCTCTCACTGTTGTGGCCTCTCCCGTTGCGGAGCACAGGCTCCGGATGTGCAGGCTCAGCGGTCATGGCTCACGGGCCCAGCCGCTCCGCGGCATGTGGGATCTTCCCAGACCAGGGCACGAACCCGCGTCCCCTGCATCAGCAGGCGGACTCTCAACCACTGCACCACCAGGGAAGCCCTCATGTAGTTTTAAAGACCAGGATGCAGTCGTCTTTATACGCTGGAGAATCTATATAATCCAAAATTCTACAGTACCTGTTTTTACTCTTTTTCTTTCCTCTATATTCAATACAAGGGGAAGGGAGGGAGGGTCAAAGTGTTTTGTTCAATTTCTTTTACTTTTTAGCAGAGAAATGCTATCCGTTTGCAATCTGAATGTCCCTAGGTTCTCCAGCTATCCGTGTCACTGAGATTTTTGATGCCCACCTGATATTGTCAACTCTCATTATGTGTAAATACAGAAAGTTTGGTCTTTTATCTAGTTTCCATGCATTAAGATTTCTGAGAGTGCCAGAAAGGCTTCCATGCACCACAGATCTCTTCCGGTCCTCTCCTCTCACTTTTCGCTCTGGACTGCTGTTCCAAGACCTCGGCCGGTTACCTCCTTGATTGACATGACAGCTCTTCCAAGCTCTGCCCCCTCCATGCTCCTCTGTATCCCAAAAAGAAAAAGGTCTCTTCCTTCATCTCCCAAGTTACAGGAAACATCAGGCCCTAATTTTAGCAAAACATAGTAAAGGTTTGCTTATGGTGAAAGGCAAATATTTAAAATTAGATGTTAGATATCACTGTGTCCAGAGTCCTTTGACCACAGATTATCCTGATGGCTTTTTTCCTCCTTGTCTCCACGCCTCCTTCTACTGCCATTTTTTCCGCTGAAACATTTGAGAGTAAGCTGCAGACATGATACTCCTTTACTGCCAGTACTTCAGGGGTGTTTCCTAAAAATAAGGACATTCACAGCACAATAATCAAAATCAGGAAATTAACACTGATATAATACTCTGATCTAATCTATAGACCTTATTTGACTTTTATCAATTGTGCCATAAATGTCTTTACGGCAAAAGAAAAAAAAATTCTGGTCTAGGATTCAATGTAGGATCACACATTACATTTAGTTTTCATGTTTCTTGTTTTTTTTAATAGCCATTCTTTTAATGTATTTATTTATTTATTTATTTTTGGCTGTGTCAGGTCTTAGTTGTGACACGTGGGATCTTCGTTGCAGTGCACACGCTCTTCGTAGTGGCGCATGGGCTTAGTTGCCCCGCAGCATGTGGGATCTTAGTTCCCCGACCAGGGATCAACCCTAGTTCTCTGCATTGGAAAGCGGACTCTGCCTGTGGACCACCAGGGAAGTCCCTAGTTTTCATGTTGCTTAACCTCTTTTAGTCTGGAACAGTTCCCCAGTCTTTGCCTTTGATGACCTTGCCACTATTGAAGAGTTTAGGCCTGTCATTGTGGAGGATGTCTCTCAATTCAGGTTATGCAAAGGTTATAGAAGTGCTTTTTTTTTTTTTTTTTTGCAGTACACGGGCCTCTCACTGTTGTGGCCTTTCCCGTTGCGGAGCACAGGCTCCGGACACGCAGGCTCAGCGGCCATGGCTCACGGGACCAGCTGCTCCGCGGCATGTGGGATCTTCCCGGACCGGGGCACGAACCCGTGTCTCCTGCATTGGCAGGCAGACTCTCAACCACTGCGCCACCAGGGAAGCCCCTATAGAAGTGCTTTTTGTCCTTCTCAGTGCATTATATCAGAAGACCCATGATATTGATTTATCCCATTACTGATGATGCTAACTTTGATCACTTGGATAAGGTGATGTCTGCCAGTTTCTCCACTGTAAATTTACAATTTTTCCCATGTATAATTAATAAATATCTTGTGGGGGTGTTTTTACTTCTTAAAACATAATATTTAAGATTTTTCCTATTAAAAAGTAATTATTCAAGAGAGTTCAAAGGAGTGATATTATACAACTACACTCTTTGGCTCCACAATGCAAATAAATTAGAAATTAGTAGTTAAATAGTAACTATAAAAACCTTCATAGGTTTGGGAATTTTAAAAAAACATTTAAAAGTAACTCATCAATAAAAGTAGAAATTCTATAAACATTATACATAATGAATTATCAATAAAATACTTTCCCTCAATTATCACAAGTTTTTCTTTTTTTTTACACAGGAGAACATCAAACAAAAGTTTAATGACATGTATACATTGGAAAGATCCAGAAAAATGTAGTAACTCTATCACAGCAGATTCTAAGAAACAAGTTTAAGGAAGAGAGAGTTTCGATATTACACAAACTCCCCACAAGAACAGAAAAAGTGGAAACACTGCCTAACCAATTTTATGATGTTAGCATACTCTTTTTTAATCCCTTTATTTTGCATATTTGTTTCTAGCAATTTCCTGGATTTACTTTTTTTTTTAATTGAAGTATAGTTGGTTTACAATGTTGTGTTAGTTTCTGGAGTACAGCAAAATGATTCAGTTATATTATATATATATATATATATATATATACACACACATACATATATATATTCTTTTTCAGATTCTTTTCTATTATAGGTATTGAATATAGTTCCCTGTGCTTATGCAGTAGGTCCTTGTTGTTTATCTATTTTATATATAGTAATGTATAATTAATCCCAAACTCTTAAGTTATCCCTCTCCCACCCCTTTCCCCTTTGGTAACCATAACATTGTTTTCTATGTCTGTGAGACTGTTTCTGTTTTGTAAATAAGTTCATTTGTATAATTTTTTTTAGATTCCACATATAAGTGATATCATATGATTTTTGTCTTTGTCTGACTTACTTCACATGATATGATAATCTCTAGGTCCATCCATGTTGCTGCAAATGGCATTATTTCATCCCTTTTTTAAATGGCTGAGTAGTATTCCATTATATATATACACCACATCTTCTTTATCCATTCATTTGTGTTCATCTGTTGATGGACACTTAGGTTGCGTCCATATCTTGGCTATTGTAAATACTGTTGCGATGAACATTGGCTAGCATAATCTCAATAACCAATTGGATAAGTAAAATATGAGAGGAAAGTTGCAGATCATCACCATTCAATGTCTAGACGAAAAAAATTCTAAATAAAATTTTAGCAAGCCAAATCCAACAAAATCTAAAAATGATAATACATCATGACCCAGGCGGTTTAAATCAGGAATTTATTTTTTCTTCCAGTTTTATTGCACAAAAGATGTGCAAGATCCTTATGGAAAACTGTATATAACTTTATTGTGAGACATTGAAGAAAATGTAATTAAGTATAGGATATATTATGTCCATGTATCAGAAATTGTAATCTCATAAAGATGTCATTGTCTCCAAACTGATCTACAGATATTTGCAGCACATACAACCAAAAAAAAAAACAAAACAAAAACAAAAAACAGTAAGAACTATAATGATCGGAAAAATAAATAAATAAGCGTCTGAAAATATCAAACGTTGCAAAGTCCTTAGAAAACGAGAAAAAGAGCCCCAAGAAGAATACACATAATATTGTTCCAGTTACTATAGGTGCATAACAAATTATCCCAAAACTCAGTCGCATAAAATAACCATACTTGGGGACTTCCCCGGCGGTCCAGTGGTTAAGACTCCGCATCTCCACTGCAGAGGCAGCCGGCTGGATCCCCAGTCGGGGAACTAAGATCCCACAGGCCGCGCTGCGCGGCCAAAAATTAAAAAAAGAAAAGAAAAGAAAAGAAAAGATTAAAAAAATATATAACCATACTCACGGATCCTGTGAGCCCAGAATACGGACAGGGGACAGTGGGGAAGTCTTCTCTCTGTTCCATTCATTTTCAACTGGCTTGAAGGTTGGGGTTGGAATCCTCTGAAGGTTCTGTCAGTCACAGGTCTGCGGTTGATGGTAGAAGACTTCAGTAGCTCAGCGTTCCTTAGGCATCCCTCCCTCCTTCTCTCCCCCTCCCTCCTTCTCTTTCTCTCTGTTTTAGAACAAAGTTTCTGTGCGTTTCAAAGTCTGTGGGTTCTGAAGACAGGTTTTAGACCTGATCGGCTGCGGAAATATCCATTACCATAATTACCATAAAAAAGGGGCCCCAAGAAAAGTAAAGTGTCAGGAAAGCTTTATGTCCTGAGAGAAGCCATTGGAGCCAGCTCTGGACTCATTATCCCAGATGGCCCCAAGGTGCTCCTTATACCACGAGGGGTTGTGTGTCCGAATCTGCCTCCCGCGGAGCAGACCGCTCTTCTCCCCTTTCGTCCTTTCGGTGCACTAACAGCTCTCGCCCGGTCCCCAGAGGCTACTGCGCTTTTAGTCCACGGGACGGTAGTACGGCTCGACCAATGAGAGTAGAGCTGGAAAGTCCCGAGTAGGATCACCCCGTCAGAAGCTCTGATCCTTCTTCAGTTGTGAGGGGCCAAAAACAGCGCCAGTGGCGTGAAAGCTCAGGGGAGCTCCACAGCGCGCGGGGGCACCTCCTGAAAAGTTGACTGGCTGCCGCTCTAAAGGGCTGGAAGGGCCGCCCGCCGCTCGGGAAGCCAGTGCGCCAAAGGACCCGGACCTGGGTCCGCTTAGCTGGTGTAGAGCGCGCGGACGGGGACCGGAAGACGGGCTTCGCCCACTTCTTTCTTTCTTTGTTTGTTTTCTTTACATGCGCTTCGTTCCTTTGGTCTTACCGTGCAGAACATAGAAAATACAGATAACTACGAAAGGAGAAATCTCCCTCCACCACTCTGAGACACGAGTTTAAAGCCCAGTCGGTTCGCGCGGCAAGTTTCGGGGGAGGGGCTACGTCACCATTGGCTGAATGCGCCGCCTTAACTAGAGCGCACCAGCTCTCCTCGCAAACGGGGGCCTCTAGCTCCCCTAGAAATCCTGTGAATCCCGAGCAGCGCTCCTGGGTAAGTTTGTCCCCTCTCCGTTGCCAAATATCGGAATCTCAGCTTCTTATCCCTTGTAAGTCTAGTCTGCTGGCTCTTTGACGAGGTGGGTTGCAGCCAACACAGCCCCGCCCACCCCGCTCCCGGTGAGACCCTCGGCTGTTATCTCCGGTCTGGGAGTCTTGGCTCTGTGATGCCTGTCTCAGTAGCAGCATCTACCAGAAAACTACAGACTGTTAAGGACTTAAGATCAGGACACTTGGGAACTTGAGGTCAGGGCAGGACGTCATCCCCTGCGTGTGCTGGGAAGCGCCTTAAAGAGCCTGGGGGGAGGAAGTTGGGGTTTGGCATGGACTAGGGAGGGAGGAAGCGCAGGGTGCTATAGGGACAGGTCAGGCAAGTGCAGCTCCTTGGGGGTGCCCTGCACGCCTGGGGTCCTGAAATAAGGGGAGTTAGTGAACAGGTTCTGTCGGTAAAAATGTGGCTGACCAGGCACTGATGAACTGTCTTCTAAATCCAGAAGGAGAAACCAAGTACTGCTAGTGTCCTGCCGAAAGGAGGCGGGGGTGGGGGGGAGATAAGAACCACGCCTTTCTAAACGAAATACACAGTGCTAAAGGAGGAGGGCGAAGAATGAACCATGGTTTTTATTCCTCAGAAGGTAGTTCCTGTCACTCCTGTCCTACCTTTCTGTGCAGTTCCCACCAACCTGCATTCTGGCATAACTAAGGAAATGTGAATGCCTTCCCCTTTCCCATTAAAAATAGCTAACAGGGCTTCCCTGGTGGCGCAGTGGTTGGGAGTCCGCCTGCCGATGCAGGGGACACGGGTTCGTGCCCCGGTCCGGGAAGATCCCACATGCCGTGGAGCGGCTGGTCCCGTGAGCCATGGCCACTGAGCCTGCGCGTCCGGAGCCTGTGCTCCGCAACGTGAGAGGCCCGCATACCGCAAAAAGAAAAAAAAGAAAAAAAAAGAAGAAAGATCCCAAATCAACAGCCTAATTTTATACCTTAAACTAGAAAAAGAAGAACAAACAAAACTCAGTGTTAGCAAAAGGAAGGAGATAATAAAGATTAGAGCAGAAGAAATGAAATAGAGAATAGAAAAACAATAGAAAAAAACAATGAAACTGAAGTTTTTTCTTTAAAGCTTTAAAAAATTTTTAATTTATTTTATTTATTTTTGGCTGTGTTGGGTCTTTGTTGCTGTGCGTGTGCTTTCTCTAGTTGTGGCGAGCAGGGGCTACGCTTCGTTGCAGTGTGCAGGCATCTCATCGTGCAGAGCATGGCCTCTAGTCATGCGGGCTTCAGTAGTTGTGGCTCGCGGGCTCTAGAGCGCAGGCTCAGTAGTTGTGGCACACGGGCTTAGTTGCTCCGTGGCATGTGGGATCTTCCCGGACCAGGGCTCAAACCCGTGTCCCCTGAATTGGCATGTGGATTCTTAACCAATGCGCCACCAGGGAAGCCCAAACTGAAGTTTTTTAATCAACAAAATTGGAAAACCTTTACCTATATTGATGAAGAAAAAAACCCCCTCAACTAGGGCTTCCCTGGCGGCACAGTGGTTGAGAGTCCACCTGCCGATGCAGGGGACACGGGTTCGTGCCCCGGTCCAGGAAGATCCTACATGCCGCGGAGCGGCTAGGCCCGTGAGCCATGGCCGCTGAGCCTGCGCATCCGGAGCCTGTGCTTTGCAACGGGAGAGGCCACAACAGTGAGAGGCCCGCGTACCGAAAAAAAAAAAAAAACCCTCAACTAAAATAAAAAATGAAAGAACAGACATTAATACCAATTTTACAGAAATAAAAGGGATGGATTATAAGAGAATACTATGAACAGTTGTACACTAGCAAATTGGATGACCTAGAGGAAATGGACAAATTCCTAGAAACATACCTACCAAGAGTGAATTAGGAAGAAATGGAAAATCTGAATCAACCTATAACTAGTAAGAAGATTGAATCAGTAATCACAAAAGAAAATCCCTGGACCAGATGGCTTCACTGGTGAATTCTACCTGGGCAAATAATTTTTTGTGGGGCTTCTGTCAATAAAAATAATTTAAGTTAACTAAAATCAGAACATTAGCACCATTCTGGCAATCCAGTCTCAATCCTGCGAAAGAAATAATTTCAGCCAGTGAGGTGATCCACTTACCAGGTGTCTTAGTTTGTTCATGCTGCTATGACAAAATATCATAGACTGGGTGGTTTATAAACAACAGAAGTTTATTTCTTACAGTTATGGAAGCTGGGAAGTCCAGATTAAGGTGCAGCAGATTTGGTGTCTGGTGAGGACCACTTCTTGTTTCATAGATGACTGTCTTTTCTCTGTCCTCACATGGTGGAAGGGGCCAGGCAGCTCTCTGGGGAATCTTTTATAAGGATACTTGTCCTATTTGTGAGGGTTCCACCACTGTGACCTAATCACATCCCAAAGGCCCTATCTCCAAACACCATCACACTGGGGATTAGGTTTCAACATGTTAATTTTGGGGGCACATAAACATTCAATTTATAGCACGAGGCTATTCTCCAGAACGAGGATCCAGCCATGAGGTCCCAGGACAACACGTTGGTATGAGTCCCAGGGCTCCTTGGGTAAAGGGCCATTGAGCACTGAAAAGGGAAGAAATGGGGACCTGGACCCATAGAGTGTTGTCCAGGCTTGGGCACCTTTCCAGGATGACACTGCTGGCCCTGGCTGGTCCCAGGCACTGGAAGGGCTCAGAAAATTTCATGGAAGACATTCCAGAGCAGGAAGGGTGCTCCGCGCCCGCCGAGGTTCAGAGTCCATGGCAGGAAGGAGGCCCCAGGCCTTTCCTCCTGGTGTCCTAAATGATTAGGAGCCCCCACCAGATTTCCTGTAGTTTGAAAACAACCACTCTAAACACTTCAGTACTCTGTTTTTAAAGAGTTCTCTAGATCTATGGTGAGATTAGGGCCCAGCATGAATACAAAGTTCTGTGGGAGCCCTGAGAAGAGGATAGACATGGGACTTCTAGGAAGGATGAGGGGAGTTTTCAGGTGACAAAAGTGGAAGAGGGCAAAGGCACAGAGGCCCCAAGTTTCATGGGGGGTGGTGACTACTCTGGGGCATTTGGAGAGGTGACATTTACTGAACACTTAGTCTAGGCCCTGTAATTTGCTAAGTGTTCTGTGGAATATATTGTTGCTTTTTTTTCCTCTGTATGGAAAGGTCATGATCGACAAAGGAATTCTCTTGGTTTAACCCCAACCGTCCAAATCATCTGGAGCCCCAAAGTTACTGTTGCTGTCTTAGTCAGCTCTGGCTGCTATTATAAAAATATCATAGACTGGCTGGCTTATAAACAACAGAAACTTATTTCTCACAGTTCTGGAGGCTGGGCAATCCAAGATCAAGGTGCCAGTGTGGTCAGGTTCTAATGAGGGTCCTCTCCTGGTTGTAGACTTTTCACTGTATCTTCACATGGTAGAGAGCAGAGAAGGGAGGCAACCTCTCTTGAGGTTCTTACAAAGGCATTAATCTTACTCATGAGTGCTCGGCCCTTATGACCTCAGCTGATGCTAATTACCCCCCAAAGGCCCCACTTCCTCATACCATCATGGGGTAGGGGAGGGTTTCAACATATGAATTTTGAAGGGACACAAACATTCAGTCCATACAGCTGTTTACATATGATCAGAAGTTTATAGAGACTGAGGTGTATTCACAGCCTACAGCTGAGTCTCTGCAGGATACTGATCCAGCAGTGGACAGGAGTATTCTGACCCTCTTTGTATCCTTTCCCAGTGTAGTGATCACTGCCTGTGATGAACTCTTCTCTCAGCTGTCTCTAGGCCATCTATAACAAAGCCGTAATCCCAGTAGACCTTAAAGGGACAGGGTTAATGGATTTGGGATACTTATACTTAAAGCAGATGTTTTTGTATGTAAGAATTTTACCTCATTGAAAATATGTGGATATCTGATAGAAAAAGTGTATAGTGACTTGGCCCACCTTGCTTAAGATCAATGGCCAAAATATATGAACCTAACTCATCCTTGAAAGAAGGAAAAATTATTAAAATGGCATATTGCTAGATGTCTTTAGACTCCAACTGAGAATTTTTCCAAGGGATTCCCCAATAAAAGAAAATAATTAAGATAAAGTTGAAATTATTAAAAAAAATAAAAGTATATGTAATATATAAAACTAAAATTTGGTTCACTGAGATCAGAAACATAGATAGGCTCCCCTCAGGGGCTTATTTAAGAAAAGAAGAGAGAAGCAAGTTATATAATGTTAGGGATTAGAAAGGAGATATAAACACAGATAAAAATTAGATTAAAACAATTAGAAGAGGGTCATATAAAACTATGGCAAAAAATTGGAAAATTTTACAGGAGTAGAAATTATGATCATCTTATCATCATTATCATTATCATCAGTTCAGAATATGTCCCCAAAACCTATTTTATATCTGTATCCTTATCATGGCATCCAGTGGAATATAGGATAAAACAAAATAAAGAATTTTGCTGGGTTTGCCTCACAATACATAATTTGCTATCTCTTTTGCTCAGGTCCTATTTTAAATGGCTCTGTCTGTTTTACAGAAAAGAATTTCTGCTTGGAAATTGAATGGCTTCTAGGAAGATGACCATCCGTGTTGTTTTGGACACTAACTATGCTGAGCTGGTTCTAGATGTGGGAAAAGTCACTTTCGGGGAGAAGAATAGAAAAAAAATGAAAGATTGTCAACTGAGAAAAAAGCAGAATGAAAACGTCTCACAATCTGTGGTTGCTTTGCTGAATTCTGGAGGGGGCGTGTGCAGGGCTGAAATTGAGAATGAAAACTATAGTTATGAAAAAGATGGAATAGGATTAGATTTGGAAAATTCTTTTGCCAATATTGTTTCGTTTGTTTCTAAATACTTAGACTTTATGCAGCAAGGTAAATATTTTCTGATTTTTGTCAAATCGTGGAGCTCAGAAACCTCTGGGTTGAGGATTGCCACCTTGAGCTCCAATTTGTACAAAAGAGATATAACCTCTGTAAAAGTCATGAACGCTACCGCTGCACTGGAATTCCTCAAAGACAGGTTAGAAACTGGAAAGAGATCTTCTTTAATACCTGAATCACCTCCAAAGAGGTACTGTTTTGATGTACAAGAAGAAAGTAGCATGAAGGCCTTGGCTGCTGACTTTTTTAATAGGATGCGACTCAGGTACAGAGAAAAACTCACCTTTACTGAATCCACACATGTTGAAATGAAAGACTACTCAACAGAAAAGTTGTTACAACGCATTAAAGATATTCTCCCTCAATATGTTTCTGCATTTGCAAATACTCATGGGGGATATTTGTTTATTGGTTTAAGTGAAAAAAAACAAGAAGTAACTGGCTTTAAAGCAGAGAAGAGTGACCTTGACAAGATAGAAAAAGAAATAGAACAATGCATTAGCAAGTTTCCTGTCTATCACTTATGTATAGAGGAGAAGAAGATAAATTATTCATGCAAATTCCTTGAAGTATATGATGAAGGAAGTCTTTGTGGTTACGTCTGTGCGCTCAAAATAGAGCTATTCTGTTGTGCAGTGTTTGCCAAAAATCCGAATTCCTGGCATGTGAAAGATAATCAAGTGATGCAGCTGACCGTGGAGGAATGGGGCCATTTAATGCTGGATCTTAAACCAAGTGAGGAAGGGGGATTAGAAATAAGGGTATATTTGGCTGGGGTGGCAAGGCTTTTTTTTTCTCTTGGATTTGGGGCAACATCAATAGTCCTCAAATTTCAACACCTAATTTACTAATCTCTGGTGGTTATAATCATAGTTCACTATCTCTACCCACTTAGAAGGTAGCTATTCCATACAGAAAGCACATTACCTCCTCTCTCTAGCATTGCCTGGTATAAAGATCCAATTAACCCTGTTTTTCTTCCTTGTCACTTCTACTCACTTTCAAGGAGAGCCTGTGAATTCCTTCTCCCTTTCCCTTCTGAGCTCGGTTTCAGTAACTGACCACTTCTCTCTCTCAGGAACACTTGCCTCTTTTATTTACTTGCTCCTTCATCTTTCTTTACACCTTTCCGTTTATTTCCCTTAGAACCTCTTCCCTCTTCCTCTCCTGTCTCTTCCTTTTGTGAATCAATGTATAACCCTAAATTGGACGGATAAGAAAAGGATAGTGTTGGTATTTCATCTGATTTTTGGAAAAGAAAAGCCTCCAATGAAACTAGACCAGCACTAGCAACTTAAAAATCTTTGAAAATGCAAACTTCTTCCTTAGAATCTGCACAAAATTCAGCTCTCCACTAGCCATCATGTCTTCTAATTTTAATTGCTTTTAAAATCAACCCAATTATATGGTAATGTATTCAATTACTATTAATGCATTTTCCTATTAGTATTCAATATAGTGTGTTTCAGCAGCCTCAAGGAATAAATTTATAACTTATGTTTGACTTGGGAATCTAAGCACAATATCTAACAATATTTCTATTGGAAAAATGGGGTCATTTCTAAGCAGACTTTTGATATACTAAGCATTTTGTTGATATACTAAGAATTTAGTTGTGACAAATTGAGAAAGTGATTTTTGTTTTTTAAGATTTTTCCAGGTCATTTGAAGAGATGAACGTTCCACAAAGTATGTTATCACCTATACCCCTTGATCGGTCTCCGTATAAATATAAGAATTTGGAAAGTCAGGAGCAGAGATATCACCTTACAGGTAATTTAACTCTGGTTTCTTTGGACTTGGTGTGTGTATTTTCAAATCTTCTCTTCACATCAGCTCTATCTTGAAACTTATCATCAAAGTATATTCTGGCATTCAGGGGAATGCTTTGGTGTTTTTATCATTGAATATGTCAAAATCTAATTTTTCAGATTTTGATTAGACTTTTCTTGGTGTAATAGGAACTCCTTTAATTGGAAGCAAGAGAACCCCAACTCAATTTAGTTTAAACAAAAAAGGAAGTACATCATGTTGCTGGGAAATCTAGATTGAGACCCAGCTTCATACATTGAGTTACTGAAGAAAGGCCACCAGTACTCAGAATCTCTGATTTATCTGTTTTCGTTATTACTGTTTATGGACAACATGTTGTTTTCTGCTGTATAAACAGTGTTACCTTGAATACTCTTGTTCAGTCTTCTGGTGCATATTTTCAAGAGTTTCTCCTGGGTCCACACGTAGGAGTAGAATTGCTAGGTCAGGAAGTATGTGAATATTCAAGCAATAAGATAATGCCAGATTGTTTTCCGAAGTAAATGACTCACTTTACCCCCAACAACAATATGTTACAAATGCCACATCTTCTCCAGTTGTCAAACTTCTCTTCATCTTTCTTCTCATCCTCCTTCTTCCCACTCAAATAGGTGTAAAATAGTATCTCTCTGCTTCTACATTTCCCTGGTTATTAATTTGGTTGAGCATATCTTCATATACTTACTGGCCATATGTATTTTATCACCTGTGAAAGACCTATTCTGTCTTTTGCCCATTTTTCTATTAGGCTTTTGTCTTTTTCTTGCTGATGTGTAGGAGATTCTAGAATCCAAATCCTCTTTTGGTCATAGGTATTACAGATTACAGAGATCTTCTCCAAGTTTGTGGCTTTTGTTTTCTCTTTTCTTAAGGCATATTATGATAATTAGTAGCTTGATATTTTAATATAGTCAAAGTTACCATATTTTAATTTTCTGGTTTAATGCTCTTTGTGCCTTGTGTAAGATATCATTCTCTACCTTAAGGTTAGAAAGATATTTCCCTTCATTTTCTTCTAAAAGTTTTAGGGTTTTGCACTTTACATTTAACATTTAAATCCTTGATCCATCTCAGTGGTGATGTAAGAGTATTATTTCATTTTGTTCCATGTGGATGGCCACATTACCCAGCTCCAATTACTGAATAGTTCCCACTTTCACCCACTGATCTGCCATGCCCCCTCCAGCATATTACTAAGTATACGTATAACCACATTTCTAGAATCCCTATTATGTTCTCTTGGTCAATTTGTCTGTCCCTACATCCACTATACTGTCCTAATATTGTAATATCATATTAAGTACTTGGCAGGGTAAGCCACCTTACTTTTATTCTTTTTCTTTGAGAGTGTCTTGGTGATTTTAAATCATTTAATATATTATACAAATTTTAGAATCTGCTTAAGTGCCACAAAAAACCCTTTAAGGATTTTGATTGCAGTTACATTGACTAGGTAGATTTGTGACATATTTACATCAATTGCTTTGTACAGTTGAACATAGGAAATCTCTCCATTTGTTTATATCTTCTTTAATGTCTTTAAAGTTTTATAAGTTTCTGTGTACAAGTTTTGTACTTTTTTGTTACATTTATTACTAGTTTTGTTTTTAATTTATTTTTATTTTATTTATTTTATTTTTGGCTGTGTTGGGTCTTCGTTGCTGCATGCAGGCTTTCTCTAGTTGCAGCAAGTGGGGGCTACTCTTTGTCATAGTACGTGGGCTTCTCATTGTGGTGGCTTCTCTTGTTGCACAGCATGGGTTCTAGGTGCGCGGGCTTCAGTAGTTGTGGCACACGGGCTCAGTAGCTGTGGCTTGCGGGCTCTAGAGTGCAGGCTCAGTAGTTGTGGCACACGGGCTTAGTTGTTACACGGCATGTGGGATCTTCCTGGACCAGGAGTCAAACCTGTATCCCCTGCATTGGCAGGCAGATTCTTTTTTTTTTTTTTTTTTAATAGATTTATTTATTTATTTTTGGCTGCGTTGGCTCTTCGTTGCTGTGTGCGGGCTTTCTCTAGTTGCGGTGAGCGGGGACTACTCTTTGTTGCACTGCCGGGACTTCTCATTGTGGTGGCTTCTCTTTGTTGCTGAGCACGGGGTCTACGTGCGTGGACTTCAGTAGCTGTGGCTCACGGGCTCTAGAGCGCAGGCTCAGTAGTTGTGGCACATGGTCTTAGTTGCCCCATGGCATGTGGGATCTTCCCGGACCAGGGCTCAAACCCATGTCCCCTGCACTGGCAGGCAGATTCTTAATCACTGTGCCGCCAGGGAAGCCCTATTACTAGGCTTTTAAAAAATTTTTGTTGTTGTAATTGTAATTGATGTCTTTCTTTTTTGGCTGCGCTGTGCAGATTGCGGGATCTTTGTTCCCTGACCTGGGATTTAACCTGCGCCCTCGGCAGTGAAAGTGTGCAGTCCTACCCACTGGACCGCCAGAGAATTCTCGATGTTTTTCTTTAAAAGTTACATTTTCTTATTGTTTGTTGCTGGTGTGTAGAAATGCAATCAATTTTATATATTAGTTCATGCTACCTTGTTAAAATTTATTTTAAATAATTTGTCCATAGATTCTTTTTATGTTCTTTATAATTATACTGATTATGTTTTCCTAATGCTTTTTTTTTTTTTTTTTTTTTTTGCGGTACGCGGGCCTCTCACTGTTGTGGCCTCTCCCGTTGCGGAGCACAGGCTCCGGACGCGCAGGCTCAGCGGCCATGGCTCACGGGCCCAGCCGCTCCGCGGCATGTGGGATTCTCCCGGACCGGGGCACGAACCCGTGTCCCCTGCATCGGCAGGCAGACTCTCAACCACTGCACCATCAGGGAAGCCCTCTTAATGCTTTTAATATTTTTACTTTATCCTTTTTTTTTTTGTATCCCTAGTACTCATTTATCTTATAGCTAGAAATTTGTTCCTTTTGACTTTGTGCCTTTATCCAATTCCTCTTCCCCTTACCCCCTGCCTCTGGTAACCACAAATCTGACCTCTTTTTCTATGAGTTTGTTTGTTGTTTTTGAAGTATAATTGACCTACAACACTATGCTAGCTCCTGTTATACAACATAGTGATTTGATATTTCTGTACATTTCAAAATGATCACCAAGGTAAGTCTAGTTACGATCTGTTACCATACAAGGATTGTACCTAGTTACTGACTGTATTCCCCACACTGTACATTTCATACCTATGACTCATTTATTTTGCACCTGGAAGTTTACACCTCTTTATCTCCTTCGCCTATTTATTTCCTCCCCCCAAACCCCTCTTCTCTGGCCAACATCTGTTTGCTCTCTGTTTCTCGAACTCTGTTTCTGTTTTGTTATGTTTCTTAGTTTGTTGCTTCCATATCTTAGCTACTCTAAATAGTGCTGCAGTGACCATAGGGGTACATATATCTTTTCTAATAGTATTTTCATTTTCTTTGGATAAATACCCAGAAGTGGAATTGCTGGATTGTATGGTAGTTCTACTGTTGGTTGTTTGAGGAACTTCCATGCTGTTCTCCATAGTGGCTACACCAGTTTACATTCCATGAGGGTTCCCTTTTCTCCACATTCTCACCAACACCTGCTGTTTCTTGTCTTTTTGATACCAGACATTTTAAAAAATTGAAGTGTAGTTGATTTACAGTATTACTAAGTCCCAGGTGTACAACATAATGATTCACAATATTTAAAGGTTATACTGCATTTATAGTTATTGTAAATATTGGCTATATTCCCCATGCTGTACAATATATCTTTGTAGCTTATTTATATGATACATAGTAGTTTGTGCCTCTTAATTTGTGCTTTACACAAATTTTTATATGTTGAAATTTAATTATTCAGCTTGAAAGATTTTCTAATTTTCCTTATGAATTCTTTGATGCATAGATTATTTTACGGTTAAATTTCAAATACTTGGACCTTTTATAGACATCTTATAGTTGTTGATTTCTAATTTAATTCCATGGTGATCAGAGAACATACTCTGTAAGATTTCAATCTTTGAAATTTATTGAAGCTTGTTTTGGTTTATTTATGGTTTATTTTTGTAGATTTTCCAAATGCACTAGTAAAGAATATATGTTCCACAGTTGTTGAGTATGTTTTTCTATAAATGTCAAGTCAAGTTGATTGATAGTGTCATTCGCATCTTCTATAAACTCATTTTTTGTTTCATTCTTCTTTCAGTTTGAAAGAGAGGTATTTATAATCACCAACTACAATAGTGCATTTGTCCATTTGTCTTTTTTTTTTTTATAATTTTGGGGCTGCATTGGGTCTTCGTTGCTGTGCTCAAGCATTCTCTAGTTGCGGCAAGCGAGGCCTACTCTTTGTTGCGGTGCGTGGGTTTCTCATTGCGGTGGCTTCTCTTGTTTTGGAGCATGGGCTCTAGGTGTGTGGGCTTCAGTATTTGTGGCACATGGACTCAGTAGTTGTGGCTCACAGGCTCTAGAACGCAGGCTCAATAGTTTTGGCCCACAGGTTTAGTTGCTCCATAGTATGTGGGATCTTCCCAAACCAGGGCTTGAACCTGTGTCCCCTGCACTGGCAGGTGGATTCTTAACCACTGCACCACCAGGGAAGCCCTATTTATCTTTTTAATGCTGTCATTTTTTTGGTTCAATTACTTCGGAGTTCTTATTAAGCTCATACTCATTTATAATTTTCCTGATGTCTTAACCCTTTTATAATTTTGAAAGTTTCTTCATTTCCACAGCATCTCTTGAGTAGAAATCTATATTGTCTGGAATTAATATAGCTGCTCCAGTTTTCTTATAATTAGAAGCTGCATGGTATATATTTTTTCACTCTTTTACTTTCAACCTATTTACGTCTTTGTATCTAAAATGTGTGTCTTGTAGACAGTGTACAGTTGGGCTTGCTTTTATTTTCATTCCAATAATTTTTTCTTAATTTTTTCAGATTTCAGCTGCTGCCTTTTTCCCTTCAGGATATTCCCTGTGCATGTGTAGTTTAGTCCACAGCTAAGGATCTGTGTGGACTTTATATGCAGATTTTGGGACTCACTCCCATTGCATCACCTTCCCTTCTAGTATTTCTTCTCTAACTTTCTGACTGCTCTGACAGTAAGGCTCTTTCTGCTTTCTAAGCAGTGCAAATACTAGACAGTGCTCCTCGGAAAAAATGCTGCAGACTCAAAAATCTCTTCAGTTGCAATTGTCTTTCAAGAGTAGACTGCTCTTCTGTTTATATCTCCTGCTTTGGTTACTTTTCAGTGCCTTCAAATACTTAATTTTTAATATTTTGTCCAGATTTTACACTTTGCACCTGTGAGAGGGTTAGTCTGACTAAGCTACTCTGCCATTGCTTAGAGACAAAAACCTCTCATCTGTTTTTTTTTCCTTTTGCCTTTTTTTGGATTAAGTATTTTATTTTATTTTCCTGTTCTTCTCTTCTCTCAGCTTTTAATACAAATTATTCTATTATTCCTTTCCATGGTTTGCCTAGAAATCACAGTGTGCATCTTTATTTTGCTAGTTTTACTTCTTCCCAAGTTTTTAGCTTTATATGAATCCTTTTATTGTTTTAAAACTGTCAATAATACTTCTTATTTGCCCAACATTTACTCTTTCCAGGAAAATGTATTAATTCCTGAAGTTTAATGCTTTCATTTGGGATAATTTTCCTTTAAGAAGAACTCTGATGTTATTTGTAGTGTAGATCTTCTGACAATAAGTTATCTCTTTCTCTCTCTTTCCCCCCACCCATTTGAAAATGTTTTATTTTTGCTTTTTGTTGGATATTTGTGGTACATGTTGAATTCTAGGTTTGCAGACCTTTTCTTTCAGGACTTTAAGATGTCATTCCAATGTCTTCTGGCTTATAGACTTTCTGTAGAAGAATGAATCATAAGTCTTATTGTTGCTTCCTTGTAGATTATGTGTCTTTTTTCCTCTGACTGCTTTAAAGATTTTTCTGCTGTAGGATGTCTTTCCATTTATCTGTGCCTTCTTTAATTCCCTTCATCTGTGTTTTAGAGTTTTCAGTGTACAAGTCTTTCACTTCTTCAGTTAAGTTTATTCATAAGTATCTTATTCTTTTTGTTACTTTTGTAGATTCGATTGTTGTCTTAATTTCCTTTATGGATAGTTTATTGTTGGTGTATAGAAATGCTACAGACTTTTGTACATTGACTTTGTATCCTACAATTTTACTGAATTTTCTTATTAGTTTTAACAGTTTTTGTTGTTGTTGAATCTTTAGGGTTTTCTACATATATGATCATGTCATCTGCAAACAGAGATCATTTAACTTCTTACTTTCTGATTTGGTTGTCTTTTATTTCTATTTCTGGTCTAATTACTTTGGCTAGGACTTCCAGTAGTGTTGAATAGAAGTGGTGAGATGGACTTCCCTGGTGGCGCAGTGGTTGAGAGTCCGCCTGCCGATGCAGGGGACACGGGTTCGTGCCCCGGTCCGGGAGAATCCCACATGCTGCGGAGCGGCTGGGCCCGTGAGCCATGGCCGCTGAGCCTGCGCATCCAGAGCCTGTGCTCCACAGCAGGAGAGGCCACAACAGTGAGGGGCCCACGTACCGCAAAAAAAAAAAAAAAAAGTGGTGAGAGTGGGCATTCTTGCCTTGTACTGGATCTTAGAGGAAAAGCTTTCAGTTTTTCTGCATTGGTTATGATGTTGGCTGTGGCTTTTCATATCTGGCCTTTGTTGTGTTGAGGTAAATTCCTTCTATACCTATTTTGTTGAGAGTTTTTATCGAATGGATGTTGAATTTTGTTAAATTCTTTTTCTGCCTCTGTTGAAATGATTATGTGGTTTTTATCTTTCACTCTGTTAATGTGGTATATCACATTGATTTGTAAATGCTGAACCATCCTTGCATCCCTGGGATAATCCTACTTGGTCATGGTGTATAGTCTTTTTAGTGTGCTTTCAAATTTGGTTTACTAGTATTTTATTGAAGACTTTTGCATCTATATTAATTAGGGTTATTGGCCTGTAGTTTTCTTTCCTTTTCTTGTGGTATCTTTGTTTGGCTTTAGTATCAGGGTGATGCTGGCCTCATAAAATGAGTTTGGAGGTGTTCCCTCTTTTATTTTTTAGAAGAGATTAAGAAGGATTGGAATTAATTCTTTAAATGTTTGGTAGAATTCACCCATGAAGCTATCTGGACTTGGGCTTTTCTTCATAGGGAGGCTTCAATCCTTCAGTCTCCTTAACTGTTATTGGTCTGTTTAGATTTTCTATTTCTTTTTGGTTCAGTCTTGGTAAGTTGTATGTTTCTAGAAATTTATGTTTCTCCTAGATTATCCAGTTTGTTGGCATATAATTATTCATAAGAGTCCCTTTTGGTCCTTTTTATATGTGAAGCATCCATTGTAATGTTTTCTTTATCATTTCTGGTTTTATTTATTTGAGATTTCTCTGTCTTTTTTGCTTAGTTTGTCTGGCTAAAGTTTGTCATTTTCGTTTATCTTTTTTTAAGAAACCAACTCTTAGTTTTGTTGATTTTTTCTGTTATTTTTCTATTCTTTACTTGATTTAATTCTGCTCTAATCTTTATTATTTCCTTCCTTCTGATAATATTGAGCTTACTTTGTTGTTGTTTTTCAGTTCTTTGAGGTGTAAGGTTATGTTGTTTGTTATATTTTTATTTTATAATGTAGGCCTTTATCACTATAAACTTACCTATTAATACTGCTTTTGTTACAACCCATAATTTTTGGTATATTGTATTTTCATTTGTCTTGAGATATTTTTGAAATTCCCTTGTGATTTCCGCCTTGACCTAATGGCTATTCAACAGTGTGCTGTTTAGTTTCCAAGTATTCATGAAATTCTCATTTTATTGTTGTTATTGATCTCTAGTTTCCTTTTATTTTGGTCAGAACAATACTTGGTATGGTTTCAATCTTCCTAAATTTGTTGCGACTTGTTTGTGACCTAACGTGATCTATCTCAGAGAATGTCCCATGTGCACTTGAGGAGAATGTGTGTTCTGCTGGAGGGTGGAAAGTTCTGTATATGTCTAAGTTCATTTGATCTTTAGTTCAAGTCTGTTGTTTTCTTATTTGGATGTTCTAACCATTATTGAGAGTGAAAATAGTGAAGTCTTATACTAATATTTTATTGCTGCCAACTTCTCCATTCAGATTTTTCAATATTTGCTTTATATACTTAGGTGCTATGATGTTGGGTGCATATATATTTACAGTTGTTATATCTCACTGTTGAATTGACCCTTTTATCATTGTGTTTTGACTTCTTTGTCTCCAAAGACTAGTTTTAAAAAAAATTTTATTTTATTTTATTTTAATTTTTGGCCTCACTGCTCGGCATGTGGGATCTTAGTTCCCTGATCAGGGATCCAACCCATGTCCCCTGCATTGGAAGCTCAGAGTCTTAACCACTGGACCGCCAGGGAGGTCCCACTAAAGACTATTTTAGACTTTAATTCTATTTTTTCTGATATAAGTATTGCCATTCCTGCTTTCTTTTAGTTACCATTTCTCTGGAGTATCGTTTTCCATCTCTTCATTTTCAACATATATGCGACCTTGAATCTAAAGGAAGTTTCTTATAGACAGCATATAATTGGATCTTTGTTTTTAATGCATACAACCACTCTAAATTTTTTGATTGGAAACATTAAAACATTTTCATTTAAAGTAATTATTAGTAGGGAAGGATTTATTATTGTCATTTTCTTAACTGTTTTCTGTTTGTTCTTCTGTCCCTTTTTTCTCTCTTGCTGTCATCTTTGTGCTTCATTAGGGTTTTGTGTGTGGGGGGTTGTTTGTTTCATTTTTTGTATTGTTAGGCTTGACTCCTTCCTCTTTTTGTGTGTGTAACTTCTATAGGTATTTTCTTTGCAATTACCATAGGGCTCACACAAAATATCTTATAGCTGTAAGAGTCTACTTTAAGCTGATAACAACTTAATTTCACTTGCATATAGAAACTATACTTTTACCTCTTTTCCCTCCACATTATATGCTATTAATGTCACAGTTTATATCTCTTTATACTGTGTATCCAATAACATAAGTTAATTATAGTTATTTTTAATACTTTAGTCATTTAAATTTTTTAACATCTTTATTAGAGTATAATTGCTTTACAATGTTGTGTTACTTTCTCCTGTATAACAAAGTGAATCAGCTATATGTATACGTATATCCCCATATCCCCTCCCTCTTGCGTCTCCCTCCTACCCTCCCTATCCCACCCCTCTAGGTGGTCACAAAGCACCGAGCTGATCTCCCTGTGCTATGCAGCTGCTTCCCACTAGCTATATATTTTACATTTGGTAGTGTATATATGTCAGTGCCACTCTCTCACTTCATCCCAGCTTAGCCTTCCCCCTCCCTGTGTCCTCAAGTCCATTCTCTACATCTGCGTCTTTATTCCTGTCCTGCCCCTAGGTTCTTTAGAACCATTTTGTTTTTTAGATTCCATATATATGTGTTAGCATATGGTATTTGTTTTTCTCTTTCTGACTTACTTCACTCTGTGTGACAGACTCTAGGTCCATCCACCTCACTACAAATAACTCAATTTCGTTTCTTTTTATGGCTGAGTAATATTCCATTGTATACATGTGCCATATCTTCTTTATCCATTCATCTGTCAGTGGACACTTAGGTTGCTTTCATGTCCTGTCTATTGTAGATAGAGCTGCAATGAATATTGTGGTACATGACTCTTTTTGAATTGCGGTTTTCTCAGGGTATATGCCCAGTAGTGGGATTGCTAGGTCATATGGTAGTTCTGTTTTTCCTTTTCTAATGAACCTCCATACTGTTCTCCATAGTGGCTGTATCAATTTACATTCTCACCAACAGTGCAAGAGGGTTCCCTTGTCTCCACACCGTCTCCAGCATTTATCATTTATAGATTTTTTGATGATGGCCATTCTGACCGGTGTGAGGTGATACCTCACTGTAGTTTTGATTTGCATTTCTCTAATGATTAGTGATGCTGAGCTTCTTTTCATGTGTTTGTTGGCAATCTGTATATCTCTGGAGAAATGTCTATTTAGGTCTTCTGCCTATTTTTGGATTGGTTTCTTTGTTTTTTTGATATTGAGCTGCCTGTATATTTTGTCAGTTTGCTTCATTTGCAAATATTTTCTCCCATTCTGAGGGTTGTCTTTTCGTCTTGTTTATGGTTTCCTTTGCTGTGCAAAAGCTTTTAGTTTCATTAGGTCCCACTTGTTTATTTTTGTTTTTATTTCCATTTCTCTAGGAGGTAAGTCACAAAGGATATTGCTGTGATTTATGTCATAGAGTGTTCCGCCTATGTTTCCTCTAAGAGTTTTATAGTGTCTGGCCTTACATTTAGGTCTTTAATCCATTTTGAGTTTATATTTGTTCATGGTGTTAGGGAGTATTCTAATTTCATTCTTTTAAATGTAGCTTTCCAGTTTTCCCAGCACCACTTGTTGAAGACGCTGTCTTTTCTCCACTGTATATTCTTGCCTCCTTTATCAAAGATAAGGTGATCATATGTGTGTGAGTTTATCTCTGGGCTTTCTATCCTGTTCCATTGATCTATATTTCTGTTTTTGTGCCAGTACCATACTTTCTTGATTACTGTAGCTTTGTAGTATAGTCTGAAGTCAGGGAGCCTGATTCCTCCAAATCCATTTTTCTTTCTCAAGATTGCTTGGACTATTCGGGGTCTTTTGTGTTTCCATACAAATTGTGAAATTTTTTGTTCTAGCTTTGTGAAAAATGCCACTGGTAGTTTGATAGGGATTGCATTGAATCTGTAGATTGCTTTGGGTAGGATAGTCATTTTCACAATATTGATTCTTCCAATCCAGGAACATGGTATATCTCTCCATCTGTTTGTATCATCTTTAATTTCTTTCATCAGTGTCTTATAGTTTTCTGCATACAGGTCTTTTGTCTCCTTAGGTAGGTTTATTCCTAGGCATTTTATTCTTTTTGTTGCAATGGTAAATGGGAGTGTTTCCTTAATTTCTCTTTCAGATTTTTCATCATTAGTGTATAGGAATGCAAGAGATTTCTGTGCATTAATTTTGTCTCCTGCTACTTTACCAAGTTCATTGATTAGCTCTAGTAGTTTTCTGGTAGCATCTTTAGGATTCTCTATGTATAGTATCATGTCATCTGCAAACAGTGACAGTTTTACTTCTTCTTTTCTGATTTGGATTCCTTTTATTTCTTTTTCTTCTTTGATTGTTGTGGCTAAAACTTCCAAAACTAGTCAGCAACCTTGTCTTGTTCCTGATCTTAGTGGAAATGGTTTCAGTTTTTCACCATTGAGAACAATGTTGACTGTGGGTTTGTCATATATGGCCTTTATTATGTTGAGGTAAGTTCCCTCTATGCCTACTTTCTGGAGGGTTTTTATCATAAATTGGTGTTGAATTTTGTCAAAAGCTTTTTCTGCATCTATTGAGATGATCATATGGTTTTTCTCCTTCAATTTGTTAATATGTTGTATCACATTGATTGATTTGCATATATTGAAGAATCCTTGCATTCCTGGGATAAATCCCACTTGATCATAGTGTATGATCCTTTCAAGGTGCTGTTGTATTCTGTTTGCTAGTATGTTGTTGAGGATTTTTGTATCTATATTCATCAGTGATATTGGCCTGTAGTTTTCTTTTTTTGTGACATCTTTTTCTGATTTTGGTATCCAGGTGATGGCAGCCTCATAGAATGAGTTTGGGAGTGTTCCTCACTCTGCTATATTTTGGAAGAGTTTGAGAAGGATAGGTGTTAGCTCTTCTCTAAATGTTTGATAGAATTCGCCTGTGAAGCCATCTGGTCCTGGGCTTTTGTTTGTTGGAAGATTTTTAATCACAGTTTCAATTTCAGTGCTTGTGATTGGTCTGTTTATATTTTCTATTTCTTCCTGGTTTAGTCTTGGAAGGTTGTGCTTTTCTAAGAATGTGTCCATTTCTTCCAGGTTGTCCATTTCATGGGCATATAGTTGCTTGTAGTAATCTCTCATGATCCTTTGTATTCTGCACTGTTAGTCGTTACTTCTCCTTTTTCATTTCTAATTCTGTTGATTTGAGTCTTCTCCCTTTTTTTCTTGATGAGTCTGGCTACTGGTTTATCAATGTTGTTTATCTTCTCAAAGAACCAGCTTTTAGTTTTATTGATCTTTGCTATCGTTTCCTTCATCTCTTTTTCATTTATTTCTGATTTGATTTCTGTGATTTCTTTCCTTCTGCTAACTTTGGGACTTTTTTGTTCTTCTTTCTCTAATTGCTTTAGGTGTAAGGTTAGGTTGTTTGTTTGAGATTTTTCTTGTTTCTTGAGGTAGGATTGTATTGCTATTAAACTTCCCTCTTAGAACTGCTTTTGCTGCATCCCATAGGTTTGGGATCATCATGTTTCATTGTCATTTGTTTCTAGGTATTTTTGATTTCCTCTTTGATTTCTTCAGTGATCTCTTGATTATTTAGTAGCGTATTGTTTAGCCTCCATGTCTTTGTATTTTTTACAGTTTTTTTTTCCCTGTAATTGATATCTAGTCTCATAGCATTGTTGCTGGAAAAGATACTTGATACGATTTCAATTTTCTTAAATTTACCAAGGCTTTATCTGTGACCCAAGATATGATCTATCCTGGAGAATGTTCCATGAGCACTTGAGAAGAAAGTGTATTTTGTTGTTTTTGGATGGAATGTTCTATAAATATCAATTAAGTTCATCTCGTTTAATGTGTCATTTAAAGCTTGCGTTTCCTTATTTATTTTCATTTTGCATGATCTGTCCGTTGGTGAAAGTGGGGTGTTAAATTTCCCTACTATAATTGTGTTACTGTCGATTTCCCCTTTTATGGCTGTTAGCACTTGCCTTATGTATTGAGGTGCTCCTATGTTGGGTGCATAAATATTTACAATTATTATATCTTCTTCTTGGATTGATCCCTTGATCGTTATGTGGTGTCCTTCTTTGTCTCTTGTAATAGTCTTTATTTTAAAGTATATTTTGTCTGATATGAGAATTGCTACTCCAGCTTTCTTTTGATTTCCATTTTCATGGAATATCTTTTTCCATCCCCTCACTTTCAGTCTGTATGTGTCCCTAGGTCTGAAGTGGATATCTTGTAGACAGCATATATATGGGTCCTGTTTTTGTATCCATTCAGTCAGTCTATGTCTTTTGGTTGGAGCAGTTAATCCATTTACATTTAAGGTAAGTATCGATATGTATGTTCCTATCACCATTTTCTTAACTGTTTTGGGTTTGTTTTTGTAGGTCTTTTCCTTCTCTTGTGTTTCCCGCTTAGAGAAGTTCCTTTAGCATTTGTTGTAAAGCTGGTTTGGTGGTGCTGAATTCTCTTAGTTTTTGCTTGTTTGTAAAGGTTTTAATTTCTCCATCGAATCTGAATGAGATCCTTGCTGGGTAGAGTAATCTTGGTTGTAGGGCTTCCCTGGTGGTGCAGTGGTTAAGAATCTGCCTGCCAATGCAGGGGACACGGGTTTGAGCCCTGGTCCAGGAAGATCCCACATGCCACAGAGCAACTAAGCCCATGCACCACAACTACTGAGCCTGCACTCTAGAGCCCACAAGCCACAACTGTTGAGCCCAGTGCTGCAACTACTGAAGCCTCACACCTAGAGCCTGTGCTCCACAACAAGAGAAGCCACTGCAATGAGAAGCCTGAGTACCACAATGAAGAGTAGCCCCCACTAGCCACAATTAGAGAAAGCCCGCACGCAGCAACGAAGACCCAATACAGCCAAAAATAAATAAATAAATAAATAAATAAATGTTTTTTAAAAATCTTGATTGTAGGTTTTTCCCTTTCATCACTTGAAATATGTCCTGTCACTCCCTTCTGGTTTGCAGAGTTTCTGCTGAAAGATCTGCTGTTAACCTCATGGGGATTCCCTTGTATGTTATTTGTTACTTTTCCCTTGCTGCTTTTAATACTTTTTCTTTGTATTTAATTTTTGATAGTTTGATTAATATGTGTCTTGGAGTGTTTCTCCTTAGATTTATCCTGTGTGGGACTCTCTGGGCTTCCTGGACGTGACTGACTATTTCCTTTCCCATATTAAGGAAGTTTTCAACTATAATCTGTTCAAATATTTTCTCAGTCCCTTTCTTTTTCTCTTCTTCTTCTGGGACACCTATAATTCAAATGTTGGTGCTTTTAATGTTGTCCCAGAGGTCTCTTAGGCTGTCTTCACTTCTTTTCATTCTTTCTTCTTTATTCTGCTCTACGGTAGTTATTTCCACTATTTTATATTCCAGGTCACTTATCTGTTCTTCTGCCTCAGTTATTCTGCTATTGATTCCTTCTAGAGAATTTAAAATTTCATTTATTGTGTTGTTCATCATTATTTGTTTGCTCTTTAGTTCTTTTAGGTCCTTGTTAAATGTTTATTGTATTTTCTCCATTCTATTTCCAAGATTTTGGATCATCTTTACTATCATTCCTCTGAATTCTTTTTCAGATAGACTGCCTATTTCCTCTTCATTTATTTGGTCTGGTGGGTTTTTACCTTGCTCCTTCATCTGCTGCATATTTCTCTGTCTTCTCATTTTGTTTAACTTACTGTGTTTGGGTCTCCTCTTCACAGGCTGCAGGTTCGTAGTTCCCGTTGTTTTTGGTGTCTGTCCCCAGTGGGTAAGGTTGGTTCAGTGGGTTGTGTTGGCTTCCTGGTGGAGGGGACTGGGGCCTGTATTCTGGTGGATGAGGCTGGATCTTGTCTTTCTGGTGGGCAGGACCAAGTCCGGTGGTGTGTTTTGGGGTGTCTGTGACCTTATTATGACTTTAGGCAGCCTCTCTGCTAATGGGTGGGGTTGTGTTCCTGTCTTGCTAGTTGTTTGGCATAGGGTGTCCAGCACTGGAGCTTGCTGGTATTTGTGTGGAGCTGGGTCTTAGCACTGAGATGGAGATCTCTGGGAGAGCTCTCACTGATTGATATTACGTGGAGCCAGGAGGTCTCTGGTGGTCCAATGTCCTGAACTCGGCTCTCCCACCTCACAGGCTCAGGCCTGACACCTGGCTGGAGCACCAAGACCCTGTCAGCCACATGGCTTCAAAGGGACATATGATGGGTCCAAGATTCCTGAGCCAAGACATCTCAGGGTCTAGGAGAGAGAGGCAGAGAGATGAGGAACAATCCTGGCTCTGTGTGGAAGGGACTCCATCCCAGGAGCCCCAGAGGCAGGAACTGCCTCTAGTTAGCTTGTCACTGTATACACGATGCCTGGCACACTGTGCTTGGTAAGTATTCAGTGAATGAGTGAACGAATCTCATTTAACTTTTATACTAAATTAAAAGTGATTTATCCACTACCGTCATAATATTATGGTTTTCTGTTTTTGTCTCTATATTTACCTTTACCAATGACTTTTATGCTTTCATGTTGCTGTTTAACATCTTTTATTTTCAACTTGAAGAACTTCCTTTAGCATTTCTTATAAAGTAGGTCTAATAGTGATGAATTCTCTTAGCTTTTGTTTGTTTTAGAAAGTCTTTATCTCCCCCTCACTTTTGAAGGACAGGTTTGCGGTGTACGTATTCTTGGTTGGAAGTTTTCTTCTGTCAGAACTTTGAATATATCATCCCACTCTCTTCTGGCATTCAATGTTTCTTCAGAAAAAGCCACTGATAGTCTTATCGGGGGTTCCCTTTTATGTTACTAGTTGCTTTTCTCTTACTGCTTTCAAAGTTATCCTTTTTATCTTTAACTTTTGACAATTCGATTATAATGTGTCTAAATGTAAGTATCTTCTGATTCAGCTTATTTGGTAAGTTTTGGACTTCCTAGATCTGGATGTTTATCTTGAGGTTTGAAGAGTTTTCGGCCATTACTTCTTGGCATAAGCTTTCTGCACCTTTTTCTTTTTTCCTTCTGGAACTTCCATAATGCATACATTGGTTTACTTGATGGTGTCCCATCAGTTTTCACTCTTTTTCATTCTTTTTTCTTTTTTCTCTTTTTACTGGATGATTTCCAGTGACCTGTCTTCGAGTTTATTGATCTTTTCTTCTGCTTGATCTAGTCTGTTGTTGAACCCCTCTATTGAATTTTTCAGTTAACTTGTATTCTTCAGTTCTATGATTTCTTTTTGGTACTTTTTCGTATTTTCTGTCTCTGTTGAAAACCTCCCTTTGTTCACACATTGCTTTCGTGACCTAAGAATACATCATTAAGGCCACTATTTTGAATTCTCTTTTGGGTAAATCATGTAGCTCCCTTTCATTAAGAAAAGGTTTCTAGAGGTTAATCTTGTTCTTTACTTTTGAACATAGTCCCCTGTTTCTTCTTTTTTCTTGACTCTGTGTTGGTTTCTGCACATTATCTAAAACAGCCGCTTCTTCCAGTTTTCACAGACTGACCTCATGTAGGAGATGAACTCACTAATCAGTTCAGCCAGAGATTCTGGGTACCTCTCAAAGCTTTGTGCTCATTTTAGATGCTGACTTTGTTCTTAGTGTTCCCCAGAGACCATCATAAGCCAAGTCCCATCCGTGCCCTGACTCAGGCAAGATGGAAGCCAGCGCCTCAAGCTGCAGCCAGAAGCGTTGAAGCATTAGATGTGTGTCCCAATTCCTCCTCTCCTTAGGGAGAAGTTGAGAGGCGGAGGTTGCCACCCACTTGCTCTTGACAAGCACCTGCATACTAGTTCAGACTGTGTGCTCCTTCACACTGTTGCTTTGCTCTCTGTTGCCCTCCAGAACCTAGTGAATGCCAGGCCCTGTCAGCTCTCAGAGAAGGATGGGTTAGAAGTCAGTCCCTCTGGTAGCAACTGGAATGTTTTGGGAGCGCGATGTGCATTCCAACTCCTTCTAGGGAGCATCGGAGGCTCGGTTTTCTAACTGGAGCGGTTCAGGGAAGAGCAACAGGAGGTATCCACATGCCCAGTCAAACTCCCAAGGGACTACTGATGGCTTTCTCCGTCAGCTCCCAGAGGCAGACAAGTGCGATGCCAGGCTCTCAGACAGCAGGTACGAAAGTTAGGGTACTAAATGTGCAATCCGATCTCTTCCGGAGGGAAGCTGGGAACTGACTCTATTGTCTGCTGGCTCTCCTCTGAGCCAGAAGGAAGAACCACTGGAAGTGCTCTGGGCCCAGGAGACTAGTGAATGCTGGGCTTCATCAGCTCTCAGAGATAGGCAGGTTAGAAGCCAGTCTCTTGGGTAGCAGCCATAAAAGATGGGGGTACTAGACGTGTGGTCTAAACCTTTTGCTCCTTAGGGAGAGGCTAGGATTTGAGGGTACCCTCCTGACTGTCTGGTGCTGTGCTAGGGGTGAAGTTTATGGCAAGGCTGTGTCTCAACGTTTCCTACCCATTTCAATGTGGTTATTTTCTCAGTCACCCAATGTGCAGGAGTCTCTCAACTAGTTTTTAGATTTCTCTCAGAGGGAATTGATCCACATGTAGCTGTTTGTTGGTTGCATCCACAGGTGGAGGGAGAGTCTGGATCCTCCTATTCTGTCCTCTTGGTCTTTAAGTCCCTTTTTGATAAATTCTAATACCTGAATCATTTGTCAGTCTTTTTCTCGTATCTATTTTTTCTCTTGTTTTTTTTTGGTAGTTTGTCCTGATTTTTATCATATCTCTGAATTTTTTTTTATTATACCATGGATGGCAAATTATAGAGGCTTTGGAAGATGTTACATTCCTCCAAAGAGGATTATACTTTGTTTTGTCAGGTAGATAGAGTACCAGTGATAACCCTGATTTTTTTTGAAGATTGGTTTTATGCTTTTCTAGGGATATCTTTAAATTTTGCCTTTACTATTAGGTCATGGCTCTTCTTGAGTCTCAACTTAAAGTCTGGGGTGTTTACCACAGGCCCCCACTTTGAAGGGACTTGAATTCCAGTCTCAGTCCCCCGTCACCATGAGGTTGATGAAATTCAGGTTCAGCTCTTTAGCCTCCCAGTTGATATTTTCTAATGGGTTTCCAGCATCTCACCCTGTATTTGCCAGTGAATTGAAAAAAAATTTGTATGTAGATTTTGGCTGCTTCTCTGCAGTTTCATCCTCTCTGAGATTTTCCCACTCAAATTCCAGATCCTCTGGTAGCCGTGAATTCCAACCTCTTTTTCTTCAGCCTAGTAAAACTGATGATTTCTGCTTGGGCTCTGTTTACCCATGACATGATATGGAAAATATCCTTAGACAAAAAGCTGGGATGATTGTGGTACTACTTCCTGAGCTTCCTCTCCATCAAAGATTGTAACCCTTTAAGTCCTGCTTGTACTGGTTGCTCTCCAGTTCTTTAAATTTCTGTTTTATATATTTTATACAACTTTTATAGTTGTTTTTGGTGGGAGGGTTGGTCTGATACAAGCTACTTTGCCATGGTTGGAATTGGAAGCTTCCAGTGTTTAAAATTTTATTATAATTATTTTCATATCTAGTGCCATCAGAAAAGGTGACACATGTTCCAGAAATCCTCTATGAGAAACTGTTCTCACAACACAAAGGATTTGCACAGTTGATACATAATGAAATAGGCTCCGTTCATCAAGTTACATTGATCTTTTCTAAGAGCTGGTCTTTGGATCTGGGCTTGCAAGAGAACCAGAAAGTCATCTGTGATGCACTTCTAATTGCCCAGGACCATCCACCAGTCTTATACACCTTCCTCAGGGAACGTAATAAGGAATTAAAAGGTTATTCGATACAAACTGCCTTAACTTTAAAGAAGAAACTCGTAAAAACTGGTGGTTACAGTGGGAAAGTGTGTGTCATGACAAAGATCTATCTGAGTGAAGAATCTTCTACATTGACTGAAGGCAATATCCGACTTCTTCATGATTCAAGCTTATCTGCAATTTACCCTAAGTCCTACACTCTTACAACAACTCAAACAATGAGTGAATTGAAGAAGGCCCTTTTTATAGTCTTGAAGACACTCGGAACTTTGAATGACCAATTTGACTCACATTTCTCAACACCTCCCAGATAAGCAGTATGGATTACTTTCAGAGGAATGAAAAAAGGATGTTTAAATCTTGTCCAAGGCTCACCTGAATCATGGAAAGTAGACCAGGCTACAAAGATGTGTTTCATTATATAGTCAATGGTGTTCTCAAATTCTGGAAAATATGCCTTTGAAAAGCTTTGCAAGGAAGACAACATGATGGGACCTTGGAAAATCAAATTTAGTCTTCATTTATTTCTTCCTAAATGGTCTTCATAGGTGTTGCTTAAGAGTTATTAAGAAAATAAATGCGTTAATTATGCTGTGCACAGTTTGTTATTTACTCCATGCATAGTTTATGGATAAATTGTCTTCCACTTTTAAGTTGGGAAAAATGGCAATACTTTTATTTTTAATAACAACAACAATGGAAATTCCCAGGATATACCCAGAAAACCTTTATAACTTAGAAAAGATTATCATTGATGACATTCAGAGTATTTATAATGGAAATGAAGAAGGCAAAATTTATTACCCATCCCTGCAAAATTCTCTTCATTTTCTTGGACGACTTTTACACTGTTCACTTGGAGGAGTTAGGGCTTGTCTAATTGCTCAGCTGGTACCCTTAAGAACTCAGCAGAATCGTCATTTTAACATTCGGAATTCAAGGTGATACAGAGTTTTCCAGACAGGCAAAAGATAAAGGAGTTCATCACCACTAGACTGATGGTACAAGAAATGTGAAAGGGTCTTGTTTAAGCTGAAATGAAAGGGTGCTAATTAGTACAGATGGTCTCTGTCTTAAGATGGTTCAACTTAGGGTTTTTTGACTTTATGATGGTGCAAAAGCGATTCGCATGCAGTAGAAACCATACTTCAAATTTTGAATTTTGATCTTTTCCTGAGCTAGTCACATGAGATATGATATTCTCTTATGATGCTGGGCAGTGGCAGTGAGCCACAACTCCCAGTCAGCCATGCGATCATGAGGGTTAAACAACCGATACTCTATAGTATATTGTGTTGCTTCCTGCTTCTGATGAGAAGAAGAGGAAGGCATTCACTCTTGAGCTGAAACTCAAATAATTGCCCTGCATGAAAGTAGCAAGCCAGTAATGGCCATCACATGTGAGTTAGGACTTTTGCAATTGATGATCTCGACCACCTTAAAGGATAAGTGAATCAGTGATGCAATGAAATTGTCGGCATCAGTTACATCCGCTGTCTTCATGAAGAAATTAGCTGGGCTAATTGATGATATGAAAAAATTTATCGACACTAGAGTGGAAGACCAGATACAGAAGTGCATACCACTTAGCCTACTGAGGATCTAGGCTAAGGCAAGAAGTTTTTTCCATACACTGAAAGAGCATGCTGGGACTTCCCTGGTGGTGCAGTGGTAAAGACTCCGTGCTTCCCAGCCGCATAGCACAGGGAGATCAGCTCCGTGCTTTGTGACCGCCTGGAGGGGTGGGATAGGGAGGGTGGGAGTGAGACGCAAGAGGGAGGGGATATGGGAACATATGTATATGTATAACTGATTCACTTTGTTATAAAGCAGAAACTAACACAGCATTGTTAAGCAATTATACTCCAATAAAGATGTAAAAAAAACCAAAAAAAGACTCCGTGCTTCCAATGCAGGGGCCCCCCGTTTGATCCCTGGTCACGGAACTAGATCCCACATGCATGTTGCAACTAAGAGTTCGCATGCCACAACTAAGGAGCCAGTGAGCTGCAACTAAGGAGCCTGAGCCACAACTAAGGAGCCTGCCTGCCACTACTAAGACCCAGCACAACCAAATAAAAATAAACAAATAAATATTTATAAAAACTTGTAAACAAATAAAAGAGCATGCTGATGATCTTACATATACGCAAATGTTTATAGCAAGGTGTGGGTGGTTCCAACGTTTCAAAAGGCATCATAATTTTCATACCATGAAGGTCAGTGCTGAGGCAGCAGGTTGCTGATACTGAAGGTACCACAGCATTGAAGGAAGAACTGCATAGGATAATTGTGGATGAGAGATATTTGCCAGAACACGTATGTAAGGTCGATGAAATTAGCTTGTTCTGAAAGCGTATGCCAGAGCATACATACATTCATCAGAAGTCCGAGACAATGCCAGCATTCAAGGCATTCAAAGACTATATAATGCCACTTTGGGGTAGAAATCTTGCAAGGTTCAAATGAGAGCTTTTCTTAATCTACCACTTGGAGCACCCTAGAGCATTCAGAAATATGAGAAAGCATATACTTCCCATTTATTGTTGCCATAACAGGAAAGCCTGGATGACATTAGCATCGTTTGAAAAGGTTTTTGAACAGTTTTTTTTTTTTTTTTCCTCTCACTGTTATGGCCTCTCCCGCTGCGGAGCACAGGCTCCGGACGCACAGGCTCCGGACGCACAGGCCCAGCGGCCATGGCCCACGGGCCCAGCCGCTCCGCGGCACGCGGGATCCTCCCGGAACGGGGCACGAACCCTCATCCCCTGCATCGGCAGGCGGACTCCCAACCACTGCGCCACCAGGGAAGCCCTGAACAGTTTTATTGTGCACGCAAGAGAATGTTGCAGGCAAAACATTCAATTCAAGATTCTTCTGATCTTAGACAATGCTCCAAGGCATCCACATCGTATCAGCGACATGATGTAAAGGTTGTGTATTTGCTGCTGATCACAACGGTACTCATACAGTCAATGGACCAAGGTGCAATAGCTACATTCAGAGCACCCTATTTATGCCAAATGTTTGCATACGCTTTTGAACTGGCTGAATCTGGCCAAATGCTCTGAGAGATCTGGAAAAGTTTTCACATTCTAAATGCTATCCAGAGCATTGCTGTAGCATGGAAAGAAGTCACACAGCAATGTGTGAAGACATATGTGAACACATTCAAAAGATTCTGCTATTGATGAAATAGTAAGTAACAAGATACTAGTGCTTGAGAAACAGCTAGAGTTGGACGTTGAAGAGGATATTCATGAGCTTTTTGGCGTCAAGGCTGAAGAGCTTTCCAATGAGGAGCTGATCAAACTGGAGGAAAAAAATGTTAAAAAGTTGGGAGACTTCCCTGGTGGTCCAGTGGTTAAGACTTCACCTTCCAAAGCAGGGGGTGTGGGTTCGATCCCTGGTTGGGGAGTTAAGATCCCACATGCCTCGCAGCCAAAAAAACCAAAACATAAAACAGAAGCAATATTGCAATAAATTCAATAAAGACTTAAAAAAAAAGTAAACAAGTTTAGGCAGAGGAAGAAGAAGTTATACCCAAGGCACCAAGAAAGTTCATAGCAAAGAAACTGGCAGAGACAGTTACTACTATGAGCAGGGGCATATGGATATTAGAAGAAATGGACATCAATTACAAGAGGTTTTCAAGAGCTAACAGGCAGATACAGGATACTCTTATTTGCTGTAGAGAAATATGTAATGAAAAGAAGAAACAAACTGTACAGTCAAAACTTGAAATCTTCCTGAATAACAATGTGCCTGCTAAACCATTCGCAAGTATAGATGCCCCGATGCCTTCAACCAGCTATTCTCAAGCCTCATCAGGAGAGAAATTGATGACCCTGCCTCTGTAGCCTCCATATCATCCAGCAATTCATTTTAGTTCAATGCTTCAAACATTCTTCAGGTCTACTGCGCTTTCAGCTGTGTACCTTAATGGTGAGTATCCATATGACCATTCTGGTTTTCACTTTCAGTACAGTGGTCAATAAATTATATGAGATATTCAACATTTTAATATAAAAGTAGTCTTTGTGTTAGGTGATTTTGCCCAACTGTAGGCTAATGTAAGTGTTCTGGCTCATTTAAGGTAGGCTAGACTGAGCTATGATGTTCAGTAGATTACTTGTATTACATGCAGTTTTGACTTAAAATATTTTCAACTTAATGATGAGTTTATTGGGACATAAATCCATCATAAGTCAAGGAAGATCTGTAATAGGAAAACATGAAAGTATAAATCTCACTGGTAAAAGTAAATATATAGTAAAATTCGGGATAATCTGTTATAAAGGTGGTGGTTAATCACTTGTAAAGCTAGTATGAAGGTTAAAAGACAAAAGTGGTAAAAAATAACTATAACTACAATAATTTGTTAAGGGATACACAGGATAAAAAGATGCAAATTGTGACTTCAAAAACAAAATGTGTGGGCCTCCCTGGTGGCGCAGTGGTTGAGAGTCCGCCTGCCGATGCAGGGGATACGGGTTCGTGCCCCGGTCTGGGAGGATCCCATATGCCGCGGAGCGGCTGGGCCCGTGAGCCATGGCCGCTGGGCCTGCGCATCCGGAGCCTGTGCTCCGCAACGGGAGAGGCCACAACAGTGAGAGGCCCGCATACCGCAAAAAAAAAAAAAAAAAAAAAAAAAAAAAAAAAATGTGTGTGGGGGAGAGTAAAAATCTAGAGCTTTAGAATGTGTTCAAACTTAAGTTGTTATCAATGTAGAATAGACCATTATAACTTGTTACAGGTAAGCTTCACAGTAACCACAAAGCAAAAACCTATAGTAGATACACAAAAGATAAAGGGATAAGAATCTAAGCATACTACTACAGAAAATCACAAAGCAAGTGAGTGAGAGAAGAAAAAAGAAACAGAGGAACTACAAAACAGCAAGAAACAACGAACGAAATAGTACTAAATACAAACCCATCAATAATTACTAAAAAATTTGTTGTATGTATGTAAGTACAGTTGATTTTATTTAAGTTTCAGGTATACAGTATAGTGATTCACAGGGTTTTTGTTTGTTTGTTTTTGGCCATGCCAGACGGCATGTGGCATCTTAATTACCGGACCAAAGATCGAACCCGTGACCCCTGCAGTGGAAGCAGAGTCTTAACCACTGGACCACCAGGGAAGTCCCAGACATCTGTTTTTCAAAACCTACAAAGACCAGGGGAAAGCCCGAATGCAGTCCCCCACTACCACAAATTATGCAGTCGAGTTTCCCACATTTGGGGAAATCGCAGGGGTCAGCACATCCGGAGTGCAATGGATAAGCCTTACTCTGGGAAAACCACCTTCATGATCATGCTATCTCCCCTGCCAGGTAAGTATGTGATTCACAATTTTTAAACGTTATACTTCATTTATAGTTATTATAAAATATTGGCTATATTCCTTGCGTTGTACAATATATCCTTGTAGCCTATTTATTTTATACATAGTAGTTTGTACCTCTTAATCCCCTATGCTTATTTTTCCCCTTCCCACTTCCTTCTCCCTACTGGTAACCACTAGTTTGTTTTCTGTATCTGTGAGTCTGTTTCTTTTTGGTTATACTCACTAGTTTGTTTTATATTTTAGATTCTACATATAAGTGATATTGTACAGTATTTGTCTTTGTCTGTCTGACTTATTTCACTAAGCATAATACCCTCTAAGTTGATCCATGCTGCTGCAAATGGCAAAATTTCATTCTTTTTATGTCTAAGTAGTATTCCATTGTATATATATATATACCACATCTTCTTTATCTATTCATTGTTGATGGACACTTAGGTTGCTTCTATATCTTGGCAATTGTAAATAATGCTGCTATGTACATTGGGATGCATATGTCTTTTCAAATTAGTGTTTTCATTTTTTGGATATATACCCAGGAGTGGACTTGCTGGGTGATATGGTAGTTCTCTTTTTATTTTTTTGAGAAAGCTCCATACTGTTTTCCACATCCTTACCAACATTTTTTTTTTTTTTTTCCGTACGCGGGCCTCTCACTGTTGTGGCCTCTCCCGTTGTGGAGCACAGGCTCTGGACGCGCAGGCTCAGCGGCCATGGCTCACGGGCCCAGCCGCTCCGCGGCACGTGGGATCTTCCCGGACTGGAGGACGAACCCGTGTCCCCTGCATCGGCAGGCGGACTCTCAACCACTGTGCCACCAGGGAAGCCCAACATTTATTTATTTATTTATTTATTTATTTATTTATTTATTTATGGTTGCATTGGGTCTTTGTTGCCATGCGCGGGCTTTCTCTAGTTGTGGTGAGCGGGGGCTACTCTTAGTTGTGGCGTGCGGGCTTCTCATTGCAGTGGCTTCTCGTGTTGCAGAGCACAGGCTCTAGGCACCCAGGCTTCAGGAGTTGTGGCTCGTGGGCTCTGGAGCGCAGGCTCAGTAGTTGTGGCACACGGGCTTAGTTGCTCCATGGCCTGTGGGATCTTCCCGGACCAGGGCTCAAACCCGTGTCCCCTGCATTGGCAGGTGAATTCTTAACTACTGCGCCACCAGGGAAGCCCAACATTTTTTATTTGTGTTCTTTTTGATGGTAGCCATTCTGACCGTATGAGGTGATAATATCTCATTTGCATTTTAATTTGCATTTCTCTGATGATTAACAATGTTGAACATCTTTGCATGTGCCTGTTGGCCATCTGTATGTCTTCTTTGGAAAAACGTCTATTCAGGTTGTCTGCCCATTTTTAAATCAGGTTGCTTGGGGAGTGTGTATGTGTGTGTGTGTGTGTGTGTGTGTGTGTGTGTGTGTGTGTGTGTGTGTGTGTGTGTGTGTGTGTGGTACGCGGCCTCTCACTGCTGCGGCCTCTCCCGTTGCGGAGCACAGGCTCCGGACACGCAGGCTCAGCGGCCATGGCTCACGGGCCCAGCCGCTCCGCGGCACGTGGGATCCTCCTGGACCAGGGCACGAACCCGTGTCCCCTGCATCGGCAGGCAGACCCCCAAACACTGCGCCACCAGGGAAGCCCAATTGCTTGGTTTTTTGATGTTAAGTTGTAGGAGCTATTTTAATATTTTGGATACTAACCCCTTATCAGTTGTATCATTTGCAAATCTTTTCTCCTATTCAGTAGGTTGTCTTTTCATTTCGTCGATGGTTTCCTTTGCTGTGCAAAAGCTTTTAAGTTTAACTAGGTCTCATTTGTTTATTTTTGCTTTTATTTCCTTTGCTTTAGGAGACAGATCCAAAAAAATATATTGCTACGACTTATGTCAAAGAGTGTTCTGCCTATGTTTTCTTCTAGGAGTTTTATGGTTTCCAGTCTTACATTTAGGTCTTTAATTCATTTTGAGTTTATTTTTGTAAATGGTGATAGAGAATGTTCTAATTTCATTCTTTTATATGTAGCTGTCTAGTTTTCCCAGCACCGCTTATTGAAGAGATAGTCTTTTCTCCATTTTATATTCTTTTTTAAAAAAATATTTATTTAATTTATTTTTTTGGCTGCATCGGGTCTTAGTTGCAGCACATGGGATCTTTGCTGTGGCATGGGTTCTTTGTTATGGTGCGTGGGCTTCTCTAGTTGTGGTGCACGGGCTCCAGGGCACGTGGGCTCTGTAGTTTGCAGCACACAGGCTCTCTTGTTGAGGTGCGTGAGCTCTGTAGTTGTGGCGCGCGGGCTTAGTTACCCTAGGGCGTGTGGGATCTTAGTTCCCCGACCAGGGGTGGAACCCGAGCCCCCTGCATTGGAAGGTGGATTCTTTACCACTGGACCACCAGGGAAGTCCCTCTCCATTTTATATTCTTACCTCCTTTGTCATAGATTAATTGACCATAAGTGCATGGGTTTATTTCTTGGATTTCTATCTTGTTCCATTGATCTATATCTTACACTTATACACAAAGTTACTCAAAATGGATCAGAAACTTGAACATTAGACCTGAAATGATAAAACTCCTAGAAGAAAACATAGGTGGTAAGCTTCTTGACATCTGTCTTGGTGATTTTTTTTTTGGATTGACACAAAAAGCAAAGGCAACAAAAGCAAAAATAAATAAGTGAGACTACATCAAACTAAAAAGCTCCTGCACAGTAAAGGAAACCATCAACAGAATTAAAAAGCAACATACCAAATGGGAGAAAATGTTTGCAAATCATGTGTCTGATGAGGGGTTAATATCCAAAGTATATAAAGAACTCATACAACTCAATAACAACAAAACAAAACAAATAATATAATTTTAAAATGGGCACAGGATCTGAATAGACATTTTTCTAAAGAAGAAATACAGATAGCCAACAAGTACATGAAAAAGTGCTGAACATCACTAATCATCAGGGAAATGAAAATCA